>NC_141687.1:112811853-113430603 GCF_964263255.1 Lissotriton vulgaris | reverse complement strand
TGATTAAAGTGACTGCATAAAAAACTATGTGGGGCCGGTAGGTCGGATTCTAATCCTTATCAGAAAACGCAGTGGGTATAGGCGCCTACTGCAGGGTTCTGATTGGAACCTGCAAGCCCCAGATTCGAAATGCAATGAGAAAATTCAGTATGTTAATTCAACTATTACAATAGTTTGTACTTAACATTTTGTTCACAATTTCATATTCCTATAGTGCAAGGCATCAGACCCCATTAGGGGGACAACAGAGAAAGCAGGGGCTACTGGGACTGAACCGTGGGGGTTGAGAGCATTTGCTTCTGATCTCCAGGGGCCTGTCCTACAATGGCTTTGCAAAGTGGGTCACCAGCAATACCTTGGGCACTTGGCTCTCAGTAGTAGCTATTAGGGGAGTCAACTTCCACATTTTCCATGGTGGTGAGTGGGGGACTGAGCTATAACGCAAAACCTTTGACCTCTGGACATTACCAGAATTGAGGTCAGATTATGTGATGTCATATGACACTGAGGAAGCCACTGTTCAGACAGAAAAGGAGCTTTAAAGCCTGAAGGCAATTCACCCAAGTTCCTTCAATATCAGTGTACAAAAAGCTGCTGTCATTAATTAATTTTGTTATACAAATCCATAGCTTATTTGCAGCTAGCATTTCCTGCATAAAATTCCCCCTATTTGGACATATACTCACGAGATTTGAAGCATTACATACATCTGAAACACTGGGCAGTCCCGCAAAAGTCATAACAGCTGGCCACTGTACTATTGGCCCAAAAGGTGGTCCTACTAATTGTTCACGCTATACAAGACCGTCAAAATAAATAAATAAATAGATAACTTTAGACTGAAGCATGTTAATATACATGGAATAATAACAACCATAAAAAAACACCTAATACAAAAGACAAAATCTAAGCGCATATATTCTTGAAGTAGCAATTATCAATTGGTGAAATCACTGATGGTGCTTAGCTGCCCATTTGCAGCCCCTCTAAAGTGCTTTGAAACCCCTATGATTCATTTTAAGCAATCGGACTGGTGCTAATTTAAGAGAAGAATGGTTTTAGCTTGTCACTGTCCCTTTAGAGAACCTGCCTATAGATCCTCATTATATGGCTTCAGTAAACTACGTTTCCCAGTAACATGTCAGTCCATTCATTTGAGGTAGCCAAAAACACCCAGGACCAGCAGATCCATGTCCTGTGTGTCCAAACCCCTATTGCATTCTTGGGCATGTCCTTTTGCTTTTACCACAGTATGAATAGGCTCAAAAAGCAAAGCATGCAAAGTGCTCTTGACTTAAAAGTCAAGACTGACAGAAGGTGTCATACATGACATGTGCCCACCCGGCAGCTACAGAAATAACCTGATAAAAAACACCATATACGCTGATCTGCAAAAAAAATATTAACAATTGTCCTAGTTTATCAGTGAAACATTAGCAGAAAGAATAAAAGTGGAATGAAAACACTTAACATGCATCCATGTGACCCAAAATCTGGAACAAATGGTAATCTCACATCAACCATTGTTATAATGAGAAGAAAGGCTTCTTTGCAAACTAAAACAAAAATAAAACTTCATTCATGGGAAATAAGTCTACAATAGATCTTAAAGAGTATCAAAACAGCCACAACCAAATATTTCCGTATCCATGAACAGCTGTAAACTCCATAGTAGTGTGTGATTTGCTAAAAGAAAGTTTAAAAATCACATACGTGCCATACCTAATCTTCCGACAGTGTGTTTTAACAGATTTTGGCATTGTCATTGGCGTGCCACTTCTTGGCAGTAATATCCTTAGTCTTTTGTTTGTTTGAATAGCTTTATTTCGATATAAAAAACGTATCATAAAAGCATTGCATTACATCAATTTGGTAAAAACAATTTGACAATACACAATATAAAAAGCCTACGGAATCAACAGTGGCATTAAGAGAGTGAATTATTAGCCAAGTCATAAGGGCAGGTACAGGCAAAAAGCACATTACTGGATCAACAGTTTTTTTGCAGATCTTATCCGCCAAGCCCAGCCCAGAAATTTTGCCATACAGCAGGCAAAGAAGGGACGGGCATCTGAACGTAATATGCGTAAGGCTTCCAGGTGTGATCTAGTGCCCAAACTCCTACATAATGGCTTCAGCCATCTCGACCTGGGCACCGCATATGCATAACACTCAAACAACAGATGGGCAATGGACTCAACCCTTAAGTCACAGAAGGGGCAATATGGTATGGTTTGTAATGGTGGTTTCCAAGTAGAAGTTAACAACCCTAAGGGAAGTACCCTAAATTTGAAGTACAATGATCTGTCGCCCGGGTTATGAATTAAGTCCAGGTAAGGTTCTCTATAGGGGAGCTCCTTAATTAAAAGAAACTGAACAACAGATTTACAATGCTTAGAATTGCACATTCTCTCGTTAGCCACCCATAACCAGTAAGCCTTCTTCAGCATTTGTTTAGAAGGTGCTGTTCTGTTGACCCAAGCATCTCCTAGACCCAATTCATAAAGAAGCCGCTTAACCTCCCTGAGCCAGCTTACCTTATGCCAGCCCGGTAGGGATAGGAGTTCTCTTAGGGCATCGGCATAGCTGCACAGTTCTGGAACATTCCATATCCTGGCCCATAATAAAAGGGGGCGTAGCCTAGCTTGCTCACATATTGGGCGTGTACCTGCATCAAGTAAGAGGGGGAGTGTAGGGGTGCTGTGGGGTAACTTCATAAGATCTTTATGGAAGTTGTTTTCGAGGTGGGTTAAGGTGTCGACTCTCTGTACGCCCCACAGTTCCACGCCATACAATGCTGCACTCACCACCCTTGCCCTGTAGATGTCTAATAGTGCCCCAATGGGTTTAAGAGATGAGGCACGTTGTTCTTTGAGCAGGGCCCCTGTAACCCTCTTATGGGTCAGAAACACCTTTTGGTGGTGTGCCTTCCAACTCATAGTGTCACAGAGTCGAATGTCCAGGTAATCAAACTCTTTGACTATTTCAAGTGGGACAGAGTTTAGAGCAGGAGGGACAACAGATTTCCTGGGGGGGTTAAGGACAAGGAATTTGGTTTTGCTTATATTTATAGACAGGCCCTTGATGTCACAAAAGGCCTTAAAGCTAGAAAGCAACTTTTGAATGCCTGCTGGTGATTTTGAGATTAGAAGGGTGTCATCCGCAAATAGGAGCGTCGGTATTTTTCTGCCAGCAAGGGAAGGTGCATCTGATGGTTGTTGAAGAAGATGCTCCACCACTCCGTTAACATAAAGTGAGAACAGAGTGGGGGCAAGCACACAACCCTGGCGGACGCCCCTATCTACAGGGATGCAAGATATTTTTTCCCCCTGGACACCCCATCTAATCTGGGCAAAGTTGCTTTCATGAAACTTAATAAGCAAAGCCAACAAGTAAGGGGGGATACCCAACCCTTCTAGGACATTCCACAATTGGGCTCGTGGGACCAGGTCGAAGGCAGTTCGCAAGTCTATAAAGACTAAATACAAACTGCCCCTACCCAGTACGACCACTTTCCAATATAGCATTAGAAGGCGAAATGTCTGCTCGATGGTGCCTGTGCCTGTTCTAAAACCTGCCTGGAAATCTGACAGAACCTGGTTTTCTTTGGCCCACTGCAAGATCCTACCTAGTACCACTTTGCCCGCAACCTTTTGTGTCGAGTCAAGCAAACTAATTGGGCGATAATTGGCTGGGTCGTCCCGACAGCCTTTCTTAAAAATAGGGACGACCTCAGCGCCCCTCCAGGAATCAGGAAGAGAACCTCCCAGTACAGCCTCATTCAAGAGTGAAGCAATTAGTCTACTCCACAAAGATGGATTTTTCTTCAACAGGTCACCCGGAATTCCATCTGGGCCTGCAGCCTTATTGGTAACAATACACCTGATTGCCCCTTCGACTTCCTTACTACTGAAGGGGCAGTCATTAATTGTAGTAACAACTGGGGATCTGGCCAGAAAACCCATGCTTGGTTGAGGTACACCTAGTGGGACAGAGTAAAGCTTGGAAAAGTGGGCAAACCAGACGTCACCAGGAATGTTACAGGTAAGCTGTAGATCAAGGGGCTTGTCCCTGGCTCTCAGCAGATCCCAAAACCCCTTAGAATCTTTCCTAGTACTTGCCTCCATTAACTCCCTCCAGAAACTGTAATCATGAGCCTCCTTAGCCATGGCTACAGTTTTTTTATAAAGTTTCCTCGCAAGTCTGAGATTGCCTGGGTCCTTGGTCTTCACTGCGGAAATGAGTTCCCCTTTAGCAACCCGACATTTGGAGGAATACCACTTGTCTCTTGCCTTAGAAGCACCTTTCACTACAACCCTCGCACTGGTTTGGGGAATGATAAACAGTTCACTTAATGCCGCAATAGTTTCGGTGAATGTCGTTAAAACAGCTTGACTGGTAATACCTAAGGCATCGAGACGCGGCCCCACCGCTGTCATTATGGTCCCTGCTTGTGCCATCCTTTCCTCATCCGCTGCTGCTTTAGCCCACTTTAGCCGCCTGCCACAGTTTGAGGGTACAAGTTCATGGGATGTTTTCCACGTATGGGCAGACTTGGCTGGGTTTCTAACCTGCCAAGGCGGAGTGAGGGTTAAGGATAGAGGATTGTGGTCACTATCACAAGACACTATGACTTCCATGTCTTGATGGAATGACCAAAAATTGTAATTCAACATGATATAGTCTATTCTGGAGGTGTGTCCCGTCCTGTTGTAGGTATGCGCACCCATAAGGTCCGATTTGGATCGTCCATTAGTTGGTCTCAGGTCGTGTTCCATGCAGAGTGCGTTGATGTCTATTGCACTCTGCGTCCATTTTTTAATCGGATCTAGGGTCAGGGTGGGGATACCTCTCCTTGTGTCTTCATCCCAAGTGTCCAGAATGTCCTCCCTAGCCAGTGGCTCAAAGCAGCAGTTGAAGTCGCCTGCGAGGAGAACATAGGAGTCGATACTGCAAGCGACTAGTTCGCTATTTAGTCCTGTAGAGGATAGCGATGATGCCCCTCCCCTGGCCCCCCTTAGATAGAGGTTAAACACTTCTAGCTTCCTTCCCCCTTGGCAGCGTATAGTTGTCCTCTGGAGGTCAGGAGATTGAGTGATCTTTTGGCTTACACTTAAACCTAGTGCGATGCTAACCCATATAAGAAGGCCGCCAGACGGGCGACCTTTGCATCCATGTTGTTGGGAAGCTGGAACGAAGTAGGTTGTGAAGCCTACTCTGTGCCTGGGTTCTAGGCACCAGGTTTCTTGCAAGAGAGCAGATGTTAAAAGGGTCCAAAAAAGCGTTCCATTCTGGGATGTCGAAGTTGCGGGCGAGCCCTGCCACGTTCCAGCTTAGAATCTTTAACAGAGGTTCGCCTAGGGTAATCCGCCTTGATGGATTGACAGGTACAGCCAAATTGGACTCAAGACCTGCCACCACTGCAGCCGCTCTGTTTGACCTTTGCGGTGGCTCATTCTGCTGTTGGTTAAGCGCCCTTGCTACACCAGTCTGCTTCCCATCTATTGTAACGTTCTGAATGGGTGACAAGGGAATCATAGGAGGTGAGTCCAGCAGTTGCACTACGTCTTGAGATTCTAGAGTGCTTAAGGTGTTCAAACCCCCCTCTATTGGCTGAGCATATAGCATTTCTTCTGGAACTGGGGGGCTAACGACCGTAGGTTCTATCAACAAGGAAAAAGATTCTATGATCCCTGGGGCCAGGGGTGAAGGGGCTTTTTTCGCTGCTTGAAGAGCAGGTTGCCTTGGAAGTCAATCTACCTCCTCAAGACCACCAAACATATTCGAGGTTGGGAGGCCATTCCAATGTATAGGGCGATCATGGTGATTGTTAGGGTGGCTCCTCCATGTGTGATGGCGTACCAGTGACCAGTCATCTTCCCGGGTATGTCTGGGGCGTGGTGGATAAAAGAAGGACAGTGGCCTAGGTATGACAAGAGAACCTTCACCGGTGGGCCAAGAGCAAATGTGGTGTGCCGTATGTGGGTCCTCAAAGGTCACCACTATACAGTCCCCGGTACTGGTTTTCCTTATGGGGCCCACCCAGGGAACTCGACGTACCATCAGAACTCTGCTTCTCCGACCATTCGGAATTGGTCTATTCACATTAAGCCAGTGCATTATCTTGTTCTTCAGAGACCAGTGGTTCTCGTATTGACCATTTCCGATCTGGGGGATGCCCGTCAATACAACCACGTAATCATTGGCCTCTGGAGGAAGATCAATATAGCCCCCTCTAAAATTATTCTTTACAGGAGGGCCCTGGGTCAGTTGATAAGCAGCTTCACTGGGAGGAGGTCTAAGAGAAACACCTGTATTAGGATTTACTGATGGTTGAGAAATGGGGCGCTTGGGAGCCTTAGGTTTGGGAGCGGTGGTAATTTGATCCACACCCACAGTCCGCGGTTTGGGAACTGGTCGTACAAAAGCAGGTGCTGGAGAGGGAAGTTGTGGGGCTTGCGATATTGGGTCTTGTGATATTGGGTCATCTACAGGAAGGCCCTGATTTTCTAGGCTTCTCAGGCCAAGAGTGGCCAAGGCAATAATGCTCTTTTCCATCTCTAGCAAGTTATTTTCAATACGAGAGAGTCTGAGATCGAGGGGAGAAAGAAGTTTCTTAAGAGTTTCCCAAACTAAACCTATGAATTCCCCATCCTTCCCTTCCAGACCCTCTACATGTAAGCCCTCATCCTCTGCAGTTGTGGTAGTAAAGGCAGAGGCTGTCCCCTCTTTGGCTCCCTCTCGTTGTGGCTGTTCCCTGGGGGTACACCCTCCTATTACATTGGGTACCGGAACACTTGCCAATTTCAGCTGTTGTGCTACCGCAATTTTAGCCTTCTTACGCGAGTAAGCAGACCGGGAATTGCGTTTCCTTTTGGGTAGTTTACCATTGATATTATTGCACTTAGGCGTGTTTAAAATTACCGGGGTGGGGGAATTAGAACTAACATCCTGCTTGGGAGTAACCACAGGTAGGTTCAGTTCGCCTGTTTGAGTTGAAGGCCCTAGGGCTGGGGAAAGGGAAGGTAGATTCGGGGTCTGATGAACATCTACCTGCGTGACTACACAATGGGAAATGGCTGGGCGCTCCGGGGTAACCACAGTAGCTATGTGGCCCAGGGAGGATTTTTTAGAGAGTGTAATGACCTGGGACAATCTTCTGGCGGCTGCCAATACCAGGGAGACACCAGTCTGAAGTTTGGAAATTTCTTGGTCTATGGCTAGATTGGTACGAGTGATGAAGTCATCCATGGGGCCATTAATTGGTGGGCCACCCTTAACGGCCTTACTCCGAGTTAACCTGGTGCACATAACTTAACAACAACAAGGGCAAACCACCTAGCCTGGCACTACAATAAGAAAAATAGAATGGTTCGCCTATTTAAACCCAATAGATCAAATGTCGGGAAAAGGGCGAAAGAGGGTGGGCCAGTCCAGTCCTCGCAGACCTCGAACGGCCTCAAACGGCCCGCTCTTAGCCCGGTCTTCGCCACGGTCGCTCCCGCGCGCTCCCGCGCAGCGGTTACCCCGCCCAGTTTAATGGGGCGGCGACAGGGCGGGGGGTGTGGCCGGCAGGGAGAGCGGCCACAGGTGTTACACGCAGGGACTCCTGGTCAATGGAGTCCCTGCTAGGCTGCTCGCAGCCCTGCCGGTACACGAGGGCTTGGTTGGTCTTCTCCTTCACTCCCGCAGAGACTCCTGGCGCAGCGGGACCCGCACAGCGGGTCCGGCAAGGTGCAGAGTCCTCCCCTCAGCTCGGGACACAATAGCGACGACAGGCAGTGATTCCTTGATCCTCTAGGCAGGCAAGCAGCAAACAGCAAGGTTTCCCCCTTATTATCCTTAGTCATAGATCATGTGCTTTCAAAGAACTAAGCTGAATTGCCCCAGAGCACTCAGAATAATACATAGGAATTGATGTGTAAGAAGACCGTGTTACTTGCTCAGGATCACTCAATTTGATCAAGTGGGGTAGTTGGGATTTAACCCCTTCGATGCGGCCGCGATTCCCCTGGTGTGCTGTAAACAGCATGAACAGGGGTGGGCCGTGACGAACCCCTGCCGTCATCAGCACACGAGCACCGTAGTGCATGACGGCTGGGGTTCGTCATCAGCATGGAAGGGGTTAAAACACGGAACTCCTGAAAAAAAGGCTGCAAGTTGAATAAAAAGGCTGCATGTGGACAGTATGTGTACAGCTACTAAGACTGTCTGTCTTCTGCCCAGCTCCTTGCCTGCCAGTCAGTCAGCTACGAGCGCCATGCAATCAAGTAGTATGTCTGCTTACATTTGGACTGTCTGGGAAAACAACCTCACCTCCGTCTCGTGGAAAGGCTGGGCCAGTTGTAGATTAGTGTGACCCAAGAACTCAAAATCAAAAGTCACGTAACCAGATATCCACTGGTGGGAACTCAAGGCAGGGGAACAATATTATACACCAAGTAGGAAGAGTTCTAACCCCAATACAAAGTCACAAAGTTCAAATTTCAGTAAGAAGTCAATCCTTTTAACTAAGGGCACTAGGCCCATTCAAGGAGTAGTGGGAATAAAACTATCCCAAACTATTCCTCCTCCACTACGACAGTCGACATTTTTAATTCGCCAGCTGAAAAGCTGTCCCCCATCGTTGTCAGACCCACTGTAGACATTAAAATTATAGTCATATTAAATCTGAATCATTGTTTTCAAATTAGAGATGAAAATCTTGATTTACAATATTTAAAAATACAGTTTTTGAATTTATCTAACAGCGTGATGATTGTAAATCTGACAAGTTAGAAATGTGAAGCAAGAATCTATAAAACAAGATGCTGTGGTAAATAAAATGAACTCTGTAAATGTGAAGCAAGAAGCTAGAGTACAAGATGCTGTGGTAAATAAAATTAACTCTGTAAATGTGAAGCAAGAAGCTATAATACAAGATGCTGTGTTAAATAAAATTAACTCTGTAAATCAGTGGCTCTTAACTTGCGGTCTGGGGACTCTTGGGTGTTCGCAAAGCCAACTCGGGGGATCCGCGATTGCTTTGAAAATTAAATAATATTAAAAGATTGATAAAGTGTATATAAATAAAATAATTCTAAGTGTAAAACTAGAAATTTCTGTAAATGTGAAATAATTTGAAATTGGAAGCTAAACATTAAATTAATATCCTCGGATTGATTTGTTGGAGCAGTTCAAGTGCATCAAACAGAATTTAGTATGGATAATGAGTGGCCTCAATTGAATTTAGAAATGCTCCATTGCAATTACAATTTTGACTTTGTTTTATATTTATTTGTGAATTAAATAAAACATTTTATAATTTATGTATTTGCTTAATGAATGCTTGTTTCTGTATTTTTGTTGTTGGAATGTTTTGTGCTTCAAATCATTGAAAATACTTAGGTCGGGATACCCGGATTCCACTAATGAATCAATAGGGGTCCCCACAATCCAGTAATGTTTCAGTGGGGTCCCTGGGTTCCAGTAATGATTACTGGGGGTTGCACGGAAGTCAAAAGGTTAAGAATTACTGCTGTAAATTATTGTTCCAAATGGGATCCATTTTTAGGATCATTTTACCCATTTGTTTTATGGGGTAAAACTTTCAAATGCCTCTGGCTTGTTCCACACTTACAAAATGACCCATATAAAATAAATAGGTAAGATAAGTTATAGGAAAGCCTGACACCCTTTTTCCATACTTGAGTTATCCGGTGTGGAATAGTACTGTAATCTTTTCACTACTTATGAATGCTTGTCCCATTTAAACCACAATATTACTGTACTTAATTTATCCATCCACAAAGTATTTTAAATACTTTAAATTGTTTATGAGAATTGTTTCAGATTACGTATACACACATATTTCACTAGGTGTTGTTGAAAGTACTTTCCTGTTGGTGGTGGCGAAGATTTAGTTTTTTTTGGCTTATGAAGGCATATCCTATTAAACCTCAGCTATGTATGCAAAGATAATGTACCTTCCTATTAATGGTATTGCTGTATTGCTTAATTCTAGCTCTGTAAGTCCAGCTGAATGGGAAGATTATTCTAATGAAAATATTTTAAAGGCTGAAAAGCAAAGGAATAATGCAGTCTCTCTGCGGACGCTCACAGACAGCATTTTATCAGCAACAGCTAATGACATGCGCAAACAGTGCGAGACAGTGAACATTGCTCTGATGAACCGGGTGATGGAGACCAAGGATGCAAAGCGCAAACTGGAAGCTCACCTTGCGAAGGTAACTACATAAATGTAGGAAAATCATTAGGTGGTATTTTTGTGTTCTCTAATATTGAGCTTGTTCATGAAAGTATGGCCTATGGCCTAGTTCTACAAGGTTTGACTTTCTTACCTAGGTCAGTGCATCAGATCTTCAGTATGAAAGTCTAGGTTGTTGTAGCCCCACACAACCCTTGACACATGTATGCAGTACACTAAATCCCATAAAACTGTAAAGGCAAATTAGCTCTCATAGTGTAACGCACAGAAGTAGTCTTTAACGTGTTAGTCTGCTAGGAACATTTCAATCATGTTAGAAATGTTCATATTATTCCTGCTGTTAGTGACATGCACTACTGCCGTTTCAATTATATTCTATGTGGTTATTTCTCATGTACTATACAACAGGATGAGACTGTTGAAATACATACTTTATGACTTATATAGTATAACACATTTAGTGTCTCCTTTTAGTACAGTACTTGTGTATGCTGTTCTAAAGAACAGTATTGGGTTTGAATTACCCTGTGTCCCTGACCCCTTTTATGTGACTGTTAGTAACCCAGAAAACACAGACACTACTTGGCAGGACAGGACTCACAGGTCCAGAGGCTGTAGCAGGGTTGAATAAGGTCTTTGATGTCCCTGAGACTTCTGAACAGGAGGCAAGCCCGCAAGCCCTTTGAGTCACTTTGTATTGGGGATGTACAGATTCAGCTCCTGTCCTTCTCACCACCAGCCAAGGGGCAGCAAGGTAAGCACAGAAGGGTAGGAGTCCATCTGAGTGACAGTCCTTTCAACAGCACAGCGGCTCTTCTTCCTGGAACAGAGTCCTCAGGTCTAGAGTGTACTGAGTTGGTGGTGTCAGTGTCCAGTACTTGTACCCAGTTGTGTCTTTGAAGTAGGGGGAGACTTCAAAGTACAGCTTTTGAAGTTCACAAGGTCCCTGCCCTTTCCACCCTTGCTCCGGAATCAATACACCGGACAATGCAGCTCTTTGTGTGGGCACAAGCACACTGATCTGGGGTGATGTGATTGCACAGGTAAGTTTTTGATGGCAAGAAAGTTAGGGCATATCCTAGAGTAACTAAAGTGTTTTGGAACTTGGGAAAAAAAGTACTGTAGAGATGCCATAGCCATTGATACCAATATACTATCTGTAAATAAAAATGTAAACCTCAATACAAAGATACTGAAAAACAATCACCTCTTTGTAAACAGTACCATGCACTCAGACTTTTGCATGCTGCTCTCTACCAAGCCTAATCTCGCTTGCGACCAGTATTCTTACCCCTGTCCACCAGAACAGTCTGTCCTCTAGTCTCATCCTCTTCTTGGACGCCTTTAAGTTCAAATACCAATAGCATATGTCTTCCTAATGTATCTGAGTCAACGGTACAAGCACCCCAACTCATTTATACAGCCCTGGTCTGACTTACCTCCACGCTCTGTTCGTCCATGGTGACAAGCTTGTTACAGAGCACTCCCACCCTTGGTCCGCCACCGCCGCCACCCTGACCAGTCTCGTCTCTCTTCAGGGCAGGCAAATCGCTCAGGTAATATAGGGTGCCAGCAGAAACAGGTGAGAAGCTGGTCTGTCAGGCCGCCCCGACCAGACATGCAGCGGCCCGGCTATGCCTCTGTCAGGGTGTCAGTAATACTCTTCCTCAACGGCTCACCAACGTTCTCTTATATTATTCCACCATGGTACTGGACCGCTACTTAAACTACAAACTTGTGCATGTAAGCAAGAGTGCAATGGTACTCCTTGGAGCAACGTCAACAGATCCATGTCAGTTCCATTTCTGGTGGACACTGGGCTCCCCCACACCTAACATGGCCGTACCTGCTCTACCCACGGCGCCGTCTCTCGCTCTCTCTGCCTCTCTATCGCTCTGTTGTCACCCCCTCTCCTGTTCTTTTTCTCCAGTTACGGGTTAAGATTTACGCCCTCACTATGGCAGAGCCACCACCAAAATCTCTCATAAGGGGCCAAATTAAAGTGAGTGAGTTACCTGTTTAGCGCAGCAGAGAGTACTTACAATAAAAGGCTATTGCACGTTATCGATTAAGAACCAATGGCCCACTACTGTTCAACTGTCAGGAATAAATTAGTTTCACAGTGATAAGCATCACTACGAAACAACGCTACTAATTCTTAGGCTGTGCTTTCAATGTTTCGACTTATTGATATTAAATTACAATACACTGGAAAAATGTTTTTATGTTAGTACATTTGGAATTAATCCATTCTACAATCCTTTCAAATCCATCTAATGAATGTTCAAATCACTCAAATCACTCAAACGCTCAAATCACTGTGGACAGACAGAGCATAATTTCAAACAATGAGTCTATTTGTCACCATGAAAACTCTTCACTAGGTTCTGCGCATGCCTATCTGACACAAATGCAGCCATATGAAGGTTACAAACTGTCCCTCACATCAGTGTGTGGTGTGCCTCATGGTAATATAGCGAGACTAATATGCTTAAAGTAAACTACAAGCCACACCAAAGTTACGTAGAAAATCAAATGTTACCGTAGGTCAATCGTTGCTTTCCTGCAATGTTTCTTTAATTGACAGAAACATCATCTGAAACACTGTGATGTAAAAGGCTGTACAAACCAGAGTAAACAAAGGTCCCACTAGGGACCAGCAACAGGATACTATAAATGCTGGAGCTGTCTTTTTTTAACATATTTTGTTTAACTTTTATATAACGTGGAGGGTTGCCACCTGGCTGGTTAGGTCTCGGCTAAAAGACGCGCGTAAGCGCGTCTCCGCCGAGATCTTATGTCACCGAGCGTGCTTCCCAGGAGACAGTCCTGGCCACGCGCATCCTTCCAGGCGATTTGTAACTGGAACGCGCGCTGTGGCCAGGCGCTGTCTCCTGGGAAGCGCAAGCACCACACACGCATGCGCATACACACACACAAGCGCGCATACACACACACAAGCGCCCATGCACGCACGCACATACATACATACAGAGACACCACCCCTGACTCATACACACACGCGCGCACACACACAAGTGCACCGAGGCCCCCCCTCCCCCGCCGTCACCGTCGCACACATACATACACACACGCAAACACGAGCATACACACACACAAGTGCACCAATCGCGCTCCAGAACTTACCTTACCTCAGCACGCGGCGCCCAACCTCCTGCTGGCCTGGCGCGGCCCCGGGGCTCTACACCGCTCACAGGAGCCCCGGGCCGCGAGACGCTACGACTCCGCCTGCCTCCTCTTCCGGTGTGAACGTGGCCCCGCCCCCGTCACAGGCGACCGTGCCTGACTTCCGGGGCGGCCGCGAAATGAGTAGGCTTGTTTTTTTTTAGCAGTCGCATAATATGTTTCACATTCTGTTCACATACTTTTTACAGAAAATGTTAACGACATTGCTATTTAACTAATGCATGTTACATTGCCAGTATTTACAAGGCAACTTGCCTAATTTATTTTTTGATACAGCTGTCTATTAATTGTAATGCACCAAATTGTAATAATAATTGTTTTTTCTACCTTATTTTATTTTGTGACACACCTATTGACATTGTACAATGTACATTAAAGCCTTTTGATTGTGTTTTACTGAAATGCAAGTTTAATAACTGAAACACTTTGCTCTGATCCGTGGGTGTTAGTGAGTGCAGAGTAGTGAGTGCAGAGTAGTGAGTGCAGAGTAGTGAGTGCAGAGTAGTGAGTGCAGAGTAGTGAGTGCAGAGCAGTGAGTGCAGAGCAGCGAGTAGTGAGTGCAGAGCAGTGAGTAGTGAGTGCAGAGTAGTGAGTGCAGAGTAGTGTGTGCAGAGTAGTGTGTGCAGAGTAGTGAGTAGTGAGTGCAGAGTAGTGAGTGCAGAGTAGTGAGTGCAGAGTAGTGAGTGCAGAGTAGTGAGTGCAGAGTAGTGAGTAGTGAGTGCAGAGTAGTGAGTGCAGAGTAGTGAGTGCAGAGTAGTGAGTGCAGAGTAGTGAGTGCAGAGCAGTGAGTAGTGAGTGCAGAGTAGTGAGTGCAGAGTAGTGAGTAGTGAGTGCAGAGTAGTGAGTAGTGAGTGCAAAGTAGTGAGCGCAGAGTAGTGAGCGCAGAGTAGTGAGTAGTGAGCGCAGAGTAGTGAGCGCAGAGTAGTGAGTGGAGAGTAGTGAGTGGAGAGTGGAGAGTAGTGAGTAGTGAGTGCAGAGTAGTGAGTAGTGAGTGCAGAGTAGTGAGTGCAGAGTAGTGAGTGCAGAGTAGTGAGTGCAGAGTAGTGAGTGCAGAGTAGTGAGTGCAGAGTAGTGAGTAGTGAGTGCAGAGCAGTGAGTAGTGAGTGCAGAGTAGTGAGTGCAGAGTAGTGTGTGCAGAGTAGTGAGTAGTGAGTGCAGAGTAGTGAGTGCAGAGTAGTGAGTGCAGAGTAGTGAGTGCAGAGTAGTGAGTGCAGAGTAGTGAGTGTGCAGAGTAGTGAGTGTGCAGAGTAGTGAGTGTGCAGAGTAGTGAGTGTGCAGAGTAGTGAGTGTGCAGAGTAGTGAGTGTGCAGAGTGAGTGTGCAGAGTGAGTGTGCAGAGCATTGTGTGCTGTTGAGTGCAGAGTGCTGTGTATTGGCAATGTTAATGACAATGCCGATTATTTGTGATTTAAAGAAAAAAAAATGTCATGAGCAATGCCAATAGCTCTACCTTTAATGATGCCGAGACCATTGCATTGCAAATGCTTGTTTTATATTTGGCATGACCAGTATCTTAGTGTCTCTTCTAGTACAAAAACAAGTATTTGCAATGCAATAGAACTAGCATTTACGCAAGACCTATTGCATTGCAAACGGGAGTGCGGGCAGGGGGGAAAGAAGGCACGGACAACGGGAGTGCAGGCGTAGGGGAGGGCGCGGGGGCGAGAAGGCACGGACAATGGGAGTGCAGGGGCTGGGGGGCGAGAAGGCACGGGCAGCGGAAGGGGGAGGAGAAGACACGGGCAGTAAGAGAACCTCATTAAAGAAAGTAGGACTCACAATCTAAATAACACCCACAGTGTAACACTCAAAGTAAAGGGGCCAGTAGCCATGGGAGGATACAAATGACAACATGGCCGTCATAAGGAGGGACTAACAAGCCCATAAACCAATCGGAAGGCAGCATTTACGAAGGACAAAGACACAAGCCAATGAAAAAAATAGGCGGGGAGTGGGCGGGGCTTTCCTCACATACTGTACTGCCACAGATCTTCCCTAGGGCAGTGCTTGCGCGCTGACTTTAGGCTCGACCTAAAGAACAGATAAAAGTGACATTTTGTCATGTTTCCCTATTACCATTAGCGCTTAACCCCCACTGGCAAATGATTAATTGCGTACGTTGGATTCACACTTGATTCAATAGTATCTCAGTACTTTCACTTATTTAAAAACATCTTTGGAACTGTTTCTCTGCCAATAACAAACAGTATTTTTCTAGTAACATTTTGTTAATTTATTGTTTAGTGTTATTTGACTATAATGAAAGATCACTCTGTCAGTGCTTCCCAAACTTTTTAGAACCACGACCTACTTTTTAGCATGACAAATGTGAAATCATCTACCATTAATGGGCATGAAGCAGGTGATTTTTTTTAATGCCATTAAAGCATCATTTGGTAGCACACTGCATTTACAGACAGCACATTTTCTATTGAAACGAAATTTGTAGACATTTATTTATTTATTGAGTTTTATATAGTGCTGGCTAGACTCGGAGGTATCAGAGCGCTTTACATGAGGTTACACATTTTTAAAAAGTTACATCAGTTACAAGTTACACATTGTTACAAACGTTACATCAGTTACAGGTTATATCTGTTGGTTAATGGCATGTAGAATGGAAGGGGAGCAATGTAAAAGGGTAACGAGGAGGGAGATATGACGTAGAGGCAAAGGAAAGTGTCCAATGTCCGGCTGGGTAGGTGAGGGCCGAGGAGGAAAGCCACAGCCCATCTCCTCAATAGCTAACAAGGTAGCTCCACTGGGCATCGGTCAGAATGCTGGGTCTCCACTGTAGGTGGCAAGAGTCACAGATTCAATGTCATGATGGCTGAGCCGGATAGGGGTGGAGGGTGGGGGAAATGCGCAGGGTCTGGTAAATGTCCATTCCAGGTGGTGTTGTATTCATATCCACTGTACAGCATGGTCAGCCCACCACTACTCATCTCACCTGCTGAACTGCAACTGGAGACTCACCTTTCGGGGTACAGCCTCATCAATTTGTTGGGCTTGAGTAAATACTGCACCAGGAACCATCTTATGGTCAGGCAGGCTAGGGCGCTACCTACAGCCTTTTCTACAATGAAAGTCGGCTTCCAGAGGGGTTAAACCACCCCTAGATCTGTTGGTGTAGACTCGATGGGCCAGAATAAATGGCCTTTCTCTTCATCAATAGGGGAACTCTGAAGGAACCAAAACGTTACGGGTACTAGAAAACGTAATATGAGGCCATCCTGGGGGTTCAAATTTCTCACCAGACAGTTGTGGTATTTCGCGGGAGGAATGGCAGAAAAAACACAGAAAGGTCAGAGGGCGGCAGAGAGAATAAGCCACTCACCCAGGTCTCAATGTGGGATTGCATCGTTCTCATCGTACGCCATCTTGAAGATAGAAGACTGGACGATCGTCGCCATTTTAGGGATCCGACTGCTGGTGGAAAATTGTTGGATCGAGAGACATCCTTAGGACATGGTGCTCGGGCATCAGCACAGCAGGAGTAGGAGGCAGCTTGTTATAAAAGTAAAGAAGCGGCAGCCAAATCACCAGAGAGGACGGGACAGAGGTCAAAAGGGTGGAGGGACTCGGGAATAGTGTTGAGGGAGGGCCCAGAACATTTCCCAGTGCTCCGGCGATTGACACGTCGCAGAGACGGGGGAGGCACATCTACAAGTCGGCCAGAGTATGCGGTGGGGGACGCGGTTCTGTATTCGGAGCTCCGGAGGCTGTTCAGGAACCGGGAGGCTTCCTACAGCGGTGGCATCTCAGGACTTGGAGGCTTCTACAGCGTAAGCAAAGCAAGGTCCGCAATAGCAACCCCAATCGAGGCGATACATGATTGAAGGGCTCTTTGAGGTGGCATGAAGACTAACGTTTGCACTGCAGTCCCACCAGTGGATTAGTGTTGCTGGTGGCAGGGTCCAGATCGATACCCAGAGCTCCTGCATGGACCCATACAATGAAGTGGATTCGTGACTGGAGTGCAGTGCGACGTGGTGAGCCAGCGCAAATACCCGTACTGGCAGCCGTAGGTATCAGAGGGGGACCCTGGTAGGTCACGACAATGCGGCCCTTCAGCGCCCATGATGATTCGAGATAGGCGATGAGGAGAGGCAAGTCTTCCCCAAGGGAAATTTGTCCAGCCGAGGCGAAGTGTGTCCGTTGGCAGTGCAGCCCTCATTCGGTGGCTCTGAGAGTGGAGGAGTCTTTTCCCGTTTGGCTTGGTGGGCTTCATTCTGTAACCACAATATGTGTTTGTCTAAACAACATACCATTTTCCAGACATCAAATATCAAACAATTTTATGCACACAATTTAAATGTACATATTTGTATGTGCTCACTGTATAATACCTGTTTTTATGCCATTCACACTGCTTGATGAATAGCACACAACTTGGTTGAATGTATTTCAAGTATCGGTTTGCTCGCACTACACTATAGATTGACTTAGCTGATTTAAGAAGGTGGAGACAATGGCAGAGGTAGTAAGTAAGTGAAGGCTCAGTTTTCTGAAATCGTCGTGGGAGAAGTCACTTCCTGTGAAACTGTAAATAACTTGTTGTTCGCCCCTAGAGGTAAATGCCTTGGATCTTTTGGTATCTGTTCACAACTGCAAGGTTGTGCTTTTAAAAGTAATGTTTTACATTTTAAACTGCTCTCCTGGTGAATCTAAGCATTGTCAAGAAGTGCTTAAATTGGGAATTTGTTAATCACTGTCACATTCTAGTGTATATATATATATATATATATATATATATATATATATATATATATATATATATATATATATATATATATATATATATTACCTACTGGCGGTCGCCAGTATAGTTATAGTTAGGATTTTTTTCAATGTTAAATCTCAAAATTCTATTTGGAATAAATTTGGCGCCGGTTGACGAATCTGCCTGAAAATTTCCTCAAAATGGCCTCGCGGAGCTCCGGTCCTTTCCTGAAAGTTTGGGGGGGATGCGTCAAGCGGGGGCCGAGATAAAAGGGGGGTCCCAAAACCCGTTTTCCCCATGTTAATTTCCATAGGGCGGTCGATTTCACTTTCAGCCCGAACGGCTGAATGGATTTCCACCTAATTTGGCAAAATTGTAGGGACTGGTATCCCGATGTGCCTTTGCTATGTCTCAGGATATGTGCCCCAGTGGATTTTGAGTAATTTAGGTTCAAAAATATATATATATCTAGAGCCGCGCCCCTGTACGCGCACCGGGGAGCGCTCAAAGCGCGCCACGCGACTTGCGTACGGAAAGCTGATTGGCTCTCGGGTGTCTGTAAACATTCGAAACAGTCCGCAGCGGCTGCCATCTTGTACCTCGGTAGGATTGAGGTGGTAAAAATCAAAGGGGGAAATGAGCAAAAGGGGGCAGGGTACACCCCCCCCTGACCCCCTAGGTTTGATGTGGGGGTCATAAAAGGGCCGTACGGGGCAAAAAAAAAAAATGTTGATTTGCGCGGGAGGAGCGCCCGGTACGTGCATCGGGGAGCGGACAGGGGAGCGTACGATTGAGAAAAAGAATGACACTTTTTTAAAAAAAAAAAAAGCATTTTTTTATAAATTGGAGGTAGTTCTGAAAATAACTTTTTTTTTGTTTTTGTTGTTTTATATTTTTTTATACTTTTTGAAACGATTTTATATATTTTTTGGATTTTTTACAGGGGAAAAACAAAAACAGGGATTCAAAAAATGCTCAACAGGAGCAAAAAAATGAGAAAATTTAGGGACGGGGAGAGCATCGGTGTTCCTGTCTCTTTATTGCAATGAGTTCAACGCTCTGCTCCCCATAACAGAGTAGTTCGTCACAGTCCACGCATAAAAATGTTATGCCTGCAAAAAACGGCTGGACGTTAGGGACCATTCTTGCACGTGTTGAACCTGAAGGTGTTGCTCCACCAGTGGAGGTGCTGCTGCCATCTCTTCGTGCCTTCTCTGCCAGCTCCCTGACACTCTCCCTGGAATAATTATTTGGGTGTCTTCTTTTGACATGCCTAATTAAATTGGCATTTCCAAAGCTGTATTTTTTTAGAGGATTGCCTCTGGATAAAATACTTCCACATATTTTACAAGTTACTTTACTTGCATTAACATTTTTTGTCCTTCAGGGATGTCATAAAATTTCCAGATGAAGTGGTTCTTTGTTTTCTGGTGAGGAGGGTCCTCTTGCACAAATCCATCTGAATCACTGCTGGATGACTCCCTTGCAGCCATTGCTGTAGATCAGGAAAGTAATGAGTTGAAAATTCACAAAACACCTCTTGCTCTCTCCAAGTGCAAATCAATAGTGAGAGAAATGGGTGGGTTTCTCTAAATTTAGAAAAAAATAATTATTGAACCAATGAAAAGTGTTATTTACAGGTCACATGACCATGGGCTTCATCATTATGAAACCAAAACTGTTATGAACCAATGAAAAGTGTTATTTTCTGGTCACATGACCCGACGCGCTTACGCGACGCGCCCCGGGGCGCGGCTAGGGGCGCGCCGCGTAAGCATGTCAGACGCCTACGTTGCACGATCGTATTCGCTCGAGTGCTTCCGGGTGCGCTTACGCCGTGCGTATCACGCGGACGCGGCTACGCGATACGTCACGATCATGTTTTCGTTCGCGATATTGGCGCTCTCGGGACGCTCCCCGGAGCGCGCCCCGGGGCGCTTTATAGAAGTACGCTTTTTGGGGCGCTCCCCGTGGCGCGCATCGGGAGCGCTCCAAAAAAAAAAGGAAAATTGTAGGGACAGGTAGCCCTATTCTGAAGTGCTTTTTACGAAAATTAACTTTGGAAAAATATGTATTGTGCTACATTGGGCTTTATATATGTTAGAGCCAAAATGTAGCCCAAATGTAGCCCAATGTAGCCCAATGTAGCCCAAAGATGGCCACCAGAGACAAAAAAAAAAATATAGCTCAAATATAGCCCAACTGTAGCCCAATGACAGAATGTATCAGAGTGTTCTAAACAACTAGAGCGCTAACAGTCTTACTTATAAAGTGAGACTTATAGTTAGGAATTAGCATTAAAAAAACCTATGAAATTCACTGAAAAAACCATAGGTTTCAGACCAGTTATAGTTAGGAATTAGCATTTAAAAAACCAATGAAATTCACTGAAAAAACCATAGGTTTCACACCAGTTATAGTTAGGAATTAGCATTTAAAAAACCTATTAAATTCACTAAAAAAACCATAGGTTTCACATCAGTTATAGTTAGCTGGAAATTTTACTGACATAAAACCATTGAAATTCCACGTTATAGTTAGTTGGACTCACTATAACTTGCGCGTGTAATGCACTATGTTTTTTTTTTGTGAATTTAATAGGTTTTTTAAATGCTAATTCCTAACTATAACTGGTGTGAAACCTATGGTTTTTTCAGTGAATATATATATATATATATATATATATATATATATATATATATATATATATATATATATATATATATATATACAGTTCTGTTTAGAGTGTGACAACAAATGTATGCTTCCATATACAAAGTCTATCCATGTGTTGTTGTGCACCATAGCAGACTTAAAATGAAATGGGTAATGACACAGTGTAATGTAATGTCATGGGAAGGCTCTGTATTTTCATTTACCCATCCTCTATCCTGCCCCAGTAGACCTCTGGCCCTTTTTTCGGCCCGGTAGTCGCACTATGGAGTGGCACCTATGTATGAAGAAAAACAGGTAACATTGTTCACCGTTTGTGCTTGCTATTGTAAGGATCCCCAAAGTCAATAAAAATGTTGAGTCTACACTTGGTCATACCTTCAGTCTCTTATTGACTGTGGGTATCTACAACACATTGACAAAGTACAGTTCAAAGTGCACTCACGTCTCCACTAAGTCGATCCAAAGTATTTTGTAATTATTCTATCTTGAGTATTCAAACAAGATGCAACCAACTTGTGTGTCCACTGCAGGACTTTGTCAAGGCTCACAAAGATGCAAAGCATCAGTAAATAACAATCTCAAGAAGGGCAGAACTGCTCAGTGTCTATGGGCCCGATGTAGGTAGGCCGTTACCGATCGGTAACGGCCGAAAATACCGATTTTTGGCCCTTACCGATCGGTAAACAGCCATCGAGATGTAGGGAACCAAAAACATTAATAATCAGAGTGAAAACCGAATCGGAATGTGTACCGAATGGGAAAGAATCCGATACGTACATACCGAAAATCGGATATGTAACGAATCGGTAACACACCGATTCGTATGCAAACACCGATTCGGTCCATGTACCGAATCGGTAGTGACACCGAATCGGAAATTCACCGATTCGGTCCATGTACCGAATCGGTAGTGACACCGATTCGGAAAATCACCGATTCGGTCCATGTACCGAATCGGTAGTGACACCGAATCGGAAATTCACCCATTCGGTCCATGTACCGATTCGGTAGATAGACCGAATCGGAAAATCACAGATTCGTTCCATGTACCGAATCGGTAGATAGACCGAATGAGCCGATTCGGATGTAGGGAGGCACAGAAACACCGAAATCGGCTCAGAATCGGTAGAATTCACTCGGTATTTACCATGGATTCCAATCAGGTGGTAACCAACTCCAACCCATATAAACAGCCCCAAAATGCATTGCAACTTGCAGGATGGCAGCTTTTTATGTCATTGCGAGGCGGCTACGGCTACAGCAGGAAGGACAGAGGGAATGGCTAAGAAATGAACAGGTCTACAGACAGAGGATAACCCTGTTCATGCTCACAGAGGCAGAGATCCTACAGAGATACAGGCTGGACTCTGACACCATACTTGAGCTCATCAGGGATCTCAAACCATTCTTGGACCACCACACCCCAAGGGCACACGCCATCCCTGCGCACATCCAGGTGCTATGCAGCCTACACCTGCTAGCGTCTGGCAGCTATCAAAGTGGAGTTGCGGCGGTAGGAGGGGTGAGCCAGAGCAGCCTGCCAAGGTTCTTCCACACATTCCTTGACGCCATGATACACAGGATGGACCAATACATCTCTTTCCCTGCAACCCACGCAGAACTGCTACAAACTAAAGCTGACTTCTACCAGATGGCACAATTTCCCCAAATCATTGGTTGCATAGATGGCACGCACATTCCGATTTGCCCACCAGCGGACACCGAATACATATACCGCAATCGGAAGTCTACACACACCATCAACGTGCAGGTGATCTGCAATGCAAAGTGCACCATCACAGACCTGGTAGCAAAATTTCCAGGGAGTACCCATGACTCCTATATTTTCCAACAGAGCGGCATCTATGCACGGCTGATGGCTGGCGAATTTGGTGAAGGATACCTCCTAGGTGAGACACATCATCAGACCCCCATAACACATAGTAGCTAGGTGGAATACATGTATGCATGTGTGTAATGTCACCCCTTTCTCTTCCAGGCGACAGTGCATATGCCCTCCGCTCATTCATACTCACCCCCTACCTCAACCCCTCCACACCCAGCCAAAGGAGGTATAACCGGGCCCACATACGCACAAGGAATGTTGTCGAACGGACCTTTGGCATCTGGAAAAGTAGATTCAGATGCCTGCACAAGAGTGGAGGTGCAAGGCAGTATACCCCCATCACCTGCTGCAAGATCATAGCTGTATGTGCAATGTTACACAACCTTGCGGTGAAGAAGGGCACTGAGGTGGAGTTGTCTGACTACGAGGACCATGACGACGACGAAGCTGTGCCACTGACACAGCCAGCTGGGGTGTGTACGCCAAGTGATGGCAGATACAGACGTGAGGAGATTACTGAAAACTATTTCTGAGTGAGTACAGATGCAAAGACAGCTAAATGGTTGTTGGGAAAAAACAAATTTTAATACAGTTGCAACACAGTTACTGCACTGATGTGCAACAAAAAAATGGTGTAATGGAAAAGAAAACAAAAGTACAGGGTCCAGGTTGCCTCACCCGCCCTTGCAAGGCTATTTCTTCGCCCGCTTGCCAGCCCCACTGGGGTGTCCCTCAGCCCCCTCTGAATGACCAGCAGCATCTGCGGAGCGCCTGGTGCTCCGACGTGGCTCAGACGCAGCGCTGGCCGGGCTGCTGCGGCTGCTGCTGTCCCCAGCATCCCCCAGGTCCAGGGCAGGATTTGAGGCTGTGTTCGAGATGATCATGGCCTCCATAGCAGTGGTGATCCGGGCCATTCCCCTTGTGAGCTCTGCCGTATTCTGACTCAGGCTGGACTCCATGTTTGCGCTGCGCTGGCACAGTTGTGCCGTAGCCGCAGCAAGGCGGCTCAAGCAGCGGTTCTGCACACGGGCATCCCGCCTGCGCACCAGCTCCTGCTCCTCCATTCTGCCACACAACTGGGTTATGGCAGTGGTTAGCCTGCCTAACCCTGCTGCCACCTCCTTGTTTGATTCCACGAAGGCCTGAAATCCCTTTACCATTTCTCCCATCTGCAGGTTGTGCTGCAGGAGCTGGCGTTGGCAGGCCATCGTGGATTTTGCCTGCTGCCTCTGTATCTTCACCATCTTTCCCTCGAGGCCCAGGAAGACACTGCCCTCCCGTGCTGGTGCAGCAGTGGTGGTGATGGCACGGCGCCGGGCACTGCTGCTGCCGGCCTGCTGAGTGGGCTGGGGTGCCACTGGTGGGGGTGTGGTGCTGGCCGGTCCCTGAGCCCCTGCTCCCAGGACAGGTTGTACTGGTGGCAAAGCCATGGTTGTGGCAGGAGCTGGTGTTGGTGGAAGGGGGTCCCTTGTCGGGGAGTTCTCTGGGGAGAACTGCAAGGGGGGTGTGCTGGGCATTTGTGGGGAGTGCAGTGCTTCGAAGTCTATCACCAGGTCTCCCTCCATACCAAGCCCTAGGGTGTTTCCGTCCTCCTCCTCCTCGGCAGCCTGGCTGGTGCTCGGCCCTGCGAGTGCAGTGTCAGATGGTCCTGCTGCCTCTGATGACAATGTTTGTCCGCCTGATGGTGCCCCTAGGTACAAAGAAGCATTTGTAAATTGAGTGCTGATGTATTACAGTCAGTACAATTAAAGCATTCCACATGTCCTTGCATCTCCTTAGACTGTGTCACACTGTTTCCTGTCTTGTGATTCTGCACTGCCATATTTTGCTAACTTCTGCTGACTACATGTACCATGATGCTTGTCTCTTGTATGTTGGTTACAGTACTGTGCTGGGGTTTGCCTATGCATTGTGTCTAATGGGGAGGTGTCTGGTAGGGTGTGTCATGATGCGCATGCTTCTTACCTGTAGCTGTAGCTCTGGCAGAGCTGTCCAGGGTCCCAATTCCAGTAACACTCTCCCTCTCAATGGTGGTGGAGACCATTTCCTCGAGGTCTGTGAGGGGTGGCGCCGGGTTCCTGCCTCCACCTGTGACTCCAGCCTGCCTCTGGATGTTTGCCATCTTCCTTTTTGTGAGGCTGCGGATGTCGTAGAATCTCTTCTTGAGCTCATCCAGGGACCTGGGGGTGACACCCACAGCATTCACCTTTTGGGCGATTTCGCTCCATATCCTCCTCTTGGTGCTGTCTGGCACATTGAGGGACAGCTTTCCAAACAGCTGGCGGTGCACCCTCACCACCTCCTCGACCAACACCTGAAGCTCGGTGGTGCTGAACTTCGGCTTCCTCTTCTGGGAGGACTTCTGGCTCTCGCTCTGGTTTGCCATGTTCTTCACTGCAGTTCACAACCTCCTACTCCCACTGCTGCTAACTGTGAGTGTTGAGCTCAGGCTGGCTTTCCAGAAACTTCTTAATTAGCTGCACCTGCCAGCGTTGCCACTCCCTATTTGGGTGGGGGAGGGGGAGCCACCTCATTGGCTGAATCGGCTTTTGCCGAATCGGCTTTTTACCGAATCGGATATTACCGAATCGGTAAAATCCGAATCGGTATTATCCGAATCGGTAAAAGCCGAATCGGAAGTATCCGAATCGGTAAAAGCCGATTCGGTTTCTTCAATGCATTCCTATGGGCTTTTTGGCCATGGGTGTGTTTTCATAGCTACGAATCTATTATTGCCGAATCGGATATTACCGAATCGCCTATTTCCGATTCGGTGTTCGCCCAATCGGCTATTTCCGATTCGGTGTTAGCCGAATCGGAACTTTTCGATTCGGTGTTAGCCGATTCGGAACTTTCCGATTCGGTGTTAGCCGATTCGGTACTTCCCGATTCGGTCCGTGCTGATTCGGAACGTACCGATTCTCATTACCGATGCCGACCGATTCGGTATTAATTCGCCTTTTATTAGCTACATCTCGTTTTCCGATTTCAGAATACCGATTCGGACCGCCTCGGTATTTTGAAATCGGAAAATCCCTTTTACCTACATCGGGCCCTTAGTTATTTAACATGTAATATATTGTTTGTGGTTTCTCATCAGTTAAAACGTAACCCATCCAATGTGTCTGCACAACATTGTATCGCCCTCACTGTGGGACAATGCAGTATACATATTGTACTCTGTGAGATTGTGATTGCATGATGACTAACTCCTTTTAAACTGTAAGTGCAGAAGTCCTTACTTTATACTAATAACATCTAACTGCAGCAGAAGCACAGTGCTGTCAAGAGTTCAGGCAGTGCTTTAAATGGGCTGGTACTAACCGGTACGGAGTACCTGGACTTTTTTATTTTGAGAGGGAGAGTACCTGCACTTCTCAAGAGTTACGTGATGCATTTAATTGGAAAGTACTGTCTCTTCTCGGAAACAGGCAATTACAGGGTACCTGCCCTTCTACCATTCCATTTCAAGCACTGAATTCAAGTCCTGCCGCGTGTTTGCATGTCGTCACCGACAATCCTGGTGGTGGTGTGTTTTGCACAGAAAGCTAATGGGATTAGAGCCTCGTGGTCCAGATGGCAGTGGGAGGAGCGGCCTGTTTTCTGGGGGAGCAGGGCCTCACGCCCCAGATGGTGGTGGGAGGAGAGATCTGGTTTCTGGGAGAGCATGTCCTGGAAGGGGTTGAAGGAAGGGGTAGAAGGAGAGGCCTGTTTTCTTGAGGAGCCTCACGTCCCAGACGGTGGTGGTGTAATGTCCTGATGTGCTGGGTGCTAGGATCAGCACATGAGGCTAGAAGGTGTTGGGAGAGCTGGGTGGTGGTAGAGGAGGAGTGACAGAGATGGCAGAGCAAAGTAGGGACGATAGCGTACAGGCAGAGAAGAATCAAGCTCATGTAAAGTAAGGAGAAGAGTGTCTGCGTCATTTGTGACCGTGCAAAGACACTACAACTGGCAACAAGGGTGGTGAACTGTTGCCTGCGACCTACCTGCATCCTGGCATGTGCTCGGCTGCCTCGGAGCCCTGCTGAGTCGCCAACCGGGTGCTCACCCCGGTCGCGTTGAGCCCACTGTGTTGGCCATTTGCTCCGCTGCCATTGGAGCTGGGAAATCCGCCGCCGCGCTCTGGGAGCTCACCCCAGCCACTTGTGTCCCTGGAGGAAGTCTGGCCTCGTTGAGACCCGGGAGCCCACCCCGGTCACGTGTGCAAGGGAGGCGGCGCTGCCCATTGCTTGCGATCCGGGAGCCCACCCCGGTCGCGTCCTTAAACCTGAAAGTGTCCGTCATCGACTGCCGCCAGCAGAGGAGTGCGAGGTCTGGTGCTGTGCCCAGTCGTGGATTAACAGGTACTGGTGTCTATGGGCTGCTGCTCTCACCGACTGCACCTCGAGCATCGCAACCTGTACTGTCGAGGCACTGACTCACATGGAGGCTGACTTTCTTTGATGGGCATTTCGCTTACAGGGACATGTCTCTGTTCGGGCTTGTGGAATAGATAGGATCACTGATTATCCTCTACCTGGACTGAGATTCACAGATCTGTCTGTGACATTGATAATCTATAGAATACTGATTGCCCCCTTAATTTGATCTGACGAGACTAGCAACATTTCTACTTCAAAAATATATGGTCTGGCTGAATATCGGACCTATTGACTAATTATAGTGTGCCACGTTATTCTGCATTATCCTGTTGGTCACTCTAAGGGACCCCACGTATTCTATATTCATTTTTTCAAGCTATAGCCGTATAGAGCGTGTTTTAAAATTTTCTCCAATAGCAGCCTGGGGACACCATTCAGGTCTTGCCCACGTGTGATACATAGTATGGATTGGTTATGAAATCTACAAGGACAATAGGAATTTTGTATGACATGTTATATTCTAGAGCAATAGACTGCTACCTGAGGAAGGCATGAAATGCCAAAACGCGCGTAGTACACATCTGCCGCTTTGCATCCATCAACTTTTCCGTCTGTCGTATTTTTATTTATCTACCATTTCTGATTATTGTATAAATATTATCATTGTATGTGTTTTTTTTATCTTTCATATAATCACAAACAAAGTTTATATAACGAAAAGGTCTTTACAACAAAAAAAATCAATGAGATGAATTAATAGAAATTAATAAATACAAAATATATTTTCTTAGAACTGTTATGGCTTGTTTCATAATCTAAGTGGTTATAGTTATGAGAGTGTCAGAGTCTTTGGCTATGTCCAAGTTAAATACAGGCATGCTATTAATTTTTTCTTAATGTTTAATTTCCCTATGTATAGCTTACATATTTAATATATAGGGGTCCCTTGCTTTCTAAAAACATAAAAACAAAAAAAACAGCTCTCACCGACTACATCAGGTCTGAAATCTCGTGAGGAGCGAGATTTCACCGGTGGCCATCTTGAAGTCAGGTGTCTCGACCAATCCCCTGTGAGCAGTGCCCGGCAGCCATTTTGAGGTCAGGCATTTGCTCAAAAGTGCAACAAGCATTGGCAAAAAACTGTCAGAAGTGCTTTCAGGTGCCTGATAGTACATTAAACTGACATATTGATGGGAGTATGGGACTGCCGGCTCATCTGGTCGCCTGCCTTTGATGGTTATTGATGCAAGTGGCAATAATTACATTTCAAGCAGTTGGTGGACTACTTTATTTTTTTTTCTCTTCAGAGGTGCCCGGCTATTGACCACACGCCATAGCACAATTGAAAAGTGGCGCTGACGGTGGCGTTCCACACCGAGTGGCAGCCGCTGTGAGGGTTCCCAAAGCTCGATTAGCCAGCACAAAGCATTTGCTCCACCACATTCCTCTGCGATGTCCGGGTCTCCAACGTCCAGACAGAGTCATGCCTCTGCTAGCGCCAGCACCAGGCAAGAGTCACCTACATCCACTGCGTACATGGGTGGACACAGACTTGGTCTGCTCGGAGTCCCTTTTCTATGCCCACCTGAACCTTTGGTCCTCATTTCAGGGGGAGGTATGGGCCTTCTCTGGCAGGAATGGCTAGAAGACTTTGAAGACTTCATGAAAGGGTCTCATGTGACCGAGGAGGAGCAGCAATTGATTGCATTACGCAATTTAATTGCGAAATATGTTGGTCAGATCATAAAGGAGCTTCCAGCTGACTCTGCTTCGTCCTATGCCAATGTGCGTGATGCACCAAACAGAAAATTTCTTCACAAGCGAAACATTGACTACGAAAGATACACCTTTAATCTACCTTCTCAAGAAAAAAGGACCCCATGAGTATCTTCATCACAAAACTTAGGCGCTTGGCCCGCTACTGTGAATTTGATTCTTTCTCGACGGAAGACGCACTTCGTCTGCGAATCATAGAAGGATGTCAGTCTGAGTAGTTACGCAGACGTCTACTAAAGAAAAGCTACTCTCTGGATGAAATAGAAGAAATAACGCGTGTACACGATCAGGCAGAAGAACATGCCAAGAAAATGGAAGCTGGAAGAGGCGAAAAACGTGAACAAGCATTTTGGCTCCAATCCCGTAACACTAACAAGTCTTCCTCTGCAAAGCAGCGATCATCCAGATCCAAAGTTCCGTCTCATTATACAAGTCGTAGACGTCGCAGCTCGAGCCGGACTGATAAATGACAAGAGAGTCAACTTAAGTGTTATCGCTGTGGATATGACTTCCCTCACACGGAGACATGCCCTGCATTGGGCCAAAAATGCAGGAAGTGTGGCCGGGACAACCAGTTTGAGAACATCTGCGGAGCTCTACGAAAAGACACCCGCAGAGACAATTACAGACAATCCAGACAGTCTAACACTCGCCACCATGCCAAAGCAGTGTGGGACTATGGAGATTCTTCCACTGGTTCTTCACAGTCCAGCCATCAGTCTCATGGGACATATCGATCTCTTCGATCACAATCTCGTGAGTCAAGGTCGCTGTCACCAATATCGCAAGACAGTGATGAGTACGTATGCATGGTTTCAGATCCGGACCGTTTGAAGAAATACCAGCGACTAGATCTGAAAATGGACACGCATTGGGCCAAATTAATCCTGGATAGCGGAGCATCTCTCAACTATATTTCAGTTGCAGAATACAAGAATATGAATCCTCCACCATACTTGCATAGAGCCAACGTGCGGATGTACACGTGGATGTCAAAGAAACCTCTTCCATGTTTAGGACACTTCCCGAGCACACTCAAATACAAGGGCAGAACTAATCCAGCCCACATTCAAGTCATTGATGGTCCTTATGCTACAAACAACAGGGTTGAACCCAAAATAGTCACTGGGACCTGGGTGATAATTGTTATGGACAGAGGGGTCCCGGACTTAAGAGAGTGACTTATATACAGTGTAGAAAATCGAATGAATAATAAAATTAGAAGAAAACAAACAAATGAGGTTACGATGTTTTAATTCACAAAGTACCTATATCAACCACTTTATGGTTACGCAGTTTTTGGAGAATTATATATACTTCATAAAAGTATTAGTGCCCACATAGGGAAGGGAGGGGAGTGCTGTGAGGAAAATTAGTGAACAGGAGTGAAATGCATAAACAATAATCAATTTTTACATCATTGATCAGTAGTTTCATATACATTCTAATCTGCTCTCCCTAATTCGGAGCCATATAGCAAATTAATTCATCACAGTTTATTTACAGAAAGCAATATCTCCTCATTTAGGCTGTAAGAATCCTGAATAACCATGGGAGTAAGAACATGGGGACAGTCTATGTTTCGACCCTAGCAGGGTGTAGGGTAGTTCGCCCTTACAGAGCGGGTCTTCATCAGGATAGGGGAGCAGTGGGCAAGCCTCCTAGGGTGAGAAACAATGAAGAAAAACTCAGAAGGGTAAAAAATCCCAAATTACCTAAGCGTGGTTACCGCTTGGTCAAAGCATTGGGAAAGCACTGTTTGAAGGACTACAATGATCATTATCGTATTTACCTTGTGAGAGGAGGACCGATAGAGTTGCCATCAGGTTGGGTCAATATCGCCGCGAAAGATTTCTGAATGTGAGAAGGACCATAGTTAGGACAATTGTTGCCGGTTAGGCAGCAGGATGGCTACATAACACTCAGTTAGAGGAAGCGTGTAAAGTTTACCTCAGGTCCTGGTATGAAGATCGGGGTCAGTGACTACAGATCGTATCTGGGGAAAAAACAAAACAGGCGCGCCCTCATGAGTGTTTGATTGTGACGGGTATTAGATCATGCTACAAAGCCAGATTCCTGCACGTTAGTGCAAACGGGCTTACCTTGTCAAACAAATTATCCCAGCATAAGCGAGGTCTCGAGGCAGTCAATGGAAGCGGCTCTCGTAACCAGGAAGTGAAGGTCAGGGATGTGGCTACGCTTATATAGCCGGATGCTGAAACTGTGAAGGGACTACCCTCGTAGTTACCGGGAAACCAAGGACGCTAAAGAGGTACCTCGGCGTCAGCAACCGCGTAAATGGATTTTGTATGCCCAGAGAACGTTCAGGACCTAATCGTCCCGTGGAAGGTTCATAGGCAGTCTTGGTGCACCTAGCAGACATGTTACTATAATCAAATTGACACGTTAGTATAACCAAATTGACCGGAGTAGCGGTTATTCGTACTTAAATATCATATTCATAACATCACATAGGTGCATGTACCTACCATACAAGGTGTTAAAATGCCAATTCCATTGTCACACAGTTTTGTTATTAGCTTACCCAAAGGGATGTGTGAGAGGAGGGTAAAGAGTATCAAGGAAAAGTCAAAGAGATGTATCAAAGGATAGCTAACTGTGCAAAATTGCTTTCAGATTCGTTCAGGCCATTGTGCACTGAATCAAAAAATTGTATCCATTTCAGTTCTCTGATGCTCAGAATAGGGGCGATGTTGCCTCCCCTAGGACCAAGTTTCACTTGTTCAAGTATGATCCACCTTAGGGTCTCTGGAAGGTGGTTCTCTTTCATGCAGTATTGAACTATTGGTGCACCAGCCACTTTACACCTGACCTGGCTACAATGTTGTAAGAAGCGCATTTTGATGCATTGTTGTGTCTGACCAACATAGATTAGGTCACATGGGCAGATTATGCAGTAGATTACATCCTCTGTGTTACAGTTGGTGTGTGATTTCAATTTTACGCGGTGATGTTTAAAAATGAATTCCTTGGTTTGGATGGTGGATGGACACGCCTTACAGCTTCCACACTTGAAATGACCCAGAATTGGAGGGAGGTTCCAAAGAGAAGTGATGGTAGATGTCGATGTACTATCCAGAAGTGAGCACACCACACAGTCACGTATATTTTTGGCCTTTTTGAAGGAATGTAGTGGTGGGCAGTGACATCCCACATCTTCCGATATCATCGGCCAATGTTTGTTCACTGCTTTCTTGATCTCGTTACTCTTCGTTGAAAAAGTGGTCACGCATATTAACCTTTGGTCTTGATTGTTGGTACGTTCGTGAGGTTGTAGTAATGTCTCTCGGGGATTGAACCACGCTCTCTTACGGGCCTTCTTTGTCAATCGTTTTGGTTATCCACGTTCAATGAGGCGGTCCATCAGGTTCTCTGACTGTACCATGTAAGCTTCCTTCTTACTACAATTACGTCTAATTCTTAAAAATTGACCGAAGGGCAAATTGTCCCTAAGGCTCCTCGGATGATGGCTCGAGTACTGAAGTAGTGAATTAGGTTCTGCGGGTTTTCTGAAGAGGTTTGTGTGTAGGGCCCCATCCTCAGCAATGATAGAAAGATCAAGGAAGTCAATTTTGGTTTTGTCGAATTGGATTGTGAATTGGATGTCATGGGATTTACTATTGAGCCAGATGAAAAGATTGTTGATATCGATATCCGTGCCGGCCAAGACAAGGAGGATATCATCTATGTATCGCATCCATAGTCGTATGTTTGACCTAAATGGATTGGAATCATTGAGAATGAAATTGGTTTCAAAAGTGGACATGAAGATAATTGCTAAGTCTGGGGCATAGGCAGCCCCCATTGCAACTCCCTTTGTTTGTAGGTAGAAACAGTTCTGGAATACGAAGAAATTTCGCATCATCGCGATTTTCAACAGCAAGATGATGAATGCGATCGGAACACGTACAGGAGCATCACGTCTATCCAATGCCAAAGTGGCCACAGCCAACGCTTCTTCCTGGGGGATACTCGTGTAGAGTGACACGATGTCACAAGTGGCCAGGAGTTCTTCATTGGAATCGAAAGGGCGTCCATCCACTATATTGGTTGTGTGTGGTGTCACACAGATACGTTTCAGTTTGTTCAGCCAGTGGCTTGAGAAAGAATTCTCTATATCGGCATAGGGGTTCCAATATAGAGCCACACCCTGACACTATAGGTCGCCCTGGAGGGTTCTGCAAGTTCTTATGGACTTTGGGCAAAGTGTAGATAGTCGGTATGCGTGGATTCTTTTGATTAAGGTACTGGTATTCTTGCTCCGACAGAAAACCTTGTTCCACACCATCCTTGGTGACTCTTTGGATTTCAGCTGCTAGATCCTTGGAAGGGTCCCCAGGTAATTTTCTATAGCTGATCCCATCATCTAGCTGTCGCATGATTTCTTCCTTATAATTCACCACATCTTGGACAACGATGGCGCCGCCTTTGTCAGCCGGCTTGACTACGATACTGGTATTGTCTTTAAGAGATGATAGAGCAAGTCGCTCAGCTTTGCTGATATTGTACTTCGTATATTTTTTCTCCTTTAGGATTTTCTTCACATCTTGAAGGACCAAACTTTCATATGCCAAAATTCTGTTGGTCATGGCATAGGTTGGAGGCACAAAAGTCGATGGGGTTTGAAGACCGGTGGGTGTCCCCATGGTCATTGGGGGTTTGTCCTTAAAGAAATATCTAAGTCGGATTTTTCGGAAAAAATTGTGCAAATCAGCAATGGTGGTGAAGACATTGGGTAAGGACGTTGGTACGAAGGATAGGCCACGACTGAGTACTCTGATTTCCTCATCATTTGTTTGACAAGGTAAGCCCGTTTGCACTAACGTGCAGGAATCTGGCTTTATAGCATGATCTAATACCCGTCACGATCAAACACTCATGAGGGCGCGCCTGTTTTGTTTTTTCCCCAGATACGATCTGTAGTCACTGATCCCGATCTTCATACTGGGACCTGAGGTCAACTTTACACGCTTCCTCTAACTGAGTGTTATGTAGCCATCCTGCTGCCTAACCGGCAACAATTGTCCTAACTATGGTCCTTCTCACATTCAGAAATCTTTCGAGGCGATATTGACCCAACCTGATGGCAACTCTATTGGTCCTCCTCTCACAAGGTAAATACGATAATGATCATTGTAGTCCTTCTAACAGTGCTTTCCCAATGCTTTGACCAAGCGGTAACCACGCTTAGGTCATTTGGGATTTTTTACCCTTCTGAGTTTTTCTTCATTGTTTTTCACCCTAGGAGGCTTGCCCACTGCCCCCTTGTCCTGATGAAGACCCGCTCTGTAAGGGCGAACTAACTAACCTACACCCTGCTAGGGTCGAAACGTAGACTGTCCCCATGTTCTTACTCCCATGGTTATTCAGGATTCATACAGCCTAAATGAGGAGATATTGCTTTCTGTAAATAAACTGTGATGAATTAATTTGCTATATGGCTCCGAATTAGGGAGACCAGATTAGAATGTATATGAAACTACTGATCAATGATGTAAAAATTGATTATTGTTTATGCATTTCACTCCTGTTCACTAATTTTCCTCACAGCACTCCCCTCCCTTCCCTATGTGGGCACTAATACTTTTATGAAGTATACATAATTCTCCAAAAACTGCGTAACCATAATGTGGTTGATATAGGTACTTTGTGAATTAAAACATTGTAACCTCATTTATTTGTTTTCTTCTAATGTTATTATTCATTCGATTTCCAATTGATGGACCTTAAGCAGATTGTCTTCTTAGCTTGCCCACAGCAGAACGACTTCGACTAGTAGACATTTTGTATAAAGTCGATGATGAACCTGACATAGTTCACAAGTTTCCGAAATTGTTCACCGGACTTGGAAAGTTGGCTCACTGCCAAGTTCGATTGCACATAAATGAACGAGTGACTCCTGTTGCACAACATCACAGGAAAATTCCATTTCACCTTCAACAGTCTGTAGAGGAGGAACTGCAGGATCTTTTCCAGGCTGACATCATAGAGAGAACGTCAGGACCCACTCCCTGGGTCTCTCCTGTGGTCGTTGTGCCTAAGAAGGGCTCATCTGGCAAAGTGCGCCTCTGTGTAAATATGAGGGCACCCAACACCACCATTGAAAGAGAAAGACACTTGGGGCCTCATATCAGCGACATGATTGCGTCACTCATTGGTGCGCAAATAATCTCCAAATTAGACCTCAATAAGGGCTATCACCCACTGAAACTTCGAGATACATCACCACATTCTGATATAAAAGACTCAGCTTTGGGGTCTCTTCTGCCACCGAGATTTTTCAGGAGGTCTACAGAAAGGTAATTCATCACGTTCCCAACACTCTAAACTACTGTGACGACATCCTAGTTTATGGAGCAACAATGCAAGAACACAGCGCTGAAACGAGTCTGTCATGCTCTATTGGAGGCCAATCTCATAAAGACAAGTGCGAATTCCACAAATCCACATTAAAATTCTTCAGACACATCTTCTCAGAAAAGATTGCCGCTCTGAATGACACCCCGAGGCCCCGAGACGTGGAGGATGTACGATCCTTCTTAGGCATGGCGAGCTACTGTGCACGCTACATCAAGGACTATGCCACCATCAGCTACCCCCTGAGAAAGCTGACCAAACAAGGACACCCATTTCAATGGACCATGAGATGTGATCAAGCTTTCCATGAAATCAAAGTTGCGGTTGAATCTGCCAACAATCTTGCATATTTCAATCCAAGAAGAAAGACTAAAATCACAGTGGATGCGAGTCCTGTAGGACTGGGAGCGATATTAGCTCAATATGACAAAGAGAGTGACCAACGGTATATAGTAGCATATGCCAGTCGAAGCCTCACGGACACAGAGAGAGCCTACTCACAACCAGAAAAGGAAAGCCTGACGGTAGCCTGGGCCTGCGAGCATTTTCACATCTTCATATATGGGAAACACTTCATACTTATCACGGATCACCAGGCCCTAATAACCATCTTTGGAAACCCCCGAGCCAAAATGCCACCTAGAATAGAGCGCTAGGGTATCCGCCTTCAAGAATACACCTATACTATCATTCACAAACCAGGAAAAGCTGCAAATCCTGCTGATTAAAAGCCCCAACATCCCAAGGCAACGTCTAAATCCAATCCATCATTAGCTGAGGAATACATCCATTTTGTGGTGGCTCAAGCCAAACCACCTTCAGTCCCCATGGAGACCATCCGTGATGCTACCAATGAAGATGTCACACTACAAAATGTCAAACGTCGCATTCAAAAAAACAGTTGGAGGCATTTGGACGAATCGGCGCAGAGTGAGCAGTTTGAAAATCAGGAACTGTCCTCTTTCAGACATTCGAAGGATGAGCTGTCCATCACCTCAGAGGGTCTCCTACTAAGGGACAAAAGGATCATCATCCTGAAATAGTTGCGCCAAGGAGTCATCAACCTAGCGCACGAAGGGCATAGAGGCATTGTAGCCACGAAAAGAACGTTGCGGGAACGAGTCTGGTTCCCTATTCTGGATCAGATGGTGGAACTTACACTGAAAGACTGCCCACACTGTCAGCTAGTAAGTCAAGGAGATCCCCCTGCTCGGCTTTAAATGTCTGAACTGCCGGATTGCATCTGGCATCATGTCGCAGTGTACTTCTTTGGACCGCTACAAGAAGTGTGACACAACGGTTAGAGGCGGCAGACCCAGAGGCAGAGGTCGGCCCGGAACCAGGGTTCAATTCCCGACGCGGCCGGGTGTAGGACCAATATCAGCGGGCCTGATAAATCTCGCCTCGTGCCACTCTAACCATGAGGTCCCACGCTGCAACTCTGGGCAATAGCTTGCTTAATCTCCACTCTGGCCCCATCACCGCCGGGGATGCCTGGCTGCACCTTGGGGATGCCCAGAAAAGGGACCATCTCACAGGGAAATTCAGGACGGGTTCCCCAGTGGTACAGCGCTGGGACGCCTCCAGGTAACCACGCGCTCTATAAATCCAACATTCATTCATTCATTCCTTCAATCCGGCAAGTATGTCCTGGTCATAATGGGCGAATACTCTTGTTTTCCAGTTGCGCACCTCACAACGTCAACCAAAGCTGCCATCACTTTACCGATACTTGATGACTTTTTTGCAGCATGGGGCATACCGAAGGTAGTGAAAACAAACAATGGCCCCCCCATTCAATGGACCAGATTTCGCTGAATTTGCAAAACACCTCAATTTCAGACACCGGAAGATCACTCTTTTGTGGCCCCAGGCCAATTGAATGGTGTAAAGATTTATGGCCACTCTGAAGAAGACCATCCAGCAGGCTGGTCTTTCAAAGTGTGATGTGCAAGTGGCCCTAAATGAAGTATTACTCACTTATCGAACTACACCGCATACTATTACAGGCAAATGTCTGGCAACCTTAATGTTGGGTCGCACTGTACACACCAGAATACCAATTTGTGGAAGACGCAGCTAGTGATCTGTCTCAAGACTCTGAGCAACAAGAATTAGCAGCCACAGACAAAAGAAAAAAGGAGAAGATGAAGGAATATGCCGACCGACGGAGTAAAGCTGCACAGCCTTCCATCCATTAAGGAGACTGTGTGTTGGTGCGACAAGAACAACAAAGTATAGCAGACTGTCGATATCATGCAGGCCCACTGCTGGTGACAAAAAAAAAAGGACCATGACTACAGCCAAGTCAGAGAACAAGAGGGTCACAAGGAATGTGACCCATTTTCAGAAATGCACTCCCAATGTCCGAGAAGCGTTGACTACACCCCACAGTGTGGAAAAAAGACATGCACCTGAGTCAGTAAGTGGTTAATGACCTTCCACAGCTCCTAACGAAAGGGAACAGGCGTCTCAAGAGGCCCATCTCCGGCCGCAACGAACTCATCGAAGACCAGCTCGCCTGATTGAAGAACTGTAACTATGTTGTTTGCATTATCGTTAATTTAGCATGCTCGGACATATCTGAAACAGTTAAAATTGTTTAAGAAGAGGGAAGATGTAATGTCCTGATGTGCTGGGCGCTAGGACCAGCACATGAGGCTAGAAGGTGGGAGGAGAGCCGGGTGGCGCAGAGCAAAGTAGGGACGATAGCGTACAGTCGGAGAATAATAAAGCCCCTGTAAAGTAAGAAGTGTGTCTTCGTCATTTGTGACTGTGCAAAGACACTACAGGTGGGAGGAGGGGCCTGTTTTCTGGGGGAGCAGGGCCTGACAGCCCAGACAGTGGTGAGAGAAGAGACCTGTTTTCTGGGGGAGCAGGGCCTCACAGGCGGTAGAGGGAAAGGCCTGTTTCCTGGTATGTCCTTCAAGGAACTAGTGGCTGCTGGGGTTAGGGCTGCGTTACTGCATTGTATCTTCAACAGCAGCATCGGGTAGGCTTTATTTAGTCTTTTTCCACAGGCTCCAGTAGCAGAATATAGCCGGGAAGGAAGTTTTCTTTTACAGGGAGGGCCACTACCTGGTACCCTCCGGCCCAAATGATACACTCAAGTCCTGTAAGAGCGGGTGGATGTGCAAGGATGAGCTCTACGTGCTCCAGCAGAGCTACCCGCAGATCAGGGCAAAGCAGGCAACTACAGAAGCGTGCCCACCAAGCCGAGGGGGGGGCCTGGGGGCTTCTACTTGCATGATTACGGTATGACAGTGATGATGCCTTAGAGGTGATGTGCTGTCAGGTAACTTAGGTGCACTTTTGAGTGGTAAAGATGCTTTTGGTGCTTGCTATGCACCAGTAGATGGCAATGACAGTGCATGGCTTGGTGATGACTCTGAAGTATTGAAGGGTTTTGGTACTCTTCTTGGCAATGGGGTATTATTGTTAGGTAACCCATCAGTGAATTTCGAGGAGGCTCTCTGTCTGATGCTTACTGGATGCACTACTGAATAATTAATGTTTTGATTACTATGTATGACGATAGCCTATTATTGTAAGATGCACCAACAATGCATTAATGTGTTTGTAGTGACTACATAACATATATATTTCATGTGCTTAGCCAGAAGCATGCTTTATTCTAAGCTGAGGGTTTGGGTTTCTAATGGGTGTCCTGTAGTGAAGGTGAGGGGTCCTTTTGTGTTTTCTGTCCTATCTGCTGTAGTTACAGATCAGAAATCCAAGAACAGCACATAATATTCTCACCCATTACTTATTAAGTATCACAAACGTAATCAGGACTCGTGCATGGTTCACTTACTTCGCTTTTTTCTCCTCAGGTGATGGATGAGATTACAAGCCAAGAAAAGAACATAGATGGCCTGAAAAAAGCCATTACGGATAAAGAAGGGCCTATCAAGGTGTCTCAAACACGTTTAGCAACTAGGACTTGTCGGCCCCACGTGGAACTCTGTCGTGACCCAGTACAGTACCGGCTAATTAGCGAGGTGCAGGAGATCACCACAAATGTTGAAAGGTAAGTCAAATGTTCCTGCAAACTTATGTAATGGAGCTTAAAGAAACAATGGAAATCAATATAGCATTATAGCCTGCTGAGGGTTATACCAGTCATTAGAGGCCCTCTATCGGCCTTACAAGCCTGCACCGCAGGTGAGGCTCATAATGAGAGAGCAGGCCTTTGACAACCAGTATAGCCAGAGGAAGAAGAGCTTTAAGGCTATTAGATCATTCCACCCATTGTGCGTAGAATGTTGTAAAAAAAACAAGGAAAAACAGAGAGACAAACATTTGATTGTTGAAGGTGGTTTATACTGGACATTATTGACCTTGAATCACTCCATTGTCTTCGGTGGAACTCCCAACATTCCAATGTTCTAATTAAAATCAGGAGTTAGTGGGCTGAGCTCAGGAAAATGAATCAATAAATGGAAGAAGCGTGTGCCTGGTTTGACAGCGTAAGCTCTTGGGGGCTGTACTGTAGTCTTTAAACTACTAATTACTTTAGCTTGCTTCAAAGTACAAGAGAATTAAAACTATGTGAGATTGTGTGTACTTATTAGCCTTTAACCAATAGTAGAATGATGGTGGGCATGCAACCATCCCTACTGGAGGGTGGTTGAAAGAGTAAATTGTCCTGTTTGTTTAGCACACTCATTGGACTGAACCATATCTTGGCCCTTAGTTTAACCCCTTGCATGCTGCTGCGATTCTGCGCCTGTGCGGCAAAATCGCGAGTGGGTGGGTTTATGACGGCCCCCAGCCGTCATCACCACACGAGCGCCGTAGTGCATGACGGATGGGGGCCGTCATCAGCATGCAAGGAGTTAAGTAACAAGCAATCATTGTCTGCAGTTTCGTGACCTGGACTCCCAGCAGAACCAACCCGTGATGGTGTGGTTGATCTTGTACGAGTAGCAGATCATTTTATATTTATTTAAAGTAGCTGTGCAAAGTCCCCTACCTCAGAATGAGAGTGTGGTGTTTTTATGCATTCTTCGATTTGCTGTGGATGTCGAATTGCTGAATCTTGTAAATTTCTAACCGGCTCAGAATACTCCTGGGTGGCAGTTGTATCTGAGGACCTATTCACCAAGGAAACAAGCTTTCGGGCATGTGCAAATGTGCAAGCAACGGTATAATGCTCACTCTGCATTCTGTAACAGTGTATTCCAATATTTTGAAAACCATTGCATAGTAGTGTCAACATTTACAAAAAATATTGATTGATAAATGCTTTTTTCCGTGCTTTTTCGGGTTGTTAACATGATGAAAGTGCACAATTTCCTTCCAGGAACAGTCAGTGAATTCTTGGTTTTGGTCTGTAATGATTTGTTTTAGGATGTGGATTCCTGATTTAGCAATAAAATATGCCAGATCTTTGTAAAAGTATCAACAATTATTAGAGTATCTGTATTTCCTTGAGGTGACGGAATATCAGTTATACATATCACGTGGAGCCTCTCCCCTGGAGGGGGCAGGCTTTACTTGGAACAAGATGGCTGTGTTTCTAGGTCAGTTGTAGGGCAGTCGCCCAAGGCCACTCCCAACTTTCTTGTGACTCAACTACTCCGAACTCAAACAAAGACCAATATTGTGCTGATTTACTGCAGTTATCCAGCTCTGTTTTAAGAAATAGATTTGAGAATTGGTGTTCTCTACAATCAAGCAAACAGTTGACTCTGAGTACATTACTAATGCTATCATTCAGCTGGATAAACTTGTGGTTCTTAAAATACTGATTGATAGGTACTTTGTTAGTAAGCAGGGACCCCGGGGAACCTTTATTTTCTTTTGTGATCCAAAAGGGAAACAATCTGCTCTGGACCACACAGCGGGAGGTTCCACTCACACAATCCAAGCTATTGACTTCTATTGCTTTAGTGGTTAACATATCCGCCCGCAAGCAAATTGTGCTTCTGATGCTAAAGTGTGTGTATCGTAAGAGAAGGCACAGATAAAGCTGTTAGGCACCTGCAACAGTGTGCTAGGAAAAGTCACGCTTTGAATAAACCTTTATGAATGTCAGGATCTTTAGTGACTCGGGGGCATATTACCAAGCAATAGCGATAACTATCGCTATTGCTTGGTTAGAGACAAAAATTTACCGCTGAGCTGCGGCGATTTTTACCGCAAATAAACCTTGGTATTACCAAGGTTTAACGCAAATGCGATAAAAATCGGCCGCAATGCATGAATATCGCTGAAAAGTCAGCGATATTTATGCATTACCGAGCTAATGCTCTTAGCCATGTTATCCACCTCTCATTGGATAGCATGGCTAAGAACTGCTCAGGGCAGGTGTTAGCTTTTGGAGATATTCGCGCTTAGCGCGAATATCTCCAAAAGTTGGTAATAGGAGATAGCGATGTTAGCGACTGTTTTCAGTCGCTAACATCTTGGCACGCCCACTTTGCATGTCATTAGTGATAAATTTCTCTGACATGCAAAGTGGGGCCCAAGATGGTCGCTATCTCCTACCAGCTGTCGCTAACTGGTGTTAGCGGCAGCTAGGTAATAGGGAGATCATTTTATCTCTGCTTTCTTGGCTTTTAAAGCCAAAAAAGCGGAGATAAACCCCCTTGATAATATGCCCCCCGTTTCTGCTAACGACAGATGGGTAATGACTTAAGAATTGCAGGGATATGAAATAAATTAATGACTAAAAAAGTTATTCCATGATGTAAAATTGCACTTAATACTGTCTGTTAGATATTTTAAACGATTAAGCATTACACCCAATCCTTATGTTTGGCATTTTACATGTTGCTTGAATGGATGGAGGTGTTTGTTGTTTTTCTATGTGTTCATCCTACCTCCCACGCTCAACCCTAGAGGGTGTGATGTCATTAGGTTGCCTGTATGTCATAGGATGGCTACCTGGCTGTTGGCCAATGAGCAGTGGAAGCTGACTGGCTGCTACTGATACTCCTTGTGGAGAATAATTTCTACCTCATATGCAAAGGTATATGCATAAACCGTGTGCCGTGTCCGTCCTCCATGCCAGAGCCTTATTAGCATTTAACACTATTGTTTTGTCTGTCTGTAGATTGCAAGAGACATTGGCACACGCAGAGGCGGAGCTTCGAGGTCTAATCCGCAATCAGCTGTCTTTGGAAGAGGAGATCCAAGTGAAGGAGAATTCACTATTCATAGATGAAGTGATGTGTATGCAAATAAGAGAAGCCATTTCCATTAATAATTTCTGACATGCTTCTGAGCACTACGTGATATCCATCATGGCTGCCGGTAGACACTGTTACTGATTGAATGATGTGATGTACCTCAAAGACAAGCTTTCAATGGAGGATAATAGCGCCTGCCTTTTACAAGCCAGCGAATCATAGAATAAGGATTCTTGATTTCATTAAATGTTTTCCATCAATTTGCATCGTTGTGGAATGTTCTCTCTTTTCATTGTGTTTCTAATCACTAAATTTGACATTTCATTTATGGCAGATGCTATCCAGTATTGCTGGGCACAGTGGTGGCTTTGTAGTATTCAAGGGTGAAGAGCACTGGGGATCCATAGAACACGTTCAGGGTTGATTTAAGAAAGTCACAGCTCTCGGTTCTGTGAGCGTCCAGTGCTATCGATGACTTTGACTGCCTGCAGAAGTGCAGTCACTAGTATTCCTTGTATGGAGGCAATCAATGATTGGTCAGTCTTTGTATTTTTCCATAGCAGACTCAAACCTTAGTTGGTAGAATTCCGCTGCTCTCCTGGGCTGGGTGTCTGGGAGAGCTGGTGCACAGAGACCTCTCACTATTCGGTATATCCGCGAGATGGCTTGGCTGAGCTATCTGTGCTGCTGGTCCTCTAATTATACCATGTGACCAAAGTCTCAGACCCTCTCAGTACTTTATATATCAGGATGTAGCTGAGGTTTCGGAATTGTCCTGAGGCGGAATGTCATGGAGGATCACTCCTGACAATAAGAGTTGAGGGGCATATTTATCAACCGTTTTGCGTTGCTCTTGCGCCATGCAAGGGGTTGCTGGGCGACTTAAAACCTATAATGAAATTTATCAAGCCACGTAAGGCCACCTTGCTGGCCCCTGTGTGGCTAGGTTAATCTGGAGTAAAGCAAGGCAGAGAAGCCGCTGCCTTGCGTTACTCTGCCCCAGGTAGGCATTCCATGGGAGGAGCGTAGATGTGCCACACATCCACCAATGGATTTTGGCAGATTCCCATATTTACCATCAGTGATAGCCCTGGGAATGTGTCAAAATGCTACGCCTCCACAGGGGCTGTGCAACAAGTAGAATTATGATTATTTCATCTTCCTCTTTCCTCTTTCTGCATTCTTCAGCACACGTAGAGAAAATTGCATCTGGGGATTATTTTTGGGCAGGAACGTTTCCCTTCCTGCATGAAAACAGTCCTGCCTAAAACGCAAGCACCCTTTGCACCATGGTACAAAGGAGCCAGGGTTGGCACTAGGCAGCACATGGAGCGCCAGCACAGACATAGAGCAAGAATATGCTGTACTATGTTAAATGTTTCACATTCATCACCTCTCTTTCACACAGTGCAGGCAGCAAGGTGGCTTGATGCGTTGCGTTGAATAAAAATGTGAAAGTATACTTTGCCCAGGGAGACGTCACATGGATTGAGCGTGAGTGTTCTCACGCATCCACCCATGGAATTTGAAGCATTCCCATATTTACCATTAGTGATAGACTTGGGGAAGTGCCAAAATGCTACGCCACCCTAAGGGAGGCGTGACGAGGCGAGGAGTTTATTTCTCCTTGTTTTCCCCTCTTTCTATGTGTGCTGCATCCCGCAGGAGTTAGACAGTTGTCTCTTTCTTTCGAGGTCATACTTGTCAATGTCCATGACCACAATCCCCCACCTTTATCTGCAGGTTTGATGAATAGGTCTATTCTCTCTTTGAGGCTGAGGCTGAGGAGCGCTTGTTTTTCTACCCAGGGGAGGTTGTATGGAACATATTCAAACTGTTTCCGGAGATGCATTACTTCACATAGGAACAAGACTTTTGAAGGAGAGTATTTCTGGGGGCATGGCAGCTGACGGCGGGTTGAAGGTGGAGGGATAGCAGTGAAGGTGGACTCAGGCTTGTCTGCAAAGAATTGCAATCTGAACCATCCTGTTCTCCACTTCCATGACCCTTGCCTCTCTTGCCCTGTACCATCCCAGTTCCTTCTTTGCTTGGAAACCATACTGTATTCATATATAGCACAAGTACTTCAAGTACTTCAAGAACAAGTGTTCCATTAATTTGTTTGTAAATATTACCTTAACATGCACCACATTATTATTGTGGGTCATGTTTTGGTTTGTTTTGATGTCACGACCACACATGTTTTGATTATAGTTAATGTTCTCCTGACGTTCATTTGTTACGGCCGATTAAGATATAACACCAATGAATTGACATAAACTGTGCAGTCCGGCATACTGCACCACGTACGTGCCTATTGAATTTGGCACATTATTGTCCTTACTTACACCACAATAACATTTCATGCCAAGTCAATAGATCTATGATTACCGTAGTTAATACTTATTTTTTCCTTCTGTTCAATTATTGCTATTGCTTTGAACCTACTCCCCTAACGGGCTTCCCACAGATCACAGAAGTCTTTTTTCTTCTTCTGTCCCCCTCCCTTCCCTGCGCGTCCCAGCCCGGCCTCCTTGACACCGCACCTACTAGTCTGGCCACGTCCCAGGTGACTCTAGATCACATGACGCTCTGACGCTTCGTTCCCAGAAGCGCAACATCTACTAATCCGGCCAGTAAACTCCCTCTGCCTGGACACCGGCTTGCCCGCACACGAACGTGGTGGCTTGGCACTGATCGCAGCGTTTACCCTGTCCTCGGATTCATTCCGCTTCACGTCTTCCTTGATTTACTCACGGTAAAGCCCTTTGCGTCACCCACATGCCAATCCTGGGACCAGCTCTCCCTCCTCTAATTTTTACCATATGTTTTTTCATTCCCCCGACCTAGGATTCCAAATTCGGATCGCCATACTGCACGCAGTGGATCGGGACACTGTTTCCCGACTGTAGGAGAGTAGGGTCTGCTTTCCTATGGTCACCCCACTTTTTGCTTTTTGCTTCACTGGTTTTCAACTTAATGTGGCTGTGGGCCTGCTAATCAGACCCACATCCCAGCTGCTCTCTCTCTAAATTCACTACAATGCACTTTAGGTGCATTACCAATTGGATACTGGGTCACCTTATGAGCCCCTGTACAGTGTACAATAGGTACCCAGGGCATAGGTGCATCCAAGGCCTACCAGGGGCTGCAGCATGTATTATGCCACCCCCGGCTGGCCATTCACATTGACATAACTGGATGATCACTCAGCTGGGGCAAGGTCGTGTAATCACCCCTTGCTTAGATATAGTATACCTATATCTAACCTTATATCTAGACACATATACACATATAAGTCACTCCTATGGCAGGCCTTAACAATCCTGGAGGCAGAGTGCTTGGTTTTATGTGAGATGGTGCTCTAGCATGAGCTGAGCCTGTCTGCAGCTTTCGGAACCATGTCCTTATAGCTGGTCTAGGATATTGCCATACCATATACTCTTAAGTGCATTATGAACCTTGCGGTTAAATGCTAACTCTGGTTTGGCTTTATCAAAACATGTAGAGTAAGGTGTCATATGATTTGGAATACTACCCCCTCGCCAGTTCTGGCGACGGGGGTAGCATTCCACCCTTCTAGAGGGAGAAGACATGTTGTTGCTACTATTCCAGGTTAAAGTTAACCAGAGCCTCAGCATCACAAAATGGATGCTGCTCCCACAGACACAAGTCTGACCTCCTGCTGTTGGGAGTCCTTCCAGCGAGGGAGGCTTGTACAATAGGTTTCATGCCTTGGGAGGTGCTAGCACCACCCCAGACAGGATTTTGTGTATTGGGACAGGGAGGGCTGAAAGGAATGAGACACTGCCTGGGGCACACAAGGTGTCCCATGCATAGTCCAGTTCAAACCGGTGCTGGGGCACTCTAGCCCCAGCTCTGGCGGAAAACTGGACAAAGGGAAAGGGGTGTAACCACCACCTTCCCTGGTCCCACCCATAGGAGGGACCTAGCAGGTAATCCAGCCCCTAAGTTTGGTCTATAGGTAGGAGCTGAGTCCCAAGACTTTAGATCATCCTGACTGAAACTCTGAAACGGAAATCTGGACCTTCAAACTCTACTTTGAAAGAAGACGACTGAAGAATCTCCCTTGTGGTCAAGGAGTGACCACCCTGCACAAGCAGGCACCATCCAGCGATCAACGGCTTGCTTTGTCGCCGCCACCCGTCGGAGCCTGAGCACAGTGCCTGACAAAAACCGGATTCCCAGACATCCAACAGCCAGATCCACAGTCCCTGCAAAGCTGAGACCCGTGGAGGCGACGAGAGACGTGGGACTGGCCATCTTGAAAAGTCTGCGACCTGCTAACTGTGCAGCCCCGAGGCCTCCTCGAAGCTGTGCATTGGAGATTGAGATACCCCAGCCCCGAGCAGCATCTGCACCAAAGATCAGCTCTGCACACTCCACGAGTCCTGCGTGGGGCCCTTTTGTATTTTCCTGCTTGACGCGTCTCCCCGGTCACTTGCCCGTTGGCTAGTGGCCATTTTGCCGACGATCCTTTGAATTTACACTGCTGGTCTAGTTGCTCCAGACTGGCCCTTGCTTCGCTCAAAAGAAGCAGCCCCTCAGACCTTGCTGGTCTGAGTAAGAAGCCTACTTCGTATCCTGCATGGGTTGCTTTTGCCAAGGCTTATCGACTCCAATCCTGAAGCTGACACCGCCAACAGCGAGAGCCTTCGTGGGACAGTCCGTGCCTGACTCCTGGTTGTCGTCGACGCCTCCTGGTCCACGTGGCTGCAGATTGCAAAAAACACAGTTGATGGACAGAATGCAGAACAATGTCTTACATTCACCCCAGTACAAAGATCTGGGCCTAAATCCATCGTTTTTTTGCACTCCACACCACCCTAGGTCAGACAATGGCTATATGCAAATCATCCTTGACCCTGCGCCTCATGGGAACAGTCCAGCCCGAACTACCAAGCCATGTCTTTCCTAGACCGGAATCAAGCATCCAAGGACCGGTTTCTGGCTATCAGCCTTCTTCCGCCTGGATAGCTTGACTCCAGTGATGTGGAGAGCCTGGGACTCACGTCTGAGCATACCCAGCCCACTCAGGGTGAAAATTGCAAAAAACACACAGTTGATGGACAGAATGCAGAACAATGTCTTACATTCACCCCAGTACAAAGATCTGCAATAAATCCTTAGTTTTTTGCACTCACGTGGCTGCAGAGACAAGCTTTCCATCAGCACCTGATTGCTTCGCGACATCGCCTGGTTCCTTCCTGGTTCCATCCTGGTCACTGGCTAGTGACCCAGACTCTGTCTTCTCTGCTTTCAGGTCCTCTTCATCTTCAATCCACCCTTGGATCCACCCGGACTCTTCTCTCCTGGCTGCCTGCAGCATCTTTTCTCCAAGGCTCCATAGAACTCCACGATGAAACCCGACACACTTTGGGACCTATGCACCCGCTTCCTGTGGGTGAGGTAACGCGGTGCTCCTGTGAAGAGTAACTCTCCGAGTGTCCTAGTTTCAAGTGGTTAGCTTCTAGTCCAGTCGGAAGACTCCCAAACCTTTAACTTACTAACTTTACACACCCATTGACTTATATGTGTGCACGCATGTGCATTTAGACACTGCACCCGCATCCCGTGGGCCTCCTGCTCCCTAACTATTGTTAGCCCAGTGTAGCCCCAGCGATTCCCAAGGCCCTAGGCCTTACCATTGTTAGTGACGTGGTTCTTATACCACTATTTTATTATATGGTTTAGCGGGCCACCAGTGTCTATCCATATTTGTGCAACTTTTGTATGTTCTATTTAGTTACTTGTTTTGCGCTTGTGCTTCTGTGCTCATAAAGAGTTCAGGGGATTGAATTAGAAATAAATACATATACATTTTGAATATATAACCTGTGTGGGGTACTTTCATTTGGTATTAAAGGGATTGCATATGGTAAAACAGCTGGTTTCACATGCCCTCTTGAGTTTAGCCTAAGACTGCTCTGTCCATGCTACCCGTAGGATAGCTGGTCTATAAGGTTGACTTTACAACCATCACCATAAGGGTTGTTTGGACTGGTGCAAGGTGCTCACTAGAATCGTGAACATCATATACCAGGCCAACTTCTCACACCGACCAATCGAATGCTGATTTGTCTGGCCATTAGGTGAGTCTGCTCTTTCGCCGGGCCTCCTCACTTGCAGTCTCCCTCCTTTTCTTCGCTGTAATTCACTTCCTTTTCACCATCAGGAACCCTTAGGAATTCCGATTCCTTTCATCATGCAGACGCTCCTCGTCGCTGCGCTTCGCCCATGGTTTCTTTCCACCCCCGCTGGAACATTGTCCTATCACTGGGCAAGCAACGCTTCACCTTGACACATGCTCCCTTCCTCTTACAGGTAGGCCTACTTTTGCTTTCATTGCACGTTTTTCAGCCCCGCAATGCACCCCCCCCCCCCCCATTCTCTTCCCATTCCTCCCCTATACAGCACCCCAAACTGGCAAACCGTATCTGAAGATGATACTGATTAAATAGGATCAAAACGCCGTCGACCAACCAGTCAGCGCAATTCGCGGCACATGTTCAACTAAGATTCACATACATGTCTAAACTATGACCAATCACTGTAAATAATATTCCTTGATGAACCATATATTCTTGTACATATATTTTGTCACCTAAACACATTGTGCTTTTCGCTGCTTTCTCACTTATCACTTGCGCCGTCACTTTTTTGTGTGCCACGAGCACAATAGTGCACGCAGGGGCATATTACCAAGCAATAGCGATAATTATCGCTAATGCTTGGTTAGAGACAAAAATTTACCGCAGCGCTGCGGCGATTTGTACCGCAAATAAACCTTGGTATTACCAAGGTTTAACGCAAATGCGGTAAAAATCGCCGCAAAGCATGAATATCGCTGAAAAGTCAGCGATATTCATGCATTAGCGAGCTAATGCTCTTAGCCATGTTATCCACCTCCCATTGGATAACATGGCTAAGAACTGCTCAGGGCAGGTGTTAGCTTTTGGAGATATTCCCGCTCAGCGCGAATATCTCCAAAAGTTGGTAATAGGAGATAGCGATGTTAGCGACTGTTTTCAGTCGCTAACATCTTGGCACGCCCACTTTGCATGTCATTAGTGATAAATATCACTGACATGCAAAGTGGGGCCCAAGATGGTCGCTATCTCCTACTAGCTGTCGGTAACTGGTGTTAGCGGCAGCTAGGTAATAGGGAGATAATTTTATCTCCGCTTTCTTGGCTTTTAAAGCCAAAAAAGCGGAGATAAACCCCCTTGATAATATGCCCCTAAGTCCTTTTGGGTTGCCTTTGCAATTTATGCCCAGAGTGCTGATATAATTGTTCTGTATAAATTGTTACTTTGAATATATGGTGCCATGAGCACTTTCCAAAAACTTACCTCTAGTCTCCCTTTTTCCTACTTGTAATGTCTTGTACATGCATGTACATTTACCTTCCTCATTGACACCGGTTGAGACATTGTTGTTAGTTCTTGCTCATCTACCCAGATCTATGGGTTATACTCCTGTCGCTATTTACTACTCGGTTTAGAATGCAGGCACCCTAGAACCATAGTGCAAGGAATCTTGCATTGGCGCTAGGCAGCACATTTTGCGCCTGCGCAGGCATGTGTTGAATAATGTAAAATACGCCACATTCCTGCCCTCCCTCCTCCACGCAGCACAGCGCAGCGAGGTGGCTTTCTGCCTTTCATTGCATGAAGATTTGATAAATATGCCCCAGAATGTGTGTTCAGGTAGCAGCTGTGTATAAGACTAAGGGGCATATTATCAACAAACTAAATATCACAGTGCGCGCTCAGCACGTTTTATTCTATCGGCGGCTATCACTGGATTTCCTTGCAGAGTTAGCGTGTTATTATCAACACTCATCTCAAAGGCGATAGGAAGTCCAGCGATAGCTGCAAAAAGCGTGTATAGCGCGGGAAATGCAGCAATATTTTTTGAGCGATAAGGGAAACCTTGCTGATACGCCCCTGTGGTCTCAGCCTTGCAATCCACCTCCCATTACTAAGATGGCTAAGTCAACTTTAAAGCAGGAGTTAAATTCCTGCGATAAAGGGGGCTTAGCTCAATTGTTAACATTGCTCCGCTGGTCTCCTGCTGGCTTGATAATGTCGCGAAGCCATGTTAGCGAGTTCTCCCATGCTGTTTTACTCAGAAACACCCACTCTGCATGTCATTAGTGATGGCACTCAGGGCGATAAAAAAACGGCAGGCATTGTACGAAAACAAGCTCCAATAAGGATTAGCGTGAGCTTGTTTATAGTGCAATGAAAATCTTGCCGCTTTTTTAGCTTTTAAAGCCGAAAAAGCGGCGATATGGGGGCATATTACCAAGCAATAGCGATAATTATCGCTAATGCTTGGTTAGAGACAAAAATTTACCGCAGAGCTGCGGCGATTTTTACCGCAAATAAACCTTGGTATTACCAAGGTTTATCGCAAATGCAATAAAAATCGCCGCAATGCATGAATATCTCTGAAAAGTCCGCGATATTCATGCATTACCGAGCTAATGCTCTTAGCCAGGTTATCCACCTCCCATTGGATAACATGGATAAGAACTGCTCAGGGCAGGTGTTAGCTTTTGGAGATATTCGCGCTTAGCGCGAATATCTCCATAAGTTGGTAATAGGAGATAGCGATGTTAGCGACTGTTTTCAGTCGCTAACATCTTGGCACGCCCACTTTGCATGTCATTAGTGATAAATATCACTGACATGCAAAGTGGGGCCCAAGATGGTCGCTATCTCCTACTAGCTGTCGCTAACTGGTGTTAGCGACAGGTAGGTAATAGGGAGATAATTTTATCTCCGCTTTCTTGGCTTTTAAAGCCAAAAAAGCGGAGATAAACCCCCTTGATAATATGCCTCATGGTCCTTAATAATATGACCTAAAACACCAGAACTACAGCGTTTGTATGCAAGTGCTTTTTTTTGGAAATGGCTAGCCAGGGACTTGTTGCGCCTACTTTGGTCCACAAACATAACATACATTTATAGCCTGCCCATGTTATTGTGAACTGTGCAAAGTGTAAAAGTGCATATTTAGGTCTTTGTTACTCAACTGTTATGATGACGCCAACACAAGTAAGCTAAGAACAGGCGTTTATTAAAGTAGATCCTTCAGCCACAGCTCCCATCTCTCACTGAACATTCTAAGGTGAGCTCTCGTCCAAAGTTCTACAGGTGGAATGTACAGGTGGGTGGGAAAGGACAGGGGTAGGAAAGGAAGGTAGGAGAGGAGAAAGGGGAAGGAGGGAGAACATAGAAGAGATAACCTAAGTAACAATACATCTCCCTTTGAATAAGCGGAAAAGTAATACTACAATAAACAGAATGAGTCATAATCAACAACGGGTAAAACAGTTAAGCGTCAATGCTATAGATTACATTTTATAATCTTCTTGCCAGGATGGGGGCGGGCGAGACCTGGGTTCAATGGGGTCATGTGAGTTGGAGGTTGATCTGTCCTGGTGTTCTTCACTGGAAGACGCCTGGGGCCTCATTTATGAGGCTGTGCATCACTTTTACGCCGCTGGTGCGTCACATTTTGTGACGCACCAGTGGCGTAAAAAATGCGCCTTGTTGCGCCTTATTTACGAAGTAAACCCCTGCGCCACATTATACCTGCGCCAGATATAATGTATGCAAGGGGGGCGTATTGACGCAAGAAAGGGTCGTAGAAGTGACGCAGTGAAATCTATGAGATTTCACTGCGTCTCTTTTAGGACGCAGTTGCGTCAAAATCTTGCGCCTGCCTCACAGCAGGCGTAAGATTGACGCAGGCCCTTTCACATGGGGCCTGCCCTATGTGAAAGGACGCATTGCTGGAGTTGCGTCACTTTTGTGACACACTCCAGCAATGCGTCACTTTTGCGCTTACAGATATGTCAGAAATACTGACGTATCTGTAACTCCTAGCGACATGATGCGTCATACATTAAATATGACGCATCAGGAATGCGGGAGGCAGCGGCAGCCCCAAGCAGATGTCACCCAGGCGAACAGCCGAGAACAGCGCGAAGGATGAGTGGCAGGCTGAGAAACACCCTCACAGATGAGCAGGGATCAGAGGCGGTCATCGGATATTACTAGCAGAGAAGAGGTAGCAAGAAGGAACTGCTTGTCAGTGTGCAGCACTCACCGCCACAACAGATCCAGGAACAGAGCTGCTTACAAAGAATCCATCAGGAGTGAGACAGCTGATGAAAGCGACATGTGAGGTCGCAAAGCAGGAGAAGTGAGCAGGCTGCAGGCACGCCACAGTCACAGTCTCTACCCCGTAGAAGCAGGCGTCCTAAAGAATAAAGGTGGAGATCTATTGACAGGTGACAACAGAAACTAGGGAAAGGATCTAATGCTGTCCCCAGCACGGCTGAAATCGTCACCAAAATGTTATGATGACGAAAACAGAAGTAAGGTAAAATCAGGCGTTTATTAAAGTAGATCCTTCAGCACCAGCTCCCATCTCTCACTGAACATTCTAAGGTGGAATGTACCAGTGGTTGGGAAAGGAGAGGGGAAAGGGGAAGGAGGGAGAACATAAAGGAGATAACCTAAGGTACAACATCAACATTTTGTGCTGATGGAGGGAGGTGATCAATGCGTCCACCAGATGGTAAAGCCAACATAGGATAAGCAAGATGTAATGTAAATACTCTCCTCAAAGGATGATGATTGATAGGACCAAGATGTCCATTGTTACACAGACCTACCTATTTTAGCCTAGCAGTCTGCTGTTGCTCAAAACAGAAATGTCTACAGTGAGTGTAGCAGGCAGCCTGGTTCCTCTTCACTAACCCTTTGACAGGCGGTCTGTGGTCCCACTTGCCAGTGAGGAGAAATGGAAGTATGTAAGGCTCTTCAATCGCATGAGGTGGTTGTGATTTCCATGAAACCCACCATAAGTTTATGCTTCCTCTAGCATCACCTTATGTTAAAATGGCAAAGGCTAGTTCTAAATATATCAAATTCACTCTGAAGAGGTTTTACCTAGGATGTTTATTAACTACAGGTTAAGATTCCAGAGCCTAATGCCACTTACTTTCCAGGCATTGCATAGTGTCACGCAAAGCAGACCTGATGTTACAGCATTCAGCATATACGTGATGGTGGGCCAGCTTCCCCCCCCCCCTTCAGTTCCTTTTTCATTCTCGACTTCTGGGATTCTGTGCTGTGCCATGCAGGTTTACATTTAAGTGCCCTTTTTTGCTTGTTTAATTCCAAGTATCGTAGTCTGCTCATTATTACTAAATACAGTAAATGTAATTGGGTAATGTCAGGGCTGTCTACTTCTTGATGATTACACAGCACTTTAGACCTCAGTTGTCAAATTTTATTCCTGGATGTACAATCCCAAATGCTGGCCATGTTTCTGGATGTAAAGAAAGGAAATAGATTGTATAGGAATCTCGTTCTCTATAAAGATGCACTAAACTGAAGTACACTGTATACCAGATTGGTATACAGAGGCAAAATTGGTTAATACTAACACTCTATTTGCGCTAGTGTGGGCGAGCAGTTAGGCTTATTAGAGGGGAGTGCTAAGCATTTGTTGTACTCACAAGGGCGTTAAATGAGACACACACTCAAGAATAAATCTGAGACTAATTTATAAAAATAACACCAATTTTTATGTAATTTTTCGGACCATTAATTTTGTTCTACAGCAAGTACTTTTTAAGTTAATTTTGTAAATTGGCAAAATGAATTACTTTTGCGCGCAATTCCTCACCATTGAAGTCAGTAGGAGGAAAGAGAAAAATGCACTTAAAATCACATAGTTGAATTTCAAAGTTCACCTTCGGAATTTAAGTAGGTAGCACTGCCAGACCCAATGTTCCACCTGTGGATTCTCAACAGTGTCCCAGATTTGGCCGGGAGCATGGTGCTTAGGTCGTTGGTAGCTGGTGCGCTATGAAGAAAGGGGCCACTTCAAAACACACTGTATTAAGAGACTTAAAGTTAAGTTGAAGGGGTCCCACTCAAGGAAGCAGGTCAGAAGGGCCTCAAGACCATGGTTGTTGAGTCCTTAAGGCAGCAGGCAGGATTTGGCAGCAATTTCCTGCAGCAGGGCTCTATTTTGTTCGTTTCTTCTCTGTGTCCGTCAAATCTAACTTCATGGTCCAGGGATGCCACCTAAATACTAAATTTAGAGAAGTTAAAGGTATTGACAGGTAGTAGCTAATGGGCTACCTATCTTTAGGTTGTCTACACCCTTTAAGTGACCACACCTTGTGAGAAGAAGCACTACCCTGATCCCAATTGGCTAATTACCCATCAACCCAAGATGAAAGGAAAAGTGGGGTCTACCTTGCCTGCCTCACCTTAAGGGTGATGCTGGCTGAATGGGGACCACCCTCATAATTTACCTATTTAACCTTTAAAGGCATTGCCTTTAAAGCTTCACGCCTTGGGGCGTGGCCAAGATGGCGACCGGGATGGACGTCGGCGTGTGAGGCTCCCGACCTAGTCCCCCGTCCTGACCACTCACTAGCCCTTAATCCCCCAGAACAACCCACAGAACGAGAGCGAGTGCTGCCCGGGACTCCCGGAGTCGCCCCAGCTGCCCCCAGTGGCCGGCGGAGATCCGAAAGCGGTCCCGAGCGGAATCCCTGCCCGGCGGAGCCAAGACCCGCCATTTGCTTGACGGAACGGACGGCCACCACCAGAGAGTAGCCTTGGTTCCCCAACAGTGGGGGATACAGGCATCAGGAGACAACTGCCCAGGTGAAGCGGACGGGCGGTGGCGGGGGATCCGGCCACCCGGGGCGCATCCGGCACCAAGGAGGGAGATTGCGAGTGGCGGGGTAGCCACCAGACTGACGCGAAAATCGAGCCCCCGGCTTTGGGGCCTGGTGCCGGGGCCCGTTCATGGACGGCGGCTCTCGCCCCCGCAACATCCTACTGGCCCGGTGTGTGAGGCGTCTGAGGAGGCAATACGAACCACGGCGGAGACTGGCGCCGACGGCCTGGTGAGTGCATACAGAAAGGAGCTGGGGGTTGCAGTGGGTCGCAGGATTGGCGCGACTCGAGTCCGCGGCCTGTGGGCCTGAAGTTGAGGCCCGAGACACGAGGAGGTGCGCGGCCCCCACTGTGCACCAAGAGCAGAGTGTAATCAGCATCCGGGACAGCGGAGGTGAGAGCGCTGGTGCCCGGTGCCCTGAGGACAGCGGCTGAAGCCCAGCGAGCGCGCCCACGGATAGGGCGGGAGGAAATAGTTTGCAGCGAGGAGCGAAGGCGCCGAGCACCAGGCTAGGAGGGACTGCTCCGAGGCCCGGGAATGAACGGCAGCAAACACCCATAGCAATGCAGCCGGCACCGGAGCCAGAGACATTTGAGGTACCATCCCGGAGGAGCGGGGCGGAGCAAAGCGAGCAGTGCCCGGAGCCCTGAGGGAGACCATCTGAGGAGGCCCGTGGTTGGGACGGCGGGCCCTGGGCACCTATGAGAGGGGCGCGGGGAGCGGCCTGCGCACATCACTGACTCCGGGCCCAGAGGTCGGGCCCAGGTACAGGTGTTACCGGGGCAAGTCGCACAGGCCCTGGTCTTTCTGGGGCGGGGGCCGACCTGAGGCTCACTGCGGACAGCGCACACCGGCATCATGGCAACAGGGCAGCGCAGGACGGGGCGCACGATAACGGACGTGTTAGGGAAGAGCGCCCTTAAAGGAGAAAAAAGCCCTAGACCTTCGGCGGCGCCAAAGACTGGCACGGGACCAGATGACGAGGGTGCCCCCATCACCAAATCCTTTCTAGAGACCCTTTTCAATACTCTGCGAGAGGACTTCCAGACATTGAAACAGGATATGGCCAGGGAGTTCAGAGACCTGCGCAGAGACGTGGATGGCCTGGGAGAGCGGGTGGCCGCGGTGGAGGAGGCCGACCAGTCTAGAAGCGAGGAGGTGGAGCAGTTGCAGCAGGAGGTGGTGCGCCTCAAGGAACAGCAGGTAGACCTACAGGCGCACGCGGAGTACCTTGAAAATCGATCCCGAAGAAACATAAGGGTCTTGGGTGTGCCACTCAAAACGGAGGGGACAGTTGTTACTCTATTTCTGCAGGGCCTATTTAGGGACATTCTGGGGGAAGGAGAAGATTTTGACATACAAATGGACAGGGCGCACAGAGTAGGCCCGGCGCGCCGAGCATCTGCTCCCCCCCCGGACATCTTGGCGTTCCTTCCGGACTTTACCATGCAGGAACGTATACTGCAGGAGGCCCGTTAGCAGCAACCCCTCCGCTACCAAGACCACCCTGTGGCACTGTTCCAAGATCTTTCAGCCGTCACTCTTCAGAAGAGGAAAGCTTTTAAGCCAGCCACTACCTTCTTGCGAGGAAAAAGCATTCCCTACTCGTGGGGCCATCCCTTTCGGATAATCTTCAAATGGAAAGGGGTCCTGCAACAGCTCCGATCCCTGCGAGACACATGCACCTTACTTGGAATAACTTCAGACGAGGACTCCAAGATGGACGATCCCTCGGAGCGACCTTCGCCCAAGTCTTCACCACGGACCTCTGATGATGGTTGGCAACGAGTAGGGCGTCGGAACGGGTCCAAGAGGTCCCTGAAACGGGACCCACAACTGATGGCGCAGGAACAGGCAGCAGCCATCCAGGAGGTATCCAGAGACACAGCGACATCCGAATAGCCAAGAGGACTACGCACAATGCCCTGGTGCACTGAGGGGACTGAATTACCCCATCAAACGCTGGGCGATACTTTCCCTCTTGGAGCACTCCACAGCAGATATATGCCTCCTACAGGAGACACATTTGCTGCCAAAGGATCACCACCGGCTTAAATCCCGGGCCTTCCCCCTGCAGTTTTTTTCGTCTGCACCTAAGAAGGTAGCGGGGGTGGCGATTCTGGTGTCCAGGTCCTTTAGAGGTCAAGTTCTGCAGAGGGAGGCAGACATCAAGGGCAGGTTACTGATACATCGCTTTCTGATAGCCGGGCGGACACTTTTAGTGGGCTCCACTTTACGCGCCTAACGAGGGTCAGGAAAAATTCCTACACACGGCCTTAGAGACAGCCATAGCAAACACTCAACCACACCTGCTACTAGGGGGCGACCTCAATCTGGTATTCCGCAACACAGCGGATCGTTCATGCCAACGCTCGGGGCAGTTGGAATCTCTCTCCACAGAAGGCCACGCTCATCTCTCGGACCTTGGCCTGGTCAACCTATGGAGACACCTCCACCCACACTCCACGACATACACCTACTCCTCGGCGGCCCATAAATCATATGCTAGGCTTGACTATTTCTTTTGCTCCTCACAGCTGGTGGCCTGAGTGCAAGATGTTGATATCCTCCCGACCTCCCTGTCGGATCACTCCCCGGTGATGGCCACCTTCCTCCTCCCGGATGTTCCTGCCCCGCCCCAACATTGGTGTCTGCGGGACGCCTTGCTCCAAAGCCCTACAGTGGTGGAGAGGATAAAGGACCTGATCGCCCAATTCTTAACGCACAATGCCAACACTGATACCACTAAGGCCATGCGATGGGCTGTATTACTGGGAGAGTTCATCTCTATCGCCACAGCCAACAACAGGGAACGCTCCCAGAAAAAAGCCGAAATTTTTCCAACGGGTAGCGGAGTTGGGGTTGGAGCAGATGCACCAACGAACGGGGGCAGCCCGTGCATGGCGCCAGCTCTGTGCGGAGAGGAAGATGCTGGCGGCGCTAGACCAAGACGTGGCAGAATATGCGGCTCTCCGCCTCCGACATGCATACTATAGTGGAGGCGACCGCTGTGGGAAGCTTTTGGGGAGCAAACTGAAAGAGCAACGCCAAAGGCAGGGCGTTAAAGCCATACAGACCGATCAGGGGGACCTTGCTGTCGACAACGCTGACATAGCCGCGGCCTTCGGGGAATTTTATAAAACTGTATACGCAGCTGATTCGCTCGACCTCCAGACTGGTCGTGCATACCTGGGTGGCACGAACCTCCCGTCCTTAAACGAGGCACAAGCGGAGTTCCTAGATCGGCCCATTGGCCTGGAGGAAGTGATTTCGGCGATATCCCGCCTCAAGCTGGGGAAATCACCTGGCCCAGATGGCTACTCAGCGGCCTTCTATAAAACGTTCTGCCACCAGGTTGCCCCGCTACTGCGGGAACTCTTTAACACCTTCAGCCAACCCGGTGCCATTCCAGAGGACCTTCTGGAGGCAGCGATAATGGTTATACCCAAGCCTGGCCGTGATCCCACGCGCTGTAGTTCCTATAGGCCGATATCCCTCTTAAACCTGGACCTCAAGCTCTACACGGGCAGCCTCGCGGGTAGGTTGGCACCATATATGCAGCAGCTGGTGGAGCCAGACCAGGCTGGTTTCATCCCTCAACAGCAGACCAGCGATAATACCAAACGAGTCCTCCACCTCATCGAGGCCGGGCCACGGACGCAGCCAGACTGCATGCTGCTTACCATCGATGCCGAGAAGGCATTTGATAGGGTGCACTGGCCCTATCTGGAACTGGTGCTTCAACACTTTGGGGTGGGTTAGACCCTCCGCAATTGCGTACTGAACTGCTATCGCAGGCCCAACGCTACGGTACATGTCAATGGACACACCTCCCCGCGCTTCCCAATCGGCAGGGGTACCAGGCAAGGGTGCCCTCACTCCCCTATCATTTTTGCCTTGTATATGGAGCCTTTAGCGCAACGGGTCAGGCAGCATTCCCTCATCAAGGGCATTCCCTTTGGCGGCGATGTGCATAAAATCAGCCTGTACGCGGATGATATCCTTCTCTCTCTTACAGATCCGATGCAGTCGCTCCGAGCACTTTTCATCGAACTCCACGCTTTTGCAATGGCCTCGGGGTTTAAGATCAATGTAGGGAAATCGGAAGCTTTGAGCATCTCCCTGTCGCCAGAGACTCTCATCGAGGTCCAATGCGAGTTCGATATGCAATGGTCAAAGACTACCATCCCCTATCTGGGAGTTCTTCTGGCCCCAACCGTCCAGGCCACCGCGGAAGCGAACTACGCCAGGCTCCGTTCACGTCTTAGCGACGAACTCCGGAGGTGGAAACACCATTCGTTCTCCCTCTGACTCTTCAGTTGTCTCTGCACCAAGACACACAGCCTGCAATGACAGCTTGCGTAGTCTTGGTGAGGGGTCTCTGAGGTGCCACAATTGGTGTGGCAGGCCCTGTGGCCCCTCTACATTACCAATGCCCTGGGTATTAGGGGTACCATTTACTAGGGACTTACAGGGGTGGCTGAAGGTGTGTCAATCATGGTTTTATGAAAGAGATCTGCCACTGGGAATCTGGTTGGCAGGGACACAGTGCACTTTCAATTCAAAATCGCAACCTACACCAGGCAAAACATGGGGGCTAACCATGTCATAAGAGGCACTTTCCTACAGATTACATCACATGTTGAAAACATTTATAGAAACACTACAAGTTTGTTGGGTCTTTCAACATATACTTTTATCTACTACAAAAAATATTGATTATTATTATTGTGGAGAAGTATGACTCAATGATTAGAGCGTCAGACCCTGATACAGAGGTTTAGACCGGGACCAGGGTTCAATTCCCGCCTCGGCGGGTCTTCGGCTCAAAATTCCACGGACCTGATAATTCTCGCCTCGGTGCCTATTCCAATCATGGAGTCCCACTCTGCAACTCTGGGCAATAGCTTGCTTAATCTCTGCAACGGCCCCCACAACGCTAAGGATGCCTGGCCTCCACCATGGGCGTGCCTAGGAGTGGATGCCTCACAGGGAAAGCCAGGATGGGTTCCACAGCAGTATTCATACAAGCGCCTTGAGACCCTTGCGGGTGAGTAGTGCACTATACTAGTATCAATTTATATTACATTCAAGCCCTGCAGAGACTTTGGGCCTCATTTACAAACTTTCGACGCACGGCAGCACAGCATGCCTTCCTGATGTGCTGCCGTGTGTCAGAAGAAAAGGGCAGGAATGTGCTGTATCTACAAGATACTGCACGTTTCAGTCCATCTCCCCTGCGCCGGCACACAAACAGCAGTCATGCACCTAATGCAGACACCCTTGCTTCATGTTGTTCATGTTGCAAGTGTCCCTGCATTGAGAGGATGATTATTTTTGTGCAGGAATGGATACCCTCCTGCGCAAAAACAATCATTGATGGCATTTTCCACTTTCTATGTGTGCTGCAGAATGAAGCACGCATAATAAGAGGAAACAATGAGGAGAAAAAAAGCATTTCTCCTTGTTGCTCCACTCCTGCTCCTCCCCTGGGAAAGCATAGGAATCTAACACATTCATGAGTGTTGCGTGGGTGCACCCACAGAAACACCCCTGGAACGCACCTTTCAAGCCGTGTTCTTCATGAAAGGGGGCTATATTTACAAGGCCATGAAAAGCCACTTAAAGTGGCTTTGCGTTGCCTTGTAAATATGCTACGGCACATTGCGCCACCAGACCATCAAAAAAGTGATTCTCTGGTGGTGAAAAAGTGCTGCCAAGTGAATGAGGCCCTTAGAGTTGCCACTGGTCACCTTTTTGGAAGGCAGCCTGACTTCAGGAAACCTTCCTGTAGTGGAGGACATACTAACCGTCACTGCTTAAGAATTGCATAACTGTGATATGGTTGATTCAAAGAAATTCTCTGTTTGCATTCCCTCCAAAAGCCTAGAGTTGAGTTCAGAGCCTTTACAACTAAGCTAGGAATGATGAACCCTGCGGATAGTAAAAGAAAGGGGCACAGTCTTAAAATCAGCAGGTTTCAACTCTAACTCCAAGAACATAACGACTTTAAGACAAGCTTCTAGCACTGGCAGCTGGCACAAATCGCGGGTTGCGGGGCGGCGAGGGGGAAAATAAAAATAAAATTTCACTTACCTCCTTGCAGCGTCGTTTTCTCTTGTCGTCTCTCCTCGGCCAGAACCAGGAAGCCTCCCCTAAGTCAAATATTATGCTGCAATGCAGCATTGTGATTGGTCTGAGCGCTGTGGTTTGGCGTTCGGCAGGGAATAGGAGACTGGGCATGTTCTCCACCCAGGCTGTAATGCAGCCTGGGTGGAGAACATGCAAAGTGCGCATGACTGTTTGACCGGCCCCAGGTGGTGGCCAGACATTCATGCCACTTAGGGAGGGCACACCACTCCTCTCCTGGTCTGAGAGCAGAGCAGCCCTGCTCCCCCAGCAAAGCTGCAGCAACAGGAAAAAATAAAATGATAATAACGTTTTCACCCAAGTCGAACGTTTAGAGGTAAGTTGTTCCAAAAAACCAGAGCCTGGTAAGAAAAGACTCTGCCTCCTAATCTAGTCAGACGGATACAGGATACACTCAACAAGGCGTTATCCAAAGATCTTAGGCTTCTGGTAGGTAAGTAGCATTTAAGTGTCTGTGGGAGATAACTAGGGCCTTTGCACCTTGAATCGTTATAGGTAAGGCAGCAGATTTTAAATATACTTCTCTGCCTCGGCCTCTAGACCTCAACATTTTGGAAGCTTATACAGCTTTCATGCAATATGTGGAATGCAGGAGATAAAACAAAAACAACCCTTAAGGTCTGCTCTTCACCCATCCTCCAACACAAATATCCATGTAGCTGTCCTTTTACAGGCAAGATGGCATGGGTGGGGAACAACACAGCATGGAGGGGCAGGTATTTGAGGGGAGGAAGGAGTGCAAGAGGAATAGAGCTATAAAACACATACACTCTCTAGGAATACTGAATGAAAAAGAAAAAAGTATGTTTCATAAATGTGAGCAGTGGAAGGATACAAGTAAGCCAATCAAAAGGATTATAAACAAGCATTAGAAATGCAATCGGGCTCGGATTTATTTGAGTTTGAGCTAATGGCATTGTAAATGCCAATGTCTTTTCGCCATGTCTTATGGAGTGTGTGCATATGGCCGGGATGCCTGTCACCCCCTCCCAACACAATCCCCAAGGATGGGAAGACGGACGCAGTTCTGAACTTTTGGAAGGCGGGAGGGAGTCACCCTCCCGGCCGTATTTATTAAAATATGAAACAAAATTAAAACATTAAATAAAAGTTTCATATCATGTACAATTTTCATTTATTACATTTCGATGAAGACATGTTCATTGGCTAACCTTAACAAATCTCTAATACAAAGGTTTCCTAGCCGAGTCTAACATCCTGCAAATGCATACATTCTAAATTAAAATTGTACATCCTAGCATTAAGGGCCAACGGCAAGGTCGCAACCGGTGTCAGATCCCTACTACCAAAACTCTCGCCCTCACGGTGTGAGTGGCGGCCGCGCAGAGGACTGTACCCTCCGTGCCAACTCTAATTTCCCTTGTCTTGTTGGGGGCCCCCATTTCCGCTCGACGCCATCTTAAAGGTCGTCCGAGCACCCGTGTGAGGTATCTGTAGGAAGGACAGCGTGGACTCCCCCCCCACCCCACACTCTCTATCACATCCGCCGTCGCGGATATCCGGGCCCCGGGAAATTCGTAGGAGGGGCATATAGCCGCCTCCTCCCCTGGAAGGGGCCTATGGCCGTCTCCCCCTAGGCGACCCATCCTTAGTGGGTGCCGCCTCCCAGTGAGAGGGGCCAATGGCCGCCTCCCCCCGGGCGCTCCCATCCATAGTGGGTGGCGCCCCCCTCTAGGGACCTTGAAATTACTGCTCACCGATCATGACCTTACCGCCACAGGCCGGATAGTTGACCGGCTATCCGGCCCCCCCACAAACTCCTCCTAAAGGTCATGCTTCCTCAAACCCTTTAGCCATGCTATGAAGTCTCCTATGAGTAAGACATTCCCCTCCCGGGACAGGTGAACCCCATCATTCATATACATGTGATCGCCCCGAATACACCCATGCGGAATGCTATGCAACTGCGCAGAGCGAAACAATCTACCAATTTTGTTGTTAACCTTCTTCACCGAATGGTTCAGTGCTGACACTGAATGGCCCCCCCGCCAAACCCTTCTGGTAATCATGTGGGACCAGGCAATCGTGCACCCCAGGATTCTTTTTGCCAACCAGCTAAGGGCAGACAAAACCTGCTCGAGTAATACTCGCCTACCCAGTGTCACCAAGTCATTGCCCCCCAGGTGTACTATGATTACAGATGGCGATGACCTCTGCCGCCCTAAGAGACCCTCAACAAAACATTCGAACTGGTCAATACAGAGCCCGCCCCTTCTGTGGAAGGCCACTCTGTACCCATATTCCCCAGCTGCGTGAGTCGCGTCACCTGCTTTGAATACGTCCCCGGCCCGCCTCACGTATGAGTGGCCCACGACCCAAACCACTCTCTCCTCAGCAGGTGATCCATGACCGCTGTTCCCCTGGTACTGGGTCGACTGCAAATTCCGCCCCGCATGACATGCTCGCGAAACTGTAAATCAAACAGAAGACAAGAAGCGTGAGTGCATGTAACTTGACTTCACAACATGTGCAATCGCACATACCGTTTAAAACAATTCGAGGACCATCGTCCTAACTGTTTCACCTCTTCCGCACTCTGACCCCTGGCTGTAGCCTCAGTAGCAGCCCCTATCCTAAAGGAGTGGGTCCCGAAATCGCACGGGTCCATGCCCGCCGCCGCGATTGTCAGTGCTAGCACCCTCTGGAACTGAAACTTCGTCAGTGGGGTGGCATCGATGTGCCTCAGCAAACTCCCCCCCCATGTATCCGCCCTCAGTGCCAAGTATTCCTCTATGCACCTTATCGGGCACGTGGGAGACCCTCGCATGCGCTGGACAACAAAACTGCTTCCCATCGCTCCCTGGTCAGTTTTGGACCTAGCTATCGTGACCACCATCGAATCACCCCTAATTAGGATGTGATCCCTGCACAAGCCTCCCTCCACATCTTTCTTATTCCTTGCAACCAGTTCGCTCACCCGCATAGCCCCATGGAACGCTAATGCGAAAGCTGCCCGGAACAGAACTGCTTCGAATTGGGAGGAGCATGTCGTCATCAGTTTTGCCATGAGTAGGGACAACCTTTCCAAGCCAATCGGGCGTCTCTCGTCATGCCTGCGACCCTCGAGGCGTTGCCAGCCGCGAAGGGCGTTTTTTAGCCAAAAAGGAACCTGTTGGGTCTTTGATGCCATGCACCTGCGCCATGAATGATATGGCCATCCTGTGTCTATTAGCCGTTGCCGCTGATCGGCCTTCTCTGTGCAGTGCTACCAGGAACCCCAGGAAGGACTCCTCCTGCCCCCAGCTCTGACTCCCTGTTGGACCCAAAAATGTACAAACGCTCCTTCGTATGCCTTCCTCGTCCTGGGGGCTAAGCTTGCTGCCACGAGGTCTTGTAATCCGGGGCACCGATTAGCCAGAGTGCTTCGGGGAACGGTGCCGCCACTAAGTCCGCTGTAGGTAGATAACCCCTGAACGCCTGCATATGTGAACGAGAGAGTGCATCAGCCGCATGATTCAATACACCCGGCACATGTTTCGCCCTGAACTGTACATTTAGTCTCATGCAAAGTAGCACAATTTCCTTCAGCAATCTCAAAATCCATTTGCAGCGTGCTGCCTGATTGTTAATGCATTCTACAACAGTCATATTATCAGACCAAAATACAACTGAGCGGTCTCGGAACTCGTCCGGCCATGCCCTCAGAGCGACAAAAATTGGGAATAGCTCAAGGAACCCTATGTTACCTGTGAGACCGTTGGCGTGCCACCACGTCGGCCATGTTTGCGCCGACCATCGATTACCGAAGATGGCGCCAAATCCCACGCTCCCAGCCGAGTCGGTCCACAAACCCAGCTCGTCCGAAGACGCTGGCGGCTTGTTCCACACTATTCGACCGTTGAAGTCCGCCAAGAATGCCAACCAAATGCATGTGTCCTGGCAAACCTCTGCAGACAGTCTCGTGCGGTGATGCCCTTCTTTGAGACCAACCATAGCTTGTGCAATAGAGCGTGAAAAGGGGCGAGCCATTGGCATCACCCTCAATGCAAAGTTAAGCTGACCCACAACTTGCTGTAACTGGTGCAGGGTCACTTTCATCCTACCAAGGCAAAGCTCCAAGGAAGCCCTAAATTTCAATACCTTATCCACTGGCAGGCGGAAACACCCCTCCACAGAATCGAGCTCAATTCCCAGAAACTCCAGTGAAGTAGATGGTCCCACCGTCTTACCTGGTGCCAATGGTACCCCAAACTCCTTCATGAGGCTGCAAAAATCCTGTAGCGCCTGCGCACATTTCGTGTCAGAAAGTCATCTAGGTAATGCATAACATGCCTATGCCCTGTGGCCTCGGTGAATGCCCACTCTAAAAAGCAGCTGAATTTTTCAAAATAAGCACAAGAGATGGAGCAACCCATCGGCATGCATTTATCCATGTAGTAACGTCCTTGGAACGCAAAGCCTAGCAGACGCTGATCCTGTGGGTGTACCGGGAGCAACCGGAATGCTGACTCGATATCTGATTTCGCCATCAGCGCCCCGGGGCCCAGGCTATTCAACATGGTGACGGCATCATCGAAGGATGCGTACCGCACCGAACAGACTCCTGGGTCAATCGCATCGTTCACTGAGAGACCCCTTGGAGCCGACAGATTATGGATCAGCCTAAATTCCCCCGGGTCTTTTTTGGGGACCACCCCTAATGGGGAACAGATGAAGTTCGCTACTGGCGGGTGCTGAAAAGGGCCAGCGACTCGGCCTAGGTTCACCTCTTTAGCGATTTTCCTCTCCACCACACCTGGATTGTGCTGTGCCGAAAGCTGGTTTTTACAAAACAGTTCCCCACGAAAATCCCCCGCCGGGATGTGGAAGCCATATAAGAATCCCTTCCTCAACACCCCAGCAGAGAGGTAATCAGGGTATTTGTTTAACCAGGGAGTCATAGCCATGATATCAACGGGGGTAGGCAATTGTACACAACGATCCCCCTCAGTCTTGTTTGGACCCTCCTCTACCTCCCGACCCGCTATTTTTTGACCTGCATGAACTCTCCGGGTGAGAGGAATTCCCACAACCCGCACACGCATGTTTGAACTTACATGCCCCTTGCGGTCTGGTACAGTTGCCTCTATTGAAGCCCCAACAGACCCCCCGCTTTCCACCATTCCCGCCGGTTCTCGGCTGGTGATCGCCGCCGGCGCCCGCCCGAAAGGGCACCGCGGGCTGCTGGCGGGAAAACCCCATTCCCACCTGGCGAGGCCGTCCTCGCCGCGCCAGGCAGGAGCTGTTTCTGCCAAGAAATCGAGTCGAGGCAATCCCATGTCAGAGAGGAATCATACTCTTTTGCTTTACGGAATTTCATGTCGTAACCCATCCATTCATTTCCCTCATATGTTTCATAAAAATCCATTATACGTGCCTGATAACAAGATAGCTCGGGCAATACCTCGGGCTTACGTTCGTCAATAATCGCAGTAAACATTGCAAAGGCCTTGGCCCAATTTGTTATCGTCTCATCAACCCTGAATCCCGCCATTTTGGCTCGCCAGACACTCGGGTGCCACAAATCTTTCTGTGTCTTAGCATACTCCATCTCGCGATGGTCAGTCAACAATGAAAACATATTAACATACTTGTCTGCCCATATCAATTCTTTCGTGGCCAACGGAATATGTTGAACCACCCTCTCCCGTCTTGAGGGCAATGAGCCCTCCCCCGCCACTGGCAAAGCGTGCTTACCCTGTTCGGTCGTTTTCTCCGCCGTTTTCCCAAGACAAGCTGCCGGACCTTCCGGAGTCACCTGTGGGGAGACAAGAGGGAGGTTCGCCTTCGCGGCATCGCGTGACTGCCGCAACTGCTGGATTAGTAACTTGGCCTCTTCGACCGTGTCTCCGGGCGCCGTAGCACCCCCTGCCTTTTTGTTGAGCCATGCGGCCAACTGGGTGGCCAATTCGGGAGGCATATCCTCGTCGTTGGCGGGCGTAATCACAACCGGAATCGGTTGACCCGCGTCTGAGGTTGGTACCGGGCCATCGGCTGGTATGGCAGGGAGAACAGGAGGTACCTCAGGGACCGGAACCTCCCCTGCCCCCGCCCTCCTTTTGACCCGCTTTCCTCTACCCTCGGGGACGACTCCCGGCAATGCCGTGCCTATTACCTTTTTTGGGTTACCCGGCTTGTTCATTGCGGCCAGTTGCTTCTTGATGCCTACCATATCCCGACCAAGCGCTGGGACTTGTCTGATGCTTCGTTCCATTCTCGTCATTCTGTTTACCAACATGCGAAGCACTTTGTCTGTCTCGGAACCCTTTCCTGCCTTCTTGCCAGACATCGTTTTCGAATATTCGCTCCGAGTCGATCAACACGGTCCTGGATCCTTCGCCTCGAAGTCACTGAAAGAGAAACACAAGAATTACAAGTTCTCAAAATTGCTCCTTGTTCCGTCGAGGGCTCACGTGCAACGAGTGGGTGCAGCTTCCAAGCACAGGAACAAGAGGACGCTTCTTCGGATTCCCGCTCTCTTTATTCCTCTTCGGGAGGGCGTGAACCCTCCGCCGGTATGCCTACTGGGCGTGGCCATCGGTGTAGGTGTCTAGGACAACCCCTCTTGGGCGGGAAAAGGCGCGCCCCGGCTACGCCGCTTCGGGCATACCAGCCGAGACACGCCCCCCGCCCAAAATGGTTTCCCGGGAGGATCGGGGCACCCAACCATACGTTCGGGGGGACCGAGTGGTCGCCCCTTTCCATGTGGTGTGTAGTGGAATTATGTGGGTTGGATTGTAATTTTACCAATGGTGGCATGCTGTGTTTTATATGAATATGTTTAAAAGTAAAGTGTACCATACTGCGATTGCTTGGTGGAAAAGTGCACTGCGGGCTGGAGGTGTGTGTGCCTGGTGGAAAGGTGCACTGACGGCTGGTGGGTGTGTGCTTGGTAAAAGCGTGCACAGATGGCTGATGGTTGTTGGTGTTTGTGCATGGTGAAAGCATTCATTGACGGCTGGGGGTGTGTTGTTCTGTGTGTTGTATTCTGTGTACTGGTGAGTGTGTGGCGGTGAGTCTGTGGGGGTGAGCCTGGGGAGTGAGTGTGGTGGTGAGTGTGTTGTGTTGAGTGGTGACGAGTGTGTGGTGTTGAGAGACTGAGGTGTGTGGTTTCTGTGTGCCTTATGTGTGTGTGGTGTGTGTGGTGTATGGGTCTATGGTGTGTGTGTGTGTGCTATGTGTGCATGGTGTATGTGTGTGTGGTGTTTTCTGCACAATCACACACTGCCCCTGCACATTCACACACTGCTCACCCGCACACTCCCAATGTCACCCTGCATAGTCACACACTGTTTATTCTGCACCTGCACTCACCGCCACTCTGCACTCACCGCCGCTCTGCACTCACCCCCACTCTACACTCACCGCCACTCTGCACTCACCGCCACTCTGCACTCACCGCCACTCTGCACTCACCGCCACTCTGCACTCATTCCCACTCTGCACTCACCGCCACTCTGCACTCACTGCCACTCTGCACTCACCGCCACTCTGCACTCACCGCCACTCTGCACTCACCGCCACTCTGCAGTCACCGCCACTCTGCAGTCACCGCCACTCTGCAGTCACCGCCACTCTGCAGTCACCGCCACTCTGCAGTCACCGCCACTCTGCAGTCACCGCCACTCTGCACTGACTGCCACTCTGCACTCACCGCCACTCTGCACTCACCGCCACTCTGCACTCACCGCCACTCTGCACTCACCGCCACTCTGCACTCACCGCCACTCTGCATACACCGCCACTCTGCACACACCGCCACTCTGCAGTCACCGCCACTCTGCAGTCACCGCCACTCTGCACTCTGCACTCACCGCCACTCTGCACTCACCGCCACTCTGCACTCACCGCCACTCTGCACTCACTGCCACTCTGCACTCACCGCCACTCTGCAGTCACCGCCACTCTGCAGTCACTCTGCACTCACGGCCACTCTGCACTCACCGCCACTCTGCAGTCACCACCACTCTGCACTCACCGCCACTCTGCAGTCACCACCACTCTGCACTCACCACCACTCTGCACTCACCGCCACTCTGCACTCACCGCCACTCTGCACTCACCACCACTCTGCACACACGCCACTCTGCACTCACCGCCACTCTGCACACACTGCCACTCTGCACTCACTGCCACTCTGCACTCACCGCCACTCTGCAGTCAACGCCACTCTGCACTCACCGCCACGCTGCAGTCACCGCCACTCTGCACTCACCGCCACTCTGCACTCACCGCCACTCTGCAGTCACCACCACTCTGCAGTCACTGCCACTCTGCACTCACCGCCACTCTGCAGTCACCGCCACTCTGCAGTCACCGCCACTCTGCAGTCACCGCCACTCTGCACTCACTGCCACTCGACACTCACCGCCACTCGGCACTCACCGCCACTCAGCACTCACTGCCATTCTGCACTCACCACCACTCTGCACTCACCGCCACTCTGCACTTACCGCTACTCTGCACTCATCCCCACTCTGCACTCACCGCCACTCTGCACTCACCGCCACTCTGCACTCACCCCCACTCTGCACTCACCGCCACTCTGCACTCACCGCCACTCTGCACTCACCGCCACTCTGCACTCACTGCCACTCTGCACTCACTGCCACTCTGCAGTCACCGCCACTCTGCACTCACCGCCACTCTGCACTCACCGCCACTCTGCACTCACCGCCACTCTGCACTCACCGCCACTCTGCACTCACCGCCACTCTGCACTCACCGCCACTCTGCACTCACCGCCACTCTGCACTCACCGCCACTCTGCACTCACCGCCACTCTGCACTCACTGCCACTCTGCACTCACTGCCACTCTGCACACACCGCCACTCTGCACTCACCACCACTCTGCACTCACCACCACTCTGCACTCACCGCCACTCTGCACTCACCGCCACTCTGCAGTCACCGCCACTCTGCAGTCACCGCCACTCTGCACTCACCGCCACTCTGCACTCACCGCCACTCTGCACTCACCGCCACTCTGCACTCACCGCCACTCTGCACTCACCGCCACTCTGCACTCACCGCCACTCTGCACTCACCGCCACTCTGCAGTCACTCTGCGTCACCGCCACTCTGCACTCACCGACACTCTGCACTCACCGCCACTCTGCAGTCACCGCCACTCTGCAGTCACTGTCACTCTGCAGTCACTGCCACTCTGCACTCACCGCCACTCTGCACTCACCGCCACTCTGCACACGCCGCCACTCTGCACTCACCACCACTCTGCACTCACTGCCACTCTGCACTCACCGCCACTCTGCACTCACCGCCACTCTGCACTCACCGCCACTCTGCAGTCACCACCACTCTGCACTCACCGCCACTCTGCACTCACCGCCACTCTGCAGTCACCGCCACTCTGCAGTCACCGCCACTCTGCACTCACCGCCACTCTGCAGTCACCGCCACTCTGCACTCACCGCCACTCTGCAGTCACCGCCACTCTGCAGTCACCGCCACTCTGCAGTCACCGCCACTCTGCAGTCACCGCCACTCTGCATTTACCGCCACTCTACACTCCCCGCCACTCTACACTCCCCGCCACTCTGCACTCACCGCCACTCTGCAGTCACCGCCACTCTGCACTCACCGCCACTCTGCACTCACCGCCACTCTGCACTCACCGCCACTCTGCACTCACCGCCACTCTGCACTCACCGCCACTCTGCACTCACCGCCACTCTGCACTCACCGCCACTCTGCACTCACCGCCACTCTGCACTCACCGCCACTCTGCACTCACCGCCACTCTGCAGTCACCGCCACTCTGCAGTCACCGCCACTCTGCACTCACCGCCACTCTGCACTCACCGCCACTCTGCAGTCACCGCCACTCTGCAGTCACCGCCACTCTGCAGTCACCGCCACTCTGCACTCACCGCCACTCTGCACTCACTGCCCCTCTGCACTCACCGCCACTCTGCACTCACCACCACTCTGCACACACCGCCACTCTGCACTCGCCACCACTCTGCACACACCGCCACTCTGCACACACCGCCACTCGGCACTCAGCGCCACTCTACAGTCACCGCCACACTGCAGTCACTGCCACTCTGCACTCACCGCCACTCTGCACTAACCGCCACTCTGCACTCACCACCACTCTGCACTCACCGCCACTCTGCACTCACCGCCACTCTGCAGTCACCGCCACTCTGCAGTCACCGCCACTCTGCACTCACCGCCACTCTGCACTCACCGCCACTCTGCACTCACCGCCACTCTGCACTCACCGCCACTCTGCACTCACCGCCACTCTGCACTCACCGCCACTCTGCACTCACCGCCACTCTGCACTCACCGCCACTCTGCAGTCACTCTGCGTCACCGCCACTCTGCACTCACCGACACTCTGCACTCACCGCCACTCTGCAGTCACCGCCACTCTGCAGTCACTGCCACTCTGCAGTCACTGCCACTCTGCACTCACCGCCACTCTGCACTCACCGCCACTCTGCACACGCCGCCACTCTGCACTCACCACCACTCTGCACTCACTGCCACTCTGCACTCACCGCCACTCTGCACTCACCGCCACTCTGCACTCACCGCCACTCTGCAGTCACCACCACTCTGCACTCACCGCCACTCTGCACTCACCGCCACTCTGCAGTCACCGCCACTCTGCAGTCACCGCCACTCTGCACTCACCGCCACTCTGCAGTCACCGCCACTCTGCACTCACCGCCACTCTGCACTCACCGCCACTCTGCAGTCACCGCCACTCTGCAGTCACCGCCACTCTGCAGTCACCGCCACTCTGCATTTACCGCCACTCTACACTCCCCGCCACTCTACACTCCCCGCCACTCTGCACTCACCGCCACTCTGCAGTCACCGCCACTCTGCACTCACCGCCACTCTGCACTCACCGCCACTCTGCACTCACCGCCACTCTGCACTCACCGCCACTCTGCACTCACCGCCACTCTGCACTCACCGCCACTCTGCACTCACCGCCACTCTGCACTCACCGCCACTCTGCAGTCACCGCCACTCTGCAGTCACCGCCACTCTGCACTCACCGCCACTCTGCACTCACCGCCACTCTGCAGTCACCGCCACTCTGCAGTCACCGCCACTCTGCACTCACCGCCACTCTGCACTCACTGCCCCTCTGCACTCACCGCCACTCTGCACTCACCACCACTCTGCACACACCGCCACTCTGCACTCGCCACCACTCTGCACACACCGCCACTCTGCACACACCGCCACTCGGCACTCAGCGCCACTCTGCAGTCACCGCCACACTGCAGTCACTGCCACTCTGCACTCACCGCCACTCTGCACTAACCGCCACTCTGCACTCCCCGCCACTCTGCAGTCACCGCTACTCTGCACTCACCGCCACTCTGCAGTCATCGCCACTCTGCACTCACCGCCACTCTGCACTCACCGACACTCTGCACGCCTCATGTCCCACGAGCAACAAAGACAGGCGTAAACACACTCACAGCAGACGACTTCCGCATTCTTAATGAGGTAACAAGCAATGGAAAGGATGTCTGAATACAGCCTTGTCCTGTTGAGCCTGGAGGCATAGCCTGCAAAAACCAAAAAGTTTACTAATATTCTATATTGATTTTACAGGTGACAAAACGTAATTAATAGTACAATTTTTAAAGCAGACACATTCAAACACACAAATTGTATTGCTGTTTTCCAATTCAAACTCAAAAGAAGAATGGAAAGTTAAGTGATAGACCTCTGCTACCAGCGCCTAACCCACTGAGCTAGCCTCACAGATGTCAGCTTCACAGTGATGAACTGAGCTAAAAGTTCATGCTTTGCAGATTGCATCACTGTGGGTTTTTAATGTAATGTACTTTGTTTTTATGAAGTGCTGTATCCAAGGCTGTGGCTTTACAGCACGTAGGCAGATGAGGCGGTGTGCAGTGAGGCAAGAAGGGCCGAATAACTCGGACTAGTTCTGGAAGAGTCGAGTCAGTCTTTACCAGATTTCGGGAGCTGCCGCAGTGGAAGTGCTGATGTAAGATGAGGGCTGGTCAGACGAGCTGAACTAAAAACAACTGCCAATGTTGAGATAAAGTGACTCTAGTCTCTTCCGTGCGCTTGCGGCTTGCGCAATAAATAAAAGCTGCACTGAGTGTCTGGCAGCAGAGCAGAGGTGAGCCTGAGGCTGCAGTGCAGAGCGAGCCAGCGCGCGGAGCGCTGCTGAATGGTGAACGCGCCCCGGCCATCTGCATTCACTTAACGAGGCACCCTGACAGCTCCTAATTGATATTTATGGACGGCCGTGCGCGAAACCGCAGGGAAAATGCCCACAATGGCTGACTCAAATCACATATAGCCTATTGCGTCAAGGCTACTACAAAGACAGCACAGCGAAGACGAATCACAATGCAGATGCCATAAAACAACCACGCGCACTAAGGAATGTTTGGAATGTTTCTGGCCCGAGCCCTAAAGAAACCTTTTTTTTTTTTCATAACAATAGAGCTCGAAGCTCCGCCCCACTTCGTGGTGACGTAGGCCGAGCCCTAAAAAGCTACAATGTAAGGCTCTGAGCAAAGGGGCCGAAGGAGCCCCTGATGGAATGTTAAGAACAAGCCTGGCTGTAGTGTTTTGCACTACTTGTAATTTTGCCCTAAGTTTCTCATTTGCTGCGTCCAGTAAAGCAATTCCTTAGTCCAGTCTACTAACTATGAGAGCCTGGACTAACGTTCTAACTGCAGAAGTAGGAAGATAGGGAAAGGCTCTTCGTAGTAGGCGCATAGTATAAAAGTACAGACCAGTGGTAGCCAGGAACTGCTCTTTCATAGATTGTGCTTGTTCAATTTGTATGCTGAGATTTTTCACAGACTGTCTGGGTGTCGGAACTGCGCCGAATTGAGAGGGCCACCACGCATCAGATCAAAAAGTTGTTGCCTTGTCAAACATCATAATCTCGGTCTTAACAACATTCATCTGTAAAATGGTGGCTGTCATGTCTATGGCTAAAATTCCCTTTGCAAAACGATCTTTCGTTTTTGCCATATATTTATCAAAAGTTTAACTCATCTGAGTGTCATCGGTGTATGATATTATTTCAAAGACAAATGGCTGTACAATCTGAGCAAGGGGATCCATATATATATTGAACAAGGTAGGGCTTAAACATGAGCCCTGTGGTACACCCTTGTCAAGCCTCATCTTGCAGGAGTTAAAAGGACCAAGAGAAATAGTTGGGTCTATCTCCCAAAAAGTTTTGGATCATTTAAAAGCAGTCCCATAGATACCTATTTCTTGAAGTCTGTCTGTCAAAGCCTTGAGTTTGATACAGTTTAAAAAGTTGCGGAAAAGTCCAGCAGCACGAACATAGATGGAACCTCCACATCAAGCGAGAGTCTTAGAGAATCCCTGACAGCCAGGACTGCCGTTTATGTACTAATGCTAGGTCTAAACCTGGTTTGCGACGGATATAGAATCTGATTCTCCTCAAGATAGGCTGTTAATTGTTTGTTGATTAAGCCTTCTAAGTGTTTTCCCAAAAGGGGTAGTAAGAATATAGGAAGATAGTTAGATAGAATATTAGAATCCAAATTGGATTTTTTTATATGGGTTGCACATGTGCAGATTTCTACTGAGAGAGGAAAGCGCCTGTTTCAACTGTTAGATTAAACAGTGTCTGAATAGCAGGGCAATATGGTTCGAGAGCAGAGCCATAACCTTAAGAGGACAAAGGTCCAGTGGGGAGCCAGATTTCAAAGTATCCAAGGCTCTCTGGACATCCTCTAGTGAAAAAGGTTTAAACTTGCCTAAAGTCCGATTACTCTCTGACAAGATAGAGGCAGACCTTGTGGTTACACTGCCTTATTCTTCATCTGGGATATTAATGTTCAGGTATATCTGTGATATTTATCCTGAAAGAAATTGGCAAGAGAAGCATATAATTATTGAGACATAAGAGTAAACTGGGTGCAAGCCTGAGGACTAATAAAATCATATACAATTTTAAATACACTTTAGATGAGTTACCTGCCTGTTCAATTTGATTAGAAATAAATCTCTTCCGCATGGCCCTAATATTAAGATGATATCTAGAGAAGGCTGCTTTATAGATATCTTTGTTCTGGAGATGTTTCGTTCTATGCCATCTTCTCTCAAGTTTTTTGCAAGCTGATTTTTTAAGCGTTAGCTCCGTGGTATAGCAAAGGGCAGAGGCACTCTGTTTGGTATTACCACTCTTTTTCAATGGTGCACTTTTATCAAAAGCCTCCGTTAAGGCCTTATTAAAGTCAGCTAAAGCTAAGTTAACATCTGAATCATTTGCTCGTAAAACTTATTTAAAAGGCTCACTGAAAGAGTCAGGTGTAACTAAGTGCCAGGAACGTCTTAATGTCTTCTATCTGCTTTGATTTTTCTCGGTTATTTGAGAGAATTGAAAGGGGATTACATGATGGTCTGTCCATGTCAAAAACCTGGTTGCACCACCTGTAACCTAATTGCAATTCGTGAACAATAGGTCCAGCGAGTGTTCTGCCTATAATCCTTTTGGTAATTAAAATCACCCACTAGAAGAAAAGATTTAGTAGCCAGAACTTGAGTTGCTATTGCTTCTACCAGTCGATGATTAAAATCCTTTTTTGAACTCCTGGTGTGGTGTAGGAAGCTCCACCTTGACTTCCTTCAGGTATTGTTGATCTTCTGATGCTCAGATTAAGCAGACCCTGCCATGTCTTTGGAACTGACCAGTGGCGGCTCACAGAGGTAAAGCTGTGGGGCCGTGAGGCGGGGGCGGGGCTAGGTGGGGGGTAGTGGAGTCTGACATACAATGGCAAGAATGAACGTAAATAAATAAATATCTGTGTCGTATGTCGGACTCCACTACCCCCCAACCCAGCCCGGCCCCCTCCCAGCCTCAGTGCCCTCTACGAGCCGCCACTAGGACTGAACACTCCAGTGGCTGAAAAGCGTGTTTGTCCCCCCCTGGAGTGCAGCTTTTTTACAATCCTGTTGATTGGCTTACTTGTATCCTTCCACTGCTCAAATTTAGGATACTACTTTTTTCTTTTTCATTCAGTACTCCAAGAGAGTGTATGTACTTTATAGCTCTATTCCTCTTGCACTCCTACCTCCCCTCAAATACCTGGCCCTCCAAGCTGTGCTGTTCCCCACCCATTCCATCTTGTCTGTAAAAGCACAGCGACATGGAAATTTTTGTTGGAGGCTGGGTGAAGAGCAGACTTTAAGGGTTGTTTTTGTGTTATCTCCTGCATTAAACATATTGTATGAAAGCTATAAAAGCTTCCAAAATATTGAGGTCTAGAAGCCTAATACGTGTAATTTTTTCTCGAACAGGAAGTAAGGCCTAATTGATCATGAACTGCCAATTTTCATGTAGTTAGCATACACACATGTAATGTTTTGCATTACTATATTTTTATCGTTTAGATTGCTCCCTCTACTATTATCTTAATGACATGCTCCCAATTTATTCAATGGGTTGAAACGTGGACGTGCTACTCTGTTGACTGGCAAAATATTTTAGTGTTCAACTTGTAGCTGAAATCTTGATTCTTCCAGTTAAGAAATGTTCCTACTATTGGATCAACAGGGTTGATGGATTGTGTTTTGTAAATTATCACCAGTGCAGCTTTATTACACTTTTGTCACCAATCACTTACAGTGCATCGCTTTTAGGAGCACCTATTGTATATAATAATTGGCCACCTAATAGGATTTGATAGTAATTAAAATACTCTGCTAAATCTCGCACAGATAAGCAATACATTCTATCTTTGTACTGAAGTCTTTAAGTGTAAACGTCTCACAAGTGAACCATTGTAGTAATTCATATATACATGGATTCCAGGTTTTCAGGGATACTGGGTGGCCATATAGTATTATAAAGGCACTCAGACACAAGTGTATTTAGCATGACATTACACTTGGAGACCAATAAATCTGCTGTCTGGGCTACTACAGAGGACAAAATTGCTGAATCTTATGGAAAATAAACTAGGCCTTAGCAAGGGTTTTCCTTTACATTTTAACATTTCATTATTCCTTTAAATTCTGTTCAGCGTTTCCTGAATGAAAAGCATTTGAGATATATATATATATTTTTTTTTTCAACAAAACACCCTCGATTCGAAAATGCACTCCAAACCAGTCTATTTATTGGCAAGGTGACATCTTTTCACACGGAGTAAGTCACAGCCTTACGCGTTTCGGGGCCTCAAGTCCCTGTTCACAGGCATTCGATGTAATGGCACAGTGACATTGCATTTAAGAAGGCGCTCCCCTCAGCACGTGACCCAATGCTACAACCTGAGCTGCATGCTGGGATAGGAAGTCCATTATTATTGATAGTTAGTACTTTTCACATAGCGCCTTAACAAATGATTCCCTTTGTAGGTACTGTCCACTTATATGTGATTATTCAGTATCAAAAACCCTCCAGTGGGCCTCCAATATGATGGATGAAACCATTTTTCGCCGACCGGTTTTCCAAATAGGAGACTGCCGAATAGTTCACTGTCTCCATGGCCTCCTTAGATTTGGGGGGTGGTGCGCTTTCGCGGCTGGACTGCCGCCATTTATTTTTCAACAAAACACCCTCGATTCGAAAATGCACTCCAAACCAGTCTGTTTATTGGCAAGGTGACATCTCTTCACCCGGAGTAAATCACAGCTCAAGCCCCTTGCTCACAGGCATTCGATGTAATGGCACAGTAACATTGTATTTTAGAAGGCGCTCCCCTCAGCATGTGACTCAATGCTACAACCTGAGCTGCATGCTGGGATAGGAAGTCCATTATTATCCAGCCGCGAAAGCGCACCACCCCGCAAATCTAAGGAGGCCATGGAGACAGTGAACTATTCAGCAGTCTCCCATTTGGAAAACCGGTGCCTTTTGCTTATATGGTGTCAATCTGTTCAGTTGTTCCTGAAAAAATTAAGGTTAAAGTCATTTATATATCTATGGGCGCGGTGGATTCGAGGATTGTGCGAGGATTGGTATCGTAGCATAAGCACACCGTCCCGATCACATGCTCAATGCTGGCTGTTGTGCTTCAGGTCTACAATTCCCCACTCTCTACACATACCAGGGATCTCCAACTAGTAGCTCGGGATCTACTGGTAGCTGACCAGTACTCTGAAAGTAGCTCTCAGAGGTGAAGCCAAGCCAAGCCAATCTCAGAGATTCTGTGTATATTAAAGAAGGTAGTACTGCTCATTTCACTACCCTTAAGAGTTACAGGCAGTCAAAAGAATGACAGGGCCTGTTGATAACACTCAAACACATACTGTGGTAGTGTATTAATGAATCAATTAGGGCTGTATAGATCGTAGTACTCACCTGTGAGAGTTTACAGGTGCTGGGGGATAATGTCACCGAAACCATGGCAGCCTACACTACGATCATCAAGCCAAAACCTCAACAAAGAACCGGCGGCGTGAAATCGATATCTCAACTTGCGCTGAAATAAATAAATCACATCAAGAGAGTTATCTACCGCATATTGAGACAGCTATGGTGGAACCCTCAAGATTTAACACTACTAAATTCACTGCGAAAGCAAAAGGCACAGCTAAAAAAACTGAAAAAGGATGGAACAAGAGAATGCTGTGTGGGCGAAACTACACGCTGATATAAAGCAAAACAACAGCGCACATTTTTGGAGAACTATAAACAACTTTGTTCATCCAAATAACCAGGGAACTACCTCTAACATTTCTGAGGCAGTCTGGTCAAAATATCTCAGGTCTCACTTCCATGAACTATGGAGTCTGGAATAAAAAGGGAACACTCCTCGGGTACTTCCCATGATGCTTTCATCAGCGCTGCACATGCAGGATTTAACCAGATCATACATACTGAAGCATTAGAACCACTGTTTTGGGAAATCAGGACGTCATGGAAGGGATCCATCATTGCACCAATCCATAAGGCAGGGGATAGGTCAGAGCCTCAGAACTATCGGCTAGTGGCATTACAGGATAATGAGGCAATTCTTTTTGCGGGAACGCTCCTGGAAGAACTACAGGCCTGGGCAGAAGCAAAATCCATCATACCCCTGATTCAGACCGGTTTTGAAAAGAATGTCGGGACAACAACAAATATAATAACAATGGCAATGCTCTTTGACAGAGGGGGATGACTGGGAGCTCCCTGCATTTGTGCTTTATTGATTATAAAGCAGCCTTCGACCAAGTAAAACGCAACAGATTGTGGTCCAAACTGTATAACTGGGGGCTCCCCCAACCCCTTCTTAACCTCCTGATAAGCCTGCATACTAACACCTGGGTCCAGATTAAGCTGGGCGACGGAACACACTTGTCGAGACGCAGCCCAACGGACAAAGGGCTTAAGCAAGACTGCGTTCTGGTCCCCACACTTTTCAACCTGTTTGTAGCTGACCTTGTACCGAGATTAAACGCCTGCAACTCGCACGCCCCAAAACTGGAAGATATCTTAGTACCGTGTCTCCTATATGCGAACAATATAGTCTTGATCAGTTAAAACGAGAGTAGGCCTCCAACATCTTATAAATGCAACTCATGATTACTCAAAGGAAAATGGCCTAACAATAAACCTCGACAAAACTAAAACCATCACCGTGAGCAAAAAAAGGGAAAAGTCCTCAACTTGGTACTGAGGTAATACCCGAATAGAGAGCACCACGGAATACAAATACCTGGGTGTAAAGATCGACAAAGGAAGTCAATTCCTTGCACAAAGAAACAGCATCAGGTGCAAAGGCATCGCTCTGGCAAGCTCTCTAAAAACATTGAACTCCAAATTAACTGGCCCGTCGATTCTGCCTACAGTCGAGGTGATTGGTGCAAAGTTACTGCCAGCTATAACTTATGGAAGTGAAGCCTAGAAAGGAAGAGACCCCAAATTACTGGACTCCACAGTTACAAACACGATTAGGATTATATTCGGACTGCCCAAATATACCTCCCCCTCGCAAATAAGGCTTGAGTTTGGTATCCAGAAGCAATCACTTGCGAGACATGGGGCATATATCATAGCGTGGGACAAAATACGAAGAGCCGCTCCAGGGTCATTAAACGCACAGCTGTGGAAAGAGATAAGCAGACATATAATCTCACCTGCAGCGGAATATCTCAAAGAAGGACTAAACAAACTGGGACTGAAACAGCTGTGGGAAACTCCCACTAGCTCCGGTGTACTCAAGAAATTAACCTAGAAATCAGTCAAATACCTATCCTGGCTGGAGGATAAAGCTTCACTTGCTGAAAGGTCTCACGGATGGATGACTCTGAATACGTACTGTGAGCAAGCAGCCCAGAACTACTTTAACACGGGTTACGCCAAGCATACAAAAAATAGGTTTATGAAGTTTAGACTTGGCTTGTTGCCCGGCACTCAGCATTCTCCACCTTGGCTGAAGGAGAAGGCGGACCCTAGATGCCGCCTCTGCGGGTTAGCATCGAAGACCTGTTGCATCTATTATGCTCCTGCAAACAACTCTCGCAAGAACGGCAACAAATATTAAAAGCAAAATTCAACCAGTGGGGAATTCGAACTAGGAGGCAAGCAGTTCTGGCATGCCTTGCTCCAAGTGATGCCCAACTAAACTGCACCTCGGTAAATTTTTTGACAGCATGCACTACGAAATTGCCGGAAATTAAAAACTTTGACTGAAAACTAACTTTTAAATCTTACATATGCATTTATAAACAAAGTATTATATCCAAGAATTACCGTGGTGTAAATAATTGAGATATGCATTTCTGGATATAACCTGCCTGATCAAGTGTCTGCCTATATCTGAACTTTTAATGTACAGTCTTTTTAATAGAATCTTTTACCTTTTTATAATTATGGAGATTTTATGGGCTTGTAATGAAATATTTTTGTGTTGCAATGGTTTTAAAAAACTATGCAAATAAAATAAACTTGAAACATGTGAGGGGGATTTGTGAAGATTTGGTGATTCGAAAAGCCAGGTCTTATGTGTCTTCCTGAATGCTTTCAGTGTGAGGGTTCATCTGATGCTGAGAGGGAGTTCATTTCAGGTCTTGGCCATGATGTAAGAGAAGGGTTTGCCTCCTGTCTGGTTCTGTAGATACAGAGAATTTCGGCCAAGGCCTGGTCAGCGGAGTGGAGGTTTGTTTTGGGGATGTAGAAGGAGATTGAGGTATTGGAGTCCGGTGTTGTGGAGGGCTTCATAGGTATGTGTGAGCAGCTTGAAGGTCACTAATTTTTCGACGGGGAGCAAGCAGAGTGCTTGTTTATGCTGGGTTATGTGGTCTTGTTGTGGGATGCTGAGGATGAGTCTGGCTGCGGTGTTCTGGACAGTTATTATTATTATTATTGAGTCTTGTATAGCGCGTGGTTACCCTTGGGCATCCCAGTGCTCGTCCAGAGTACACACCATAGCAGAGAAAGCGTTATGCAGGGAACAGATGGGTCTTTAGGAGTTTGCGAAATCGCAAGGTACCAGTTTCGGAGCGCAGGGCAAGCGGAAAGGAATTCCATAATGCTACCACGTTGACGGAGAATCTTCTACCGCCAGTCCTGGCTTTTCTTACTCTCGCGACTTGCAAGAGATGTTGGTGGTCGAGCGGAGGGCGCGAGGGGCCTTGTAAGATTGAACCATACTCCGTAGGATAGGTGGCCCTTTCCCCTGCAAGATTTTATGGGCCATGCAGAGTGCTTTAAACTTCACCCTCTCTCTAACAGGGAGCCAGTGAAGCGCCTTCAGCGCGGGTCGGGCTGATTGCCGCTTGGGGAGGTCCGTCAAAAGCCTGGCGGCAGCGTTTTGCACTTGTTGCAATTTGTTTAGAGTTGATTCTGGAGCCCCCAGAAACAGCACATTGCTGTAGTCCAGCCGTGAAATGATGAGCCCCTGGATTAGTAACCTCCTAGTGGCCATCGGGAGGAGGGGTAGGATCTTCCGGACTGACCGGAGCAGGCCGAAACACACGCCTGCGGTCTTTTTTGCGTGTGTCTTAAAGGCGAGGTCCTGCTCCAGCCACACCCCCAAGCTCTTAATCTCCTGTTTTGGGGTGGGTGGCGCTCCCAGACAGCTAGGCCAGCTATTTTGGGACAAGGAGGGAGGGGAATTCCCCAGCATCATCAGTTCGTTTTTTGAACCGTTGAGTTTAAGTGCTGAGTTGCACATCCAGGTAAAGATCTTGGCTAAGCATATGTGCAGCAGGTCGGGTTGGTTCGCCGGCTGGGGGAGCCCTACCACCAACTGGGTATCATCCGCATAGCTGATGATCTTAATACCCAGTGGCAGTACCACACTCTCCAGTGGGGCCATATAAATGTTAAACAATGTGGGGCTCAGCGATGAGCCCTGTGGCACACCACACTGGAGAGGAACCGATGTTGACTTCTCGTGGCCTTCCCAGACCTCAAACGTCCGATCTTCTAAGAAGGACGCGAGCCATTTCAGGGCCATCCCGGAGACCCCCACCCTGACAGCCGCTGGAGTAACACCTGATGGTCTACGGTGTCAAATGCTGCACTAAGGTCCAGGAGGATCACTGCCACCGATCCCCCTGAATCCAAAATGCTCCTGGCATTCTCCACGACTGCCAGCAGGGCAGTGTCCGTCCCCTGGCCAGGGCGAAAGCCTGTTTGGGAGTCACCCAAAAGGGAGTTGGATTCCAGAAAACCCGAAAGGCGCCTAATCACAAGTTTCTCCGCCACCTTGCTAAGGCCAGGGAGCAGGGAAATAGGCCTAAAATTAGCAAGGTCGCCGGGATCCAGGCTGGGCTTCTTCAGGAGGGCCTTAACTACCGCTCCCTTCCAGCTGGGAGGCACCACTCCTTGGGTGAAGGATAGATTTATAAGGTCCGTCACTGGGCCGCCGATGGTAGAAGCTACCTGCTTCAGGTATTTCATCGGTACCGGATCTCTCGGAGACCCACTCTTCACGGTCGCCAGGACCCCAAGAGCTTCGTCCACAGTGACTGGTCCAAAGGAGTCCAGCTCTGCTGTCCTCACCCCAGGCTGGGACCCAGGGTTACATACAGAGGATGGCTCCTGAGCTAACCGAGGGAGGGACGCTAAGATGTTTTCTATCTTGGATTTAAAGAACGAGGCTAGTTCTGAGCATTTCTCACGCGGGTTGTCGTGAATGACCGGAGATTCAGGAGTTTTCAAAAGTTCTCTAATGACCTTAAACGACTCTTTCGAGGAGTTGGAAGAGAGACCTATTCTCTCCTCAAAGAACTTAGATTTCGCTACCCGGATGGCGGATTTGTAGGTATTAAGAGCTGCCCGATATTCTCTCCGGCTCACTTCGCCCCAGTCCTTCCTCCAAATCCGCTCCCGCCTCTTGCAGCCCTTCCTCAATGTTCTGAGCTCTGGCGTGTACCAGGGAGCTGAACCCACTCTCCTACCCCTGGTGAGTAGTCTTTTCTTAGGGAGGATAGCATTGAGCGAGTTGGTCAGCCAGGTGTTTACGTTCGCATCAGCTACTAACGGGTCAGGCCCGGGGGTGGGACGAGACGCCTCCAAGTGTACCGCCCAGGTGTCCACTGGGAGCCTAGACCAGGCTCTTTCCACTGTGTATACTCTAGGTGTTGGTGCCACTGGGACATCAAACTGCCACAGGGCCGGTCTGAAGTTTTTGGAGTAGAAATTTGTTGATTCCGCTATAGAGGGCATTCTCATAGACCAGCCTGCTGGTGATGAATGCTTGGGTGATGGTCTTCTTTTATACGGGGTGGATCTATTTGAAGGTCCTGCTGAGTATGTCGAGGGTGTTGAAGCATATGGAAGCTGCAGCATTGGCCTATGGGTCTTTCACATGTAACATGTTTATCGACTTTAAATATAAGTTGGGGAGACTTACTGTTGTGGTAATATCATTTGTGGGACACTGCATGTAATGATTTGAAATGTACTTAATTAGAAGCATTTAATCTTGATAAGCGTTTTCCTAGCATTCTGCTGATAACTTCACCTGGAATTTTTTGGTGGTTAGTAGTGATAATTGTGATTTGGGAGTTCATAGTGTAATGTTAATACATACCCCCGGCACAACCCCTACACTTCACAAACACTACTACACTAGCCTAAACCTTAAAACACTACTTCCAGCACGAACTTCTATAGTACATAAACACCACTGCGCTTCTTTAAACCCTAAAACACTATCCCCTACAGTAGACGAACACCACTGCACTATTCTAAACCTTAAAACACTACCCTCAGCACGACCCCCTACACTACACGAACACCAGTGTACTACCCTAAACGCAGACGAACACCACTGCACTATTCTAAACCTTAAAACACTACCCTCAGCACGACCCCCTACACTACACGAACACCAGTGTACTACCCTAAACGCTAAATCTACCACCAACACGACCCCCTACTCTACACAAAGACCAATGCACTACCTTAAACACTAAATCTATCCCCAGCACAACCTGTTCAGTACACAAACAACACTAAACTACCCTAAACCGTAAAACACTACCCCTAACACTTATACAAACAACACTTAGATAGTAACTCATAGTTAGTGTTATAAAATCACTATTACAAGTATACAGTTATCCATACAGTTACTGATGCAATCACTTAGTTATACGTATACTTCTTTATATACAACAAATGTCACACACAATGGCTTTTATTTTTGTACTTTATTGTACATGTAGCATTGAGATATAGATTTGCTCATTACCACACCCATAAAGATATGAACTCACCCAAACAATTGTTATAACATGTAGTCTTAATGTCATAAACCTACCGAATCAACTATTCACACATCTTAGGGCAGTCAGACACCCCCCAGCGACCTACACACACATTCACTCTCCCATACAAATACTCAGTAAACTAATCAGTAAGTAATATAGATTTTCGCGTAGGTAGTAACCAACTGGTGCAGCAGTTTGCAGAACAATTGACAAAGTAATACAGATATTCCCACAGTTTAGTCACTATCCAATATATTTAATGAGACACTAAATTATTTAAGTAAACAATCAATCACACTGCTACTAAATCATTTGTCCAGATTTTTTTATATCCAGTCATTCTTCAATGCAGATTGCTATATGTATAATACATATTTAAATAACAAACCAAACCACATTCACTGGATGCTGTCATCAGCGATGTCATAAGTGATGTCATATGACATGTCATCAGTGATGTTATCAGTGATGTCACTAACCATATCATGAATGATGTAATATATATACGTAAAGAGTTGCGTATGAAGGGGCCGTTTTTAGAAGGAAATGAAAAGTTATGCAGGGTAACTTTTTGTCTCCTTGTAAATATGGAGGAGCCACCTGCGCAACCAGAACGTCACAAAAAGTGGCGTACTGGTGGCGCACAAAGCTTGTATATCTGCCGTACAATTTTTTTCATTTCTCCTTATTTTTTTCTTACAATATACGATACAATGCACAGAATAAATTGTAGGAGAAAAATGCCTTCACTGATTGTTTTTCAGCAGGAAGATGTGTCTTCCTGCATAAAAGCAAACTCAATCACGACACAGATATTGTTGCACTATGGTGGAAGGGTGCGTGTATCAACACATGCCTGCAGTTTAAACAGCAGTGCAGAGGGAAGGACAGACTTCCAACATATTTATGTACATATGTAGCATCTCTGTCCTTCGGAAGTAGCTCAGCACGCTGTAGCTAAAGTCCTTACAGTGTCATGCTATAGCACTTCCTTATAGTTAGGCAGTTATACATTCACTATATATGACAAATGTATTCTTTACTAATTTATGCAGTATACATACATTTATGTAAACTTTCACACACTAGCATATACATTTAGCTCTTTCTTTAACTAGAGTAGTTAGTACTGAAAATAACTGTTTTGTTTTGTTTTTTATACTTTTACATATTTTTTTGATTTTTAGAACGATTTTTTGTTTATTTTTGTGTTTTTTTTAGAAAGAAAAAAAAGTCAACTGGACGAACAAAACCATGAACTTTGAGGGAATTAAAAAATACTAGCATTGATGGTTATCAATTGCTCTGCAAACTAGGTCGACTGATTGCTCCCCATAACAAAGTAAACGATTGCAGTCACGCAGTTCATTCTAACTTTCACGAATTGGGGTCTTATGTCTGGTTGTGATGTTGAAGGTAATGCTGCAGAGATTCTTGGTATTGCCGGTGGTGGAGGTATATTTTGGCGCAGTCTTCTACATTCTTCGTGAGCATATTTCACGGGATGCATGGATTGGAGGTGCTTGCGCATACTAGCAGTGCCACAGGAGTATTTCTTGTTTGGATCACCTCTGGACAGTACTGCCTGGCAAATCTTGCATGTTACTTTGGTGGGATTACATTTCTTTTGCCCCTCTGGAAAAGTAACACTTTTCCATACGATGGATGTGTATCTTTTGGGAGGGTGAGGTTCTGGTAGAAATTGTTCAGTAACAAAATCATCAGAATCAGATGATTCTTGCAGTGGTGTTGCTATTTTTGAATCAAAAAAAGAAGTTCAGGTTTCCAATGAACAAAAAGTTACGTTCATTTCATAATAGTTGTTCTCGTAAGGAAGGTCTAAGAAGAGTAATTGAAATGGGTGGGGTTCTTCAATAGTAAGAACATTAAGTGTTATAAACCAATGGAATCTCTTTTTTTTGGACACATGGGATCCGCGTTGGGTGCATTTAAAAGTAATAAAAGTTCATTAAAAGTAAAATAATAATTTTTTTTCCTCTTAATATTTATATTAAATACATATATATATATTTTTTTAATATCAAAATTTTTTGCGGAAGTCATGCGCTCACCGCGTTGAACACGTACATGACGTCATGCGGAAACGCACGCACAGTGTGGCGTGATACGTATATGTTGCGTATGCTCTTCAAGTCACATACGGGTCGCATAACAATCACGCATGAAAATATGTACCCATCGCACACCCTACGCGCATCCTACAGAACAATTGTAAAATGGCGGCTACGTTCTGTGCAGCAATCGAGAGAGGTGCGCTTTGGGTGCGGAACTGCTCAAAAAATTGTAAAAAAAAGAAAACTGAAAATATTATAAAAATATTTTACAAAATGTATATATTACATTTTTAAACATATATATATATTAAAAACGTGTAATGTAATCTTAAAAATGAGATATCTAAAAATGAATATATTTAAAATACATTTGTAAATCAGTATCAAATAAATAAATATAACAATGAATAGATTTAAAAATTGTTATTGAATAAATCTTTCAAAATCACTGAAAAAAACCTTGGGTTTCAGGCAGGTTATACTTTGGAATTACCATTTAAAAAACCTTTGAAATTCACTGAAAAACCATAGGTTTCAAGCAGGTTATAGTTATGAATTATTATTTAAAAAAACATTGAAATTCACTGAAATAACCATAGGTTTCAAGCAGGTTATATTTAGGAATTATCATTTAAAATACCTTAGAAATTCACTGAAAAAACCATAGGTTTTAGGGGTGTTATAGTTAGCTGGACATTTCACTCATACAAAACCATTGAAATTCCTCCGTTATAGTTAGTTGTACTAACTGTGACTCTCGCGCCCGCAATCCACTGGTGATAATGTCACATATTACACCATTCATTACATGGTCAGTGACATCACTGATGACATCTCAAATGACATCACTGATTACATCCTCCACGTGACAATCAGGTACACTACTATAATCTTTCATCACTCACTGTAAAATACAGAGACCCATATTTGAATCCATTGACATGCCAATACAAGTATCTAAAAACCCACTCAGTCATTGCTAGATCTACACAAACATGTAATCAATGACCTATAGATTCACCTATAGATTAACTCATACATGCTGTCAATGATCAATAGAACACTATCAAATATACTTATACACCTATATTGACATTACACACCAGCACACATCCTATTTACTTATGCAGGCATCCTAATCACTTATGAAAACAATGGATCATACTTACATTTACTCAGGTACACACTTGTACACACACCACTTCAATTATTCATATAGATAGTAATTCATACTTAGTGTGTTATAAAATCAATATTACAGGTATACAGGTATCCATACAGTCACTCATGCACTCAATGAGTCTTATGTATACTTATTTATATACAACAAATGTCACATACACTGCCTTTTATTATTCTAGTTTGTTGGACGTATCATTGAGAGATATATTTGCTCATCAGCACATCCATATACATATTCATTCATCCAAACAACTATTATAATATGTACTCTTAACGTCATATACCTACTGAATCAACTATTGACGCATCTTTGGGCAGTCACACACCCCCCACTGAACCACACACACATTCACTCTCCCATACAAATAATCAGTTAAGTAATCAATAACTAACATACACTTTCACATAGCTAGTAACCAAATGGTGCAGCAGTTTACACAACAACTGAGAAAATAATACAGATATTCACACAGTTTAGTCACTATCCAATATATTTAGTGAGACACTATAAATTAGTCAAATAAATAGTCATTCACACTGCTACTAAATCCTCCATCCAGACACTTATACATCCACTCATCCTTCAATGCAGATTGGTATATATATATAATACAAATTGACATATGGAACCAAACCACATTCACTGGATGATGTCATCAGTGACGTCATCAGTGCTGTCATTTGAGAAGTAATCAGTGATGTCATCAGTGATGTCACTGACCATTTCATGAATGATGTAATATGTGATATCATCACCAGTGGATTGCGGGCGCGAGTGTTACAGTTAGTACAACTAACTATAACAGAGGAATTTCAATGGTTTTGTATGAGTGAAATGTCCAGCTAACTACAACACCCCTAAAACCTATGTTTTTTCCAAAGATATATATATATATGCTTTTCACCACTGCATGAGGGTGAAATCACGGAAAGGTTATCTAAAAAACAAAACTGGCACAGAGCATTGTCTGGAGACTGTTGAGATTTATTGTGAGTAGATGCATTTTGGCACACTGCCTTCCTCAGTTCACATATTTAAATTACATCACACCTAATTTCATTGGATGATACACGCTGCATGGCCATCAACAGAGGACTGCCAGTACTTGTGGTCCAAATACCAGTTAAACTGGACGCCTTACTAGTGAGTCTTTATCACACTCACATCCATTGGCTCTCATTTCGTTTTTACATTATTTTTTTTTTTAAATGCTCTCAATTCTCAGATGAACATATGCACCACAAGTACTGTCAGTCATTTGAGATGCCATGAATGATGTCATCAGTGATGTCACTGACCATGTCATGAGTGAGGTACTAGGTGAGGTCATAAGCAGTGCATCACTGATGACATCACTGATGATATCTCAAATGACATAACTGATGACATCACTCATGACATCATTCAGTGATTGTGAGTGTTTTATAAATGTTTTTGTGTGTTAAACATATATCCTACGGTACCACAGAAGGTGAAATAGTATACTTTGTGTACTACTAATGAGTGATTTCTTTTTAAACATAGTTTATTTGAGTCGCTATGTTACTATGTGCATCTGTGTGTGAGTGGGTTTCGGGGTGACCGTACAGGTGTGCGAGTGGCTGTATTGGTGTATAAGTGGATATCTGAGTAGCTGTGTTGGTGTCTTAGTGGCTCTTTGAGAGACTGTTTTGGTTACTGAGTGAGTGTCAGTGGCTGTAAGGTTGGGTGAGTGAGTGACTGTATGGGTGAGTGAGTGGGTGTCTAAATAGCTGTATGAGTGAGTGGCTGGGTGAGTAAGTTGCTATATGGGTGAGTGAGTGGCTGTTTGGTTAAGTGAGTTGGTGTGTGAGTAGCTGTATGGAAGAATGAGTGTCTGTGGAAGTGGCTGTATGGGTGAGTGAGTGGCTGTGTGAGTGGGTGTACGGATGTGTGAATGAGTATGTATTTTCTTTTACTGTGTTATTGTTTATTGTTATAAGTTAATAAAAGCCATTACAATATTTTTACAATTATTACAGAAACAAAAACGTTTTTTGCAGTAAAATACATTGCGTTTCTAGGATCCCCGAACATTATTTTGCAATTAATACTGAATAAATGGAACCTGTTTAAACTAAAATACTTTGCTTTTAAAATTAGTTTCTAAAATGTGCAAGTTGACATTACAGGAATACAATAAAACCTTTTGCATTTCATCATGTTGTTGTTGCATTTCCTTCAATTGTGACCAATCACTTTCAGCTAAATTGTTGTAAGGTAAGTGGCATATGCATCAGTGTAACAATTAAATGCTTTCAACTATTTGTTTAGACAGAAGTTCTCACACTGGAGCTACTCCCTTGAAGTTCTGTTTAAATAATGTATCATGTGACTGTAAAAACTCCAAAAGTTTGCAATTTAACTGAGGGTATGTAAGTGGTTGTTTGTGTGGGTGTGTGATTGTGTATGTGAGTGGTTGTATGGGTGAGTGAGTGGCACTCTTGAGAGGCTGTATGTGTGAGTCACTAGGTCTGTGAGTGGCTGTGTGGGTAATAGCTGGGTGTGTCAGTAGCTTTATGGGTGAGTGTGTGGCTGTGTGAGGGGCTGTATGGGTGAGTGACTGGTTGCATGGTCAGACTCTATGAGTGAGTGAAGGGGTCTGTGAGTGGCTCTATGAATAAGACAGTGGTTGTGTAAGTACTTGTATGGGTCTTTGAATGGGTATGTGAGTGGTTGTGTCCGTGTGTGAGTAGGCGTATGAGAGGTTGTATGAGGGTGTGAGTGGGTGTGTGAGTGGTTTTGTGGATGATATCTTACTTGTGGATGTCATTTAGACCCAGGTGGTGGAGGACTCCATGGCTCGGGAAGAGGGGCGGGGGTAAGGTGTCTGTGCGCCCTCCCATTAATAATTCTTTAAACCAGGGAACTAGGACAATTGTGGTAGATGGCTGATAGTTAGGGTCAAAAAGGGGGAGGCACATTTTGCAATCTGTTCCATCTATGTCCCGAATATAGATGACCACTCTTTATTTAATCTCCTATTCTGTACACTACATCAATGGCCAGACCCAGTTTTTCTCTGCAGGGATTTCAAGGAAGTTCTTTAATTTCAACGCCTGCTTGGGGTAGACGCATGAGTGAGTCAAGAATTGCTCTTAACCTCTTAAGTGCTGCGTCGGGGCGTTGGCCGACGGCAGCACTACCTCCCCAGTGCTGCGCACGTCCATTGGACGTCCATTCAGCACTAGTTCCAATGGACAGCGCAGCACTGGGGAGGGATATTTGCGCCACATCTAAGGTGTTAAACAGTTACATGATATGAGATGGAGTGATATGACTTTTTAGACATCTGGAGAAATCGATGCCCACAAAAGTGTTTTGGTTTTTTTCAGCCCCTCACAGCTTATCTTCATGAGCTGACATGTTTCAGTAAGTCATTTAATTATACCCCATTTAAAGATAAAGTCAACCCCAAAGATCACAGGGGCATATTACCAAGGGCATTTTCGCCGCATTAGCGGGATTTTTTCCCGCTATTGCGGCGATCATTTTATCGCCCTATTACCAAGCTGTCGCTAACACCAGTTAGCGACAGCTTGTAGGCGATAGCGGGCATTTAGGGGCCCACTTTGCATGTCAGCGATAATTATCGCTAATGACATGCAAAGTGGGCGTGCCAAGATGTTAGCGACTGAAAACATTTGCTAACATCTCTAACTCCTATTAACAACTTTTGGAAATATTCACGCTAAGCGCGAATATCTCCAAAAGCTAACGCCTGCTAAAAGCAGTTCTTAGCCATGTTATCCAATGGAAAGTGGATAACATGGCTAAGAGCATTGTCACGATAATGCATGAATATAGCTGATTTTTCAGCGATATTCATGCATTTCGCAGGATTTTTACCGCTTTTGAGATAAACCTTGATAATATCAAGGTATCTCAGCGGTAAAAATCCTCGTGCTCGGCGATATTTTTTTCCCGCTAACCAAGCAATAGCGATAATTATCGCTATTGCTTGGTAATATGCCCCACAATGCTTTGTTTCTTTATGGTAAACCTAGGTATTCTCAAAGTTCTACCTCCTCTCCCAGAAGGACCATTGATCACAAATTACTTTTGTGTACCTTAGGGAATTTACTGAATTCGACTTTGGGACAACTTCAATTACAGCAGTTTGGGATACCCTGGAAGCTTTCACCTGCGGTCAGACTTTCAGTTTTTCAATCCAAAAAGGTGAAGCAGAAAGAATTTGAGCGGCTTGTTTATGCTTCGATCTTTTACAAATAGAATTATATTGTTCGCGTAGTTATAGTAAGCACAAATGATGGCAAAAAAGGTTACTTTTTGAAAAATATATTGCTTTGTAAAAACATTGTTAAGGGAAAAGATCTGGGATAGGGTGAATCTGAAATTAGGTGCTTATAGGCATTTACGCTTTGAGAATAGAGAGGAATTGGGGATTTTTTCAGATCAAGGATGAAAATAGCAGAAAAAAAATCCAGAACATCAGGAACTCAGCTGGGGTCAAGGTCTCAGTTCAATCAAAGAGAAGGGAAGCATTTCACCAGTTTTATTCTGATCTAGACTCCGAAGTTCAGAGCGGATCCTTTGCAGGAGTTGACAATCTCGCAAAGAGCGGATCGTGATACTCAGATCAGTTGCACTGGGATCTCAAATCCAAATTTCCCAGCTAGCTTCCAATAGAATTATATAAGACCATTTCCAGGATTTTGATTCATTTGTTGTATGTAATGTTTATCTCATCGTGCTTTAAGAAATCGGTTCCTTTCTCTTGGTGTGAAACTAGTGTTTGTATTTATTTTTTAAAACATGGATCCATGTGAATGCAGCTCGTACAGGCCAATTTCGCAGATTAATATGGATTCAAAGATCTACACCAGACTACTTCCTAACCATCCGTCAGCTATTATCTCTTGCCTAGGTGATTCTTTGCAGCATGTGTTTATCCCTCCTATGGATGCAACTTCCCCTGATAATGCTACTATATTGACCCTTGAGAATGCATGTATGTTGGGATGGCCTTCCGGGAAGATTCTGCTGGATACTGAAAAAATCATTCGAAAAGGTCTTACAGTTACTCTGGTCTATTCAGACCTGCATGGGCTTTGGGTCAAATGTTTGGGCAGGATTATTACACTTTATTCTTCCCTGACCGCACATGTTGTTTGTGCAGGGTGATATCTAGTGCAATATCCTTTAATCGTGGAACAAGACAAGGCTGCCCCTTGTCACCCCAGCTGCTTGAACTCTATTTAGAGCCATTTATCCAAGCTCTAAAAGTACCTTGGGGCCTATGTACAAGCCCCTATCGCCACCACAACGTCACCTATGTTGACGTTGTGGTGGCAATAGGGGCTGCGCCTTCACCTTGTGTACAAGGCAGCATTGAGCCACTTAACGTGGCTTAACCCTGCCTTGTACATAAGGCCCCCTTTCACACTATGGTTAGCGTGAAAGGGATAGGCAGTGGGTGTGGGTGCGTTCTACCGCAACACTCATTCATTTTGACTCTGACCCCTATGTACAAGGGTGGCGTACATTGGAGGCAGCGCCAAAATTAAGACCAGGTAAAAACTGGTCTTAAGATGGCAAACTAAGGGGAAATGCATTATTTCTCCTCGTTTTTGCTTTTTCCATGTGTGCTGCCTTGTGCACACATGATGTTTTTTATTTACCCAATGCTTGTATCTGTTTAGATCTATCCCCCTTTTTCTTTAAAGGGCTTTTTTTTAGAAAGATCAGCACCGCCAGGCAGAGGGTTATCTGGCAGTACAAGAAACTTTGGTGAACTTTAAACATGCAACATTTAAGACGTTCATTCAGAAAATATTACTTATTATTAGGACACTTTGTAATATATCTCATTTTAATTCACTTAGTTGGGCCACAACCCGAAAATGCTAGTGTACAGGATAGCTATTTAATCTGTTGGCTGAACCTAGGGCTTGAGACTTTAGGCCACATGGTTTGGCTTGGTACTTTGAATTTGTTTGAAGATTTGTAGAAGTATGCAATGCAGAAAAAGGGGTTTGTTAGATATTGTAATATATATTACTATTTAGAAGCTTTCTAGATTCTTTTCCACCCTCTCACTACAATTATATGCATAATTAATGTTTCAATTATTTTGTTACAACATCTAGAAAAGTGGTTATTGGCCCAGCCTATAAAATACTAAACCCTGATGGGACGGATAAAATGGAGAGTCTTGCCTCTAAATGGACAAGGCACTTTGACTTCACTAATCTATAGATGACTTCCAATAAAGCATCACAGTCTGTTCTCGTCTCTATATTATGCCCATAAATTCAAACTATTAAATGATCTTTACTATACCTCTCTGCGACTCCATAAATGGGGTCTTGGACTAACTCAGAATGTTTTTGTTCTCATGCTAGAGAAGCTGCTACCACTCATATGTTTGTTTTATGTCCACCTATTAAAAGATATTGGGATCAAGTGTTTTGCTCCCCTGACTATGGGTACTTTTTTGTGGGATCCTAACCTGATTATATTAGGCCAGTCAAATCAAATTCTTCCCTCGCTGACTGGTGTTTATTACTTGGCTCTGGTAGTTGCCCGCTTGGGAGGCACACGTGAGTCGCTTCAGAAGGATCCATCTAATGTTGTGGCAGGAGTTTATATCACTATGTCGTATAGAAATGTCTATAACTAAGCATGATCCATGCTGCACCAACTTGTTAAAGATTTGGGGGCAGATCTACAAGAAAGTGCTGCAGCGTGCCACCGCAAGCCCTTTGGCTGTGCCACGCTGCGGCACTTTCAGAGCACAGGAATGCGACATATCTACAATGATATGTCACATTCCTGTGCTGGCGCAGAAACAGCTGCCATGCGCCGGCGCAGGCACCCTTGCACCATGGTGCAAGGATGCCTGCGCCATGACGCCCTTGGGCAAAGTTTAGCGCTTTAGAAGTTTTATATTCATTCAAGTTTTTTATATTCATGAGGAGATTGCTGTTGTGAAGGAAGGGGCACCTTCCTGCACAAAAGCAATCACTGCAGGCATTTTCCTCTTCCAATGCGTGCTGTAGAATGCAGCACATATTAAAAGAGGAAAAAAACGAGGAGAAATGTTTTAATTTCTCCTCGTTTCGCTTGGTTACGCCACCCCTATGGTGGCGCAGCAAACGGACGCATTTCCAGGTTCACAATTTCTCGTAAATCTGGAAATGCATAAGTGGACATGGGTGTTGCCATGTCCCGCCCCTAACACGCAAAATGTTGCATGAACAGGGGTGATATTTACAAGCACAGGTTAAGTCACGCAGGGTGACTTTATCTGTGCTTGTAAATACCCTTTACTAGGCTGTGCCACCGGTGCGTCACGCAACGTGATGCACCGGCGATGCATGGGGCTAGTAAATCTGCCCCTCGGTATCCTATTTAAGAATGGATGATTTCACTTGTTCTTGGTTATGCTAATGAATTGATGTAAGAATGAACTTGATATATATTCGACTTCCATTTACTGTTTTGCATGTGTAATTCCTGGTTTTATTGGCACTTATCTCGTATAACGCACACTGCACATTGTATTGCTTCCTTCTTTTTTTGTGCTAGAAACCTATGTATGTCAATGATACTTTGATATTCTTCCAAATTAAAAATAAGCTTTGCCACACAAAGGTTTTTATGGTGCTGCTAGAAGGGCCATCTCTCTAAGGTGATATCCCTACTTAACATACCTCCCAGGAGAGCGAAAAGGTGTCAGCTGTGAAGACTTCCTAAGAAGTACACTCACCTTCTAACTAGTAGTCTCAACTACTGAGCTCATTCTAAGATGCTCCTTTCTACACCTTACTCTGCCTTAAGTTCAAAACTGTCAACATCTTGCCTTTCCCAAGCCCACTGTCTAACCCCTAGACTACCGACTACTCTCTTCTCTCTACTCCGAACTGCCTCTCCACCCTCGGGTGCTGTCCCTAATACAAAACCCCAAAAACAGCCGACACGCCTTCAGACACGCCCCTCTGGCAGGTGTAGCTCCCCGGAGCTTTCCACTATGGCACCTCTCCAATCAAGCGTCCGTTGGAGTGTCCTTGGGTCCCAGGCACCTTCTCCGCTGAATGTTGCACTCCCAAATTCCTTTGTAGCATCTCTTCACTTGCAGCTACTATCCTAACTTCTAAACAATGGACCTTTCTACCTAAAGAGCCTCATGGCCTTGCACCTGCAAGCTAGAGTACGAGACCATCCTTTGCAAACGCTCGAAGTTACAATTTAATATTTGCTGAGGACAGCCTTTCCCAGGCGAGAGAAATCATTTCTTTTCGACTAAGGCTAAACAAAGAGACATACAGTTAGGCCTTCACTGGCTTCAGCATGTCCCAGGCCTTTGCACTTTTAAATACATTTCTAACATAACATGACATTGCATTTCATCACTTGCACGTTAATTCTATAACTATAATTTTCATATTTAACTCTATGTTAATCTACTCATTAATAGGCACATGTATTATTTCATTAAGGCACATCACTGTTAACACAACATTTCACATATGATTTCATTTCCAGGTTATGCAGCATCACATTTTCTACTTAAGGCACTGCATAAATCTATGATTAATAAACACACCACTTCATATTGCACTGATCCCCGGCCCACTGTTACATTTCTAAACCACATTAGTAAAGGTCCTCTAAATATGTGGGTGCTGACTACTCGGGATTATAATGCACCCCTACACAATTTCAAAAAAACATGGCGCTATCTCATTTTTATTGACTGTTTGGTGCCTGTATGTGTGAATGTATGTGGACTTGTGAGTGTTGTGACACGGTGTGTGTGCACATCTGCATGTGAATTAATGGGTGTAAGTGAGTGAGCATGTGTGTGTGTGGGTCCCCTCAAAGTTCTACTTACTGGCTGCCACTGCTGCCAACTCACACAGTGCTGCCGCGTGTTACATGATTTCGGCACACAGTCACCCAATGATGATCCAAAATGACATGGTGGAGGGAAGATGAGCTGAACACCACCGCACAAAGTGGCTTTTCAGCTTGTCTTCGGTGGCTGCCAGCCTATGTCTATGACGAGGTATGAATGCACACCAGGACACTGGGGACAGCCTCAGTGACGCTTTGAGTGTTTTTAGGAGGGAGTAGGTGTGGGATTTTGGGGATGGGGCAAGAGTGACTCATAGATAGCTATGAGCACGAGGCCCCACCCCTCCAAGGCCTCACCCCTCCTCACATGGTTCAACGTATTTGTTAGTTGGCAACTCACATTATAAAGGCAGGGCCAATTGGAGTTGCCAGTGCTTGTTTTTATTTATCCCTTTCCAGTCACAAGACGCTTTTCAAGGAAGGACAAGCTGTACAAAATGCTCCTGGTAAATCCACACTCACATTCTTGAGCGCCGAGTTAAAATGTGCGAAAACATTGTGCAAGTGTTCCTATGGTGCAAGCATACGGGCTCGGAAGCCCTTCTTTGCATGAAAAAGACTTTTAAAGAGAGAAAGACGGGAATGAAGCCAAGATTAAATTTGTGAGCTCGGCCCCCTTTTTTCACACCCACATCCTTGCTCATTCCAAGAGATGGGCCGGTCTCACTCTGAAGTTGGACCCCTGCGGCAGGGGCCGTGAATGGAAAGCTCGCGCACAAAGAGGCCCTTGGTGTCCGCGCGCGCTGGGCCAGCGGCCTGATGCCAGCAGACGGGGTCTCAAGAGGCTGCAGGGTTTTCTGAGAAAATATCAGGAGGAGAACATTAGGAGTGTGTTTGAACACTCCACGGGTGTTGGACAGGGCCGCGGACGCAGCAGAACATTTCATCACAGGGATTGCTTCATGCTGAGGGCTTCATTGGAAAGTGGAAAGCATTAGGGGAAAACTGCGTTTTCGTACTCGGAGGACACTGCCTTCGGTTCCTTGGCGTGGACACAGCCAGCATCCAACAGGTGAGCGTAAAGACATGCATTTCTATGTACGGTCATAGCGTGGAATGGTTCCGCAGTAAACATTTCAATGCAAATTGAAAAACGAATGCCACAGTTATCTCCCAGTTGGCGTTGGGCTAGGGGAGGGAATATAGGGGCTTTTGAGTTTGTGGCATTCTTAATTCTAAGCACATGAATAACTTTACTGAGTGACAGCAAACCTTGCAGCTGCTAGGGGCAGATTTACAAGCCCCCTGCGCCACTTTTGCGTCACTTTTCCCCATGTTAAAAATGACGCAAAAGTGGCGCAAGGGGCTTGTAAATCGGCCCCAAAGTGCCTACATAGAACTATTTTCAAAATTTAAAGACGCGAAATAGAATTCAAAGGGTGGATTGCAAGCATGGTCATCTCAGCGTTTGCGCGCGACTATGTCACGATGCAAGCAGCGCTGGTTTGAATATATATATATATATATATATATATATAGATATATATATATATATATATATATATATATATATATATATATATATAGATATATATATAGATATATATATTTGTTTACATAGTTATTCTGCTCACCATTCCGACAGAAAAAGGGACTTTTGGGGTAAAGTGATTTGTCCAGGATCAAACAACGTGGCCCAGTGCAGAACCGGGGATTGCAGCGGCTGCTTCGAGTTAGCAGGTTAGAGACTGTCTCCCTCCCGTAGTCCGTGACAATCATTTCCACTTTTTGCATCGTGCCTTCTTTTTGCAGTAGTAGTCATAGTCAGATTCCCGTAGATTCCACCTGTCCTCCTTTCCCCCGGAATGTAGCAGTCACTCAGTTCCTCGAGCCTCATTTAGAGATGGGCTGACATGGGACATCTGCTTAAAAGCGGCAGCTGTTCGGTCTGTTCATCTCTCCCCTCCTCCCTCAATTTACAGGATGAGGATAGGCCACCTTCCTGATGTTGCAGCCACCGCCTGCTAGAACGACCCCGGAGAGGGGCACAGACCATCCACACAATTTAGGGTTTGCGGTCCAGCACCATTTCCACTTTTACCTTCCATGTGACTATCTGTAAGGTGAAGTGTTGTGGATAAAACTAACCTTGACACGGTCGTACAAATATCTCAAAACATAAGGGACAATTTTAATGTTGGCTTCTGAAAATTCAACTCCAAAAAGGGGGCTTACCTTTCCTAGCACCCACATTGTTGTGGGAACTTGCCCGCGCCAAAAAGACATTATGGAATTGTCATCACAGATTTTTCCCCAATGAAGCTGCTGGTGGCTACCACTTTAGATGAGCCAGCCGTCCCTTTGTGGCATGGATATTTATATGCGGTACAAAAGGGGGTGGTGATGGACGGAGCATCTGAATCAATCAAACACTCACACCCAGTCAAAAGATCTGGGTTTAATCCATCACCGTTCTTTAGCCCACTCTGCCACCCCAGTTCAGACATGGCTATATGCAAATCAGTCTGACCCTGTGCCTCATGGGAACAGTCCAGCCCGAACTGCCAAGCCATGTCTTCCCTGGACCGGAAACAAGCTTCCGAGGACCGGTTTCTGGCATTCCAGCGTCTTCAGCCCGGCTTGCTTGAATCCAGTGGCAAAGTGAGCAAGGGACTCACGTCTGAGCATACCCTGCCACACTTATGGCGGCCAAAAGCGGTACAAAAGGGGGTGGTGATGGACGGAGCATCTGAATCAATCAAACACTCACACCCAGTCAAAAGATCTGGGTTTAATCCATCACCGTTCTTTAGCCCAATCTGCCACCCCAGTTCAGCCATGGCTATATGCAAATCAATCTGACCCTGTGCCTAATGGGAAGAGTCCAGCCCGAACTACAAAGCCATGTCTTCCCTGGACCGGAAACAAGCTTCCGAGGACCGGTTTCTGGCATTCCAGCTGTCTTCAGCCCGGCTTGCTTGAATCCAGTGGCAAAGTGAGCAGGGGACTCACGTCTGAGCATACCCTGCCACACTTATGGCGGCCAAAAGCGGTACAAAAGGGGGTGGTGATGGACGGAGCATCTGAATCAATCAAACACTCACACCCAGTCAAAAGATCTGGGTTTAATCCATCCCGTTCTTTAGCCCACTCTGCCACCCCAGTTCAGACATGGCTATATGCAAATCAGTCTGACCTGTGCCTCATGGGAACAGTCCAGCCCGAACTGCCAAGCCATGTCTTCCCTGGACCGGAAACAAGCTTCCGAGGACCCGTTTCTTGCAATGCAGCCGTCTTCAGCCCGGCTTGCTTGAATCCAGTGGCAAAGTGAGCAAGGGACTCACGTCTGAGCATACCCTGCCAAACTTATGGCGGCCAAAAGCGGTACAAAAGGGGGTGGTGATGGACGGAGCATCTGAATCAATCAAACACTCACACCCAGTCAGGGGATCTGGGTTTAATCCATCACCGTTCTTTAGCCCACTCTGCCACCCCAGTTGAGACATGGCTATATGCAAATCAGTCTGACCCTGTGCCTCATGGGAACAGTCCAGCCCGAACTGCCAAGCCATGTCTTTCCTGGACCGGAAACAAGCTTCCGAGGACCGGTTTCTGGCATTCCAGCCGTCTTCAGCCCGGCTTGCTTGAATCCAGTGGCAAAGTGAGCAAGGGACTCACGTCTAATCATACCCTGCCATCAACGGTGATGGATTAAACCCAGATCTTTTGACTGGGTGTGAGTGTTTGATTGATTCAGATGCTCCGTCCATCACCACCCCCTTTTGTACCGCTTTTGGCCGCCATAAGTGTGGGAGGGTATGCTCAGACGTGAGTCCCTTGCTCACTTTGCCACTGGATTCAAGCAAGCCGGGCTGAAGACGGCTGGAATGCCAGAAACCGGTCCTCGGAAGCTTGTTTCCGGTCCAGGGAAGGCATGGCTTGGCAGTTCGGGCTGGACTGTTCCCATGAGGCACAGGGTCAGACTGATTTGCATATAGCAGGTCTGAACTGGGGTGCCAGAGTGGGCTAAAGAACGGTGATGGATTAAACCCAGATCTTTTGACTGGGTGTGAGTGTTTGATTGGTTCAGATGCTCCGTCCATTACCACCCCCTTTTGTATGGATATTTATATGGCACAGACCCCCTTCTGCCAGGGTCGGACTAGTCGTAGCGGGCATTGGGCGTCCACCCGCCCCCTGGAGGCTGGAAGGGTTGGGGCCAGTTTGAATGAGTGATTAAGTTTCCTCATCTACAATGGTGCAGATTGGTGGTCCTAATGGGAGATCTTGCAAAAGTTAGTAGGCTCTGTGTACCTTAGCTCTCTACTGCCAGCTAGTTTCTGTTCTTTGTATGAAGAATTCTGAAGAGCAGACGGAGTTCTATGCCTAGATTTACCAAAGTTTCACACAATGCAACAAGGGTATTTGGCTGCGCTGCGTGTAATGGAGAGAGCAGAGATGTGGCACATTTACAAAAGATATTGTGCACTTCTGCTCCCCCTTGCGATGGCACACTTAGGGTAGGCAAGCGCCAAACAGGGCCCCTTGCACCATGACACTAGGGTGCCTGCGTTGTGGTCAGAATAGTTTTTGTACAGGAAGGAATATCTTTCTGAACAAGAGACAATTCTTCCAGGCTTATTCCATTTTAGGTCTCGACTAGCGTTGCTGCGCACATACTCAACTCGCTCGGCGAGTTTTAATGTAAATGAGTACTTTTACAAAAGGGCTTTAAGCCCTGCCCCTCATCCGCATTGGCTGGCGTCACCGTTGATGATAAACGGTGGCCAGCCATTGGAAAAGAGCTTTGTATGTTGCCTCCCTTTGGCTTTTTGGGACGGCCCACTTGGACTGGCTCTCCTGCTTTCCGTTAGTCATAAACGTTTTCTTATCTTAGTGGGCGTGTGCACGCGCCAGTCCGGCTCTGTGATTGGGCACGTATTAGAAATCGCGCTGCCTTCACGCCGCATTCCCAGGCTTGTTATTGCTTCTTTCATTGACTGAACGGCAAGGACTCATGTTGCACAGGCACAAGTCTGATATTACGGCACAAATTGCTCTCTGTTACCTAGACGACAACTCTTCCACCCCGGCCATTACCGACAGCTGACAGGCCAAGGAATCATTACAGAGAGTGGGAGTCATGACTGGGCCGAGCCCCGTCCGTCTGAGCTGGTGCCTCTCACATACACCCTGCTTGGGGGCTAAAGTTATTGCCATTAGACTGCCCTGCAGTGTTTTTTTTCAGCCAGAAATGAGTGCCCTCAGCGAGGTGCATCGCGGGTAGCGCGGGCAGGACAGGCATTAATCACGCAGCCTGACTTCGGATCTTCCAGTGATGAGTAATTCCCGAGCATGGCCCGCTCGTTAGATTTTGTCCTTCACTTGCCTTGGCCCCATCACGGGTTGTTTTTGTCTGCTAACATTACATTTTGAAACTCAGGACTACGGTGAGTGTTTTTTTTCATTTCACTCTCATCCGCCATCTTCTCTTTATATCTTTGTCCTCCTCAGAAGATTTAGCGCTGACATGGGAATCAAAGCAACTTGTGCTCTTCAGAGCCGCCATCTTGGGGGAAGTTTCCGGGTGAAGGTCTAGTTGTTTGGCCCATCCTGCCTTCACGAGGATAAAAGACGTGCTGGGGCTCACGCACGCAGAAAACACAGATAGCATTTCCTGAGGCGGAAGCCGGGAACACAGTTAAGCTGCTCGAATAATTTTATTTATGTTTTAAAATTCTTTTGCACTACCCTCTACCTACCTGCACTTTTGCACACTTCTCCTCCTCAGCCGATTTAGCGCTGACGTGGGAATCAAAGCAACTTGTGCTCTTCAGAGCCGCCATGTTGGGGGAAGTTTCGGGGTGAAGGTCTAGTTGTTTGGCCCCTCCCGCCCTCACGAGGATAAAAGACGCGCTAGGGCTCACGCGCGCAGATAACACAGATAGCATTTACTGAGGCAGAAGCCGGGAACACAGTTAAGCTGCTCGAATTCTTTTGTTTATGTTTTAAAAATCTCTTGCACTACCCTCTACCTACCTGCACTTTTGCACACTTCTCCTCCTCAGCCGATTTAGCGCTGACGTGGGAATCAAAGCAACTTGTGATCTTCAGAGCCGCCATATTGGGGGAAGTTTCGGGGTGAAGGTCTAGTTGTTTGGCCCCTCCTGCCCTCACAAGGATAAAATGGCTACACCTACCCAGACGCGCAGCGGACGCGTGTAGCGGGTGCGCCAAAGGCAAGCCCGTCTGCGCCCGTCTGCGCCAGACCGGGCCCAGGGGCGAGTCTCCTTGCTCAAACTATCACATACTCCTCGGAAGACCTAAGAAATCTTCACCAGGTAACCCACTCGGCCTTGCCCTACCACTCCTGATCACCTGACACAACTCGGTATCCCCCGAGATCCCATAAGTCAACTAGGACCCCTTCCCAGCGCTCCTCGCCAGAACCAGCGGCCTATTCCAGCGCAAGTTGGAGACCAGAAATTGCACATTTCCTACCTTAACACCCGCTCCTTAGTTAAGCACCAATTAGATATTTTCCTCTTTCTCCTATCAAATAAACCGGACATCTTTTTTGTCACTGAAACTTGGCTCAATACTGATTCCTCCCCGGACACCTTGGCAGCCCTTCCAGACAACTATTACATCCTAAATGTCGACCGGGCTCCAGGGAAAGCAGGAGGGGGAGTCGCGGCCATTATCAATAAAAACCATGGGGCAGATTTATGTTAAGTGGCGCATCCCCAGGGATGCACCAGTTAATGTGCGCCACAGTGCGCCACAGCTACACCACCCATGGTGCAAAAACGGCACAGATGCGTGACGCATCTGTGCCGGAAATGTGACGCATTGCTGGAGTTGCGTCGCAAGCGCGACACAGCTCCAGCAAGGATCCTAGATGCGTCACGTTGTAAATAGGGCGCATTGTTTGCGCCGCCGTTGCGTCAAAAAAAGTGACGCAATTGCGGCGCAAAGAGGCGCAAGGGCATCATAAATCTGGGTGCATGTCTTTACCACCATGTCTACATTTGATCTCCCCGCAGCAGATAATCTAATTATCACACTCGAATCTAGAGCTGGACTACTAATATGTGTATTAATATACAGACCCCCACAACATATGCCCCTCTTCCCTCTCTCGCTATGCGATCAACTGGCCGCATGGTCACAGATTACACAAAAATCCTGTTAATTGGCGATTTCAATTACTGGTGTAACAGTGATCTTGGTGACCCTCAGGCCAGCGAATTAATGGAGCTTATTTAGGGCCTTAAGTTTAGCCATCATATTGTTTCTGCCACTCATGTCAAGGGACACATATTGGATCAGGTGTGGAGTACCAATCTTACTATCTCCTCACCTATCATATCCCCCTGCATATGGTCCAATCATTTTCTCATTAATTTTAACATCTCTATACCGACGCGTAGTAAGCCCATAACATCCAAGGGGGGTCTCATTAGGAAATGGGGCACCCTGGACAAACAAGCTTTTTTGGAAAGTCTTGAGAGCTCTATACCAGCCGATAACGTAGACCTCGGCCAGGCCGAGGCAAACATCTCAGGCTGGCTATTGGCAGCAAGTAACACACACACGCCCCATTAAAAAAACTCAAAACTGCCCGCCTATCGGACGTTCAAAAATGGTTTTCCCATGACCTAAGGGTCCAAAAACTAGACATCCGCCAAAAGGAGCGGAAATGGAGAGCTTATGATCCTCACAAAAAACCCTCTATCTGGCTGCCCGAGCAGACTATATGAAAGCCATGACACAAACCAAGGCTTCCTATTTCTCGGGCATAATAGAACACTCAGAAAATAAATCCAAGGATATTTTCGCAATTGTCAACTAGCTTTCCAATCCTGAGAGAATCCTGCCCAAACCTATGGTCACTCAAGACCTGTGCAATTCTCTCAACAAATATTTTCTTGACAAAATCGCTATCATTAAAGCCAGTATCCCCGTCATGGACTCTAAACCTATCTCCCCCGCATTTGCCCCCAGCACCTGCTCCCTTGGTCATTTCCCACCTCTCAATGCACACTCCTTACAAGCCCTTCTGACTAGGGTAAAATCTGGCTCCCCCAGGGATTGTTGCCCTCCTTACATTTAAAAAAACTTATTTACGGCTCTATCCCCTCCGATCCTGACCTTTCTCAATGCGTCACTGTCCCAAGGCGTGGTCCCTAAAATCTTCAAAGAGGCAGTCATTGTACCCCTCTTAAAAAACCAGGGGCAGACCCTTCAATCCTCTCCAACTATAGGCCTATTTCCCTCCTTCCCTATTTAGCTAAAGTTCCAGAGGCTCACGTAACCACCCACCTCTCGAATTTTATCGAGCAATCCAACTTTCTGGATCCCTATCAAGCTGGATTTCGACCCACCCACTCCACCGAGACAGTCATCATGGCCATTATGGACTCTCTCCGTAACAATGCAGACAGAGGAATCCCACAGGCCCTGGTCCTACTGAACCTCTCGGCAGCATTTGACATGGTCGATCATTATATCCTTCTCGACCGTGTCACACAGGCCGGCATCTGTAACTCAGCCTACAGTTGGATCAGGTCCTTTCTAAGTGACCGCACTCATGCTGTCTGTCTAGCCCCCTTCTCAGCCCCCCAAACTCCACACTTCCTGCGGGGTCCCCCAGGGCTCCTCGCTGTCTCCCCTCTTGTTTAACCTTTACATGGCCCCTCTGATTCAGTCCCTTAAAGCAATCAAGGCTGTCACATTTAACTATGCCGACGATCTTCAACTCATCTTCACTATCGACAACTCCCCTGAATCTTATCAGGCGTTTCAGAGAACTATGCTACACATCCGTCAAAGGATGGACTCTAACTAGGTGAAATTAAACCCCGGCAAGACTGAACTAGTCCTCAATGGCAAAAGTCAATTATTCTGGGACCCACACTATTGGCCACCAGAATTTCTCTCTCCTCCCACGCCCTCCACCTCGGTCAAAAGCCTGGGGTGTCCATTGACATAGATCTGTCACAGAAAACCTAAGTAAATACGGTAGTGCCCTCCTGCTTCTTCCAACTTCGTAGGATCAGGAAGGTCAGTCGGATGGTAACCCAGCCGGCCTTGATCCAGGTGGTGATGGCCCTTGTACTGTCACACCTGGACTACACCAATTCTATCTATCTGGGTCTTCGTCTCTGTCTGAGTAAGCGACTCCAGATGGCTCAAAACCAGGCTGCCAGATTGATTCATCGACTGCCACGTTGGCAGTCAGCAAGGCCTCTGTTAAAACAACTTCACTGGCTCCCCATCTCCCAACGAGTCACATTCAAAATGGCCTGCATTATCTTTAAGTCCCTCCACGCTCGCAGCCCCCAATTCATTAACAATCTCCTGTCTAGATACACCCCCTCTCGTAGCCTCAAGCTATTGAACTCCCTCCCCTTGGAAATCCGTTCCTGCACCAATATCTTAGTGTTCAGGAGACAGCTTAAAACCTGGTTGTTCATTCAGGTCCATGCATAACTCTCCGACCATCAAAGTATCTGTTAGTCAGCGCCATGAAACCTCTGGGTGTACGAGCGCTATATAAAATCTTGTTAACTTAACATAACTAGGGCACCCGGTTTTCCGTTCAAACTGACTTTTACATATAAATACAGACGGAAAACAAGTTTTCCTTTGTCTGTATTTATATGTAAAAACGGGAAAACACTGGCACATTTTGCGGTGCTGCCGTGCTCAGCAGAGAGTTGAAAAACAAGCTGGTATGCTCTGGTTTTATCAGTATTTAAGACTCGTTAACCAATCAATCAATCAATCACGGCATTTATAAAGCGCGCTACTCACCCGGGAGGGTCTCAAGGCGCTGGGGGGGGTATGTTACTGCTCGAACAGCCAGGTCTTCAGCTGTTTCCTGAAGGAGAGATGGTCCTGGGTTCGCTGAAGATGGGCGGGGAGGGAGTTCCAGGTCTTGGCTGCCAAGTAGGAGAAGGATCTTCCTCCGGAGGTGGCTCTGCGGATGCGTGGTACGGTGGCGAGGGCGTGGCTGGTTGATCGTAGCTGGCGGGGGGGGGGCGTGTAGAAGGTCATGCGGTCGTTGAGGTACTTGGGGCCCAGGTCGTGGAGAGCCTTGTGTGCGTGGGTCAGGAGTCTGAACGTGATTCTCTTGCTGACGGGGAGCCAGTGCAGGTCTCTCAGGTGTCCGGTGATGTGGCTGTATCGGGGGATGTCCAGGATGAGTCGTGCGGAGGCGTTCTGGATGCGCTGGAGTCTTTTTTGAAGTTTGGCTGAGGTTCCGGCGTAGAGGGTGTTCCCGTAGTCCAGTCGGCTGGTGACGAGTGCCTGGGTGACGGTCTTCCTGGTTTCGGTGGGGATCCATCTGAAGATCTTGCGGAGCATGCGCAGTCTGTTGAAGCACAAAGATGAGACAGCGTTGACTTGTCTGGTCATCGACAGGGAGGGGTCCAGGATGAAGCCCAGGTTGCGTGCGTGGTCCGTTGGCTTGGGGGCGGTGCCCAGGGCCGGGGGCCACCAGGAGTCGTCCCAGGCGGAGGGTGATGATCCCAGGATGAGGACTTCCGTCTTGTCTGAGTTCAGTTTAAGGCGGCTGCTCCTCATCCAGTCGGCGACGTCTTTCATCCCTTCGTGTAGGTTGGCTCTGGCGATGGTGGGGTCGTTGGTGAGGGAGAGGATCAGCTGGGTGTCGTCGGCGTAGGAGATGACGTTGAGGTCATGTTGGCGTGCGATGGCTGCGAGGGGGCTCATGTAGACGTTGAAGAGGGTTGGACTGAGTGAAGATCCTTGTGGTACGTCGCAGATGACCTCGGTGGCCTCGGATCTGAACGGGGGGAGGCGGACTCTCTGGGTTCTTCCGGCGAGGAACGAGATGATCCACTCCAGTGCTTTCTCTCGGATTCCGATGTTGCTGAGGCGCTTCACTAGGGTGCGGTGGCAGACTGTGTCGAACACCGCAGAGAGGTCCAAGAGGATGAGGGCCGCTGTTTCCCCGCTGTTAATCAAGGTTCTGATGTCGTCGGTGGCTGCGATTAGGGCGTTCTCGGTGCTATGGTTGGCCCAAAACCCGGACTGCGAGGGGTGAGGGATCCATTCGTCTCGAGGAAGGCGGCCAGCTGTCTGTTGACGGTCTTCTCGATGACTTTGGCCAGAAAGAGAAGGAGCGAGATGGGACGGTAGTTCTTGAGGTCGGTGGGGTCCGCCGTTGGTTTCTTCAGGAGGGCGGTTAGCTCGGCGTGCTTCCAGCTCTCCGGGAAGGTGGCGGTGTGGAACAAGGAGTTGATGGTGTCCCGGAGATGGGGTGCGATGATGGCGTCGGCTTTGGTGAAGACGTGGTGTGGGCAGGGGTCGGTTGGTGATCCGGAGTGGATGGAGTTCATCGTGCGGGTGGTGTCTTCGGTGTTGATCGGGGTCCAGTTGCAGAGGGTGGCGGGCGTTGGTTCGGCGGTAGGGTGCGTGGTCTGTGCGTCGAAGCTGTTGTGTATGTCTGCGATCTTGCTGTGGAAGAACGAGGCGAGTGAGTTGAAGAGGTCTTGCGAGGGAGTGATGTTGTTGTTTCCGGCGCTGGGGTTGGAGAACTCTTTGACGATGCTGAAGAGTTCCTTGCTGTCGTGGGCGTTGTTGTCCAGTCGTTCTTTGAGTGCCGACTTCTTGGTGGCGCGGATCAGCTGGTGGTGTTTGCGGGTGGCGTGCTTGAGGGCGGTCCTGTTGTCTGTGGTCTGGTCGAGCCGCCAGGCTTTCTCGAGGGTGCGGCAGTTCGTCTTGGATTCCTTGAGTTCGTAGGTGAACCAGGGGATTTTCTTGCTGCCGGTTCTGCTGGGAGGGTTCTTTAGTGGTGCGAGGTCGTCGGCGCAGGCGGTCAGCCACTTGGCGAGGTTGCTGGCTGCTTCGTTTGGGTCCGCTGTGTTGGTGGGTGTGTTCTGGCTGAGGAAGGCGGTGAGCTGCTCGGTGGTGATCTTGCTCCAGCTCCGGCGGGGAACCTGTTGCGGGTGGTGGTAGGTCGCAGTTTTCCTGAAGCTGAAGTGGACGCAGCTGTGGTCGGTCCAGTGGAGTCCGGTGGCGTGGCTGAAAGAGATGTGCTTGCTGGATGAGAAGACGGGGTCAAGCGTGTGGCCAGCGTAGTGGGTGGGAGTGTTCACCAGTTACTTGAGTCCGAGGTTGGCGAGGTGGTGTTTCTGTCGTTGTTGTTTTCCAGGTGGAAGTTGAGGTCCCCTAGGAGGATGTAGGGCAGGGCGTGCGGGCTGATGAAGTCTGCGATGTCTTCGCTGAATTGTGTGCGTGGTCCCGGGGGTCTGTAGATGAGGGTGCCTCGGAGGGTGGTCTTGGGGTCAGTGTGTATCTGGAAGTGTAGGTGTTCGGCGGCGGTGAAGGTTTTGTCGGCGTTAGTCGAGATGCGGATGGTGTTCTTGTGTACGATGGCGATGCCTCCTCCCGTCTGGTTGGCGCGGTCCTTCCGGGTGATCTTGTATCCGTCCAGGATGGCTATGGCGATGTCGGGCGCTGAGGAGGCGTTCATCCAAGTTTAGGTGAGGAAGGCGACTTCCGGTGCTGTCGCATCGAGCAGGTCCCAGAGTTCCACGGCGTGCCGGTGGACGGAGAGGGTGTTTAGCAGGATGCACTTCAGGTGGTTGCTGCTGTTGCTCGACTTGGCGGGGGTGGTGCAGGTCCGGAGGCTGGTGAATCGGCAGGCTTGGCAGGCGAAGGGTCCGTGGGTGCGTTTCGGGGTGGCTCGGTAGCAGGCAGGGTTCCAGCCGGCATTGAGTGCGATGTGGGTGGCGGCGTCGTAGGTACGTCAGGTAGTCTTGCATCGGCGGGGGCCAGGGGTCCAGGTGCGGACGGGCGCAGACGGGCTTGCATTTGGCGCGCCTTTGGCGCACAATCGGCGCTCCCGCTGCGTGTGACCGCTGCGCGTCCGCGCGGTTGCCATTTAAGGCTAAGTGGGAGGGAGGAGCAGCTGGGAGGCGGGAGCGGGGAGGACACAGAACAAAAGGGGGCGTGGCCGCGTGAACGGCGGCGGGAAGCGGGGAGCGGGGCGATCAAGGCAAAGGGGGAAAAACAACCACGTTTAAACAATAAGGCAATTCAATTACAAAAATACAACAATTTACTACGAATATACGGCGGAACTGCAGGGGCAAGGGACAGGGAGGCAGGCAGCTAGGGCGGCAAGGCAGACGGCACAACGAGTCTGCGAGCAGCAGCGAGGGGCGAGGGGCACACACACAGCTGGTGGCCGTGCGGCGCGGGGGTGTCCTGAGAACAGGAACAGGTCTTTTAAAGACCTGTGAAGTACTCGGCTGCGGCTGGCAGCTCAAAAACTGTGTGTGTGCCTGGGTATTTCAGCCCCGGCTGCCACACACCATGTAGGGGGGGAGGTATTGTGAAAGAGTGAGGTCGCCTAAAACGGGCTGGGAAGCATGCATTCAACCTCATGGGGAGTTTTGAAAAAACAGATGTTTAGTTAGTTACAGGCCCGGTGACATCATGACAGACATAGCGTTCTTTTCCTTCGTACTCCAGTTCCCATATCCAAAAGGAAAATATTTTTTAAGTGCTCTTTACAATAGATTAACTGAGTTTCGTCAGGGGTGGTATGGAGCCGAAGTGACTTGCCCAGGAGCACGGAAATACGGCCTAGTTGGGAAGCCGGGATTAGTACAAAAGTCTCTTGTTTCCACTGTGATGAGGTGTTCTGAGGGAAGGACATCCCTTACTATCATTATAATTCTGTTCTCAGTACTTGTCCCAAGCAGGGCAGGCTCTAGGGCGGTGCGACCGGTGTGGCTTCCTGGGGGCGCTGTGCCATGTTTGCAACTTTATTATGCTTTTAAAGAACCTGCTGCAGCGTTCCTTTCCGCTTGAAATTAGGGGCCTAACAAGAATGTCAAGATAACTCCTGTGATTAATGTCCTTCCTGGCCAGAGATCAGAGTTTTGTGTTGTTGAAGTTTTTGAACTTATGTGAAGTTAGCACAGAGGGTTAATATGCCTACTACAAAGAACTTGTACCAAGTAGATTACAGAGTGCATTTAATGTAAATAGATCAGCAGGTTACTACTTTTAAAAGAGCCATCCTTTAGTTACTTGCAATTTATAACTTAGAATCTTAACATAGAATAGTGAGGTATTACCTTACATCATAGAACTGCATACACTCTGCAAAGTATAGAACATATAGAACTCTGAGTTTGTGCTTCTCCACACCAAGCACTCCTAAACTATACTGCCTACCAGTATGGATGACATGTGACCCCTACACTTTTAATCCTTTGGCTTATGTAACATTTCCTATACACTGATTTACACAAGTATGATTGATTGTCTGTGTAATGTGTGTGTGGTGCAAAGTGCTCTGACATACTTTACTGGTATGAGTAGCGCTATATAACAAATTCAATGCATCTGAGAGACTGATTATGGAGACTTGGTCACTGTTAAAGGGTGCTAGTGAGAGAATCCGTGGTGGAGGTGGTCATTGGGGGAGCCAACAAACATTGTCCCACAGGACGCCACCAGCGCTAAAAGCCGGCCCTGGTCCCAAGTATGAACTCTGATCCCTGTAGGTGTAGGTGCTTATGCTAGGACACCCTTACCTATGTACAGAAGACATTATGCAGTTAGTAAACCCAGATTTGCTCTTTTTAGGCCCGGCTTAACAGTGCCCCAATTATACACCTATTGATACCAAATATTTAAAATCTAGACAGGGTGGGGTCTGGCTGCTCACAGAAGACCATTTATTTCTCACCTCTGGCCATAGGCTATTTTGTATCATTCCACCTCCTATAGATCACTTGCATTGCAGTGCAGGACTGTATTACATCTCAAAAACTACACTGAACCATTGCATACAATTATTTATCTCATATATACTTTGTCTAGAAAAGCCAATATGTTTTCCCTAGTGTTTTTTCCACTCTACAACAGGATTTATGAGTGTTTTATTGAGCGTGCAGTTTCAGTTTAGTTAATTAAGTTGGATATTATGCTGACATGGCAAGACAAACTTAAAATTACAATTCTACGGTCTATATAATTTTTAAATAGATACATTTTTAAATAAGTAAACAAGAAATAAAGTCCACCGACGACCTCAAAGACTCCAAGAAACCCTGCCGCACCCTCGAGAAAACCTGGCGCCAGGACCAAACGTCAGAAAACATGTCAGCCCTCAAGAACGCCATCCGCAAACACCACCAGCTGATCCGCACCACCAAAAGGACTGCATTCAGAGAACGACTGGACAACAACACCCACAACAGCAAGGAACTCTTCAGCATCGTTAAAGAGCTCTCTAACCCCAGCGCCAGCAACAACGACATCACGCCCTCGCAAGACCTCTGCGATTCACTTGCCTCGTTCTTCCACAACAAGATCGCCGACATACACAGAAGCTTCGGCGCCCAGACCAGGCACCCAACCACTGAACCAATGCCCCCCACCACCACCCTCTGCGCCTGGACCCCCGTCAGCACCGAAGACACCACCCTCATGATGAACACCATCCACTCCGGATCCCCGGCCGACCCCTGCCCACACTAAATCTTTAACAAAGCCGACTCCATCATCGCACCCCACCTCCGGACCGTCATCAACAACTCTTTAGCATCCGCCACCTTCCCGGAGAGCTGGAAGCATGCAGAGACCAGCGCCCTCCTGAAGAAACCCACTGCGGACCCCACGGACCTCAAGAACTTCCGCCCCATCTCGCTCCTCCCGTTCCCCGCCAAAGTCATCAAGAAGATCGTCAACAAACAGCTAACCTCCTCCCTCGAGACCAACGGCTTCCTCGACCCCTCACAATCCGGATTCCGAGCAAACCACAGCACCAAGACCACTCTCATCGCAGCCACCGATGACATCAGGTCCCTGCTCGACAACGGGGAAACTGCGGCACTCATCCTCCTCGACCTATCAGCCGCATTCGACACAGTCTGCCACCGGACAAGCCGCCTCCACCATGCAGGGATCCAAGGAATAGCCCTGGAATGGATCGCATCCTTCCTCTCCGACAGAACCCAGAGAGTCCGCCTCCCTCCCTTCCGCTCAGCACCCACCAAAATCATCTGCGGCGCACCCCAAGGCTCCTCGCTCAGCCCCACCCTCTTCAACATCTACATGACCCCCCTTGCAGCCATCGCACGCCAACACAACCTAAACATCATCTCCTACGCCGAGGACACCCAGCTGATACTCTCCCTCATCAACGAGCCCGCCACCGCCAGAGCCAGTCTCCAGGAAGGAATGAAAGACGTCGCGGAATGTCGCGGAATGGGTGTAGCTCAGCGCCTGAAACTGAACTCAGACAAGACGGAAGTCCTCATTCTGGGACCATCCCCCTCTGCCTGGGACGACTCCTGGTGGCCCCCTGCTCTGGGCACTGCCCCCATAACCCACGGACCACGCACGTAACCTAGGCTTCATCCTGGACTCCTCCCTCACGATGACCAAACAAGTCAACGCCGTCTCGTCATCATGCTTCAACACCCTGCGCATGCTCTGAAAAGTCTTCCAGTGGATCCCCACCGCCACCAGAAAGACGGTCACCCAGGCACTCGTCACCACCGTCTGGACTACGGAAACGCCCTCTACGACGGAACCACAACCAAACTACAGGAAAGACTCCAACGGATACAGAACGCTTCTGCACGACTCATCCTGGACATCCCTCGACACAGCCACATCCCGGCCTACCTGAGAGACCTGCACTGGCTCCCCGCCAGCAAATGAATCAAGTTCAGGCTCCTCACCCACGCTCACAAAGCCCTCCACAACATGGCCTCACGTTCTACACACCCACCCGTCAGCTCCGCTCCGCCAGCCTCGCCCTCGCCAACAGATCCGCAGAACCACCAGCAGAGGAAGATCCTTCTCCTACCTGGCTGCCAAGACGTGGAACTCCCTCCCTACCCATCTACGACTGACCCAGGACCATCTCTCGTTCAGGAAGCAACTCAAGACCTGGCTCTTCGAGCAGTAGCAGCACCCCCCCGCGCCTTGAGACCCCTATGGGTGACTATCGCGCTTTACAAATTGATTGATTGATTGATTGATTGAACTGCCCTCCCACCCCCCCCCCACACACACACACTTGTTGGCGATAGCTTCTCAAGAAAAGTCGTTTTCAATGCACCAACGAAAATAGTCAAATTTGCCCCACCCCCTTACAAATACACTTCTTGTCAATTTAAATGAATGTGGAAAAATACGAGCTGCAGTGTTGTCTTTTTCTTGTGAGAAAATAAATGTGGATAAATACAGATAAAATGCCCAAAAAATAAATATGGATAAATACAGACGGAAATGGCAAAAAATAAATACCATAACACCGGGAGCCTTAAACATAACATAACATGTGTCAGTGGTTGCTGCTGTGTGTGCTTGCACGGGTGTGTGTGTGCGCGCGTGTGTGTGTTTGCTTGCTTGCACAAGTATGTGTGTTTTCTTGCACGCGTGTGTGTGTGCCTGTGTGTTAAAGAAAAGGGTATACCCAAAATCACTGGGACCTGGGTGTAAAGCAGTCTAGAATATGGTGGCCCCAGTACTGTTACATCAACACATAAATAACAGAAAACCAAAAAGAGAATTAAGCTGGTGCTCAAGTGTTATTTAATCACACTTGAGCACCAGCTTAATTCTCTTTTTGATTTTCTGTTATTTATATACAACTGCATATTTTTCACTTACACTGTGTTGATGTAACAGTACTGGCACCACCATATTCTATACTGTCTGTGTGTGTATATAGATATACTAGCAGCCCGTCCCGACGTTGTCCGGGTATGAATTGCTGCCGGCCAGTAGTATATTGTTTCGTAGGATTTCGTTTTGATAGCATTTCTTATCTGTGACAGGCCTGTGAAATGCTCCGATTCACAGTGCACTGCTTATGCACTTAAGAGTGCGCGTTCAGTAGTGTGTGAACTCGAGTATCCCTACTTTATTTTCCTTGCAATATTATATAGCGCCAACTCGACAACATGGCATGAGCACAATTTACATTACAGAAGAACACATTCATTTGTGGTAGGCACGGGGAGACAAAGCGATTTGTCTGGAATCACAGGATGTTGAGCTGATGCCGAGATTCGAACGTAGCTCCCCATCTCTAAAGTTCGTAATTCTAGAACTTGTGGTGGGAGGTGTGTCTAAAAGTGTATGTCTGTGTTGGGCATCAATGAGAGAGACCTGTGCATTTTTCCAATCGGTGGTGAAAAAATATGAGTATGTTGCTGGAGATGTGAGCCGCCGTGCCACCAATGTACTTACGGGGGAGGGTAAACACCCATTATTCCGCAACTTTCTTTCCGCATACCATCACTCCGCATACTTTCATTACGAAAGTACCATGACTTCGCAATGCCATTATAACGCGTGGCATTACATTTTATATGCTTTTACCACGCATACATTTACAACGAAATTCGTTGTAAATGCATGAATGATAAAAGCATGTTTTTTTTTAAATGTTTGGATAAGGTAAGTATGGGTATAGGGGTATATGTTTTGGGGTACTGAGGTATATGTTTTGGGGTGTTTGGGTATTTTAAGGGTTCAGGTATAGTTTTGGGTTCTGGGGTACAGGGGTATTTTTAGGGTTCAGGGCTAGGTTTGGGTTTTGGGGTATAGGGGTATTTTTAGGGTTCAGGGGTAGGTTTGGGTTTTGGGGTACAGGGGTATTTTGAGGGTTCAGGGCTAGGTTTGGGTTTTGGGGTACAGGGGTATTTTTAGGGTTCAGGGCTAGGTTTGGGTTTGGGATACAGGGGTATTTTAGGGTTCTGGCTAGGTTTGGGTTTTGGGGTACAGGGGTATTTTTAGGGTTATGGGGTAGGTTTGGGCTTTGAGGTACAGGGGTATTTTAAGGGTTATGGGCTAGGTTTGGGTTTTGGGGTACAGTGGTATTTTAGGGTTCAGGGGTAGGTTTGGGTTTTGGGGTACAGGGGTATTTTTAGGGTTCAGGGGTAGGTTTGGGTTTTGAGGTACAGGGGTATTTATAGGGTTTAGGGATAGGTTTGGGTTTTGGGGTACAGGGTATATTTATAGGGTTAAGATGGGTTAATGTTTAAGGGTGTTGGGGTATTTTATAGAGTAAGGGTGGGTTATGATTATGGGGTGCAGGGGTATTTAAAGTAGGGGTGGACGGAATTGGCGCGAACTTGGTACAATAAATCCGCAATATTTAGTTCCGTCAGATTTCCAATTATTAAAACAGCAACCTCATATATTCAAGGTAAAATAACAAGTATTTCTACATGCTAAAATGTATATAGTCATTTCACAAAATTGAAATTAGCTTCCAGCAAGCAGTGAGAGAGGTGATGATTTTGAGATCAAGCCCCTGCAAAGCATTATGGGACGAGATTAGCAGTGGGAAGTGAATATTATAGTATCCAAATAATTCTACAAAGAGCTGCAGTTTACCTCGTCATCCCTAGTTGTCCCTGATGAGGCAAATGCAATAGCATTTAAAATATTATACATCAAGCTGCAGTTCACCTCGTGGTCCCTAGATGTCCCTGATGAGGCAAATGCATTAGCATTTAAAATATTACAATTCAAGCTGCAGTTTACCTCGTTGTCCCTAGATGTCCCTGATGAGGCAAATGCAATAAGCATTTAAAATATTATACATCAAGCTGCAGTTCACCTCGCCGTCCCTAGATGTCCCTGATAAGGCAAATGCAATAGCATTTAAAATATTATACATCAAGCTGCAGTTCACCTCGTCGTCCCAAGATGTCCCTGATGAGTAAAATTCAAAAACATTGAAACCCTTTAATGAATGCTAAAAATTATGCTAATCTTATCCCATAATGCTTTGCAGGGCCTTTTAGTTGCATTTTTGCCCATAACTGTGCTTGGGGTGGTTCTAAGAGAATGGGACCTCCACTGAATTACTGTTTAAAGGGAGCAGGAATGTATAGAACCTGGGAAGAAAAAACAACACTCGTGACGGAATTCCCCCAGCGATTGTCACGCCCCCCAGCACACACCCACCGCACAATGCAGACACGCCCACAAGGGACTACTTTGCTGGCACGGTTCTTTTACCTTTTAAATGTATATGGTGGGCGTCTGCATAGCCTATGTCCTTCTGCCCTAACTGCCCTTTCCAACGCTGTATTGGGTGTGTGGATTGGCGCTGTAGTTCCCGAGTTTACCTTGCCAAAAGGTGTCTGTTCTCTCTTTATAATAGTAGTATAGATACGTGTTTGTTTCCTTCTGCATGTGTCAGTGTTGGCTTGTGTGTTTACTTGCACGAGTTTGAGTGCGTGTCTGTGTGTGTGTTCAAAGAAACCGACCAATGTGCTACCATCACAAGTGCAGATTAGCACTCCACCTTACCCCCATTCCTGGGAGCAGCGCTCTTCCCAGAGGTCCCCACGGTGTAGAATTTATTTCCCCCGGAGCCAGGTGTTGGTAAACTCCTTGATCTGATGTTCAGACCTCGCTGCTCACTGTTGCAGAAATGTGCATATTTTAGCTGATATGGCACATTTCTGCTGTCTCCCTTACACGCAACTCAGCGCAACAACCTTGTTTGCCACCGGCACGAAAAATGTGTAACTGTGCCCCCCATGTCAGCCTTCCAACTAAATTGTGTATGTTTTGTAATTTCCCCACCAATTGCAGCTTCTTGAACTGGCATTATCTCAACAGGAGTTTACGATCTTGTCTATAACAACTGTTCTTCTTTTCCTGTGGCTAAATGAGGGGCTAGACCAAGACTGAAGATTTAGGGGCCACATGTTGCTGCATTGTCAGCTTTTAACCGCTTCCGTGCTGATGACGGAACCGCTCCGTCATCAGCCGTGGTAGCGCTGTGCTGATGACGGAGCGGTAGGCCCGGACTGGCCGTTGAGGGCACCGGGAAATTTCCCGGTGGGCCGCATGGTTGGGGGCCGGTTTTGGGCCCCTGGGGCCGTTTTTGTTACAGGGCTGTTATGCTGCAAAAACGGCCCTGTAACAAAAACGGCCGAAAACCGGCCCTGTCACAGAGCGCGGTCGCACCTCTCCCGGCCGAGCACTATGCCAGGGCCGGTTCTGGTTCCCAGTCCGGCCCTGCGGAGCGGTTCTGTCATGGCCCGCTCGACGCGCCTGCGCGGCGCGTTCTATTGAGCGGGCAGGGCCATGATGAAACCGCTCCATCAGGAGCACAGCTCAACCGAGGCTGGTGACGGAGCAGTCCGTCCCCAGCATGGGCGCGCCGCGAACCCACCCGCCCCCTTAGCGCTGCGGCGGAATAGCCGCCGCAGTGAAAGGGGTTAAGAAGGGTCAATCCTAATTACAAATGTGCTGTATTTTTTTCATATGTCTACAGTGTAAACCACATTAGGAGTCAGGAGAACAGGGAGCCATTCAGCATGGTGTGTGCACGAGAGTACAGTCCGGAGCATGGGTCAGGGGTACTTAACAAGTAGCAAGGTGGGTAGAGGCACCAGGCTTATTGTCGATGGTGGATGACGTGCTTCCTGTAGAAGCGACTTGTAGTTATTTTATTAAATTATTTCAGCACGAAGACTTTCGCAGCAGAAATTACCCAATATGAATATAAACAGACAACAAATTAAAATAAATAGATAGACCTTTAGAGCCTATGTACTTTTGACACACATAAAATTATGAAATAACACTAAATAAATGTAATTAAATAGGTAAACCCCCAAATCCAAATTATTTATCATAAACATAAAATTATAAAAGGTGACATTAAAGATAAAACACATTTTATTAAAATGCAATTCCCTGGAGCATTAATGCTTCCTATCACGGCATAAGCATTGTTTTGCCAATATGCAATTTTGTAGACGTCAGCTGTCAGTTTTTTTCCTGAAATTCTGGAGTGATGCAGCACGCCTGATGTGTGCTGGGCTAGGGTTCCACATCTAGAGTGTATGTAAAACCTCGACCCCTTGTATTCTCCTTTTACACTGCTAATCTTCAAACCTGGCAATATTTGGACTTCTTGTATTGCAGACTCGCCAATATATTATTGCACGGTTTCTTGGCAGACATGGGAGGGCATTAGTTGTTGCAGCCTTTTCATTGCGTAGTACGTCTTGACATTTTTACAGATCTGCATAGATCTGGATGGTGGTGACGTGGTCGCTTTTCTTCAGTCCTTTGATGAGGAAGACTGAATAATGCTCATCTTAGAGGCTAGTGATGAGCTAAGGATGCTGGGTGGGGAGGGGAGGGGGAGGGGGGGGGACAAGCATTGCCCCCTTCCTGTTGAGAGGAGAGACCCAGGGTTTTATAGATGGTTCTAAAATGTTTGTCCTGTAGCTATAGTTTTAATTTTAAGTGAAGCAGTTTTGTCAGCATGGATTGGGAACCTGGGGCTGGGGGGGGGGGGGGGGGGATTTAAAAATAGAACAAAATACACTTATCTGATGCAGCGTCTCTCCTGCATGTGTCTGTCACTGTCTCTCCCCCAGGGCCAGAACAGGAAGCACCCAGGCTACCCTTAGCCAATCACAACCCTGCAGTGCAGTGTTGTGATTGGTCTGAGTTCCGTAGTTCAGCACTCAGCCACGGAATTGGAGCCTGGACATTTTCTCCACACTGGCTGTAATGCAGCCTGAGTGGAGAACATTCAAAGTGCGCATGAATATTTGGACGGACCGTTTATGCGCACTTGGAATGGGCAGCCCACTCCTCCCCCAGTCTTCTGTCATCGGAGCAGACCCGCCCGCAAACCTGCTGCAGCAGGAAATAACCTCAAGTTATCATCATTGTGCGTTTCCTTTCTTTCACTGCTTCAGAGCAGTGGGGCGTCGCTCCTCCACCTTAGCTGAAGACCCACCTCTGAAGAGAAGAGATAGCTGGTAGCAAGCTGTTGAGTGGTCTTTATAATGTGGGTTTTGAAAGAGATTTCGCACTGTCAGAGCGTTTGGGCATGAAACCATCAAGATTCATTCCAGTGAGCCAGTCATAGAATGAGCTTGTTAGAAATTTGTAGGAATCACAACTTTGCTGGCTTGACCTTACAGTAGTGCCAGACAACTATGCATTGAGCGATACACTCTTTTAAATGATGGATATTTTGACTGATGAGGCTTTCAGTTATGTGAATGTATATATAGAGAATCACTCAAATTCATATCTGATCACTAATTGTTTCAGAACATTAACATTAATTGTCCTTTAAACTGTTCATGATGTTGTGGGATCATTTCTAAATACAAGGATTCCCTCCAATAAATTACAATTCCAGGCTGCTGTAAAAATATATAATTGTATTCTTCCATTTCACTTTTCAATATCGGTATGTAGCACCCCAATCAGCATATTTTGTCCTTTAAAAGGCCTTATTCATGGATCAATTCAGCGTAGCATCATCAATTATTTTCTTCAATTAGAGTGTTCCTAATAGCATTGTCTCAAAATTACATGTTATCAGCCATATTGGTAATAGTGGGATAGATGAGGATAGTATTTGCACCATACATTCTTGGTGCAATTGCGGATCTCTGTCATGTTTTTCTCAACTGAGGCTGAAATCACAAATTCAATAATATTGCAATGACAGTAAAGCATGTCTTGTCCCACAGTAACAAAAGAGAGGAGCAAGTTTGCAAATAATAAAGGTTTATTAACAAATTAGTAAAGTCACAATCTCAAATCATATAAATTAGGCAGAAATCAAAATTCACCTGAATACAACATGCATGAATATGATCCAAGTTTATTAGCTCTGAATATTGCTTTATGAAAGGCAGCAAATGCAAATCAAAGCAAAGTATTGTTTCGATAAAGTAAACTCGATAATTTTCAAACTACGGTTGTGGCTAAGTTGGGACATTCTGTAACAGAAGGTGCCAGTTTATATAGCATCAAACGAGGAGCCAAATAAAGGGTCAGATCAGACAATGATCTTGCTATAGAGGATAACTCTAGAAACAGGAAAATAGGCAGCATTGATCTCAAGAGAAGGAAAAGGACGCCCAACTGATGAGGTGGACAGTAGCAAGTGATCTAACTGACTAACAACCGTCACACAGTAAAAAACATGAACTCATATCCAGAATGATCAATGGCACATGTTCCCATCAGGTAGGAACTCATCAGAACTCTGTGCTCTCAGTCTCGAACTCCGTCTCATAAGTAATACAATGGCACCTTCTTCCATCTACATGGCATTCACAATATCACACTAAGAAGTATTCAACTTCTGTCCTCCCATCCTAGGCAGGTGATAGGATTCATCGTCCAAACTAGTTGATGAGTATTCTACAACCTTCAAAATGTAAGCTAACTGGGAATAATATTTCTAAATGAGAATAGCATGACTCTTGTGCCTGAAACAGAAAAGGGGTTATGCACAGCAAGCAGAAACACAAAGTTTATTTCGAAATGGAGTGAGGCGCCTAGGGCCACTCATGTCAACCTAAACAAGCATTGGCATAACCAATAGGTCTCGTTTTGGGACCTTATAAGTATGCGCCACAATATCCTTGGTGCAACAATATTAATGGTTGCATGGCTAAACACTTAAAAGGTCCCAAAGGCGAGAAGATTGGGAAGATGAAGAGCCACTCTAGAATCCGAAATGACACCGAACCCAGGCCGGGGCCTAGTTGTTGAGACACAGAGGTGCCAGTCAGTCCCTCTTCAAGGGTCAGAAGATGGTGAGTGATGTCACTTTCCCCACACATTCAAACTGCTTTGTGGTGATCCCTGCTCGAAGTATGGAAGTACCTGTCAGCCTGCACTGCAGAGGTCAAGGGGTCCGCAAGGCGCACCTTTTACTGTATACATACATTAACGTCCACACAGACATAGGTACATACAGGCTACCAGAGTTCACGGCCTGCTCTGTGAAGAAGCTCAGTCCGAACCCCGACACATTAGTGTGCTGTGTGCAAACCGGAAGTGGGGGCAAAGACACGCGGCTACTTGACCCCCGCCCACCGAGCGCCCTGTGAGGTTCAGAAAAGCTCCTCTTCAGGTGCCCATCCACAGGGATATACCAACACTCCCACAGACACGCAAACACTGTAGTGAAGCGGCCGGAGCCCAGCTGTGCCCCTACACATCAGCCTCTTCTTGAGGAGTTTCCCACGTACAGCAGGACAGGGGTGGGAGAAGTGTGTATAAAATGGTAGGGTCTGTGGTAAGAACCATGCAGACTCCAATGGGGGGAGGGGGGATGGAGGGCAATAACCATCAGAGGAGTATGAACTACATGGCGAGACATATATCGCTCCAACTACACACAGCTTGGTGTTTGTATGGCTGGGCGCGGCGCTAGCAGTGAGACCACTCTGCAATCACTTATACAACGCTCTGCCATGTGCTACATAGACCAGGGCAGTGACGGGGAGGGTGGACAGGATGCCAGGGTGCCTGTACAGGCTGCAGGGTGGATGGTAGGGTCTGGATGTGTAAGTACCCTGCAGTGACAGCCAAACACTGTGAAGCATGCTGAGACAAACACAGCACACGGAGAGACTGCCTTGCCCACCGCACTCCACACAGGAGTCACCCCAATGACACACACCACAGGGCCTTGTGTGGACAGACAGTCAAACAGTGGCACACCAGCACCCTACACACAGACCAACGCACTCCGGGCAGGGGTCACCCCAATGACACACACCGCAGGGCCTGGTGTGGACAAGTAGTCAAACAGCGGAAAGTATGTGCCGAGAGACGCACAGTGCCTCACACACAGGCAGGGGTCACCACTGTGACACCGGGGGACTGGTGTGAATTGACCTCTAGCACCAAGGGCAGTGAGCCTGGCGGAGGTTAAGACAGCTGAACAGTTAGGGTTGCCCAGCACGTGACAGTGGGCCCTGGAGTTTTTGGAGAACGAGGCCATGCCATGTTGTGCCGCTGCTCCCAGAGCCCGCGGCATGCCAGCCACATTAAAAAAACATGTATTATATTTAAAGCTCATCCTCTTACATTGGGTGTAAGAAGCATCTTAATCCACGTTTATTCTCCATGCTGTGCTAAACTCGCGCCTCAGAAAATACAACCATTGTAACCTGGCCAGAGATACCCGGATGCAAGGGCTGGGGGTTTGCTTTGCCAGGGTTACATTTAAGCCGGCGGTTAAAGGTAGTGAGCACCGACCCTCATTTTGGGAACCTGGGCTTACTTTCCAACATCTAACTTTGACCCAGAGCTAAGGAGAGAGAGGCATATTCGGGCAAAGGAGAACAAGAAATTACATAGTGACAAAGGTAGGAAGCAGGGGGGGGAGAACCTTCAAAAGAGTGAGGTATGGTATGTGTGTGTGCGTGCGTGTGGATCCATCTCCCACGGCAGAGCTGGGAGTCACCTCACTTTCCTTATGCCCCCCCAGGACCCTCTGCCATCGCCCGCAGGAGGCCTCCGCTGTGTGGCGCACCCGCTGTGTGAGCGCTATTTAAAGGGGCACATATGCCATTTCTACCCCCAACCCCTTTCTTACAAAAGCATCACATACATCTTGCCCCGCCTCACGAGGAAAACATCCTATGAGCAGAAATACCATTACAATGTAAACTGAGTACAAACAACACAAATTGTACCTACCCCCAATCCCACTCACGCAACTAAATCACACTCAGGTGCAAACACATTCACGAGCAGATGCACACAAAAAAAGTACACACCCAAACTCACACGCTAAAATAAACACACATACGCATGCACACGCACCACTCCTCCTTCCCCCGAAGCCCCTTAAAACACACCACCTACTTAAGGCCAAAGTATAACAAGCAACCGACACCCAAAAACACTAACACATGCCCCATACCCTCACTCTGCCAACCTGATAACAGAAAACAAAATGCCAACATGCCCAACCTACACCATCATAGAAATAGCGTCATCGACACCCCTCGCACCTCTCACGACGAGCACCTCCCATAACGCCTCACAGGCAACACCAAACTACCCCACTCCTGTGCAGAAAGTGGGGGCCCGCACTAGAGCTGACCAGCGCCTGAGACGCGCGTGAACAACAGAACTTCACCACCTCTTCTTGGCTCGAGCTCTAGGGAATTCTCGATTTGGTCGCCTACTCCTAACAAAAAAAAAAAAAAAATCCCCCGGTTTCTCTTACCTTAGTGCGACACAATCCCCGCCTGATCTTGGTCCAACGATCCCCCCTTCAAACAAGTGCGCGCAAAACTAAAGCAAAGCAGGATGCAACATATGAAGTTCATCATTCAATCAGCAAGATGAAACACAGCGGAAAGACTCTGGTCAAAAGCCCCAACTCTGCAGTGCTCTGCAGCCAGCCAATCTGGGAGGGTCTAACTATCGCCAGGCTACTGCACCGCTGAACACAGCTCTGTTTAGCGGCAGCTGCAAACCGAGATCTGGAAGTGAGGAGGACCACTACGTCTGGCCTAATCGTATAGCACAGCATGCCTGAAGCAACATTTGCGGACTCTGCTTAGTGACCTGGGACTACCAAAAACACTTCTTAATGCCAAACGCGCGCCTCGCGCTTAAAGTAAAAAAAAAAAACAAGCCATGGAATTCTGTGTCCACGCGCGCACGTGCACTAGAAGCAGGGGAGAGGAGGGGGGCCTGCGCGATTTACTGGCGGGAGCGATAATTGCTCCCATATGGTGGCGCGCGCTCCCGCAAGTAAATAGCCTCATGTGCACGCGTTGCCATTGAAGGCAATGGGACGCGTGCACGTCTTTTTGCCAGGTCTTTTTGCCTAAGCAGCACATGCACGCTGCGTAGGCGAGACCTAAAAACGGATGATTTGCTCAGTGTTTCATTTAAGTGAAAAATAAAATGTAAAATAATATGTAAATACTGCAAACACACCTGTAAATAATGCTTATAAATGTTAAAGATTAAAGTATTATTAAAGCAAAATAAATGAGAGTGACTTCCATCACCAATTCCCCTTTCTGATGGCTCTGGGATCCATCACTCAAAATATCAGCCATTACCCTTCATGACACGTTTCAGAAACCATTTGCTGTCTACTGAAGCTCACGTCTAGTTCCCTTCAACTCCTTCAACTCATAATAAACAAAACACTGTATCTCTCCCTACTATATTTCTTCGCTCTTTCTTTTCACTCCCTTACTGACTGATGAATTCTTTCCACTTTCTTATCTGAACCTTTCTCTTTCTTCCTCATCTTAAATCCCTTTTTTTCAGGAACAAACAAATCACATAGACTCCAATTGTGAATTTAGGTCTCAATATAGTACCTAAAGGCCCACAGCCAAACACACTAAGCCTTTCGCCTAAAGCAGAAAAATCTTTCAAATGGCTTCCTATACATCTTTCTCTTCAAACCCCTTTAGATCTTTTCACATATTTGAGATATTCTACACATACATATTGAGCTTGTTACTCTAATCTGGCACATACGTGCAACATTGTTGAACACATGAAAAACTTTGCAAACTTCGCTATCTTTTGCAAGCAAAATATGGAAATCAGGCTGGTTCTGAAGAGCCAAGGCTCTCATGGGTTCTTACTCTGAATATATAGCATTTAATGCTCCTGCAGTGTCAGCTGCCTGCCTGTCAATTAAAGTGGACAACTTTTTAATTTTCACATCATTCAAAATCACACCTATATCAGAAATTAAGGCCCCAAAAATGCTACCCTCTAAACATGATGCTGGACGAACAAATCTTCCATGAGGAACTTTACTCATGTGTTCTATATTATCTACATGAGACATCTTTGGAAATACTTAGCCCATTTAACATCTTTCTACCCAGTTTGAAGGCAATCAAAAAGAAGCATTTGTCCCACATATGTAATACACTCCAGAAACTGCAGGCTCCCTACCAGCCAAAACAAATTTACTTCTGACGTCAACTCCTTGTACACACTTACACCATTCTGTTGTAAGCAAACCTTAGCTATGCCTACTTAGTGAAAGGGGTTCGCCCTTCTCTGCATGGAGTCCTCAGACCATAGGAAGAAGTTGGCAATGAAACTGGAAAATACAAAAGCAAAGTTTATTAAACCTTTAAAGGTGGTACTACAGTCCACACAACACCCTTCAGTATTGTATAGAGTAGCACACCGAACTAAAGCACATGGCCCCTTTTATACACAATGAGGGGGCTCAAAAGAAGGCGGTACAGAAGACAAGAGGAGTTTCATGACCATACAAGGACATATTGGAAGGCACAATCGATAGGTGGGCGGAGTTAACAGTCTTCGGAAACTAGTAAACACATTCCTATCTGGAACCAATTAGTAACGGCCGTGGACCCTACTGCGCATGTCTGGACATGCTGTAAGCGGGGGATGCTAAATATAGCCTGTTGCAGGGCAGACTTCAGGCGCAGTTAACAAGGAGGTAGGACAAAGCACATGATGAGCACATGGCGATGTATGGCATACAAAATGGGCGCTACAAATACAAAATGGAGTCGGTACATTTGTTACGATAATGGTCAAACACAGCATGTCTTCTGCTAATGCTTAACCTAATCACTGTTGATTTACAACAATTCCGTCTCTAATAAATTCTTCATCCATCTCGTTGATTTTATGAAATATAAATTCACTTCCTTCTCCATATCCGCACTCGATTTAGGATAAACTCCTGCAAGCATTAAGTCATTTTCTTTCCTTTTTCCTACTAGTAGTATTGCTCTTTGCAAACTCTTTTGCAATCTGTGTCTTCCTAACTCAAATTCTTCCTTGAAATCCTTTCCTTCTCTATTCATTTTACAGGTAAGATTTCCCTTATTATAAGACAGCGGAGTATCACCCCTCAGAATGAGTCCCTACTCGGGTTCTCATGCAACTGTGGCATACAGATGCAGCCCTCTATACATAGGGATCCTTTACATAGGATTGTTAACATTTGAAAAAATGATAACCTATGGTATCTTGCCTGTAATGCAAACTAGTGATTATACTACAGATTACATGATAGGGTGTATGAAAAGATGATAACTCATGACATCATCAACAGATGTTGCCAGACAGATGCCTATTTAACATTCTTAATATTCATACAATGATACCTCTGTGACAATCAATTACCATACTTTTTGTTGGGCCTAGGATTAACTTTATTGCCTAGGCCAGTTTCCAAAAGATCAACACAATACTTTACTTCATTTGTCGACTGTGGTAGATAGACATCCACTACATTTCTTTTTTTATGTAGCAATGATCAACGAGACACAAGAAATCTTCAATTTATACTTTTTCAAGGTATGCTTTACTTCATATCTTCCAAAATTATTAAAAACAGTTGTACTCATCATTATACGTTACTTTTTCTTGATTTCGTACGGCCTGTCCTCTACATTCAATTCCATGAAGATTATCCAATTACAAAAAAAACAGTGCAAAATATAAATCACACTTTTTGTTTGATAACAACTCATCAATTCAGTAAGTCCCACTTGGTTTTACTGTCTAGTCGGGATACAATGAAGCCCAATTATCCTATTTGATGCAGTGTATTTAAAATGTTGGACATGTACTTTTAACTTTTACTTTTAACTTTTACATGTCCTGGTACTGAAAAACTCATATTCATTTTTCACATTTGCAAGGCCTCCCTCTCTTATATGATAATTTGTTTTACCTTATTGTGTTTAATAAGTGATAACTTTTAATTGGGAATTGCAGGTAGGAATGTCGAGTTTGGTGTGTAAAGAATTGTAATTTAAAACCCTCTTTAATGGTAAAGTTGGATATTAAGTCACATTTCTGAAAGTATCACTTTTAGAAAGGTGGCATTTTCTTGTCCATCTAGTGCCTGCAGCCTGTATCCTGAGTCACATGATTAGGTGTAACTGGCAATTGGACTTTGTGTCTTGCTCTTAGACAGTGAGATAAAGGGGAATTAGGTGTTGGCAGAATGGCCTCTGACTTGATGAGGGGGAGGAGCTGTCACCTACCACACTTGCACATCACCAAGCCTATGCCTTACAACACTCACACAGGATTTACCGCTAGACTTTTGTGTCCTCAGACAAGCTGGGGCTACGGCATGGAGGTAGGAAATTCCAGACACCTCTTGGGATGGAAACGTCCAAAACATTCTTGTACTTCAAAGTGTGTACCAAGTATAAATATTGGACCCTCAGACCCAACTTTCCATTACACATCTGGAACTGTGAAAGACTCAGAAGGATTGCTTAGCTGCTCTGCAAGAATAACTGCTACTCTGCTGCCCTGCTGCCTGAGTGAGAAGGACTGGGCCTGCACATTGAACCCAGAACCACCAGAGTGACTCCAAGAGCTGGTTGGCTGGCTTCCTAATCAGGTGAAATACTACAGGAGTATTACCCGTAAACCGCATCGGGATCAGAGTAGGAAGGTAGAGAAAACAAACAATATCCCAACAGGTATTATTCTGGAGATGATTAAGCATGTATGCTGAAAGCATTACTAGAACAGGAATAAGGAGACTTGAATCAGATTAGGTTTTGGTTGTTATTCTGCACAGAGACCACAACCGATTTACTTAGGCTGTCTGCCCCCGCCCCTTGGACACTCCGAATCTTGAAGCCTCAGACGTCTCATGACGGTGCTCCACTCACCTCCGACGTGCCTGCCCTTTGCATTCAGATCGCCTCTAATGCGTCCGATTTGATCACTTCTTGGAACCACTTGCTTGACTCTTCCGCTTACCATCATTTAACCCAGCACCCTCCAAACAACACAACCCCGTCCTGAAGACGATCCCAATTGACGAGGAACGAAAAGTCGTCGACAACACTTATACATGACACAGTCTCTACTATGGCTCATTTGAATTGCTAACTATCTCAATCAGTCACTATCATAACTGAAATTACCCTTGAGCCACTTTTTCCTACTCACTGTATATATTTTGCACAATTACTCACTTTGCGCCGTTCACGCTGTCCATTATTTTCACTTGCGTCACCACCTATGTCACCTGCACATACTTGAGCACCAAGTACAATCGGGTTGTTATTGATTTTTTTTCGTACAGTGCTGCTATAACTAAAAAAATGTGCTCCCTCTTCTTTTTTGTAAAAAGTATATGATGAATAACAACCAAAACCTAATTTGATTCAAGTCTCCTTATTTCTGTACTAATAATGCTTTCAGCATACATGCTTAATCGTCTCCAGAATAATACCTGTTGGGATATTGTTGGCTTCCTAATCAGTGCACCAGGGATAGAAAAGGCACCAACCTCGACACAGGACTTCGCATCGCAAGCCCCTTGCCAACTGTATTTTGATGATGATGAAGGACTCTGCATTTCAGCACTGCAGCTTTCTTGGAATTGCCGCTGCACGATGCATCCTCGTCGCATAATCTTGCAATGCTCTGCAAACCAGGATTTAAGGTACTTTGTTCAGCAGGAGTAACTTGGTCCTTGTATTTGAACCATGCTCCATAGTGATAGGCATGTACTTGTGACGTTGTCTCGGTCGGCGCAGCCAGATAACCACAGATGGCGCTTTGCGTTTCTACCCACTATTTTCACTTTAAAAATTTTAAATTGCATACCTCAGCTTCTACTAACTGGATTTTTGTTGTTTTGGTCTCAAATAATCTATTGTATTTTGCTCTATTTCTTTAAACTGGTGTTTGATTTTTCTCATGTTGTATTTTCACTTTATTACTGTTTACTTAGTGTTGCATAAACACTTTACACATTGCCTCTAAGTTAAGTCTGACTGATTATGTGCCAAGCTACCAGAGGGTTAAGCAAAGGTTAATTTGGGATTTGCTTCTGTTTCACCCTGACAAAAACTTTGGTTTCACCTTCCTGAACTAGTGATCCAATTTCCAACAGCACTCATCTCAAATTCTTAACTATTTTTCAGACTGAAAGTGCCAAATGTTAAGATGTTAGTCACCTCTACATGCCCTGAATAACCCATCCATAGAACTGCAGAACATTGGCTGCCCAGTGACGAGTATTTGTGAATAAGGAATGTAAAGTGACAGCCGTAGTCTCAGCACTGTTGGAAGCATGTTTATGTTTAGCTTAACATTAATTTGGGTTAAACTCATATTCTCCTATGTGAAAAGTTAACAGTTTTGTTAAAGAGTTAGTGTAAGTTATGAACTTTGGTCAAGCAGTCAGTCAGTAAATCAGTTACTCTAAATTGAAGACCAGATGACTCCCCCTTCTCTTCATCCTCTGCCTAAAGTGATGTTGCTTACTAAATGTTTGGGTAGTCGAGAATCTAGGGAATAAGAACACATTTCTAAAGCTGCAAACAAAGGGCCTTATTTCCAAGTTTTTGCCAGATATGGCTCATTTCTGTCCTTTTCACCTGTGCTGGTGCACTATTGGCTGCCATGCACCAACAAAGGCACCTTTGCGCCATGATGCAAGGGTGCCTGCGTTGCAGGGATGATTGTTTTTGTGCAGGAAGGGAGCTTTATTTCTCACTTTCTATGTGGGACGCAGAATGTAGCACACCTAGAAAAAGGTAAAACGAGGAGACATTTTTTTATTTCCAAAGGTTCTACTTCCTTCCTCTGCCCATCAGAACAGCTCATCATAATTCACCTAGAAATCTGGTCAGAAGGACGACAAACAAATATTCCCCTCCCTAAGAACCTACTATGCAAGGATCTTTGGTGAATCATAAAAAACCTACCATTGTCACAAACAACTACACACCAGAAGGTGAGGGATACACTCAACATTAATTTTTTACTCAAACCCCTTGGAAAAAGGATGAATAAATTAGTGATCTCATTACTCGTCTTTGCGGCATTATGAATTTGACAAGCCATTAACCTCCAGAATCTTTGAAGGATGCAAATCAGAGTTCATACAGTGGTGCTTCCCAAGAAAGAGTTTCATGATGGATGTAATTAAAGAAATAACGAGTAAACAACGAGGCAGAAGCCCAAACCAAGAAAATTAAAGCTCTTAAGGCTCAGAATAGAGAACAAGTCTTCTAGTTACAAAAGCAAGCAATAAAAACCTGACCAGTCACCGATGAGGATCCCACTACAGATGCCACAGCAGAGAGCACCGCAAATGCAAAAAACATTGAGGCATATTATCAAGGGGGGTTATCTCCGCTTTTTTGGCTTTAAAAGCCAAGAAAGCGGAGATAAAATTATCTCCCTATTACCTAGCTGTCGCTAACACCAGTTAGCGACAGCTAGTAGGAGATAGCGACCATCTTGGGCCCCACTTTGCATGTCATTGATATTTATCACTAATGACATGCAAAGTGGGCGTGCCAAGATGTTAGCGACTGGAAACAGTCGCTAACATCGCTGTCTCCTATTACCAACTTTTGGAGATATTCGCGCTAAGCTCGAATATCTCCAAAAGCTAACACCTGCCCTGAGCAGTTCTTAGCCATGTTATCCAATGGTAGGCGGATAACATGGCTAAGAGCATTAGCTCGGTAATGCATGAATATCGCAGACTTTTCAGCGATATTCATGCATTGCGGCGATTTTTATCGCATTTGCGATAAACCTTGGTAATACCAAAGTTTATTTGCGGTAAAAATCGCCGCAGCTCAGCGGTAAATTTTTGTCTCTAACCAAGCAATAGCGATAATTATCGCTATTGCTTAGTAATATGCCCCATTGAACGAAAGACCTAGAAAGAAATTGCTACAGTGATGGCCACGACTATGCACATGAAGGAACATGCACTCATGGGTGAAACATGCTGGAAATGTGGGTAGGAAAACCATTATGGATAAACGTACAAAGGTTTGATAACAATTGTGGAAGGAAAGGCCGTCGAGAGATAGTAAACTGCATCACCATGCGGATGCAATACAGGACAGAAGTGCCAGTAACTCATCACAATTCACAACAAAATCACACCTGACCACATCACAAGAATCTTGCAACAGCACATGTTCACCATACTTGTGAAAGTGATGAATTGAGGGGAACTGATGAACATACACCCCAACAAGAAATATCCACGTATAACGCTCAGAATGGAAACCATGCAATCCCATTCATCAAAGCAAAGCATCACTAAATTACATTGTAGCTGCCAAATACAAGCGGATGAAACCAAGATTTGCCTTGCAGAAAACGGATTGAAAGTCTACACATGGATCAGCAAATCATTAAGGCTCTTAGGGAAGTTCAAAGCAAAGCTGACTTACAAGGATTGCACAATAGAAGCTCTATTCATGTTATGGATTGAGATACACACCCAACTTCCTGATGAGCCTCCAAACTGCTGAACAGCTCAGACTTGTCACCATACGATACAAGATGGACGGAGTGACACTCATGGTGATACAATACTCAGAGCGGTTCATCCGCCTAGGGAAAAACGAAAGGCTTCCATGAATGCTTACACATAAATGAGACCAGAAAGCCTGCTGTCCAAATCCACAGGAAAACAATGTTTGATCTATAAAAAGCAAATCAAATCTAAATACAAGACCTACTAACAACCAACATTATTGAAGAATTCCTTGCCCATACTCTGTAGGGCTCGCCACTGGTAATACACCAGGTGAGAAATACCAAAGGAAAAGATCACCTGTGCCTCAATATGTGAATTCTGTACTCGGCCATAGTGAGGGTGAGCCACCCAGGACCACTCATGAACAACATGATCACCTAACTAAACTGAGCTACATTGTACATAGCACTGCACAATCAATCTTAGGAAAATAAAGCTGCAGTATCAGGTACATTCAAGATTATGCGACCACAGCAACCCCTTAAGAGAGCTCACAAAACAAGGACACCTATTCAGTGCATCAGTGGTGGCTGGTGATATTTGAAAGTGGTGAGTCGTAAACTTTGGGCATGACTTTTATATAGCGAATGACAAAAACAAGTCTAATGGACGGATCTTGGAGTCCAGGGCAGGTCCCTCTCTCGAGAAAAAAATGAAAAAAAGATTTTTAAATGTACATTTTAAAGAAAAGGAATGTAGTGATAAAGCAATGCTTGTAAAGCAGTGGCACATATAGTCTTGAAATATTAAACACATTAAAAATTGCCCCATATCTTACTGCATTAATATGCTTAACAGTTACTGTAATGTGTGAATTGTACAGCGTGACAACTTTAGGACTTTAAAATATATGCTTTCTCAGTGTCTTGCACTGCATGAAGGATTAATTTTGGAAACAAAATGCTCCAACCAGGCTTCGGGAAGCACCCACAGCTACTGGCTGCAACCAGTTATATAGAAATATGTGCAGACAGGTCTTTAAGTGTGATGAAAAAAGTGGAGGTTCTCTATAAAGGAACATGTTAAATGAATTTTTGTGATTCCCATAGAGTGCCACCTGATCGGTATTTTGGTTTCTCTCTGAGATGCAATTGCATCCAGACAGATGACAAAACGACTGACATACACCTAAAACCTGTCAGCACGAATGGCTTTGTCAGTGGTTGTTAGCTGTTTAAGATAAATGAGTAACAACAAGTATTCGTTATAAATAATTAACATTCGAAATGTTTAAATTCTGAAATTGTGAGTTTGTGAATTAAATAGCATCGAGGCCTGTGGAAAGAGTTTTGACCTTCAGTTATGTGCGCTTTATGTTAGTTATGTATCCTGTTTTTTTCTGCATATCTTGTCCATCTGCACATTTTTAACCACCTCTCTTTCCTCTTCAGCACCCTCTTTTCACTCTTCCCTGAATGCACTTCCTCACATCTCCCTAACTTCACGGCCCCCAAACATGCAGTGGACTCCCGTCAAATGCAAGCACTTTACTATCTCTTACTTTTAGCTGCAATTATTTTGACATCTGAGTACCCCCTTCACAATCATTTCCACAGAATTTCAGTTGCAAATGAAATATATAAACATTGTTTGGTATGCTCTGCCGAGAGGCCAACCTACTGATAGACACTTTGTTTGGCTTTTGCCTTAGTGTCAGCATGCTCAAACAAAGCCCCTCATAAACACCTGGCATGGCTCAAAGTATACACAAAAAAAAATACAGATAAACAATAACATTATAAAATAGCTATCTCTTAAGGAATGCAAGACTAAGTAAAGCAGGTGAAATAAGACAGGAACTAAATCACTGAGGGCACAGTCTTAATGTTTTTAACATTCATTGTTCATGAATCAATCCATGTTTTTGGCATCAGGGTTATATTAGAGGCATGAAGACGGGGCCAGTTTTAATGTCATCCTCAGGTAGACTGACGGCTTAAGTGACAGACACACAAGCACATTTGGACCTTGGCACAGAATTTGGGGCTTTTCCATGTCATAGCCCTGGTACCAGATGATGGTACCAGGGCTATGACATGGGCTATAGTCATGAGGGCACTGGAGCAATAAGGCAAAAAGGACTGGTATGGGATAATTACACCAGGACCCTGGGCAGGAGGACACAGTAATATGGAAAAGTCCTATAGCTGTGGAAATGGTCCTCCATAGTACACAAGTATACATGAGCTCAGAGCATGTACACCTACACCTTGTGCAGGATGCAGCTTTCTGCTCTGTTATGCCGCATTTTGATTCCAAGCCTTGCAGCCATTCCTGCAAGGAAGGGATTGTGCCTGTTTCTCAGCTCTTGCAAGGCATTTCCTGGTCTGCCCAACCGTGGGGACACTGGAGTCTGTTCTTCAAATGAATGGCCATGGATTCTTTCAGCCTGGAATTCTGAGATGTGCTGAAACGTAGTGGTGTGGTTTCGGCCAGCACTACCATTGGTGTAGTACAACACTGATGGTGAAAGGCATGACACTAAACTTATGCCTGGCATCTCCCAAGTTTTCAACTTAGCATTGTACAAATGCTGGTGACCAGGTAGCAAATATGGACTAAAAATGTCCCAAAATACACAACCAGTGTAATAAACAATTCTTATTGTTCATTAGATTTATTATGGTCTCCAAAACTAAAATCATTTTAAAGATTGCACTAAGCCATTTCACCACACTAGTCTCCTCCCTTCAAAAGTGGGTGAAGAGTTAGAGACCACAAGCATCAGCATTTTTGTTTGCTTTATGGTGACCCATATTCCCACTATTATTTCATGTACCTCTTCATCCAATATTGATATGTAGGGGCAGATTTACAAGAAAGTGACGCATCTATAGAGATGCGTCACTTTCCCTGCGCCACCATGCAAAACCTGTGCGTCACCATGGATGCGCTGTATTTACAATACGGCGCACCATGGCACAAGCATTGACAGATGCATCCGAAATCTGACGCATCTGTTGACGGAAAAGTCACACATTGCTGGAGTCCTGCCGCAAGCACGACTCCAGCAATATGTGTTGCGGCCTATTCCCATTGCACTGCGTCACTCCTTATGCCTGCTTCAAGCAGGCGTTAGGTTTTGATGCAATGGCGTCCTAAAAGTCACGCAGTGAAATCTCGTAGAGTTCACTGCATCACTTTTACGAGCCTTTCCTGCATGGGAACGTCCACCCTGCATACATTATATCTGATGCAGGTATAATGTCACGCAGGGCTTTACAACGAAACACATCTCCTTAGATGTGTCACGTTGTAAATGGGCCCAACTTTTACGCTGCTGCTGCATCACAAAAGTGATGCAACTACTGCGCAAAAGTGACACAAGGGGCTTGTAAATTTGCCCCATAGTGCTTTAGGATCACTCAAAATGCTCTCTGACTGTGACTCCCAAATCGTCACCATTGGTGGTTATTTGTAGGGCCAACACAGTATAAACATATTTGAAAAGTTGGTACTGAACAAATAGTGAAAGCAATGAGGACATCTTATGTAACTAACCATCATACATCAGAGAACTGTCAACTATAAGCAAATAATTTTCACTTCGCCGTTAACTTGGATATTTGGATCAACTTCACAAGGGCACCAGAACCCTGGCTGGCCTGCTCGTCTTTTGGATCCATTTAGAGGGGGAACAAATGCTGCAGCTCCAGTTCCAATGGGTCCAGCAACGTGCAGCCATGGTCTGTGGTTTCACAGTGGGGGAGGTTAGCGTCTCGAGGGATCTAAGCGCAATATACATAGCACCAGAGATTAGCATTCAAACATTTACTGCGAACATGGTACCAAATGAGACGTGCTTACATCCACTCCTACGTATGACAAAAGGGTGGGATCTTTTGCCAGTGAATGACGGACGTCTGAAATCAGGCAGGGATGAAGTCTCTGACATGCGTCACCACGACACTGATTGCGTCACAGCCTTAAAGAGTGCATACCACCACAGACCACAAAGGCAATAAAGGGCTTTACAACAGAAAGCTCTGCGTCCTGAGTCACATTGTAGAAATAGGGCTGTTTGAACTTGCCAGAGGGGAGCCAAGAGGACCACCGTGGCTTTCTGATGGCAAACCTGTGCCAAGAGGTGGGTGATCGTAGTGAAAGGAGAAAAGGCATACTCATTGTCTATTGGCCAACCCTGAAGAGAAGGGTTTGTGGCCTTAGTTTGGAGAATTGGGGGCAGATGCATCAAAGGGTTTTGCCCATTCTGTGTGTATGGAAACATGTGTTCATGCATATGGCCCCATGTCTTCAGCTGTAAAACAGAGGGAGTTGGGTTTTCAAATGTGATGCTAAGAAGTCTACTTCAGTTGCGGCTCGCATTACAGAGGGTGGGGTCGCGCTGCGTTTAGCGGCTCGCATTACAGGCGGCGGGGTGTCGCGCTGGGTTTTGCGCAGGGTTACCCGTGGGGGAGAGGGGTAGGAGTGGGAGGGAGAGGACCTTCATTTTTTTTTTTAATTGCAACTTATCTGACCGGGTTCGTGCGGTCTCTGCTCCTGGGTCGGGTCCGCGCGCTGCCTCTGCTGCTCCTCAAGAGGAAGATTTGCATTTGGCCATGTCTGAACTGTGGAGTGCAAAAAAACGATGGATTTAGGCCCATATCTCTGTACTGGGGTGAATGTATGACATTGTTCTGCATTCTGTCCATCAATTGTTATTTTTGCCTTTGTCAACCCGAGTGGGATGGGTATGCTCAGACGTGAGTTCCATGCTCTCCACACCACTGGAGTCAAGCTACCCTGGCTGAAGACGGCTGATAGCCAGAAACCAGTCCTAGGATGCTTGATTCCGGTCCAGGAAAGACATGGCTTGGCAGTTCGGGCTGGACTGTTCCCATGAGGCACAGGGTCAAGGCTGATTTGCATATGGCCATGTCTGAACTGGGGTGGTGTGGAGTGCAAAAAAACGATGAATTTAGGCCCAGATCTCTGTACTGGGGTGAATGTATGACATTATTCTGCATTCTGTCCATCAATTGTTGTTTTTGCCCTCAACAGAAAGAGGCATGCTCCCTCCCTCCTGTAACCAATCACAATGCTGCAATGTTAGCGTTGTGATTGGTGGTAAGACCAGGGTGGTGCCCAGCTGAGCGCCTGTAGGGACGCCATTTTCTCTATGTAGGCTGCATGCAGCCTACATAGAGAAAATGTAGAGTGTGCATGACTGCTTTGGTCGGCCCCCAGGGCCCACCAAGCAGTAAAGGCACTAAGGGGCAGATGTACAAACCCCTTGCGCCTCATTTACGCCGCCGTTGTGACACAGCGGCGGCACAAAACGTGCGCCATGGTGCGGGGTACTTACAATGTGATGCATCTGGGAGATGCGTCACGTTGTAAAGCCCAGCGCCACATAAACACGTTCCTGCACAGGAGGGGGGGGGGGGGGCGTTCCGGCGCAGGAACGCCTCCTAAAAGTGGCTGAGTGAAATCTACAAGATTTCACTCTGTCACTTTTAGGCCCATGCTGCGTCAAAACCCTGTGCCTGCCTGAAGAAGGAGTAAGGATTGACTCAGCATTAACTAGATAGGGCCCCCAGAGCATTGCTGGAGCTGTGTTGCGCTTGCGCGCAACTCCAGCAATGCACCACTTTTACGGCACCAGGGGTTTGCTGAACTGTGGTAGATGTCTTTCCATTGGAAATGGGACAATTAATGTGTGTTAATTAATGGGTCCATGAAGTATCATTTCTACTACGGAGTTTCATCTTCATTATGGCCAGAGGGCATTGACTCTACAAAATTGGATTTGGAACATCTCACCCCCCTAAAATGGTCAGAAGTAAAGAATGTAATTCATGTTAATGTTAAATTCAGTACCTATAACACTAAACCTCAAATATTAGGACATGCAACAGGTAAGTTACTAATATGACCATACATTTTTACTGACTTTTTTGAAGTTGTTTTGCCCGAAATGTTCAGCTAACAGTAGCCTCAAGGCATGCACAGTGTGAAATGCTCGGCTTTGGGATGTCACCATGAAGCAATTTCTTTCTGCTGTCCCCGCTCTTGCAGTCAGTCAAATAATCTTTAAGAGCCTAAGCTAAGTCAATGTTTCCACCCCAATTCTGGCTGGTGAGGTACCGTCCATCTTAAATATGGCTGGAGGGACAAGTGGATGTTTGGTGGTAGAGTGGAGAAAGGGGAGGAGTAAGAGAGAGGATGGAGAGGGCGAGCAGGGACCGAGAGAGGGAAAAATTGTTTCCCATGCACTGTAATTTCTAACTTAAGAAGTGGAAGGATATGTCATTCGATCAAAATACGTATAGACTGAAATATTCCTGAGTGGGAGAACACAGGTAGGTGAGACAGAAACGTGAGCCATTTGTTCATGGCAGAAAGTATGACCCTCAGCCACTCTCAGTATATGCAATGTATCAGAAACAATAGTACTCCAACAATCAAATAAAGACCCAGCCAGGATGAAGGGAGATCAACTACTCGTGGCCTGCCGCCTCATTGACGTTAATAAAACAGCAAATACTGCTCATTCATTCTCACACTTGAAGCCTCTCTTTAGTCGTCGTTTAGAAACACAAAGCCTGCAATCCCTCAATGTGGGCGCTAGGTGGCAATAAAGTCCGCATCTGTGGCACGTTTGGAAGCAATGCTTTAACCGAATAGTTGATTAATTTCGGACTAAGGTGCGCTTTACAAAGGTATGTCATGCCCTCAGGGCCGGCTCTAGGCATGTGCAAGCTGTGCACCTGCACAGGGCCACCAAACCCCAGGGGCCACCACGCCAATATATATCCTTAATATATTAATCCTCTGAGGATGGATACATATTTGCGTGGTGGCCCCTGGCAGGGATTTGGCGGCCTCCGGCTCTGTTCTACTACTAAACACCCTGACTCCCTCCCCTCTTTACTGGCCTGCGCGCCCCTCCCCGCCCGGACCACCTCTTCCGGGCCCCCTACCTACGCTCCTTGCCCAGGGCCACCATGAGCCTAGAGCCGGCCCTGATGCCCTCTTGACTTGGCTGAAAAGCCAATATTCATACTTTTACTTATTTAGAAATGTGAACAATACAAAATAAAAAACGATGCCTACCACCTTCCAAGAGGCCACTGCCTAGAAATTCGGTGGTTGAAGCCAAATTTTTTCCTGCCTGCTTACTAGGAACTGTTAGACCTGTTAGCCTTTGGTGTAGTCTTCCCCCACACCTTTTGCCTTCTCGCCTCCTGTTTGGCTGAATTCGTTTTGATGTCCTTAGGACTCTGTGCACTTTAATGCTGCTAAACACTACTTAAAGGCTTGTAAATTTGGCTTACGCTTGATTGGCATATATAATCTACTAATAAGTCCCTAGTAAATAAGTATACCATGTATGCATGGCCAGTAAATTAAAGGGTACTAAAGCACTTACAGCAGATATTGTGCCATCCACATAAGTAGCCTTTAAAACATGTCTCAAGCCTCCCATTGCAGCCTGTGTGCGGTTTTTAACTTTCAATTTAACCTGCCAAATAAACCTTTTGGTAAGCCTAAAACTCCCTTTTGATAAATATTACCCCTAAGGTAGGCTCTGAACAGCGCATAGGGCAGGGTGCATGGTGTTTAAAAAATTGAACATGTCCTTTTGAGTTTTACATGTCCTGGAGGTGAAAACCTCATACATTAGTTTTCACTACTGTGAGGCTTACCGCTCCCGTAGGATAACATTGGGTTATTACTTTTAAAAATTGATAATATTTGTTCGAGAACAGGTCGAAATGTTATGTTTGCTGTCATACAAATTATAATTTTAAACCCACTTTAATGGTAAAGCTGGGTTTTAAGTCACAATTCTGAAAAAGACACTTTTAGAAAATTGGTATCTTCTTGTCCTAATCATTTGGTGCCTGCAGCCTGCTACATGTGTCACATAACTAGGTGTAGTTGGCCTTTGTTTATTCCTCCCGGACAGCCACACAATAGTTAGACTGGTTGCTGGCAGAATGGGCCACCCTGACAGGATGTAACAGGTGGAGCTGTGCACAGCCCCACTTGCACTTCAATGGAACTGCCTCAGCACAAACTCAAAGAACTTCACACTAGTCTTTTGCGACTCAAAAAACTATGGGGCCAGGGCAGGGAGGCAGGAAAATCCAGGCACTTCTGTGGGGGGAAAACTCCAGAAACTTCCAAACCTAAGCATGCACCAGGTATAAAATTAGGACCCTGAGACCCACTCTTCAGTTTAACTTTGGACCTATGAAAGACTCAAATGACTGAAGCCTGCTTCCCTAAGAGGACTGCCATCTTTCCCTAAGCCTGCCCAGTGCCCTCAGAGGACAGCCCTGCTTCTTGAGACATGCTTTCGAGGAAAGGCTCCAAACATCTTGAACCTTCCCCTGGTCCCAGTCTGAGTCAGTCCTGACCCTCCAAGAGGTCACCCTGTTGTCCTGGACCCTTGGAAGGTGCCCAGATGGTCCAAATTAACAACTTTTTTGCTGCCAAAAAAGTGCTTTGAGAACCGAGAGAAGACCAGGACCTACCTACTTGCCGATCTACCAAAAGTACCTTGCCAGTCAGCCTGACTTTTCAGCAGCTCCCGCTATGCTCTTCTCTGCAGCAGGAATTCCTTTTCAGCGGCTCCTAGTAGAAGGGGTATCTGGCCTCATGGAGCCCTCATCAGCTACTGCCTGCAGCTTCTGCCCACTTGAGATTTTTGACTTCCAAAACAAGAGACTACGCCCAAATGTAGAAATCTCACTCGTCATAGCCCAGATGCCCCCCAATGACAGTGCCTCATCTTATGACATGGCCAACTGCTTTGTCCAGCTGAACGTTACCTTCTCGGACATATTTCTGCAGAATTTGTCCTAAATCCAAAGATAAGCAGAGACTGGACCCAATCCGTTCTGTGTATCCGAATTGCCCCTCAACGCGGTCAGCCATAACTTTCGACATTGCCCTGGCCTTGCATAATTAGGTGTCCATGTTGGCACTTTAATCTTTTAGGCATTATTTTTCACTTTAAACTTTAAAACATCCTAATTCCATTCCTTCTGGTTGGATTTTTGGCATTTTGGAGGCAAAAAAATTATCTATTTTTTTAAGTTCGTGTGGGATTTTTCTTGTGTTGTGTTTTCACCTTATTGCTGGCTAATTGAGGGCTACTAAATACTTTACACATTGCCTACAGGTTAAGCCTGACTGCTTTTGTGCAAAGCTACCAGAGGGGTTAAGCACAGGTTAATGTAGTGACTTTTGGGGGTTCACCATGACAGGAATTGTGGCTGTTGCTTGAGAAGGGCTTACACCCATCTCAACCAACAACCCAATTCCTTACAAACTCTTGACTAGAGCTTATTGAAGCTACATATAAAAATCAGGACCTGCTTTAGGTCTTGCCTTTGAGAGTTATTGGCATTGTCAATGTTTTTAGCCATGCTGTACAGCATCCCTGATGTTGGTCAGCATGGCTAAATAATAAAAAGAAAAGGATAACCCCTTCGCTGCGGCGGCTATTCCGCAGCAGCGCTAGGGGGGCGGGGGGCCGCGCGGCGCGCCGCGCCCATGCTGTTACGGAACCGCTCCGTCACCAGCCTCGGTTGAGCTGTGCTCATGATGGAGCGATTCCGTCATGGCCCTGCCCGCTCAATAGAACGCGCCACGCAGGGGCGTCGATCGGGCCATGACTGAACCGCTCCTTCATCAGCACAGCCCTACCGCGGCTGATGACGGAGCGGTTCCGTCATCAGCGCGGAAGCGGTTAAAATATCCATGAACACATTTTATCTGAAGCACAGGTGAGGAGCAGAAACATGGAGGGCGCAAATGAAGGCAGAAACACTAAGGGCGCGGATGGGTGAAAGCAACATTGGGTGGTGGGGAGGAGAAGCAAGGTGTGACAGAGAAGGAAGGTCAGATGGGGGGATGCGTCACTGAGAGTGGGGTATGGAAGCAACGCAAAGGGTGGGGATGAGGACGATAAGCAACAGGCAAGTGAGCATGTGGAGCAGGTGGATGAAAAGCACACAGAAAAGGAAGCAACAGGGGAGGACACGAATGTGGAGGACACAAGGCAGGGGTGAGGAACAGGACACAGCATCAGAGAGTAACACAAATTGCATGGAAAGAGCAGTACAAGAGGAAGAAAGCTGGAAAACACATGCACTCTAGTGGTGTGCTTAACCTTGAAGAAAAAAGTAGTGCTTGAAAAGCAAGCAGTTGAAGAATAGAAACCAGCCAATCAAAGGAGATGGTAAGATGCTATGCTCCATCGGAGTGACAAGCTGGGACATGAGTACAAAGCAGTCATATGAGAGCAACAGTAAAGTCAAGCAATGGGAAGTAATGGGAAGCTCCAAGCCCCCGTATGTTCTTGTTAAGACCACAATATGCATTTTGGAACAAGGTGTCTGGTAGGCAGTAGGCTCGACCTGCAAAGAGGAAAACACTGCCTCCCATTGTGCCCCGGCCCCTCATAGGTGGTGTTGCTGTGGCAGCCAAGATCAAAAGGTTAAATCAGGTGATAGGACAGGTATAGAAAGACCTTTCCAGTAGCGGCTCCTATAGGGAGTGCTGCGGACAGTGGGGCCGGTGGGGGGTAGTAAACTCCAGCATACGGCCGATTGGAGTTAGGTAAAGAAATAAAGAAAGTAAACAAATGAAATTGTGTGTGCTGCAACTCATTTGGCGTTGCAGCGCGCGCAATTTAATTCATGTTATTTATTTATTTACCTAACTTCGATCGGCCGTATGCCGGAGTGTACTACCTCCCACCCTGCCCCTCCCCTGCCCCACCCCACCGCCCCGCAACACTCCCTCCATGAGCCTCTACTGGTCCTTTCACTTCTTTTTTTGCAGTTTTTTATAGCACAAACGTTGCCTAAGGGCATTGGAGAACTTTACGTGAGAAGCAAATTATATTACACAAGGTCTGGGGATACAGGGGCATATTACCAAGGGTATTATCACCGCTTTAGCAGGAATTTTTCCCGCTAAAGCGGCGATAATTGTATCACCCTATTACCTAGCTGTCGCTAACACCAGTTAGCGACAGCTAGTAGGAGATAGCGGGCATTTAGGTGCCCACTTTGCATGTCAGCGATAATTATCGCTTATGGCATGCAAAGTGGGCGTGCCAAGATGTTAGCGACTGGACCTATTACCAACTTTTGGAAATAATCGTGCTAAGCGCGATTATCTCCAAAAGCTAACGCCTGCCCAGAGCCTGTTCTTAGCCATGTTATCCAAAGGTAGGTGCTAAGAGCATTTGCTCGGTAATGCATGAATATCGCTGACTTTACAGCGATATTCATGCATTCCGGCCGATTTTTATCGCTTAGGAGATAAACCTTGATAATAGCAAGGATCCTAAGCGATAAAAATCGGCGGAGCTCGGCGATATTAATATTGCCGCTAAACCAACATAGCGATAATCATCGCTAGTTGTTGGTAATATGCCCCATAGTTACTAACTTTTCACACAATGTACAATGCAGTGCAGCAAGTGAGGCTGCAGTGCTGCCCTGCATGGAAGGTAGAGAGCAGAACAGCGTGTTTTCAAAGATATGGTGCAGTTCTGCTCTCTCCTAGCACTGGCGCCAACTTAGCCAACAGCCACACCCGTGTGTTGCAAGGGTGCCGGTGTTGAGGTCAGGGTAGTTTTTGTGCTGGAAGAGATATCTCACTGCACAAAAACTATTGTTTGAGATAAAATAATTAGGAGAAATAAAGATATTTCTCCTCATTACACCAGCCTCAAGTAGGCAAACCGTTGCAAACCCGTGCTTACAAGTCTTTGTAAATATGGGTTTGTGTCAAAAGACATGGTGGATACACAGGAATGGCCATGCACGCCCCATGTAATACCTACCTGATCAGAAGTAATACAAGGCAGCGCTATGCACTGTGTTGTGTTACCTTTTTTTACCTTTTTTCAAATTTAATTTGTGTGGCTTTGTAAATTCTGCAATAGATTTTGCACATGGGCTGTGCAACAAAAGTGACACAACCCAGATGCAAAGTCTTTGAAAACCTAGATCCATTTTTTTTCGCCTATGGATATTCAGTCATTTGTCCAAAATCACAGACTCATCAGCCAATGCTGGGACTCGAGCCTGGTTCCCCAATTCTAAAGTCAGCAGCACTGGCCATTAGGCCACATCTCATGCCTCCTCTCCATAGGCTAACAGAGCTGTCTGCCCAAGCTGCCACCACACAACAGCGTGGATTTGTTAGACCAACATTTGAGAAACTGCACCGTGAGTACTGAATTATTTACCTTTGATGCAAGCTGACCATTAGCCCTCCTGTTTCTCTTTAGCTGGACATAGTGCGTCAGGCCAGATTTCTGTTGTTTCTGTATACATCAGCAGAGCTTTAAATGGGCCGGTGCTGAGCATCTGTCAGTACCAGAACGCAGAGGACCAGTACTCATAAAGTCACATTACAAGGTGCAGAGAAGGCGCGTGCCAAGCTCCTGCCCGGCTGCTGGCCGCTGTTGCATCAGCAGACCTCAAGAAAGGTACAGGTCTCTACTGCGGGCGTATTCGACCCTGCCACCCCAGCCCATCTCTGCCCCTTTGGCGACAGCTCGAGCATGGCAGCCGGAAAACAAATATGCCTTGCTGGGAACCAGTTACGGTGGAGGAGAATCCTTTCAGATGTCTAAACCAATCACTGGCTGTCTGTCCTGATCCTGGGCTCTATCGCGGCTCTGCTGCTTTCTGCTGGGTGGGGGAGGGGCAGAGAAGTTCCATCTGCTGGAGTTGGAATGTGTCCAAATCCCCCTTCTGGGTATGCTCTACAACTTCTGCACTTTAGGAATGGAGTCCCAACTTCAAACCAGCATTGGGCAAGCCACCCTGCCTCGTTTCTAACTCCCACCTGAACACAAATGTGTTAGTTTTAACACGTTTAAATATATTCATATTGTTGGAGGCTGCAGAAGGTGAAAGGGCAGGCTGGTTCAGTAAGAACGCCAACCTGTTGATCTGCATTATTTATTTTATTCACCGCTACACCTCTTACAACCTTTCTGGGGCTAGGACAGGTTACTTACAAGTTACGTGTGGATCTGTGTACCGTTCATATTAACCCCGGCTTGCAGTTTATATATATTTTTAATTTTTATTCATTTAATGCGATTTTATATAGCGCGAACATTACCTGAAGGTGTCAGAGCGCTTTACATAAGAACCAGTTGTGATACATAAGGACTTAGAATTACATGAGTTACATAAAAGATACAAACGAAAAAATTGCAAATGTACAAGTTGTAAAGTCACACAAGGAATAGATAGAAACTGAAAAAAAATTGCAAATGGACAAGTTGTAGAGTCAAACAAGGAGGAGATACAAACAGAAAAAAATAAAATTACAAATGTACAAGTTGTAAAGTCACTCAAGGAAGAGATACAAATGGATAAACTCTAAGAGTCACATAGGAATGGTAGAGAGACAAAGGTCTGCTGCATATACTAGTGGTTAGAGTTATCTCTATATATATATATATATATATATATACAAATAGTAGATTTTCTCAGGTCCAGACCCAAAAAACCAGGAGAGCAGAGGAGACGGTCCCATAATGGCGGGGGGTACACGTTGGTACACCTGCAAAGCTTGTGTGTGAACTGTTAAGATCTGATGTCTCATCTTGTGATGTCACTTCCTGTGAGGTCAAGGGATGTGATGTCACTTTCTGTGATGTGGCGATGTCACGCTGTGAAGTCACCCAACATGATGTCATTTGCATACGGCTAACTCGGTTAGTGCTGCGCTTGTTTATTTTAGGACTTGTGCACTGTATTGTAGTAAGTTCATTAACAGCTTGAACTATTTTGCTTTGATGGGGACATGCGGCCTGCAGTCTGCACACCTATTACCTACAAAGGCGAAGCGATGGAAATGTTTGCGCTAAGCACGAATATCTCCAAAAGCTAACGCCTGCTAATACCAGTTCTTAGCCATGATATCCAATGGGAGGTGGATAACATGGCTAAGAGCTGTTTCACGTTAATGGGTGAATATCGCTGTATTGTCAGCGATATTCACGCATTTCGCCAGAATTTTATCGCTTTTGAGATAAACCTTGCTAATAGCAAGTTATCTCAGCGATAAAAATTGGTGAAGCGCGGCGATAATAATTTTGCCGCTAACCCTACTTAGCGATAAATATCGCTGTTTGTAGGTAACATGCCCCCCTGTTTGCTGTTTTTCGGAGATACGGTTTTGTGCCAAAACCCATGGTTGGTTGCATGGGAATGCCTGACTACCACTCATGGACCCTCCCCCCTTGATGCAGAGTAACACAAAAGTGCTGCTTAGCATTAAGGCAACTTTCCAGCATAAAACACATTTTGCACTGGAAAATACATTTAAAAAATTTTTTTGCACAAAATGTTTGTAAATTTGCACCTAAGAGGTCCTACCAAGGCCTTTGATTTCCACTACCCTTTAACATGCATCAAATGTGTGTGTTGGCCATGGTGCCCTACTTTAAGTACAATCATGTGATGACGATACACTTTTCTGTATTGCGATTAGTTGTAAAGACAAACAATAGACCTAAAGCGGCTAGAAATTCATAGCATGGTTTATGGCTTGACAAGGGCCTCACGCATATCTGGCTAGTCTTGGGTAGCTGCGTTTAATGTTAGTCCAGGAGATACAGCTTAGATAAATGTACATGCAATACCTGTAAACTGGAACCATTTACATAGGCTGTGGTAATTCTGAAGATCTGGCAAGGACCTGGCCCTCGTGGAATGTAATGTAATGTAATGTGTCTTGTAAAGCGCACTGCTGCCCTGAGGCGTTGTGGCGCTGTAGACCGCTGGGGAACCCGTCCTGGCTATCCCTGTGAGATGGTCCATACTGGGTATCTCCAAGGTGAAACCAGGCATCCCCGGCAAATGTGGGGGGCTGTTGTAGAGATGAGGCAAGCTAATGCCCAGAGTTGCCGAGTGTGATCCCTGGTTATAGTAGGCACTGAGGCGAGAATTATCGAGTCCGCTGACCCTGGTCCACAACCCTGCCGCGTCGGGAATTGAACTCTGGTCCCGGGCTGTTCTCTGCTTCCGGGTCTGCCGCCTCTAACCAGTGAGCCACACCACTCCACTTATTATTGGACACCCCTGTGCCATTGAGAACTCGATCACAATGACCCCTCATCAGAAGCCCTAATTAATTTCACATTAGACTTTAGTGGTAGTAAGTAAAGAGGTTTGCCAATAGCAAATCCGTCAAGATATAGAACAATTCAATCTTTTATCAATGTACTGCAATAGACACAATCGCGGACATTTGCACTAAAGATGTAAATACAATGCACAGATGTTTTAGGATATTCCTTACAGTGAGTGCTGAAGGGGCTTCCAGGTGCTGAAGTTTTAAATTATGAATCTTGCTGCTGTAATTTTTGCCACTTTCTTTTAAGAGAAATTGTAAAGGTCTTATTTGACCAGACAATAAACTATTACTTACTCACTAATAGCAGAACCAGTCAAACTGTAGTTAATAGAGAACACTGCTTTATGGGTGCTCCATGACCTTACAAACAGAGACCTTGTTTCCCATGTTAAAAAAACCGAATTGGCTCCTTGTTAAGGAACTTTGCATAGTAAACACAGCCTGATGTCCCCATAACAAAGAAAACCTGTATGGTTCAGTACCAGCATTGTTAACAAAAGAAAGACCCGGAGAACACATTCACCAGACACGGTCCGAGGTCGGAGATTTGGTGATTCTGGCACTCCCAGTCCTCATATACGATCAGCAAACTATTTTTCTCTGTGCAGGCGTGAAGGAACAAACGCCATGGAATGGTGGGAAACGCTGTGGCTTATCAAACCTCTTTGACTTTTTACCATTTGTTTTTAGAAGAATAAACATTTGGTGACTTTCCCACATATTCATACTTGTATTCTTTAGGTCTCTCGGCTAAAGATACACATCCTTCTCTACAACCAAGGATGTTATTTAAATCTGAGCTTTATCACTCTTACCTTATTGAGCATTAATGAGGCATCTTTCCTTTGTTGTCACTTTCCTGGTCTACTCTCGAGACACTCACTACGCCTCTAGTAGCACATCTTCACTTACAGTGTCTCCTTCTGGAAACTAATTGGAGGACTCCTTTACCTCCCATAGTGGAGGGTGACATATGAAGGTGCAGCCCTGTTGCCCAGGCGGTGCTGGTGGTGCAGCGTATTGTCTAACCGGCAAGCTGCCTCCCAGACGATTTGTGTTTAAGGGTTTTACAGTGATGCACACCGGCTCTAGCTCACCAACCTACCAGTGATCTCCGGCATCTCCTCCATGGTGAGGCCTCTCTTCTGGCTATCCAACCGGCAGATGGTTATTTTGGTTGACTCTGGAGGTCCTAGTGCTGTCTTTTTGTAGGTTTATGTCAAGCGGCCTCCTGGGTTTCATCGTGGAGTTATATGACGCCACATCTATTGTTCACTTCAAAATAATCTGATGTACTTGAACCGCCCTGATGAAGTGAGTCACCAATTCTGGCTTTACGGAAGCTGCCAGGAAACCTTCGTTTCCCTTCCCTGGATGTGCTGATGCTACCATTTATCAGCACGCTGCCTTCTGGGTGTGGGTCTCCGCCTGCTACTGCCTGGTAGTCTACCTAGTTCTTCATTCTTGCTGTCCATCTTTGAACGGCGAAGGATAGTCCTGTCTAAGAAACACCTCAGCACCCACTCTGCTCTACTGTCATAGATTTCTCACTACTATTTAATTAATACAGAAGAGGGTGTAGTCCATTTCACCCTGCAGCTCCATTGAGGGCTCATTCCTAGTCTGTGAGGTGCAGATGTCTGGCATAAAATCACAATGTCAACTTACCTTTGCCAAGGCGGCCAAACCCATGAAGTCTGCTGATCCTACAACACATACGATGGCCTTTGGTGTAACACTTCAATCGATTAATGCAGCGCTCAAACTTATCCAATCTAAGATCTCCACAGTCCAACATTCCATATCAGAAACAAATATGGAGCTAAAGACAATTAAGTGTGAGATGTTGCATCTTCGCAATAGACTGGATTTGATAGATAAACATCTCAGAGTGGCAGAGGCAACAACATGGAGAATGGACTCTGGAATATTCTAAAAAGGCTTACAGATTTGGAGGATAGGAGCTGTAGAAATAAGATTTGGATCTAAGGCATCCTGGAGATGGAGAATACCAGAGATGTCTTGGCCTTCCATTACTCTCAGACCTTACTGGTCTAACCTTCATGCTCTAGCGTGCTCATTTGACGGTGACCCTTACCAAATCTACTCGTTCCACACCAAGGGTGATTTTTAGGTCTCGCCTATGCAGCGCGCATGCGCTGCTAAGGCAAAAAGACCTTTAGCTATCGTACGCCTTTTCAGCCAAAAACGTGCACGCGTACCATTGCCTTCAATGGCAACGCATGCACGTGTGGCGATTCACTTGTGGGAGCGAGCGCCTGGTGCCATATGTTATAAATTATCGCGAAACCAGCCGCTGGCTCCTGCAAGTGAATTGCGCAGGCCCCTTCCTCTCTCCCTCCGCTTCCGCGTGAGGTGCTTGTGCTTGTGCTTGTTGTACTGCTTAACGTTGTGAAACACAGATATCTCTAAAATAAATGTAAATTGATACTTGTATAGCGCACTACTCACCTGCAAGGGTCTCAAGGCGCTTGTACGAATACCGCTGTGGAACCCATCCTGGCTTACCCTGTGAGGCGTCCACTCCTGGGCACCCCCAAGGTGGAGGCCAGGCATCCTTAGCGGTGTGGGGGCCGTTGTGGAGATTAAGCAAGCTATTGCCCAGAGTTGCAGAGTGGGACTCCATGATTGGAATAGGAACCGAGGCGAGAAATATCAGGTCCGTGGAATTTTGAGCCCAAGACCCACCAAGGCAGGGAATTGAACCCTGGTCCCGGGCTAGACCTCTGCATCAGGGTCTGCCGCTCTAATCATTGAGCCACACTTCTCTTCTCCCGGGACAAGACCAAAAAAGAAACATACAACACTAGACGAGACGGACATCATAGCCGCTCCTCCCTCCCTTTCCCCGATCCCAAAGGAAACTTCCCAGAGTTACGCTCTTCATGGTCTTCCCGAGGCGGAGGGCAAAGTTGGCTGCGCCGAGCATATGAGCTCTGCTTGCTCCTCTGCCCCTCGGTGCTGCCACCTTACCCCGGATTCTCCGCGGCTACCGCTGGCATGAAGGAGCCCCAGCCCTCTCTGCTGCTGCCGGGCACCTCTCTGCAGAAGGCATGCCGCCTGCTGGTGCTCTTCTGTGCCCTGCACCTCAGTGTCACCCTTGTGTATTACCTGGTTGGCAGCGAGTGGAATATCTTTTCGTTCTTCGCCGACGTGCAGCAATTCGCGGGCGGGGCCCACCGCAATGCCACGCTACCCCCACGGTGAGAAGCTAACCGGACGTCCGAGAACCCAGGCGGGGACAGCAAGATGGATTGGGGCAACGTGGTTTTGGGAGAGGGTACTGAGATACCGTGGCTACTGGAGAGCACCGAGCGCGCCACCGTGAGTACACCGCCAACCGCCAACTGCCCCTCAGATAGACTGCCCAGAAATGCCACCCTAGGTCGGTAAGCGACTGGCAGAACTCTCTCTATCTTCCTTTTCTGACTTGTTTATTTAACTGTTAATGCTTTCCGTTTTCCCATACCTTTTAAGTTGAGCCCTACCGTTATGCAGATTTTGAGTCCCAAAATCGAAACATGATTTCTTTCAGTGTTTGTGGACACAGGATAATAGTCACACCGTTCCTTTCAATACAAATAATCTCAATGTCAAAGTACCCTTTTTGCACATATGGCAGGTTGAAGGGTAAGTTACGTAACCCTTCATCTGCAGCTAATGCTTGTCAAAAAGTGGCGTCTTTGCCCAAGAATTGTGTGTAGTGGAAGTTGTGATGGTTGAGCAGGGAGATAAGTACACTCGGGCCTTCAATTAACTTTTTGAGCGAAATAGTGTGCTTTGGATTTTGGAAAACAAGTTGCATTGCTTTGTAAATCTAAAAGTTTAATCCATTAAATTTGTATATATATATACACACAAGCAAATGTCCCAGGCGGAGGGAGCGTTCTCTAGCTGGCGCTGGCGGCGAGGATTGGGACAACCTCGCTATACTTTTAGATCAAGTTTCCTCATCAAAGAAGATGCCACGCACCACTATAAAGTTGGTTATTGTGCTTTATTTTTCTGTAAGTTTCTCCCACCTACGCGTTTCAGACTATACCAGTCCCTGATCACGGATGGTGAATAGCAAGGCGCCTTCTGAAGATGAATTCCTGCTTGATTTTTACAAAATCACACAGTCAGTCACTGTACTGTAATGTTCAGGCAGGCCACAGCTTCAGGCTTCCTTGTGGGAGATATTTCATCGAGCTCGTATTATACTCATTCCTAGGTCAGACATGGATCTGCTCTTTTGTGCCAATTACCGCCAAAACTCCCTTTTTTGCTGTGATATGAAAATCCTGGCCACGGTTCTGGCTAATAGACTGGGTAAAGTAATACATCTCCTCATCCATGAAAACCAAGTGGCCTTTGTACCAGCCCATTCCTCCTGCATTTATCTACACACCCTGCTGCATGTCCCTTGGCAAAACAGATCCGATGTGGATGCCAAATTGTTCCTCTTCTTGGATTCCAAAAAAGCGTTTGACTGAGTTGAGTGGCCCTATCATTTTCTTATTATGCAGTGCTTCAGCATTGGATCACATTTCTTGGATATTGTCTACTGCCTATATACCAGCCCAATGGCTCAGGTCCATTGCAATGGCTTCCTCTCTGACCATATACACATGCTACGTGGTACAAGGCAGGGTTACCCTCAGTTGACACTGCTGTTCCTCCTGGCCTTAGAACCAAGGGCCATTGCCATACACTCAACTGCTTTGAAATCTGGGGTAACCACTCCAGCAGATGATCTCAAACTATCGCTATACACGGACCATGTTCTCTTGATGTTAAGTAATCATGTGACCTCCGTGCCTGTTTGATGCAGGATCAACTGGGCTGAAACAGAAGCGATGCCCATGACGCCTGCCACTACGCAGTCTTCGCTCAAACAACTGCCAGTGAAGTGGATCCCCTGGGTTCTGAAATATCTGGGAATACAGATTAACATTGTCTTTACCACCATGGCCAGAGATAATATTCTACCTCTCTTGGAGAAGTCAAAAACAGACTTCAGCACCTAGAAACCCCTTCAGCACTCACTGTACGGAAGGGTCCAAACGATCAAGATGGTGATGGTATCCTTAGGTTCAACTATTTTCTTGGCTTGTTCCATTTAATGTAATTTCAACCTAGTTGAAGTAGATCGATGCGACCATTCAACGTTATGTCTGGATTATCACTCTAGCTCGGTTAGCAGCAGCCACTTTATGCAATCATGACCTTAGGAGGCCTTTGCCTCCCCTTCTTTGGTCATCATGTTACAGGGCTCATAACATTTCCCAGATGGCTTACCACCTGAACTCTCATATGGAACTTCCAATTTGGGTTAAAATAGACTCTACAAGAGGGTGAAATACCTGTCCTTTCTGTATGCTGACCCCAAATTTTCTTCAGACCCACACAATTCCATTCTCCTGGAAATGCATACGTTCTGGAAGACCATGTGAGTAACAAGGACCCCCTGTTTAATGATTCCTAAGATAGGGTAATACACAATGAAAAATAAATTCCTAGGCACTATAATAAAACAACATTCCTCATATAAAGGTTACTAGAAATAGACACAATGTAATGACCAAATTAACAAAATGCAAAATGTAATGATAAATATTCGTATTTATGATCATATCATTACATTAATCAAATAAAAACACAAGGTTTATTAACACAATCCAAATGGATCTAAACCTATGCTAACACATAATCTCACTAAATTAAAAATCGATACTACTATTATAAAGAGAGAACAGACACCTTTTGGCAAGGTAAACTCGGGAACTACAGCGCCAATCCACACACCCAATACAGCGTTGGAAAGGGCAGTTGCAGCAGAAGGACATAGGCTATGCAGACGCCCACCATATACATTTAAAAGGTAAAAGAACCATGCCAGCAAAGTAGTCCCTTGTGGGCGTGTCTGCATTGTGCTGTGGGTGTGTGCTGGGGGCGTGACAATCGCTGGGGGAATTCCGTCACAAGTGTTGTTTTTCCTTCCCAGGTTCTATACATTCCTGCTCCCTTTAAATAGTAATTAAGTGGAGGTCCCATTCTCTTAGAACCACCCCAAGCACAGTTATGGGCAAAAATACAACTAAAAGGCCCTGCAAAGCATTATGGGATAAGATTAGCATAATTTTTAGCATTCATGAAAGGGTTTCAATGATTTGAATTTTACTCATCAGGGACATCTTGGGACGACGAGGTGAACTGCAGCTTGATGTATAATATTTTAAATGCTATTGCATTTGCCTTATCAGGGACATCTAGGGACGGCGAGGTGAACTGCAGCTTGATGTATAATATTTTAAATGCTTATTGCATTTGCCCCATCAGGGAGATCTAGGGACCACGAGGTGAACTGCAGCTTGATGTGTAATATTTTAAATGCTATTGCATTTGCCTCATCAGGGACATCTAGGGACCACGAGGTGAACTGCAGCTTGATGTATAATATTTTAAATGCTATTGCATGTGCCTCATCAGGGACAACTAGGGACGATGAGGTGAACTGCAGCTCTTTGTAGAATTATTTGGATACTATAATATTCACTTCCCACTGCTAATCTCGTCCCATAATGCTTTGCAGGGGCTTGATATCAAAATCATCACCTCTCTCACTGCTTGCTGGAAGCTAATTTCACTTTTGTGAAATGACTATATGCATTTTAGTATATATATAATATATATGGTTTCTGTTTTAATAATTGGAAATTGCGGATTTATTGTACCAAGTTTGCGCCAATTCCGCCCACCCCTACTTTCAATACCCCTGCACCCCATAATCATAACCCACCCTTACTCTATAAAATACCCCAACACCCTTAAACACTAACCCATCTTAACCCTATAAATATACCCTGTACCCCGAAACCCAAACCTATCCCTAAACCCTATAAATACCCCTGTACCTCAAAACCCAAACCTACCCCTGAACCCTAAAAATACCCCTGTACCCCAAAACCCAAACCCACCCCTGAACCTAAAAATACCACTGTACCCCTAAACCCAAACCTAGCCCATAACCCTTAAAATACCCCTGTACCCCGAAACCCAAACCTACCCCTTAACTCTAAAAATACCCCTGTACCCCAAAACCCAAACCTAGCCAGAACCTTAAAATACCCCTGTATACCAACACCCAAACCTAGCCCTGAACCCTAAAAATACCCCTGTACCCCAAAACCCAAACCTGGCCCTGAACCCTTAAAATACCCCTGTACCCCAAAACCCAAACCTACCCCTGAACCCTAAAAATATCCCTATACCCCAAAACCCAAACCTAGCCCTGAACCCTAAAAATACCCCTGTACCCCAGAACCCAAAACTATATCTGAACCCTTAAAATACCCAAACACCCCAAAACATATACCTCAGTACCCCAAAACATATACCCCTATACCCATACTTGCCTTATCCAAACATTTAAAAAAAAACATGCTTTTATAATTCATGCATTTACAACGAATTTAGTTGTAAAGGTATGCGTGGTAAAAGCATATAAAATGTAATGCCACGCGTTATAATGGCATTGCGGAGTCATGGTACTTTCGTAATGAAAGCATGCGGAGTGATGGTATGCGGAAAGAAAGTTGCGGAATAATGGGCGTTTACCCTCCCCCGTAAGTACATTGGTGGCGCGGCGGCTCAGATCTCCAGCAACATACTCATATTTTTTCACCACCGATTGGAAAAATGCACAGGTCTCTCTCATTGATGCCCAGAACCGACATACACTTTTAGACACACCTCCCACCACAAGTTCTAGAATTACGAACTTTAGAGATGGGGAGCTACGTTCGAATCTCGGCATCAGCTCAACATCCTGTGATTCCAGACAAATCGCTTTGTCTCCCCGTGCCTACCACAAATAAATGTGTTCTTCTGTAATATAAATTGTGCTCATGCCATGTTGTCGAGTTCGCGCTATATAATATTGCAAGGAAAATAAAGTAGGGAAACTCGAGTTCAAACACTACTGAACACGCACTCTTAAGTGCATCCGCAGTGCACTGTGAATCGGAGCATTTCACAGGCCTGTCACAGATAAGAAATGCTATCAAAACGAAATTCTACGAAACAATATACTATTGGCCGGCAGCAATTCATACCCGGACAACGTCGGGACTGGCTGCTAGTGTATAATATTTTAAATGCTATTACATTTGCCTCATCAGGGACATCTAGGGACGGCGAGGTGAACTGCAGCTTGATGTATAATATTTTAAATGCTTATTGCATTTCCCTCATTAGGGACATCTAGGGACGACGAGGTGAACTGCTGCTTGATGTGTAATATTTTAAATGCTATTGCATTTGCCTCATCAGGGACATCTAGGGACCACGAGGTGAACTGCAGCTTGATGTACAATATTTTAAATGCTTTTGCATTTGCCTCATCAGGGACAACTAGGGACGACGAGGTGAACTGCAGCTCTTTGTAGAATTATTTGGATACTATAATATTCACTTCCCACTGCTAATCTCATCCTATAATGCTTTGCAGGGGCTTGATCGCAAAATCATCACCTCTCTCACTGCTTGCTGGAAGCTAATTTCACTTTTGTGAAATGACTATATGCATTTTAGCATGTAGAAATACTTGTTATTTTACCTTGACTATATGAGGTTTCTGTTTTAATAATTGGAAATCTGACGGAACGAAATATTGCGGATTTATTGTACCAAGTTCGCGCCAATTCCGCCCACCCCTACTTTAAATACCCCTGCACCCCATAATCATAACCCACCCTTACTCTATAAAATACCCCAACACCCTTAAACAGTAACCCATCTTAACCCTATAAATATACCCTGTACCCCAAAACCCAAACCTATCCCTAAACCCTATAAATACCCCTGTACCTCAAAACCCAAACCTACCCCTGAACCCTAAAAATACCCCTGTACCCCAAAACCCAAACCTACCCCTGAACTCTAAAATACCACTGTACCCCAAAACCCAAACCTAGCCCATAACCCTTAAAATACCCCTGCACCCCAAAACCCAAACCTACCCCTGAACCCTAAAAATACCCTTGTACCCCAAAACCCAAACCTAGCCCTGAACCCTAAAATACCCCTGGATCCCAAAACCCAAACCTAGCCCTGAACCCTTAAAATACCCCTGTACCCCAAAACCCAAACCTAGCCCTGAACCCTTAAAATACCCCTGTACCCCAAAACCCAAACCTACCCCTGAACCCTAAAAATACCCCTATACCCCAAAACCCAAACCTAGCCCTGAACCCTAAAAATACTCCTGTACCCCAGAACCCAAAACTATATCTGAGCCCTTAAAATACCCAAACACCCCAAAACATATACCCCTATACCCATACTTGCCTTATCCAAACATTTAAAAAAAACATGATTTTATCATTCATGCATTTACTACGAATTTCGTTGTAAATGTATGCGTGGTAAAAGCATATAAAATGTAATGCCACGCGTTATAATGGCATTGCGGAGTGATGGTACTTTCGTAATGAAAGTATGCAGAGTGATGGTATGCGGAAAGAAAGTTGCGGAATAATGGGTGTTTACCCTCCCCCGTAAGTACATTGGTGGCACGGCGACTCACATCTCCACCAACATACTCATATTTTTTCACCACCAATTGGAAAAATGCACAGGTCTTTCTCATTGATGCCCAGCACCGACATACACTTTTAGACACACCTCCCACCACAAGTTCTAGAATTACAAACTTTAGAGATGGGGAGCTACGTTTGAATCTCGACATCAGCTCAACATCCTGTGATTCCAGACAAATCGCTTTGTCTCCCCGTGCCTACCACAAATGAATGTGTTCTTCTGTAATGTAAATTGTGCTCATGCCATGTTGTCGAGTTTGCGCTATATAATATTGCAAGGAAATAAAGTAGGGAAACTCGAGTTCACACACTACTGAACGCGCACTCTTAAGTGCATCAGCAGTTCACTGTGAATCGGAGCATTTCACAGGCGTGTCACAGATAAGAAATGCTATCAAAACGAAATCCTACGAAACAATATACTACTGGCCGGCAGCAATTCATACCCGGGCAACGTCGGGACGGGCTGCTAGTACAATATAAAAACCTAATATTGTGGCAAATGAATAATGAATCTTCGCCGCGTGTTTCGGTGTAAAACACACCTTTGTCAGGAATAGCCACACAAAACCTAAAATTAAATAAAAAATATACTAAATAACCATACAGATGTTGATGATTTTACATTCAATAGAAACAACTGTGGTACGTTACACTGCAAACATCTAGGGCCAGATGTAGGTGGCCATTTACCGACCGGTAACGGCCGATTTCGGCCGATTTCGGCCGTTACCGACCGGTAAATGGTCATTTGTGATGTAGGGGCCCTATTTTACCGATTCGGTAAATTTACCGAATCGGTAAAATACCGAATCGGTATTTTTACCGATTCGGTAGATGTAGGTGGGACTCTTCAGAGTCCCACAGGCCTTACAGAATCGGTATTTTACCACCCAATCCAATTGGGTGGTAAAATACCGAATCCAGGTGTGCATGCACATGTGTGCATGCACACCTATGCCATGTGACAGACAGACATGCCCTTAGGGCATGTCTTTGTGCCACATGGCACACGTGCCTGATTTCGGGGTGCTAGAGGGTGTCAAAGTGACACCCCCTGCACCCTTGCAAGAATAGGTAATTACCGAATCGGTAAATACCGATTCGGTATTCCATATTGATTCCTATGGGCTTCAAGGCCCATAGGAATCAATGGGGGATACCGATTCGGTATTTACAGGATCGGTAAATACCGAATCTTACAGATTCGGTATTTACTAAATCAGAATTACCAACATTTCCCCCCCTTTCATTTACCACTTCTTAAATACCGAATCGGTATGATTCGGTATTTTAGAAGTGATAAATTAGATTTACCTACATCGGGCCCCTACTCATGTAAACATAATTAGCTTTACCGCTAAATAGTTGAGAACCTTCATAGACAATCTTTTGTATTAATCAATAAATAATAGGAGGGAAAAAAAGGGGATAATAGAATGATGAAGATATTAAAGAACAAAGGAAAGAATAAACCAAATGCCAAAAATCCCACTTTGGTTTAAGTAACACCAAAGGTGAGGTGATGTGCTAGTATAGATGCTTTCTGTATCTAATTCGAGATCGCTATTAATATATTCATGGACAAAGGATGTATCCGATTCTGTTCATCTATAGAATCAAACCTATAAAACAACCAAAATAAATAACAGGGCAAACCACCAATCAGATGAATAAAGGCCATATGTAGGTAATCCATTTTTACAGATTCTAAAATACCGAATTTTACCGATCGGGTATTTTAGAATCGGTAAATGGGATGTAGATAATAATTCGGTAAATGTTACCGAATTGGTAAAATTTCGGTAATTCCCATTCATTCCTATGGGCCAGGAGGGGACGACTTACAAGGGTGGCAGGGTGTCACATTGACACCCTGTTGCACCCCTGAATAGTGCATGGGTGCACATGTGGCACACATACATGCCTAAGGGCATGTATGTGTGCCACATGGCACTCTTGGAAAAGTACAAATTTGCTTTTTCTAAGGTTTTCGATATTTACCACCAACTTTTAGTTGGTGGTAAATACTAAATCCTTAATTCAGAAATGCACTCACTTGAGTTCTCCCTACATTAAGGATTCGGTAATGTACTGAATCGGTATTTTACGGAATCAGTAATTTACCAATTCCTTAAATTACCAATTCGGTAAATTACCGAATCCTTAAATTTAGCCCCTACATCTCAATGCCCAATACCGGTCGGTAACGGCCGAAATTCGGTATTTTTGGCCGTTACCGACGGGTATTGCGCCTCCTACATATGGCCCTAAATGATCTGGGGGGGGGGGGGGGGGGGGGGAACGTTTTTTTGTTACCTGGAAAATTATCACTTCATTAGGGTAGATTGGCGCAGATATAGCCACCTCTGAAGTGATTCATGTGTGAACAAAGGATCAATAAAATAAGTCTTGGATGGACGATCTATAAAGGAAAAAAACGATAGGAGTTGGATAGAAGTCTAATGGTTAAAACCTAGAGAATAACCGTTAGAGGGCTTGTAACATGTACCTGATATTAGGTTTGTGTTGAAACACTGTAAAAGTAATCTTGGTATGCCGCATAGATGGCAGTTAACTAAAACAAGGCAATGTATTCCTATATTAAAAACAGAGAATAATAAAAAATATCTCTGCTTCATAAATATATCTAACCTAGATAAGGCACACCTTCATATATATCTAATTCTCCATATCAAACAAACTGTGATTATGGGAAAGACTCCTATAAACGCCTAATGAAACAGATGTGATTACTGAGGGTAACAAGCATTTACAATGCAATGGTCTCGTCTTTGTTAAAGTTAGAGCTATTGGTATTGCTCATGACATTATTTTTATTTTTAAAACATATAAATAAATGGTATTGTCATTTACAAAGCCAATAGCTTAATCTCTCGCAAATGCGAGACCTATTGCATTTGCACCCACACACACACACAGAGCCACACGCACCCAAACACTCACAGAGCCACACACAGAGCCACAAGCACCCACCCACACAGAGCCCAACACACACAGAGCCCAACACACACACATAGAGCACAACACACACACACACACACACAGAGCCCAACACACACACACACAGGGCCCCACACACACACAGGGCCCAACACACACACACTCACAGGGTCCAACAAACACACACAGGGCCCAACACACACACAGGGCCCAACACCCACACACAGGGCCGAACACACACTCAGAGCCCTCCACATACACACACACACTCAGAGCCCCACACACACACACTCAGAGCAACACACACACTCAGAGCCACACACACACACACACTCAAAGCCACGCACACGCTAAGAGCCGCACACACACACACACATACACATGTATAGCCACACACACATACACTCAGAGCCACACACTCAGAGCCACACAAACACACTCAGAGCCACACCCACACATGCAGAGTCACACACACTCAGAGCCGCACACACCCAGAGCCACACACACACACACACTCAGAGCCACAATCACACTCAGAGCTACCCACACACACTCAGACCTACCCACACACTCAGAGCTACACACACACTCAGAGCTACGCACACACTCAGAGCTACACACAGTGCCACATACACACACAGAGCCACACACAAACACACTTGCCCCCAACATTGGAGTTGCCTGCGCACTTGCAGGGCAACTCGAAAGCACAGAACTGTAGTATACTTTGAATCATACTAATAAGAGAGTGAAAGGAATTATTGAAATATTACAGTAGACTTAACGCAATTTAAACCAAGAGGCACGAGATGGCAGAGTAATAGAAATGATGATGAGGGGAAAACAGTAAGGCTTGGAATTATGGCGTTATGGAAGGCTTTATGGGGTAGAGCATCCGCAAACAAATTTGTACTGTAATGAAAGCTTTGGCAAAGGTAGAGCAGATGGGCTCGAACCTGTAGTTAAATGAGAGACTCCACAAGGGTAAAAGAGGCACAGAGGTATAGTTCAATGAGGGCCATACTAAATAGACAACAGGGGCACGGACGAAGTACAGAAAAAAAAAGAAAAATGGAGAAGAGGGGCTGGCTTCAGCCCACTACTAGAAAACATACGCATGAACACCAGCATGCGCACCAGTTCACACAGGCACTCACAGACAAATATACACAAGGAGACTCAACACACACAGAAATACATATGTGAACACCAACAAATGCACTAGTCTACACAGGCGCCCACAGAGAAACAGTAATAGAGAGAGGAAAACAAAACACAGACATACACATGTGAACATCAACATATGCAACAATCTGCACAGGCTCCCACAGATGCACCAACATATGCACCAATCCACACAGGCACCCACAAATGCATAGTCACAGACATACAAAGAGGGACAGAAAACACATAGACGCGTAAACACCAACTTATGCACCAGTACACACAGGCAGACGCACATACAAAAAGGAACACAAAACAGTGATACACACATGAACACATAGAAACACTGACAATACACACAAACACATGTGCACACCACAGCCATCAATTAAGAGGCCTACATAAATAAAAAGCACTAGGTGCACATGCACAGTCCAGAAAACCCATATGGACAAACAGGTCTACTGAACTACAGGACAAGCAAAATCGTCTGCATGTTCACACACGTACACCAAACACACAGAGGCACGTGAAAAAAATACACACCATTCAACTAGCATAGGAAAAGAAACAGACTTCTGCTAATTGTAAAACACAGAGACATACATTCATATACATATAACAAACTAGAGGTGCTATATATATATATATCATATATATATATATATATATATGACAGAATGGAGAGTGAGTTGGATTAGATGAATGTGTATATATATATACTAGCAGCCCGTCCCGACCTTGTCCGGGAGCTTTCAGGCTTCCCCCAACTCCCGCCTGACCCGACATTGCCCAGCAGCCCGTGCCCCACCCACCCCGTCCCCCGCCTGCCGCCTGGCCAGACCCTCACGTGGCCTGAGTCAATCCCCGTCCCCATCCCCCGCCTTCCCCGACCCCCGCCTTCCCCGACCCTTGCTTGCCCCGACATTGCCGTTCCCCGCCTGGCCCGACACCCGCCTGCTTACCTCAGCCGCCGCTCCTGAGTTGACAGCTCCTCGCTGCCCTGCTCCTCACCGCTTGTCCGCCGCCGCTCCTCCCCCGCGCCATGTCCGCCTCTCCGCTGGTCTCGCACCGCCGCTGGCCTGTCCGCTGCTGTTCACGTGACCGCTCCTCCCCCACGCCATGTCCGGAGCTCCTCTGACGCCGCTTTGACGCCGCTCCTCGACGTGAGCATGCACGTCGCGGCTGGCGCTACTTTGGGGGGGACTACTTTTTTTTTAATATACTTTTTTTAAATAAGGTTTATTTTTAACGTTTATATAGCCTATACCCATCTACACACCCTGACGATTTCTACGGTGTATCGGGTGTGTAGATTGGCGCAGTGATTCCGGAGTTTACCCGCCTCAAATATATATATATATATATATATATATATATATATACACATATATAGATAGATATATAGAGAGACTCCTGTCCCAACAACCCAAGAAACACACCACAAATTGCCACACTTTTGAGCACATTCAGACCCCACAAGATAAGGGAGGACACCCAGGCACACCCTCGCTCGCTCGCGCAAGCAGGCGCTAGTGCAGTAGAAGAAACATTCACCTTCTCGCCGCATGCCCACCTTGAGATACTTCGTCAGGCGGCAGTACTGGCACTGATTGCGGTGGTGCTGGTCGATGGGGCAGTTGCGGTTGGCCCGGCACGTGTAGATCTGGTTCCTGCTGACGCTCCTCTTGAAGAAACTTTTGCAGCCCTCGCAGGTGAACTGTCCATAGTGCTTGCCGCTGGACTTGACCCCGCACACCACGCACTCGATGTACTGCTGCTGTCCGCCCCTAGAGCCCTGCTTCTCGGCCATACCACCCAGCTCCCCGGGCGTGAAGGGCGCACCGCCAGGCGGCTCGGGGTCTATGGGACACCCGGCTCCCCCCGTGCTGGCTGCATGCCGGGGTTGGGGGCTACATCCTCCTGCGGGTCTCACCAGCTGCTGACTAACATGGCCATATCTTGGGCCATGGGGGGCTGGGCGGGCGGGCTGGAGAGGGCGGCCAGTGCCTCTGGCCGGGCCCGCGGGCTTGGCCGTCCTGCTACCTGGAGAGCTGTGGGGCTGCGGGCCCCTGGGGCCGGGCCTCCTCCCGTGCAGGCACTGCTCGGAGGGGCTCAGAGCCTGCCGGGTGCTGCTGACGGGGCTTGGCTGGAGTGGCTTCCTGATCAGGGGGTGGGGGTGTCTGTGGGCCAGGTCCAGGCAAGTCCGCTGTCAGCCATTCAGCAGCAAACGCCGTTCGTTGACGGTCTTTTCCTATTTTCAGGATCACAGGCGGAACGTGGACGCCCGGTGGCAGGGTTGCCGGATCACGGTGCAGCCAAGCAGAAGTGCATCGAAAACAGGGAAATATCCAAAGTGTATTGTCGTGCAGTGAAATTGGCGGCGGGGCTCCCTAAGCGGCGGGGACAGGCACCGGCATTGTGCCTCACACCCCCTCCGCAGCAATAGGGGGCGGGGCTCTCTCTTCTTCCGGGGCTCCCTCCAGCGCATGGGAGCCCCTGGTATACTCGCGGGACTCGAGGAGGCGGGGAGGGTTTCTGACCTCCTCCCTCAAACACTTCCTCGTCTGCCAGGGTGTGCGCGGGAGTTCCGGCTCGTTCCGCTCACCATTTGTCATTCACTGAGCCCCGTCCTTTTCCGACTAGGGGGCGTGGTTTTTATTTGAGTGACTGAAGACATCACGGAGAGAAAGGACAGGAAAAAACACGCTCCTCAATCCAAAACGGACGGGGCTTAAAGTGACAGGCAAAGCTCTTCTCCAGTGGCGGGCCGCTGTTTAGGAAGCCAGCCAATGGAGAAGAGCTGGCTCATTTACATCCGTACTAGAAGACATAAAATCTCGCCAGCAAGACTGCGCAAGCGCAGCCTACGCTAGCCGAGACCTAAAAAGGAGGCTACATAATGGTCTAGTAGGCTAACAACTATATGTACAGGAAAGCCCCGGGTAGCGCAGAGTATTTAATTACAAGTGAGAAGTACGTCAATATTGCCGGAGCTTAAACAAAGGTTATTACCTTTCTGAAAGATCTTCAATATTTGCCAAAATGCCCTGAGGGTAGATAAACGGGTCCTAATATTCACACGGCAGAAGCGGTATGATGCACAGCTAAGCAAGTTTAAATAAAACCGGCTAGAATGAGGCTGTAGTGTCGATGTCTCATTACGATGGCGGCACCGCGTAACGTGGGTCAATATCCCAATCAAAAGGAGAAGACATGTCATGTGATCGCAATGAGCCTAAAGAAGAGATAATGACTAGAATGCCTACCTTAGTTTGATTGAATAGCGAAGACTCAAGTATAAGTGAACTAATTGTGAAAAATGAAAAATGCAAATAATCCAGACGGATTATACATACTAAGCCTAATTATCAAAAAATAATACCCTAATTGGAATATAAAATCTAAACAAAAGGAATGTGGATAAAGATAAATTAATGACCCTAATAATAGACAGTATATTGAGAGTACGTATACGATCTAGGAAAGATTCCAAACTCAAAGCAGAGATGTTATAAATAATTATGTGATGGAAGATAAGATGACTTGAACAATATTTAAATATGATAAACTTAGATTTAATATGTCTACAAGAGACCCACTTACCCTGGAGTAAAAAACATTGGTTGAATTTTAAAGGTTATGAATTGTTGTCATGTACATCCCAGACTTCTATGATAAGAGGTGTGGCCATAATTGGCAAAGTGGGGTTAGGGGGGGCCATAAGGGGCAAGGCGGACTCACTAGAAAGATGGGCAATCTGCGAAATGAACTTAGGTTTCACTATTTGCTCAGTATATGGATCCAACGTAGACGAGCCAGAAGTCTTTAGTCATATTGAAAATGAACTAATTGATTGGCATACACCCATAGTATTATGTGGCGATTTTAACATCTCTGCAGATTTTAGGGCTGGTAGCGCATACAAAGGCAGGAAGCCAAGGGTGTTTAGAGCAATCACGTCAATAATGCAATCACATGGCTTAGACGATGTCTGGGGAAATTTATTGACTGGAGATCCAGGTTTTACTTATTTTTCACATCCTTTTAATAAATATTCGAAATTGGATTACTTCATGATCTCTACTACCCTACTCAAGAGCGTTCAAATAAATAAGCTTCCCAAAATCATGTCAGACCACAATCCCCTAGTTTTAAATATGGTCATTAATAAACCATATAAGGCTCCCAGACCTTGGTCATTTGATAAAAAATTATTAGCTGATGCCGACTACATCACTCATATGAAAATATGGTCCCAGTCCTTTTTTGACGCCAATAGGTACAGTGCATCAAGGGGAGGGGTGTGGGACAGCTTCAAGGCAGGAATAAGAGGAGAGACTATAAGCTATACCACCAATGTATGGAAAAAGGTTAATAGGGAACGGGTAGCATTGATGGAAAAACTGAGTGAGGCAGAGATACAACATAGACAAGACATAATTACAGGTGCTCAATCTATCGAGAGCCTACATAGAGTAAACTCCTTAAAAGCTGAGATACAGAAACAACTAGCAAGAAAGGCGGCAGCAAATTATCAGGCACAGAGATCACGCCTTTATGAAACTGGTGAGCAAGCAGGTAGAGCACTTGCCCTGCGAATCAGGCAGGTGGCAAGTAAGAACATCGTGACACAAATTGAATATCAGGGCCAAATATATGATAAACCTGGTGAAATTTTGGAGGGGTTTAGGAAATTTTATCAAGAATTATATCAGGAAGAAGTAGCTGGAGAGCCCCCAAATATAAGCTGGTTAGACATGGGTAGTAAGTTAAAATCAGGCCAGATCGAATCACTGGAACAAGATATTACAATGTCTGAGGTATTGGAAGCTCTGCAAGATCTTGCAAGCGGAAAGGCGGCGGGCCCAGATGCTATACCGGTAGAACTATATAAAAGTCTAAGGGAGGAAACAACACCAATGCTCTTAGATCTATTCAATGGTGTTATGAATACCGGAATAATACCTGAGTCGTGGCAAGAAACTAATATAGTAATCTTTCATAAAAAAGGGAAACCAAAGACCAACCCGGGCTCCTACAGACCAATATCATTGATTAATAGTGATAACAAGCTATATGCCAAAATCATGGCCACGCGCATGGGAAGGATCATTGCGTCCTTGGTTTCCCCCTGGCAGCATGGGTTTATCCCAGGAAGAGGAACCACAAACCATATTAGGAGAGCTATCACCTTATTTGACATCGGTGCTGCTAGGGGGGAGGAGGTCGCAATGATCCTCCTCGATGCAGAAAAGGCATTTGATCGCGTCAGATGGAGTTTCCTATGGAAGGTTATGGAGGCAAGGGGATTTGGCCCTAGATTTTGTCAAGCCATTCAGGCTATGTATTCATCACCTACTGCAAGAATTCAATCAATGGGGGAAAGATCAGATAGGATCAATATCACAAGGGGTACGAGACAGGGCTGCCCATGCTCTCCTATCTTGTTTGCGCTCTACATAGACCCGCTAATCACACAATTAATGAACAGCGCGCTTATTAAACCAGTAGTATCAAATGGGTTTCATACTAAACTTCTCGCTTACGCGGATGATTTAGCAGTCATTACAAAAGATCCAGAGCTAGCTATGAGGGAGGTAGTTAGCATAACTGGCCAGTTTGGAGACGTGTCGGGCTACCGACTAAATGTGGATAAAACACAGATATTATGTTCTAAAAAAATAGCAAAGGTGGACGGAAGATATGTAGGATCTGTAGTTTACCTGGGTATAACTATAAATGCAGAACCAGGTAAAACAATTGACGATAATTATACCCCTCTTATCAAATCTATGGAAACAGATCTAAAAAGAATGGATTCACTACAGCTATCACTGATTGGGAGGGCAAACGTTATAAAAATGACAATGTTTCCTAAGGTGCTTTACAAATTAAGATCAATCCCATTTAAAATTGACGAGAAAATTATTAAGAAGATTGAGGCCACTTTTATGAAATTCTTATGGCAATATGGAAAAATAAGGCGGTCAAATAGATATATGTCATTACCACAAGATAGAGGTGGGTTGGGACTGCCAGATATTAAGAGCTATCATCTTGCATGTCTCCTCACAGACATGGCTATTCTATTCCATCCAGGGGGCCCAACCCTCAGGCAGGCGGAGATACCATCAATTTTTGAGCTACTGGTGGGAAGTGAAGCCGTAGGGCTTTTATTAAGGAGAACTCAGAGGAGCTATTACAAGGAATTAGGATACAAGACGCTTGAAGGTCTATGGTATATATGGAAAACAGTTAAAAAAGTTCTAGATATACCTACTATCCATCATCGTACACCACTTTGGAATTCAACACTCTTTCCAAATCTTAGTAAGGATGGAACGTGGCGCCATTGGGAGAGTCATGGTATTGTGGAGTTGGGGCAAATAATGATCAGAGATCAGTGCAGAACACTTGAAGAAATTACACAAAACTATTCACTACAAGGTTATCAAGAGTTCAAATACATACAGATTGTAAATAGAATTAAATCAATCAGGCCACGTATCACTTTGCTTAGAAAATTCGAACTAATTGAGTATCTGAGGTCAGGGGGCCATAGAATTAGAGATATATATAAAATATTTAACGACGCATCAATTGACGATATTGGAAAAATTGAAACCGCATGGTCCAAAAAATTGGGAGATCCCGAAGTAGATATTGATAAGGCGTTAGATATGGATAAGAGGTTTCTGCGCTCCTCGAATCTCAGAGCCCAACATTACAAAACTCTATTTAATTTATACTATACGCCCGAAAAATTATTCTCTTGGGGGAAAGCGACAGATAACAACTGCCCCAGATTTGGAAAGGGTATAGCTGATCTTATACACATGTTCTATGGCTGTGAAAAATTAAAAACTATTAAAGTTGAAATAATACGGTTTTTAGAGGGGCTTCTGGATGTCAAAATTAACCTATCCCCAACCTTGATAATAATTGGCTGTGATGCGAAATTAAATATGAGTATTGAGGCCGAAGCTCTGGTTTTCATTTCCGTAGCAGTTCTTAGGATTTTAATTAGCGCAGCCTGGAAGGATACAGAAGCCCCATCTTTTCAAATGTGGTTGTGCAGAATGTTGGGCATACATAATATTGAGGAAGCATTATATGATTTAAAGGGAGCGAAGCTAAGGGATGTGGGCAAGCGACTTTGGGCCCCAGTGGCTACCTGGAGGACAGCAAAATTAACTATAAATGAATGATTTACTGGTCGTGTAGATATTTAATATGTTAATTGATTTGTATTGTTTATTATTCTTTCTTTTATTTCGCATGATGATATAATGCTATGCTTCTATCTATGTATCTATGTATCCAGTTAGAAATATGTATTTACCGGTATGAACTCTCATTAAATAAAAAAAAAATAAAAAAGGAAGATAAGATGACTTAAATAATCGCATTCTCCTACGGTAATTCATTTTTAAGCCTATTTTTGAATGTGTTGAGGGAGAAAATCCAGAAAACTTCACGTTTCTTTCGTACCTTGCGGCCTCCTTTATTCTCTTGCAAGTTAACTTTTTCTAAAATGCGCCATCGAATATAAGAGCAATGTTCTGTAATTCTAGTATGTATGGCTCTAGATGTTTCTCCAACATACCCAACTGGCAGGGACAAAGGATTAAATAAATGACATTTTGAGTTTTACAATTTATAAGGGTTTTTCTAGTTTTCTTTTGTTATCTGGATCACAATTTAAGATGTGCCAACTAGTATTAATGATGTGTTTAACCTTGATGTTAAGGGTTGAGTATTTTGTTACACATACTCAATGGTTGGTAGTGGGTTCTTTAGTTGTTTTAAGCAAATGATCTCTGTCATAGAATCTCGCTCGTTTATAGGATTCCCTCACCAGCCGGTGAGGATATCCTCTTTCCAAAAACTTGGCTTTCATACCAATCGCCTGTTTATCAAAATCTGCGATATTGATGCAGTATCTTCTGACTCTTAAAAACTGGGAAAAAGGGATACTTTGTTTTTGACTACGTGGGTGATAACTTTTAAAATGCAGCAAAATATTTCTGGCAGTGGGTTTGACAAACAAACCCACTTCTAATTTGCCTAGACCATGTCTGATTACGATGTGTAAAAACTCAACTTTTGACATGCTACTGTGTGCTGAAAATTTCAAATTTAAGTCTGTAAGGTTCAGCCATAGTAAAAAGTGTTACAAGGTTTCCTCACCATTGGTCCAGATAAAGATGATGTCATCAATGTATCTGGACCAATGGGAGACAGTCTCAAATAAAGGAGCAACCTCATTGTAAATAAATTGTGCTAAAAAAGTGCCATGTAAATTTTGGCTATGGACAGCGCTACTGTAGCCCCTATACTTACGCCTTTAATTTGGTGGAAAAGGTTATTTCCAAATTCAAAAAGATTCTCTGTTAGAACTATATGTAAACCTTCTAAGATGAAAGGTTTAGAACATGGTATCTTAAATTCATCTATAAACCATTCAGTGACATCTAAAGCCTCTTTCTGGGGAATGTTACTATATAGTGACTCTATGTCAAGAGTCACTAAGATGTCTGTATTATAATTAAATTCTAGATTTTCCACTCTATTGATCATGTCCCTAGTATCTTTAACATAAGTCTGGATTTTTGAGACAAAGGGTCTGATCTGATTGTCTATGAATTTGGATAGTGGTTCAGTAACCGTACCAATAGTAGATACTATAGGTCTATAGGGAGGGTTATTGATATCTTTATGAATTTTTGGAGTAACATAAATACAGGTGATTTTGCCTTTGGAGGTGTTGAGGTACTCATGTTCCTTCGAGGTAATTTGACCTGTATCTAGAGCAAATTTAGTTAGAGTTGATATTCTTTTAACTATTCTCTGAGTTGGATTGGATGTAATATGGGCAAAAAATGTTTGATCTTTCAGCATGGACAACATCTTATGCACCTAGTCTTCTGTATTACAGACCACTATTCCGCCTCCTTTGTCACAACTTTTAATTGTTAGCGATTTATCACTAGTGATAGATTTTAACGCTAAGAATTTTTCTTTATTTAGTTGTAAGTTGTTTTAGGTATGAATTTTAGACTTTGTTCAAGTCGTTTAAGGACTACATATTCAACAGTAGACACCTCAGGTCCAAGTTGTTCCAATGATGGCGTACAAATCGAGGGTAATGACAAGTTAGTGGGTAAGGGTTCATTATTTTCATTCTGGTTATCCAATTTAAAGACATTTTTTAATCTAATTTTACGACATATAGAACAGGCAGGTTTTTTTTACATGTGTTATAGAAATTCTTAATGTTTTAAGTAACTTCTTTTATTTTTGTGTTTTATATTTCATTGCTGAGGAAATTTGCAATGTTTTGATTGAATATGCAAATAAAACACAGAAACTACACTAATCTAAAAAATAAAACTACTTTGTCATATAGAAAAACCTATCCTTAAACATTAACCTCTGAGTACGCCTTGTGTCCCACAAGTCTGGTGTGTCTAATACATAAATGTGGGGCTTGCTATCATGAATTGTGTGTTCCTATGATGACTGGCTACAAAGTGCTGTTTGTAGGCTAGTGTGGCTTTTCCTATTGAAAAATCTTACTTATGATTAAAAGTCAGTTTTTTAAAAATATTTCGGCTTAGGAAACTCCTACGGAGTTAATCCAAAAAAAATTTCATTTGTTTAGGTATGTTTTTACTAAATATAGTATAAAGGTGGCTTTACAAAAACCTACTTTGTGCTGCCTGGATACTTTATCAGTGATTCATTCAGATTAATTCAGTTCTGCTGAACTCCTCCTTCCTGGTGGTTATGTGCTGGGGAGACGTGATACAGCTCTCCACTTGGAAGCAATAGAACTGAATCCGTAGTCAGGACGACTGTTGCTAGAAACAGTAAGGAGAGGTTTGACCGGAGTTAAACCTTAATACAAAAAGGCGGATGGTGCTAGATTTTAAGAGCTCAAGAACCTCCAGATCCTCATTATTGGGCAGGGGAAGTTCCCCTGCCAGAAAGTGTTTTTCCTTTCCCCCTCCTACTCTCCCCAATCCCTCACCCCCAACCTAGCCGCAGGCAACCACATACACTTACCACCTGCTTAGAGTGCAGTAATGGTAAAATTCATCCAATTTTAACTTTACTGCATACCAATACCATGCAACTTGTAATCAGTCCCACAGTGTTCATTATATATGTATATTTCTTTTTATTTAAAGTGGTTTTATTGGTTTTCAAAGAAACAGTTTTCAATAGGCACATGATACAGTAGGCTGTACATGTTATACACATTGCAAATCACAAAACCCTACCCCGGCAACTCAGGCGGCCGTTCCCCCTCCTATCACCCTCTTCCAGTCTACTTTGCCCGAAGTCTACTCCTTCAGTTTTCTCTGTCTTCCCAATAAGTCACTGAGGAGAGGAGGGCGTCTAGCGTGGACAAGCTGCTTCCCAACGTATCCATGTCATCCCTGCCTAACCCATAAAATGCCTTCCAGTTGCTTCAGACCTTCTTGAATTTCTTCAGACAGCCCTCCCCTCTTACATTACTCACCCCCCCCCCCCCATACAAATGCTCATCCCTATTTGCCACATTGGTTTTGTTGGGGCTTGCTGCTGTCCCCACATATTGACTATTTCTCTTATGGCTTTCAAGAATCTTAATAGGCAAAGCAGTAACAGGGTCCTGGGGATATCTATTTCACTTGGGATGCCCAGTATCATTATCTGTGGTGTGCCCAAAATCTCAGTTTCCATGACAGACTCTAATTCCTATATCACCTCCCTCCAAGACCCAGCCACTGGGGGCATCCCAAAATTGTATGTAAACATGTGCCTCTGTCACTTTGCATCTCAGGCACCTGGGATCCGCAGTTTATCGCATTTTGTGGAGTTGGTTCCTAGTGTAGTATTTTCTGTGTAGAATTTTTTGCTGAACCAGCCTCAGCCTGGTTTTGACCATTGCTTCTCTTGGTTGCCTTAATGCAGCTTCCCAATCAATTTCTTCAAGCGAGCCCAGGTCTCGTCCCATGTGGCTCGAGGTTTGTGAAGAGTGTCAGGTACACCACTCGTAGACATCATCAGATCGCATGACATCAACATCATCTCCTACACCAACGATACCCAGCTTGTCCTCTCGCTCTCAGCAGACCCCACCTCGATAAATACCAACTTCCATAACTGTGTGAAGAATGTAGCAGCCTGGATAAAGAACAACTACTTGAAGCTCAACATGAACAAACCTGAAGTACTGATCTTCAGCAGACACATCGCTATCTGTAATCACCCCTGTTGGCCGACGGAGCTCTGACCCACCCCCAAGTCAAAAGACCACGCACACAATCTCGGCTTCATCCTGGACAGCAACCTCTCCATGAAATGTTAGGTCAACGTCATTTCCCCAGGCTGCTTCCACATGCTCTGCAAAGTCTTTAGGTGGCTTCCCAATAGCTCCAGGAAAACGGTGACGCAGGCCCTAAATCACCAGCCGACTAGACTATGGCAAGGCACTCTATGAAGGCACCACCACTAAACTCATGCAAAGACTCCAGATGATCCAAAACGCAGCTGGCAGACTGATCCTCAACCTGCCCAAGAAGACACACATCACCCCCCACCTTGCTCCACGTCCAGAAGAGATGCAATTTCAAGCTTCTGCCCCACACCCGCAAAGCCCTCCACAACCAAGGACTCACATACATAAAACAACACCTGAATTTCCACTGACCTACCAGGAACCTCCACTCTGCTCACCTCACCCTCGGACAGATACCACACGCCCGCCGCTGCTGCTCCATAGACCGATCCTTCTCTCGCCTCGCAGCCAAAGCCTGGAATGCCCTTCCCCTTAACGCACCCTCACTGACTCCCTTCAGAAAGTACCTGACTGATACCCGTAGCACAGCGCCAGGATACCCTCTCGGGGGATTAGCCGCACTATACAAGTACTACTTGATTGGGGTATGTTCATGGTATATTGTTGACATTGTTTTTGGATGGATTTCTCCCATTAAATAAAATCATACTTTCTAGAGGGCAACTGTCTGGCGTTTCCATCCCATCAGTCTGATCCGCAGTGATCCCATGTTTGAGTCGCACATACTTATGTTGTTGGTTATGTTTTAGGTAGTTTTCACCCCTGCGGTGTCTCAAAGATTTTCAATGAATCTCCTAATCACAGATCCCCTATTCATGCCTATTAGCAGATCCTCTGTGTATCTATGCCAATAGCACCCCATTGTGCAAACACTGACAGTGTCTCACCTCCTATAAAATTGGATCCCTTCCCCAGTGGTCACCTTAGTTATCTTCCTCGCCCACCCAGATACCTTGTAGTTTTGTCCCAGACACTCAAAGGTGCCCAGGTGGACATCTGTCATCTTTTTCAATTTGATTTCCCATATATGTGATGTAAGTAAGTGTTAGGGCCCATTTGGATTCGTTATACACAGTGTGATCATAAGACTGGCTTCCCACCACCAGCCCCTCAGAACATAAGCGGACCCGGTGAAATAATATAAGACATTTTTGTCTAGATCTGCCTAAAGGGGGGTCTGAGGAGTGACCTGATCTTCGCATGTTCTCAGGATGAGGAGATGCTTTAAAAGAAACAGTAGGCTAGACTCTGTTAACCTCAGATATATGGAAGTATGAAAAAAGGCGCTCTTGGCGCTGTAGACCCAGATGAACAGTTGGCTTTGGACTGCTCTGTCCCTTATTAGAACATTGGAATGTTGGGAGCTCCATTGAAAACAATGGTGTGCTCTGGGCTCATAATGGCTGGTATAAGCCTGGAGCCCCAACATTCCAATGTTTCTTTGTTCACAGCTCTGGCTGTGAACAAAGGCTTCAGGGAGCCTGAGGGGATTCCAATCCCCTCATGCTCCTAAAAGGCTTTGGTTTTTTTTGTTAGAACATTCTGTCCTCTAGTCACAGAATGTTCTAATAGCCTTATAGCCCTTCGTAGATGGGGTATGCCAGCTATTAAAGGCCCTCTCCAGCGTTAAAGGCCGCATCCGAGCCAAAGGCGAGGCGGCCTTTAACGCTGGAGAGTGCCTTTAATAGCCGGTATAGCCCTCTACGAAGGGCTATAAGGCTATATTAGAGACCTCGCTGGACTGTGCCTGGGTGCAGAGTGTGGAAGTCTCGTAGCTGAAGGGGTGACTGGGTGAAGATGTCCAATGCTTGCAGAAAGTTGGGTCCTTTACTTTTTCCAACCTCCAGAGGAATGGGACGAGGCACTGAGGCTAATCAGAGCAGCCCTCACTTCGGCAGGCAAGATTCAGCTCGGTCCCTTTCTGTGCATTTTTCAATAAAGAAAGTAGCTTCAGTGGGACCGTGCATAGAAGGTATCCAGCCCGCTGAAGCCCTGCCTGATATGACTTTGAATTTAGCCCTACAGGAGGATTTCAAGCTGCAAAATCGTGACAAGGGACGAAGGTAAAACTCGGGAATGGGACCAAGTGGCAAAGTTATAGGTTATATATTAATCCTGTTTGTAACTTTTAGCACCAACACTGAAGGCTTCAGGCATATTCTAGGTGAACTTTATTTAGACCTGGTTTTGACCAGGCAAGATATTGTATTATTAGATTCACAGGATTCCTTCTCACAAATTAACAACCCAGCATCTCACACAACCCTTGTGTCACACTGTAACTGAGAGGCCAGCTTGGATCTTGAAAATTCTACCTTTTCTACCGGATTCAGCCAGGAAAACTTTGATCAGTTCATTGGTGTTGTCCGCCTTGGATTATTGTAACGCCCTTTTCCTACATGCCCAAACTCGAGTGACAAACAAGATGCAGTCAATTCAAAATGCAGCAGCCCGGCTGCTTTCGGGACTTCCCAAGTTTGCACCTGTTTCCAACACCATCAGGAAACTTCATTGGCTCCCGATACGCAGTCGAATTAAGTTTAAATCGCTGTGTATTGTCTACAAGGCACTCAACAATCAAGGCCCCCACTTTCTCAAACATAACCTTTTCCGTTACATACCAACTCGCTCTCTCCGCTCCACCCATCACAATCATCTAGTAGTACCACGCACTAGAACAGTCACCTGGGGCGATAGGCGCTTTTTGGTTGCCGCCCCAAAACTCTGGAATTCCCTACCTTCTCACATCAGGACCAGTCCATCCCTGCTAATATTTCGTAAACAACTTAAGACTTGGTTGTTTGATCAATAGTTAGGAAGGTTCCGTTGGTTCTCCTGGATGTTGACCTATGCCCTCAGCCAGCGCCGAGACGCCTACGGGTATTCGCCGCGCTTTAAAAATTACAGTAAATAAATAAATAAATAAATAAATAAACTTGCCTCTTCCTAACTTGCCTCCTGTTGTAAATACATATTTCCAGACCTTTCTATTCCTGTTAGGTAGACACCATGCGTCACATTATCTAGGGGTGGCGATAATCATCGCAGAGCGCACTTAGCTCGCTTTTCTTTATCACCCGCTACCGCTGGAATATCTCGCCAAGCTAGCGCTGTATTACCAACGCTCAGCAATATGGCGATAACTATTCCAGCGATAGCGGGCAAATGGCCAAACATTGCCTGAAAAATAGCGATGCCCCTCCCAAAACGGCAATGATCTTGATGATAAGGCCCCATAATCCACCTCCCATGTTAGGTATGCCTAACCCAGGAATTTAGCAGACGTTAAATTCCTGCGTTAGGCCATGGGTAGTGCGATTATTATCATCGCTACCCCTCCTTGCTAATATCGCGAAGCTGCCTTCGCAATATTTTCCCATGTTGTTTCTGTCAGCCACGCCTACATTGCATCTCATTATCGATGCGTAGGGAGTGGTGACAGAAACAGGAGATAAATCAAGGATACACGCACTACCGTGTCCTTGTTAATAAAGCAATAGAATTATCGCCGCTTTACGGCCAAAAACGGCCGCTAAAGCGGTGATAATTCTCTTGATAATATGTCCCCAAGACATTTGCTTACTAACCTGGGAGCAGTCTAACCTTACTTTCGACACTGGCTGAGCACTTACTCATTTTGGGCCGTGAATCCTGGGGTTTTGGATGATTTTGTTGACTTCTCAGCCATCTGTTCTCAAACTAGTCAGGTTGTATAATTCTGCTGCGCTGCGTTGCGTGACAGGGAGAGGGCAGGAATGTGCCAAATATAACATTAAACAGCGCATTCTTGTCCCCTCCTTGCAGTGGTTCACTGTGTGCTGCCTCACGCCAATGGAGGTACCCTTGGTGGCCGTGCGCGGCTTGGTTAAAGCCACACTGGTTTTTGCGTCGCTCTTGCGTTACCTTGCATAGAGCAAGGGCAACGCAAAGCCTTTGATACATCTGGCCCCAGGGTTTAGGGCAAAAAGCAGACATAGCATATCCAGCAGGTTATATGTTGCAGCATTGTCAGACACCTCTTCTGATTGGCTGATGTAGTAGAAGGTAAAACCCCATTCCCAATGAGAAATATTTGCTGTAGAACCCAACGTTACTTGCTGTATTAGTGACTTACCTGTCCCATTTCTGGAACCTTCTATTTTTCTGTGCCACTTGGAATTCTAACTCCCTCTCGGTTAATTAATTACTTTATTGGATAAAAATAGTAACTGAGGTCCTGGACACCCGGACACTGTCCATTAACAACTGACTGCACCAGGACACATAGAAAGGCCTCCCAAGCCTTCATTGAGATGAAATGCCTCGTCGCAAAATGTTCAGAACATCTTTGAGCCTACTTCACTCACAGACTGTTTACTGCGGCACCAGTTTACTTAATCCATCAGGCAATAGCCTTCTACCTTGGGTGTTTGCTGCACAGCTCCTAGAGACACTAGCAGCCTGATTCATGAAAGGTAATTGCACTCGCAAAGGGCCAGATTCTGAGAATCTGGCCCTTTGCGAGTGCAATTTTTGCATTTGGGATTCATCATCCCAAATTCAAAAATCGCTATTTCAGAACTCGCATATTTGCGAGGAATAGCATTTAAGGAATCTCTATTAGAGATTCCTTAAATGCTATTCTTAAAACATTTAAAAATTGCGATTTTGCAATTTTGGGCCGCTATTTACCGCGAGGTCAAACCTCGTGGTAAATAGCAAAAACTTAGAAAAATGCTTTTGTGTAACATCTGTGTAATTTGACATTTCAGGGGTGTTACAGGGTGTCCTTTGGACACCCCTGCACCCTTGAAACCGCAATCTCATTTGCGATTAGCTAATTGCTAATCGCAAATAAGGAATGACTCCCCATGCATTCCTATGGGCCTTTAGGAATGCATGGGGAGTTATTCCTTATTTGCGATTAGCAATTAGCTAATCGCAAATAAGGAATCTGTAGGAATCGCAAAAAATATTGCGATTCCTACATGAATCCCGTTTTGCGAGTCTGGAATAGCGATTCCTTATGAATCGCTATTTCAGACTCGCAAAACTTCACAATGATGAATCTGGCCGTTAACCCTTTCAAGGTTTCCAAAAACTCGGTGTTGGAAATGGGATCCCTGGCTGGCCAGGGCTTTCGCCAAAGTCAGTCAGAGACCACCACTCCCAAGTCAGGGCAAGGGAGTCACACACCAAGGCAACCCCTACTCGCCCTCTAGGTAACGTGGCGCGAGCAGTCAAGGCTAAACTTGGAGGCGATGTAAGTTAAGTATTTGCGCATGCACCCTAGCAACAACACCCAAGGCCCACCACAAAGAAAACACTCCACACAAGGTTATGTAAAAATAGCCTTTGTATTATAAAAATATACATCAGATAAAACACACATCTTATTACACGGTGCCAACAGGCACGGGCGGAATTTACAAGGGATATTTGTACAGGACAGGGCCACTTGGACCACTGTCAGGGGTATCAGCACTTTTAGAAATAATTACTGTAGCACAAAAATATAACAGTAGAGCCTACAACCAGTAATCACTGGTAACAGGACCTCTCTAGCACCACCTGTACTAGGGAGAAAACAACCACCTACATGTCACAATACCTATAGGGGTGCAAGGATAAAACACATGATGTATCAACATTCAGAGGTGTAAAGGCACATGACGCATAAGCAATACATTCAGAGGTGCAGAATCAATAACCATTACCCCATACTCACAAGTCACCACCTGTGACTGTCCCGGTGTCCCAATGTCAGGGCCTAAACGTGGCAGTTGCCCACAAAGTGCTGGGCAACTGGAGCAGGGAAAGTTAGCGCAAAGTTGGAGCCTCTCTGGGCTCAAAGAACCACCACTGTGGCACTGGTGAGCCTCTCTCAGGCTCTCTCACCAGCAAGGGGGGCTGCTGAGCCTCTCAGGGCTCCAGCAACGAACAGGCGCAGCCTCGCTGGGCTGGGGGGTCCCTCGCTCTGGGGACCCAAAGCAGTGATGTTCGCCAAGAGCCACGCTGGGCTCTAAATCAACTGGTGCCCTCGGGGCACCTTGTGGCTCCAGAACGCGGAGATGCTCCCTGAGCCCTCAGGCTCAACAACACACGGGCGCTTCTCTTTGGGAGTCCCCCCTCTGGGGACTCGAAGTGAGCGTGGGGCGCTCAGAGCCTCTCAGGGCTCGTGAGGTAAAGCAATGCCCCCGGAGCCCTCAGGCTTGAAACACAAAGGCGCGAGGTCGCGCTACCGAGAGGGGGCGGGGCGGACACCGGCAATGTGTCCCGACGCTCCCCCCCTCCTCTGCAGGCACCTACCGGGTTGCGCTGGTCTCTCCCGTTGGTCCCGGGCTCTCCTTCCCTCTCGGGGAGCCTCGGCAGGCTCTCTCGCGGCTCGGCGAGGGAGGCGGGACTTCCGGTCGGCCTTTCCGGGGCCGCGCTCTGATTGGCCGGCCGGCTGGAACACTTCCGGGTCGTCGCGGGCAGTGCGGCGGCCCGTTTTAGGCAGGCAGGCGGCTTCCCAGGATCCGAGGAGTGGGCTCCCTCGTGAATCCAATAAATCGGCACTTGGGCAAAACAATACGGCAATGAGCGGGGTGGCACCCGCGCCGTCCAACCACCACACGGGGCGATCGGAGGCCGGGTGGGCACCGGCCTCTGCAGACCACAGCGCTCCCAAGCGCTGCAGGCACAAATAAGCGCTCGTAAGCGCTAAACAGCAGCAAAAAGCGCTCCCAGGCGCTGGGGGTAAAATCCAGCGTTTCCAAGCGCTAGGCAGGCGATCTCAGCGCTCCTAGCGCTGAAGGACAGAGAGCAGCGCTCTCAGGCTGCAGGCAACGAAGTCCTCAGTGCTCCCCAGCACTGGAGGACAGGACAGGGCTCCAGCAGGGCTGGAGGCAGGCAGGGGGGGCAAGGCTGGGCCAGAGCCAGCACACTGGGTCTCCAGGCAGGGAGACTCCCCAAGTGGCGGTCCTTCTGGCCCCAGCAGCGGCACAAGCCCCCTCTGGCAGGATTCCAAAAGAAGAACATTTTCCAAGGGGACACAGCCCCTTCTTATACTGTAAATTCCTTTGTTACAATGTGCAGGGTGGGGGGAAAACCAGTCGCAGCTGGTTCTGGAGCACTCTTGATGGCCCAACCACCCATTCCTTTCACTGGGGAGGCTAGGGTCATTAGACACACCACAGGGGGGCGGAGCCAGCATTGTGTGGGGAAAACCCAGCCCATCCAGGACCCAGGTATACTCCTCCCACACATCACTCATGCTAATCTCCCACTCACCACCGGGCAGACCCATCCAGACTTCCTGGAGCCTGGCATGCCAGCCAGCTCCAGCCAATCACGCTCCAGCACCCTTACTGCACACATATCTCAATGTCCAGAAGTAGCACTTCCCAACTAGACACACACATGCCGCAGACACCATCTTGCAGCATTCACTCTCACGAGTTCAGGCATACCAAACTCGAGCCTGCACTCCCCACGCATCAGGAACTACCAGGGACACACACATTCCCCATGCATTCCTATGGGAGGGCAGGCCAGCCATACTTCACGCACGCACTTTCACTCTGGGACTCAGGGGAAAGTGCGCAGAGACCCAAAAATCACTGACACAGGGTCACAAATAAGGCAAAAAGTCTAGGGGTGAACCTGCCCTGCGGGCCAAGTCCAACACAACCCCCTTCCAGCCAAAACGCAGGGGAGAACAATCACCACCGTGATGGACTTCCCTGCTTGGGGCGATAGAACACGGACGCAGGCCCGCCACTGCCGGGACACTCTCCTGTTCTATGCCACGGTGAACCCCTAGGGTTCCTTCTAAAGCTCCTGTAAGGACCAACTGGGCTACCCCACTGGTACTCCTCAGCTGTCCGCGGCCAGGACCCGGCCCTGGGCCACCCAGGTGCCACCGGTCCTTGCCAATTCGCAGAGCGGGGGGTAGTAACCCCTGGCACATAGTGTCCATTCTCCACTCTCCCTGTCTGCAAGACAGGACTAGACTGCCACTGGTTCACCAGCCTTTGGTCTACAACCTCAGGCGGACCAGGAGTCTCAGGGAAGGCTCTCCTCCCCTTACCTCGTCTTCCAGGGTTCCTCCTCCTCCTGCGAGGGGTACCCTTACAACGCCACTCCAACCCAGGGTTTAACCCCTCAGGTTGCGCCGGGGTCAGAGGTGGGCTTTCCCACCCTCTGCACCCCCTTCCAGAGGTCTGCCCTCTCCCAACTGGAGAAGTTCCCCTGGAAGAACCGGTCAGGACACCGCTTACAGTCGTCCTACCCTTCAGGTCAGGCCGAACCTGCACCTGGCCTCCCAACCTCCGGTCTAAAACCTTTAGTGGAATAATTGCCTGGCACTCCAGGACTTCTGGGGATTCACACGCAATCCCCCTGAGGCTGACACATGACCCATGTGTCGTGTGACGGTCTGTCTGGCGCAGATCTCCCGCTTCCTGCCCACCTGACAGGGCGCAAAGATCCCCCAGACCAGAAGTGGCGCCACCCGGGTCCACCCAAGACCTAGCCCAACTGGCTAGTCTCTGGTCCACTGGTGCATCCACTGGGAAACTCGTCCCCCAATCACTCCTCGCTTCGGACTTCTGTGCCCTCCCAACTGGAGCGACACTGCCGGACACTGGAACCCCTGGAGCTCTGATTACAGACGCTCCAGGTTCCCTAGACACTAGGAGATCTTCCTCAAGTGTACTCACAGGACAGCCTAGGTCCCTAACCTGGTGTTCCCTCAAGAAACCACCCAAGTTCGGAGACAGGGCTTCGGGCCTCTGGGGGCTCTCAGCCACCCACTGACTCCTGCTCCACTGAGCCAGGCAGTCAGCCCTTCCACCCCTCTCACTATACTGGGACCTAGCTGGGCTGCACTGAGCCTCTTCCACCACGCTGGGCTGGAAGCTCCCTGTACCACTGCTGTTGGACTCACTCTCCAATGACTGTACAGAACCTCTGGCACTCTCCCAGCGCTCTGCTTCATCTGCAAGGCCCCAAGGACTAAAACACTTCAACTTCAGCAGGTGCTGACGCAACTCTGGGCAGACAACACTGAGCAACTGCTCTTTAAGGAACATATTTACCACACTGTCCACCTCATCATCCACCTCATCGTTCAAGTTAGCCTTCAGCCAGTCCCACATTGCATCTGAACAGTCATCCACAAAATACTTCCATTCCTGGTGAGGCGGTTTTCTAAGGTTCCTAAACCTCAACCTATTCTCCTCCTCTGGAGAAACAGGAACCATACTCTGGGAACTGGGAGTGGGACTGTCAATACCAACATTTAAAAAGCTGCCACCACTGGACTCCACCCTCCCTGGGGGATCCAGAAAATTCAGACTGCGGGCAGGGGATAACCTACTCTCTAGGGCTATCTTCTCCCTGGCCCAGGCCCTCTCAGCCTCTGCAATCCGCTCATTCACACCCAGCTGCGCCATCTTCCAGGCATACTCTAACCTGAGCTTCTCTATGGCCAGCTGGTGCTCCCTCTCTTCTCTCCTATCCATCCACTCCTCTGGGGACAGGGAAAGGGATGGGGTGCTACTTCTGACACGGGACTCAGCAAGGGACTCCCTATCTAGGGGGTACTCGCTCTCTGCTGGCGCCCATCCACTGTCAGACTCACTCTCCACATCAGACTCTTCAGGGCTCCCCTCAGACCCACCACCCTCATGGTGTGCGGTCCGGGCCCTCTCCCTCTCACTGTGCTCACGCTCCCAGTCACTCTTCTGCCACAGGATCATGTTATCCCTAAGCTTGGACTGGGTGTCTGACTCACTCACTGGGATGTCTCTCTCCTTACATAACCGTACCAACTCATGCACACTGTACTTAAACAGGCTACACAGGTTAAAAGGAGATTCCATCTTGACAGGATGCTCACAGACACGTGCAACACAAGGGACCTAGCAATCTGAAGTAAAAGTACACAATTCCAAAATTTCCACACTCTCCTTAAAAAAGAACTCACTCATGCGTCCAGGGAAACACACCATTCATCCACACACACCCTCCCCTCGGATCGGTAAGGCAGTTTCTACCACCCCTGACTTCTCAACCTGACCACATGTGACACAGGTACCAAACTCTGGAAGCAGGGCGGGGGACAAATGTACTGAACACAATTATCAAATGACACTCTTCAGGAGAAGCAATAATGGAACTTCACCAAAACACAATAATCGCCAAAAATGTGGTCATCTAAAATGCAGAGCTTTGTAGTGGCCAGCTGCTACTGTGGTACAATGCAAACACAAATTCTTATCCCACCGCTGCCACCAATGTTGGAAATGGGATCCCTGGCTGGCCAGGGCTTTCGCCAAAGTCAGTCAGAGACCACCACTCCCAAGTCAGGGCAAGGGAGTCACACACCAAGGCAACCCCTACTCGCCCTCTAGGTAACGTGGCGCGAGCAGTCAAGGCTAAACTTGGAGGCGATGTAAGTTAAGTATTTGCGCATGCACCCTAGCAACAACACCCAAGGCCCACCACAAAGAAAACACTCCACACAAGGTTATGTAAAAATAGCCTTTGTATTATAAAAATATACATCAGATAAAACACACATCTTATTACACGGTGCCAACAGGCACGGGCGGAATTTACAAGGGATATTTGTACAGGACAGGGCCACTTGGACCACTGTCAGGGGTATCAGCACTTTTAGAAATAATTACTGTAGCACAAAAATATAACAGTAGAGCCTACAACCAGTAATCACTGGTAACAGGACCTCTCTAGCACCACCTGTACTAGGGAGAAAACAACCACCTACATGTCACAATACCTATAGGGGTGCAAGGATAAAACACATGATGTATCAACATTCAGAGGTGTAAAGGCACATGACGCATAAGCAATACATTCAGAGGTGCAGAATCAATAACCATTACCCCATACTCACAAGTCACCACCTGTGACTGTCCCGGTGTCCCAATGTCAGGGCCTAAACGTGGCAGTTGCCCACAAAGTGCTGGGCAACTGGAGCAGGGAAAGTTAGCGCAAAGTTGGAGCCTCTCTGGGCTCAAAGAACCACCACTGTGGCACTGGTGAGCCTCTCTCAGGCTCTCTCACCAGCAAGGGGGGCTGCTGAGCCTCTCAGGGCTCCAGCAACGAACAGGCGCAGCCTCGCTGGGCTGGGGGGTCCCTCGCTCTGGGGACCCAAAGCAGTGATGTTCGCCAAGAGCCACGCTGGGCTCTAAATCAACTGGTGCCCCCGGGGCACCTTGTGGCTCCAGAACGCGGAGATGCTCCCTGAGCCCTCAGGCTCAACAACACACGGGCGCTTCTCTTTGGGAGTCCCCCCTCTGGGGACTCGAAGTGAGCGTGGGGCGCTCAGAGCCTCTCAGGGCTCGTGAAGTAAAGCAATGCCCCCAGAGCCCTCAGGCTTGAAACACAAAGGCGCGAGGTCGCGCTACCGAGAGGGGGCGGGGCGGACACCGGCAATGTGTCCCGACGCTCCCCCCCTCCTCTGCAGGCACCTACCGGGTTGCGCTGGTCTCTCCCGTTGGTCCCGGGCTCTCCTTCCCTCTCGGGGAGCCTCGGCAGGCTCTCTCGCGGCTCGGCGAGGGAGGCGGGACTTCCGGTCGGCCTTTCCGGGGCCGCGCTCTGATTGGCCGGCCGGCTGGAACACTTCCGGGTCGTCGCGGGCAGCGCGGCGGCCCGTTTTAGGCAGGCAGGCGGCTTCCCAGGATCCGAGGAGTGGGCTCCCTCGTGAATCCAATAAATCGGCACTTGGGCAAAACAATACGGCAATGAGCGGGGTGGCACCCGCGCCGTCCAACCACCACACGGGGCGATCGGAGGCCGGGTGGGCACCGGCCTCTGCAGACCACAGCGCTCCCAAGCGCTGCAGGCACAAATAAGCGCTTGTAAGCGCTAAACAGCAGCAAAAAGCGCTCCCAGGCGCTGGGGGTAAAATCCAGCGTTTCCAAGCGCTAGGCAGGCGATCTCAGCGCTCCTAGCGCTGAAGGGCAGAGAGCAGCGCTCTCAGGCTGCAGGCAACGAAGTCCTCAGTGCTCCCCAGCACTGGAGGACAGGACAGGGCTCCAGCAGGGCTGGAGGCAGGCAGGGGGGGCAAGGCTGGGCCAGAGCCAGCACACTGGGTCTCCAGGCAGGGAGACTCCCCAAGTGGCGGTCCTTCTGGCCCCAGCAGCGGCACAAGCCCCCTCTGGCAGGATTCCAAAAGAAGAACATTTTCCAAGGGGACACAGCCCCTTCTTATACTGTAAATTCCTTTGTTACAATGTGCAGGGTGGGGGGAAAACCAGTCGCAGCTGGTTCTGGAGCACTCTTGATGGCCCAACCACCCATTCCTTTCACTGGGGAGGCTAGGGTCATTAGACACACCACAGGGGGGCGGAGCCAGCATTGTGTGGGGAAAACCCAGCCCATCCAGGACCCAGGTATACTCCTCCCACACATCACTCATGCTAATCTCCCACTCACCACCGGGCAGACCCATCCAGACTTCCTGGAGCCTGGCATGCCAGCCAGCTCCAGCCAATCACGCTCCAGCACCCTTACTGCACACATATCTCAATGTCCAGAAGTAGCACTTCCCAACTAGACACACACATGCCGCAGACACCATCTTGCAGCATTCACTCTCACGAGTTCAGGCATACCAAACTCGAGCCTGCACTCCCCACGCATCAGGAACTACCAGGGACACACACATTCCCCATGCATTCCTATGGGAGGGCAGGCCAGCCATACTTCACGCACGCACTTTCACTCTGGGACTCAGGGGAAAGTGCGCAGAGACCCAAAAATCACTGACACAGGGTCACAAATAAGGCAAAAAGTCTAGGGGTGAACCTGCCCTGCGGGCCAAGTCCAACACAACCCCCTTCCAGCCAAAACGCAGGGGAGAACAATCACCACCGTGATGGACTTCCCTGCTTGGGGCGATAGAACACGGACGCAGGCCCGCCACTGCCGGGACACTCTCCTGTTCTATGCCACGGTGAACCCCTAGGGTTCCTTCTAAAGCTCCTGTAAGGACCAACTGGGCTACCCCACTGGTACTCCTCAGCTGTCCGCGGCCAGGACCCGGCCCTGGGCCACCCAGGTGCCACCGGTCCTTGCCAATTCGCAGAGCGGGGGGTAGTAACCCCTGGCACATAGTGTCCATTCTCCACTCTCCCTGTCTGCAAGACAGGACTAGACTGCCACTGGTTCACCAGCCTTTGGTCTACAACCTCAGGCGGACCAGGAGTCTCAGGGAAGGCTCTCCTCCCCTTACCTCGTCTTCCAGGGTTCCTCCTCCTCCTGCGAGGGGTACCCTTACAACGCCACTCCAACCCAGGGTTTAACCCCTCAGGTTGCGCCGGGGTCAGAGGTGGGCTTTCCCACCCTCTGCACCCCCTTCCAGAGGTCTGCCCTCTCCCAACTGGAGAAGTTCCCCTGGAAGAACCGGTCAGGACACCGCTTACAGTCGTCCTACCCTTCAGGTCAGGCCGAACCTGCACCTGGCCTCCCAACCTCCGGTCTAAAACCTTTAGTGGAATAATTGCCTGGCACTCCAGGACTTCTGGGGATTCACACGCAATCCCCCTGAGGCTGACACATGACCCATGTGTCGTGTGACGGTCTGTCTGGCGCAGATCTCCCGCTTCCTGCCCACCTGACAGGGCGCAAAGATCCCCCAGACCAGAAGTGGCGCCACCCGGGTCCACCCAAGACCTAGCCCAACTGGCTAGTCTCTGGTCCACTGGTGCATCCACTGGGAAACTCGTCCCCCAATCACTCCTCGCTTCGGACTTCTGTGCCCTCCCAACTGGAGCGACACTGCCGGACACTGGAACCCCTGGAGCTCTGATTACAGACGCTCCAGGTTCCCTAGACACTAGGAGATCCTTCTCAAGTGTACTCACAGGACAGCCTAGGTCCCTAACCTGGTGTTCCCTCAAGAAACCACCCAAGTTCAGAGACAGGGCTTCGGGCCTCTGGGGGCTCTCAGCCACCCACTGACTCCTGCTCCACTGAGCCAGGCAGTCAGCCCTTCCACCCCTCTCACTATACTGGGACCTAGCTGGGCTGCACTGAGCCTCTTCCACCACGCTGGGCTGGAAGCTCCCTGTACCACTGCTGTTGGACTCACTCTCCAATGACTGTACAGAACCTCTGGCACTCTCCCAGCGCTCTGCTTCATCTGCAAGGCCCCAAGGACTAAAACACTTCAACTTCAGCAGGTGCTGACGCAACTCTGGGCAGACAACACTGAGCAACTGCTCTTTAAGGAACATATTTACCACACTGTCCACCTCATCATCCACCTCATCGTTCAAGTTAGCCTTCAGCCAGTCCCACATTGCATCTGAACAGTCATCCACAAAATACTTCCATTCCTGGTGAGGCGGTTTTCTAAGGTTCCTAAACCTCAACCTATTCTCCTCCTCTGGAGAAACAGGAACCATACTCTGGGAACTGGGAGTGGGACTGTCAATACCAACATTTAAAAAGCTGCCACCACTGGACTCCACCCTCCCTGGGGGATCCAGAAAATTCGGACTGCGGGCAGGGGATAACCTACTCTCTAGGGCTATCTTCTCCCTGGCCCAGGCCCTCTCAGCCTCTGCAATCCGCTCATTCACACCCAGCTGCGCCATCTTCCAGGCATACTCTAACCTGAGCTTCTCTATGGCCAGCTGGTGCTCCCTCTCTTCTCTCCTATCCATCCACTCCTCTGGGGACAGGGAATGGGATGGGGTGCTACTTCTGACACGGGACCCAGCAAGGGACTCCCTATCTAGGGGGTACTCGCTCTCTGCTGGCGCCCATCCACTGTCAGACTCACTCTCCACATCAGACTCTTCAGGGCTCCCCTCAGACCCACCACCCTCATGGTGTGCGGTCCGGGCCCTCTCCCTCTCACTGTGCTCACGCTCCCAGTCACTCTTCTGCCACAGGATCATGTTATCCCTAAGCTTGGACTGGGTGTCTGACTCACTCACTGGGATGTCTCTCTCCTTACATAACCGTACCAACTCATGCACACTGTACTTAAACAGGCTACACAGGTTAAAAGGAGATTCCATCTTGACAGGATGCTCACAGACACGTGCAACACAAGGGACCTAGCAATCTGAAGTAAAAGTACACAATTCCAAAATTTCGACACTCTCCTTAAAAAAGAACTCACTCATGCGTCCAGGGAAACACACCATTCATCCACACACACCCTCCCCTCGGATCGGTAAGGCAGTTTCTACCACCCCTGACTTCTCAACCTGACCACATGTGACACAGGTACCAAACTCTGGAAGCAGGGCGGGGGACAAATGTACTGAACACAATTATCAAATGACACTCTTCAGGAGAAGCAATAATGGAACTTCACCAAAACACAATAATCCCCAAAAATGTGGTCATCTAAAATGCAGAGCTTTGTAGTGGCCAGCTGCTACTGTGGTACAATGCAAACACAAATTCTTACCCCACCGCTGCCACCAATGTTGGAAATGGGATCCCTGGCTGGCCAGGGCTTTCGCCAAAGTCAGTCAGAGACCACCACTCCCAAGTCAGGGCAAGGGAGTCACACACCAAGGCAACCCCTACTCGCCCTCTAGGTAACGTGGCGCGAGCAGTCAAGGCTAAACTTGGAGGCGATGTAAGTTAAGTATTTGCGCATGCACCCTAGCAACAACACCCAAGGCCCACCACAAAGAAAACACTCCACACAAGGTTATGTAAAAATAGCCTTTGTATTATAAAAATATACATCAGATAAAACACACATCTTATTACACGGTGCCAACAGGCACGGGCGGAATTTACAAGGGATATTTGTACAGGACAGGGCCACTTGGACCACTGTCAGGGGTATCAGCACTTTTAGAAATAATTACTGTAGCACAAAAATATAACAGTAGAGCCTACAACCAGTAATCACTGGTAACAGGACCTCTCTAGCACCACCTGTACTAGGGAGAAAACAACCACCTACATGTCACAATACCTATAGGGGTGCAAGGATAAAACACATGATGTATCAACATTCAGAGGTGTAAAGGCACATGACGCATAAGCAATACATTCAGAGGTGCAGAATCAATAACCATTACCCCATACTCACAAGTCACCACCTGTGACTGTCCCGGTGTCCCAATGTCAGGGCCTAAACGTGGCAGTTGCCCACAAAGTGCTGGGCAACTGGAGCAGGGAAAGTTAGCGCAAAGTTGGAGCCTCTCTGGGCTCAAAGAACCACCACTGTGGCACTGGTGAGCCTCTCTCAGGCTCTCTCACCAGCAAGGGGGGCTGCTGAGCCTCTCAGGGCTCCAGCAACGAACAGGCGCAGCCTCGCTGGGCTGGGGGGTCCCTCGCTCTGGGGACCCAAAGCAGTGATGTTCGCCAAGAGCCACGCTGGGCTCTAAATCAACTGGTGCCCCCGGGGCACCTTGTGGCTCCAGAACGCGGAGATGCTCCCTGAGCCCTCAGGCTCAACAACACACGGGCGCTTCTCTTTGGGAGTCCCCCCTCTGGGGACTCGAAGTGAGCGTGGGGCGCTCAGAGCCTCTCAGGGCTCGTGAAGTAAAGCAATGCCCCCGGAGCCCTCAGGCTTGAAACACAAAGGCGCGAGGTCGCGCTACCGAGAGGGGGCGGGGCGGACACCGGCAATGTGTCCCGACGCTCCCCCCCCTCCTCTGCAGGCACCTACCGGGTTGCGCTGGTCTCTCCCGTTGGTCCCGGGCTCTCCTTCCCTCTCGGGGAGCCTCGGCAGGCTCTCTCGCGGCTCGGCGAGGGAGGCGGGACTTCCGGTCGGCCTTTCCGGGGCCGCGCTCTGATTGGCCGGCCGGCTGGAACACTTCCGGGTCATCGCGGGCAGCGCGGCGGCCCGTTTTAGGCAGGCAGGCGGCTTCCCAGGATCCGAGGAGTGGGCTCCCTCGTGAATCCAATAAATCGGCACTTGGGCAAAACAATACGGCAATGAGCGGGGTGGCACCCGCGCCGTCCAACCACCACACGGGGCGATCGGAGGCCGGGTGGGCACCGGCCTCTGCAGACCACAGCGCTCCCAAGCGCTGCAGGCACAAATAAGCGCTCGTAAGCGCTAAACAGCAGCAAAAAGCGCTCCCAGGCGCTGGGGGTAAAATCCAGCGTTTCCAAGCGCTAGGCAGGCGATCTCAGCGCTCCTAGCGCTGAAGGGCAGAGAGCAGCGCTCTCAGGCTGCAGGCAACGAAGTCCTCAGTGCTCCCCAGCACTGGAGGACAGGACAGGGCTCCAGCAGGGCTGGAGGCAGGCAGGGGGGGCAAGGCTGGGCCAGAGCCAGCACACTGGGTCTCCAGGCAGGGAGACTCCCCAAGTGGCGGTCCTTCTGGCCCCAGCAGCGGCACAAGCCCCCTCTGGCAGGATTCCAAAAGAAGAACATTTTCCAAGGGGACACAGCCCCTTCTTATACTGTAAATTCCTTTGTTACAATGTGCAGGGTGGGGGGAAAACCAGTCGCAGCTGGTTCTGGAGCACTCTTGATGGCCCAACCACCCATTCCTTTCACTGGGGAGGCTAGGGTCATTAGACACACCACAGGGGGGCGGAGCCAGCATTGTGTGGGGAAAACCCAGCCCATCCAGGACCCAGGTATACTCCTCCCACACATCACTCATGCTAATCTCCCACTCACCACCGGGCAGACCCATCCAGACTTCCTGGAGCCTGGCATGCCAGCCAGCTCCAGCCAATCACGCTCCAGCACCCTTACTGCACACATATCTCAATGTCCAGAAGTAGCACTTCCCAACTAGACACACACATGCCGCAGACACCATCTTGCAGCATTCACTCTCACGAGTTCAGGCATACCAAACTCGAGCCTGCACTCCCCACGCATCAGGAACTACCAGGGACACACACATTCCCCATGCATTCCTATGGGAGGGCAGGCCAGCCATACTTCACGCACGCACTTTCACTCTGGGACTCAGGGGAAAGTGCGCAGAGACCCAAAAATCACTGACACAGGGTCACAAATAAGGCAAAAAGTCTAGGGGTGAACCTGCCCTGCGGGCCAAGTCCAACACTCGGTATACCCCGGCACGCATAACATTTAAAACTAAAATAGGTGACACTGTTTGGTCAGGACTAGTCAGGCAAGAGATGTTCTTACACAGAAAACACGAGAAATTTAATTTAGCAAAACATTCACTAATTTATTTCATTGGTATCAAAAAAATTACCGGGAGAAGTATTACAAAATGTGTAGGGACTGAAACACTTAAATGTCGATGATACAATCAAACAACAGAGTCTCTTTTATTGTCAAATAGTGGCTCAGTCCTTGATGCAGAACACAAAACAGCCAACACGTATTTCGTCACATCCGTGACTTCCTCAAGGCTCTAAAAGAACGTATTTCTGTGAAAAAGTTAGCAGCTCGCCAGTAATGATATGTAGTGGATTTTAGACTGCTTCATTTGGAGTCGACTTGAATGGATTAGAATCGTGTCATAGGCCACTCTTCGTCTTGAATTATATAGTGAAATTTAGTAATTCGTATTACCTTATGACTAGGGTAACTTCTGTCATTGAGAATGCAATGTTGAAAGCCATAAGACCAAGTATATCGCGGCTTGTAAAGAACTGTGATAAGTCTGCCTCTACGATTTATGACGAACGAGCAGGTGAGAAGCTGTCGTAATTCCAATTTAAGACGGCTTCGGAAAGGACTATGATAAGTCCTTCATAATTAAACCAACCACCCGTTGTCGTGGACCCATCCCGTCTGTACTGCTCCGCGGAAAAAGCCTTTCAAGGTAAAGAATTGTTTTCCCCTTAGGTCAGCGGAAGATTATTAGCTTGATCCAATCGAGTTGGGCTCTATAGCTTGTGTAAAGGTCCGTGTCAGAGGAAAGTTAGTCCATGCTCCACAGCACCTCTTCACCCCCTTAATATGGTTATTGATGGAATTAATGGCCAATCCAGACCTGGGTGGCTACTGGACAGCAGGGTAATCAATAGCTAAGAATGAAGCTCAGTCCCAGAGAGAGGGGTAGTTACCGTTGGCATGGCCTTCCATTGAGTTCTAGGCAATCTTGCTATAAAAGTATCTGTTTATCTGTTTGGTAACAGGAATTTAACTTTACTCCTGGTCTATTCAGCCCATCTTACTGTGAAACTGTGAATGTGATTTTGATAGCAGTGTGCAAAAGCTTAAAACTTAATGCTATTGCTTTGCATATTGCTGGAGATGTGTTCTCCTGGAGAAGCTGCATGGAGAAGCTGAAATCTGTTACACTTTAGAAGCTTGTGGAACAAATATGTTGTTCACTTCTTCTTCCTATATCTGTACCCCATCCGGGTTCAAAAGGGACCTAGGGACAGCTGCCTTGCTAGTTAGGCAAATTCAAAAACCACAGGTGATGGACAGAATGCAGAACAATGTCATACATTCACCCCAGTACAGAGATCTGGACCTAAATCCATCGTTTTTTTGCACTCCACACCACCACAGTTCAGACATAGCCATATGCAAATCAGTCTGGCCCTATGCCTCATGGGAACAGTCCAGCCCGAACTGCCAAGCCATGCCTTCCCTGGACCGGAAACAAGCTTCCGAGGACGGGTTTCTGGCATTCCAGCCGTTTTCAGCCCAGCTTGCTTAAATCCAGTGGTGTGGAGTGCATCGGACTCACGTCTGAGCATACCCATCCCAATCGGGGTGACAAATGCAAAAACCACAGGTGATGGACAGAATGCAGAACAATGTCATACATTCACCCCAGTACAGAGATCTGGGCCTAAATCCATCGTTTTTTTGCACTCCACACCACCCCAGTTCAGACATGGCCATATGCAAATCAGTCTGGCCCTCAGCCTCATGGGAACAGTCCAGCCCGAACTGCCAAGCCATGCCTTCCATGGACCGGAAACAAGCTTCTGAGGACCGGTTTCTGGCATTCCAGCCGTCTTCAGCCCAGCTTGCTTGAATCCAGTGGTGTGGAGTGCATGTTAGACAGTCACTACAATTTGGAAATAAAAACACCCCTCTTTTAAGCAGAGCCCTTGTGGTTTAGCCATGCTGGCAGTCTATGGCCGTTGCAGAGAACACAACAATATCATGAATTTCTTTAAGGCCTTGTAGCTGACATTTTTACCAGTTTTCTCAATATCCCATTTGCCTCTGTGTTTACCATAGGTCACAGCCTGATTAATGTATTGTAGAGTGTTATGTGTAACACCTGCAGGCTTGTGAGCTGAGTTACAGATTAGAGTTCATATGGTTACCCATTGCATCTGGTCCTTATGATGTTTGTGTGCAGTTTGAGAGTTGAAGAACTACACGTCCCCATTTCTATTGCCTTAAGTATGTTGTTGTTTTGAAGAAAGTGTGAACCCGGTGTTCATTGCTTGAGTAGTGATTCTTTTCCATCTGTGTTTGGATTTACTCACTCATTTATTAACATTCCTGTAGCTTTAACCAAGCCAGAGGTGCAATCAGAACCTAAGTTAAGGAAAGAATGTCACTGCATGCTGCTCCCATACACCTGCTCCTGGATGAAATCCAAAATAAAAGGGAGTGAAGCTATGACGTGAGATAAAATCTAAGCACCCAAGCCTGCTCTAAGCATGTTAAAAAGCATTGGCAAAGGAAAAAGAACCACCTTGCAAGAATGTATTTCTTGCAAGCAAGAAATATTAAAAGAAATTTGAAGAAAATATAAAAATATAAAAGTAAAGGAGTAAATGGTGCAATGGCCCTGGCACTGCAGTGCACTCAGGACAGAAGTGCTAAAAAAAGAAACGGGGACTAACCAGGTTTGGCTGTATGCAAGTGACATCAAGGTTTATGACTTCACGGGCGTCATCTCCGCATCACAGGAAGTGACATCACAGCCCCGACATGATAGGAAGTGAAATCACAAGCTGAAACATAAAACCATAACACCTCACACACAAGCTTTGCAGGTCTATCATGAGTACATTTGAGCGCATTATAAAATTTAACAAAGTAGATTTTGTGTCTGGGTTGTGCCAAAAAAGTGACACAATCACAACACAAAATATGGGCTCAATTTTTAATTTTTTTTTTTAAGTCTGCCACAAAGAAGTTGGCAAAACGGAGAAACATAGCAGTAAATCTATTCTCCTTAATTGGTTTCAAAGGCTGTATTCTAAAATATGTTATGGGATTAATCCCAGGGAACAATAAGAATGGTAAAATAACTTTGGATGATAGCGTATTTGCTGAAGAGATCTGTTTTTTCTCTAAGTAGCATAGAGGGTTAATGTGCCTCCTGCTAAGCACATCATCTAAAATGCAGATGACAGATTTTATTTTATGTAGCTTGTTAAGTGAGTAACTTCTTATAACACAGAGTTCCTTTTGTTACATGCAGTTCATAGATTGTCATCCTTCTAATATAGCAGTGAGCTATGAAGGACATGTGACTCCTGCATCCTTACTGCCTTATGTAACATGTCTTGTACATAGATTTACACATTTATAGCATTTATTGTAAATGTATAATGTGTACATGTGATGTAAAGTGCTCCGATACCCTGCATTGGGATGAGTTGCGCTGTAAGAGAAATAAAATAAAACAAAATAGTGGTATTTAAATTGCTATTTGTGTAAATATTGGAACATTCCAACATACCTGACATTCTTACAGTGCATGCAAATGTCTTATATACCGGGATTAACAAGGTAAAAAGCAGGCCTCTCTTAAAGTATTTGTGCAGTGATAACAACCATCTGCGTGCCTTTGTTGTGCCCTGCCTTGCATTTGCATCTGTGAGAGGCTCCAGGGAGCTGTCAGTCAGGAGAGTGGAGCAAACTGAGCCCTGATGGAATCAGCTGGAATCTGATCAACTCCTTCCCCGCCTGCGCTTTGCTGCTGGAAAACCAAAGCAGACACCTGGCAGGTGCTGCTGAACGTGAGATTACATGGGACAAGTTCAGCATATTTCAGTCGGGCTTCCTTCCTGCAGGGTGGGCGGCGACCACCAGGGGAAAATAGTTGGTGTACGCCGCGTACCCCCGACTTGTGCCCTGAGTGGTTGATATTGTGCATCTCATTAGTAAAAATGCCCTCAATGGCAGGTAACCCATGGATGGTGCGGATTGTTCCACTGCCCCCAGCCTGCTGTGTGGGGAGGGAGGGGCGGGGGCACTAGTATAGGCCAATGGACGAAGGGGGCTGGCTGAAAATCCATCTGTGTGTATATGTATTTATTTTATGATGATATTTGGGAAAACATGAGGCGGGGAGATTCAAGGGCAGACATAAAATGGGCACTTGAAGCAACAGAGTACAGTAAATGGACACTACAGGAGCATATTAACAACTAGCCCAGTGACCTGTGAGGTAATAACAGGAGCAGCACCTATGCAACCTCGTGAGGGAATCGCTTTAATGTGCTACTTTTGAAGGTGATCACATAGGAGACCTACACAGTAACACGCACACCCTCTTTACACTTATGCAACATCGCCACCTACTGACTTCTCTGCGACTTGCATGTAAGGAGACGTGTTTTGCGTATAATCTCTGTCTCTTCGGATGTCACACGGGCGCCCACTTGCGCTTATGGTTGCTACATAGGTAACCAGGGAGCCTTGGACATGGGCAGTTAGAGTTTACGCAGGATGTGTTTGTATCGATTGTACAGAGAGCGACCTCTCGAATGACCTTGTTAGGCGCTTTATCTATTTGTGGCACTACGTGCAGGGTGATGTGATGCCAGCTTCTTCTCAGTACACGTTCCTCAGCCGGTCATTACCCTCGGTCACTGCACATGAACACAGGGCGCAGCCAGACATGCTCCCCCGCCCGTCCTTTGTCCGGGCTGGGCATTTCTGCTGCTCAGCACTGGCTGGCAGGCTGGTAACTGATCTGCGGTTCCCCCGGGGTGGGGCCCGCGCTGGGGCGCTCCTCCCCTGGCGTCTGTCCTGCCCCTAGGTTGGACTATTAACTTTCTAAAAGTTTTAAAAGTTGTGGGTGTTTTTAGATGAGGTGTGTGCGCTCCCCATCAGACCTCGCTGCGGGGACACTGGCTGAGCTCATCATGGTGCAGTCGGGCCGGGGGAGGGCAGGCCATATTTAAGGCTCGGGTACCGCCGAGATTCGGGCACTTGTCTACGCTGCCGGCCATCCAGCAGCCTTCCTGCCTCCCAGACTTCACTGATACCTGTTTTTGTGTCTCTTTAGAAGATGGCTTCGTATCTGAGACCTCTGCTCAGGTTCAAGAGCTTCGTCCTCCTCTTCGTCACGCCGCTGCTGCTGCTGCCTCTGCCACTTGTCATCCAGACCAAGGTAAGTGACCACATGTCACATGTCAGAATGGTGAAATAAACAAGTGGTACCTGCATGTTTCAAGGCCCTTTACTTTGTCTTCCATATTGTCATTTTTGGGGGATCTGAGGCATGATGCCTCAGTTCTCTTTGGCCTCATGTACTGTTTTTGTTTCAACAACTTGCTAGGATGTTTATTAATTGATTTTCCACCCCATCCGTGAAAAAGATGCTTTCTAATGTTACCAACACGCGATAATACCCACGTCCATGCGCGAGTTGGTCATCTAGCCGACTGTATTTTGAATACTGGGATTTGTAGACAGACATGTGTAACCCATTATAAAACCGGGACTGCAAGTCCCATAATTCACAGAGAATGACTGCGCGAGGTCTCATGCATGGAACTGGGAAATGTGAGAGCTGTGTGCTACCGAGGGTGACCACCTCTGTCCGTGCCACCATGGGCGCTGTTCCCAGTCCTTACCTTTTGTGTGACGCATACGCTTTCTGAGTGATGTAGTTCAGTTTCCAATGTACTAAATAAACTAACACGTCTGATAGCAGTGATTTGTAGAAAAAGAACAGCGCTGAAAGCGATGCCTGTGATGACAAGGAGGCAACTTCCAAGCTGTCCCAATGCCATGTCATGTGACACATTCAGCCAGCACTGGCTTTTTAGCTTACAGCCCTCCGCAAGATGGAGGTATTCAAGTCAATGGGGCAGAATGAGGTAGCGCCCCCCACAGCGGTGAAAACACTGGGGGACTGAGGGAGGTGCCTCTTTGTTCCTCGGGCATGCGACTGACTCCAACTGATGACTCTCTAGTTCTGTGGCTGGGAGCCGCGATGCAAAACACCCACCCTCACCTTAACCTGAGAAGATAACAGAGTTACCTCAGAAACTTTGCTGCTTCGCTGGTTTGCCTCAGTTGGTTTTCTGGTCACGGGGCTGGCTGGGGAGGGCACTGGCCTGTGGTGGTTGTAGACCTCTCAGCCCTCCCCTAGGTTGCCTGGGGTTTATTATTGGCGGGGGCTGTTCTTGGAGGCTCGACAGGCCACAGGTGCCCTTGCAGAGACAGTGCTTTAAGCAGTTCCTTGGTGTTGTGTGCATCTCAGTATGATTCATGTGTCATTCATTCCACCAAGAGCCTAGTGAAAAGATGAAGCCTGTATAAATGAATGTTGGCATCACGTGCCTGCCCCTGTGGGGGATGTAAATAGGGGAGTTGCTCTCCACCTGCTACCGTAATTACAGGCATGCCAGCTGCAGAATTTGGATCCTGAATATTGAACTGTTTTATCACAAATTAACCATGGAGGAATGTATCTTGGTTTTATATGTTGTCACTTACCGTGCAATTTATGTGATGCCTTCCTTTCATTTCCTATCGATTGTGTGCATGTAACTGCCCTTCCAGTTCTTAATCGGATCTTTTAATTTGATTAAATGGCTAGTCTTGGTTTGACCACCCAGCTGCATCTGACTCTCTCTCGTTGCTGGGTGGAATGATGAGAAGGGAGACTATGGGCTATAACCACGTTCGGTATTGGCGATGGATACGTTGAGTGCACTACTAATATCTCATGCATCACAGCGCACTAAGTTCCTGCCCGAGAGAGAGTAGGACAGCGCCATATCTGCTAAGCTATGGACCTGCTGCTCTCTTCCCAATCCCTGGCACACCCTCCTGTTGTCTAGCACCACCCGTACACTTTTGCACCTTAGGCGTCTACATGAGTCTAGTACGGGTTTTGTTCTCGAAGGGTAGTCGATCCCATACAAAATACTATGCTAAGGCTAACTTTAAAAGTTTTCCCACTTTTTATGCAGGCTGTACAGTAAGGCACACATGCAATTTGTGCAATGTCTACAGAAATAAACCTTTTTTCCTACAGTGCACCTGCCTCCAGCAGGTGTATTTTTTGTGCACAAATGTTAGTAAATAGGGCTATGCGTAAAGAAACGGTAAACAACCTTTACAACGCAACTTTTACAACGCAGTGCCTTTACGACGCAACTTTTAAAACGCAAACCATTACAACGCATTGCGCTGGGGGGTGCTCTAGGATAGGGAATAGGTTTAATTTACTACCCAACACCTTCCCTACTATCCACGGGGACTGGAGTTGGAATAGTAAATTAAACTATTCACTATCCAGCGCCCCAAAGCACTATGCGTTGTAAAGGCATGCGTGATAAAAGTATGCGTTGTAACGTCATACATCCAAAGAAACATCAGGGGTAGCATAGAAACACCCATACGCCACTCAAGGGATGTCCTCTTGACCCAAGGCAGCACAAAGTAGCGGCTAACAGTATTGTGTGTTATGTTTAGGTAACTTTCCAGCTTATCTTTGGTGACGTTGAACTGGTGCAAAGTGTTGATAAATCTGGCCACAAGTTTATAATAATTTAAACTTACTGTGCAATGCACATGCACGATGCGATGGGCTGTTGATTGGCTGAAAGTGTCACATATGTTATGGGGCCACTTGGCAGTTATGCATTACAACTAAGATGCTTTGGCCTGAAAGACGAAAGGCATTTTTTGGGTTAATTCCATTGACTCATTTTAAAGGCTTACCGTACCACACCCCTCCCTCCAGGAGGTTACTATTTGGTCTTTTCTTATACATTATGCAGTATTGTGCATAACTGCTAAGTGGCTTAGTTTCAAGCATGGTATCGCTGGCCTGCTGTTGCATTTTATTGAACAAAGGTTCGCATTCTGAGACCTGTGTTTGTGCATCTTCCTACTACTACTTATTTACAACAAAATGATTAATCAGCGACACGTTAGCTATCCGCCCTCTGCTTTTTTGGTTGAAATGCTGGTTAAGTGAAGATCTTACCCTAAATCACCAGCTACTTAAAGAGGCCCTGACTCTAGATAACATGCTTAAAATTCCCTGGCTAAAATATTTAAAATCCTGCTTTAACAACCTTGGACGACTGAATCTCTTTTTAAACCCTGAAACGATTACCATCGAGGATGTGGCCTACGTTAATAAAACCTTTTCCATATGGCAAAAATTTAACAGAGAAGGGGCAGAACTGGTTAAACCTAGTGTTCGTAACTTCATGTTACTTTAAACCGCCCCCTCGCTTGAACCTTATCTAACATGGCCTATTTCATCTCATGACCGGTTTCTGTTAACCAGATTCAGGTTTAACCTTTACCACCTTCTACTTGCTGCCCCAAAGGTAAGTCATAAAGGGCAGGTCTTGCCGCCCTGTGACTGCGATGTTTCATCTCCACAGGACCTAATGCACTTTATGTTCTTTTGCCATTATTATGATGTTCCCCGCAGACTCTTTTTAAAACCTCTTTTAAAAAAAATGAATTTCACCCAGGTTCGTCCGGCTCTTTGCTTCCGGCAAATGTGGAGCCCGGAAAGCACTTTATTTGTGGTTGTTTTTTTAAAAAATGCATTGAGACTGAGAAAAAGCCTCCCAAACTAACGGAACCTTGTACCGTAATCATGGTATCAACTAAATTTTAGACTTATGTTAGCACTTCTGGAATGCAAGCTTTTTAACTTGTTTTGTATTAATATACGAAGGAACTGTTTTATTACTTGCACAGGTTTAACGTACATATTTTTAATCATATAATTGTCCTTTTTATTGTTGAAATATTGCTTTTATGGTTTGCTATTTGTAAAACCGAATAAAATATTTTCACTATGACTACAACAAAATGACGCAGTGTGGCGCCGCAAGCCATTTTGCTGAGCTGCACTGCGTCATTTTAAATGCACAAGGATGTGTCATATTTACAACAAGGACGCATCCCTGTGCTTTCCGCTGCGCTAGCACACAATTGGCTGCTGTGTGCCAACGCAGGCACCCTGGCACCAAAGTGCCAGAGTGCCTGCGTTGCGGGAATGAATGTTCGGGTACAGGAAGGGTCACCTTCCTGCACAAAAAAAATGATTGATGGTGTTTTCCTCTTTCTATGTGTGCTGCAGAATACAAGATGCATAGAAAGAGGAAAAAACGAGAAGAAATAAAAGTATTTCTCCGCGTTGACCTTCCCTACGCCTCCCCTGAGGAGGCGTAGGATTCTGAGGCATTCCCAGGTTTGAGAAATATTGTAAAGTTGAGAATGCGTCATAATCCATGGGTGATGCGTGGGAACACCCACAGCAACACCCCTGGCATGCCCCTTTCACGCAAAGTGATGCGTGAAAAGGGGCTGTATTCACAAGACCATGAAAAGCGACGTAGGGTGGCTTTGCATGGCCTCGCAAATATGGGCCAGTACACTGCGCTGCCGGTGCATCAAAAAAGGTGACACCCTGGCAGTGCAATGGGCTTGTAAATTAGCGCCATGGAGTTTAAAGTCCCAGCTTGCAGACTGCTGCTCATTAAAAGCCAGAGCTGGTTGAAGGTGTCACACACAACTCGAGGCTGCATGGCAGCTGTGCACACTTCTGTAATACATCCCTAAGCCACCTCGAGTATGCCCCTGTCCTTCAAGATATGTGGCCTTCAAGAAATAGAGAGCTTCACCTCCATGAGGAGGACATGATCCTCCTGCTGAGTCCACTTCGGTGGTGTGAGCAGTGATAGCAGAGCCTCCCTTTCACTGCTGGCGACACTACTCCCTGGGGAGCACTCCACATTGTCAACCACAACATCGACAAAACGTATACAGCCACTTGCCCATTACCTCTGCTGCTATGGATCTGACATAACTCTAGCACCCACACTGCTAAGGCAGGTGTCAAAACAGGAAGTCGACCTAGTCAAAGCCATGGCACATCGAAGGAATGCAGGCATCGAAGTGAGATCATGTTTATGTGATTGTTGTCTAAGCGGTGACATTTAACTAGTGCAAAAACATAAGTGCCAGGGCTCTCGTTAGGAGGTACCTGCAGCCCGCACCACACATTGCCCCTGCATTGCTGCCAATGATAATAACAGCACAACTACTATCACACTCCTACAGGTGTGACAATGCAGACTATTTTATGCCCCCAACCGCATATGAATGCCTTGGGCGGCAGGTGGAGTAATTTTTAATGTATACTAGCTTACCCGTCGCGCGTTGCTGCGATCTCAGAAGAAAGAAAATGTAAGGAAACTTGTTATGATAACATTCAATTTACATTGTGTCATTTTTATTGAAATGTATTCATTTTATTATGGAAAACATTTAAAGTGTTGTTTTAATTCTGTTTATTTACTCACGTGCTTGTGGATACATGGTATTTTTAGTTTTTCCGTCTGGTGCGTACACAAATAAATCAGGAGGTTTTCCAACGCGTGAGCTGGCCAAATATAGTTGTCCATGTGAGAAGCACGGATTCTTCAAATCTAGTTCACACACTTGCAGCGATTGTCCTTGTGCTTTGTTGATGGTCATTGCAAAAGTAAGTCACACCGGAAACTGTAAACGTTCAGTATCGGAAAGATTATGAGGGCCCTGGGGGGCCGGGGGGTTGATATTGAACACATTTTTTTTTTGCCAGAAACCTTCGTGGGAGTGTACTCAGCAACTTAAAAAAAAAAAAATAATTAAAAAAGAATTATTATATTTTTTTTTTTTTGCCAGAAACCTTTGCGGGAGTGTACTCAACAACTTTCCAAAGTTTCATGCCGATCAGATGAATGGTGTATTAATGCATAACGGACAAACAGACAGACATTCGTTTTTATATATATAGATTGAGCTAATAATTACCTGTTGTTCTGGTCATCTCTAAATTACCCAGACAGCGCCACCTTGTGGCAGACTATCACACGTGCTGGTGTTGGCAATTTAGTGCCTGTGCCGAACACCGGAAACCACAGGCTCAAATTAAGCAATGCATAGAGCACTCTCTGAGCATCCTAACATTCCTATTTCTCCGTACTGATAGTCCTGCTGTGCTGGTTAGCCACTTTTTAGGGAACCCTTAGGATTCAGCCTCTATACCCAACTCCTGTTTGGTGCCCTTTAACCCCTCACCTTCCCCTCCGTAGTGCACAGTCCCTTCATGCTTTTGTACATTAAATGCACGACTTTGCCACTGACCACAAGAGACTCCGGCCCAGCCCCAGACCCCTCTTCCTTCATTGTCCTTTACAACGAGGCCTACATGAATTCACTCTCTTTGGGATGTCAGATCATCAGCTCTATATCCTTTCCACTTGTATTGATGCAATCGTGCAATCCCTAGCAGTGCTAACAGAGTGCCTAGAAGCAATATGTGCAGTGTGTGCTACTAAAACCAAATAAATATAAAATAATCATGTTTGGACATTTAGCTTGGCTAGTGCTGGAAATGTAAAGCATTCACTTGGGAACTGACTTAATTGAGTCCCAAGGGATGATAGGAGAAAGGGGGCGTAGTCATAAGGGGCAGAGTAATGAGGAACGAGCATATGCATTCTGTCAGTCATAGGCTTTATACCGGAAGGGGACTCTTCTAGTGCTGAAACTATACTTTAATACTTTTAACACTATGGTATTTATGCTGTACAGTGCAGCACACATGCAAAGTTGGAGATTGTTTGAGAAAAGAATACTTTTCTCGAATATTACACCTGCCTTACTAGCATAAAGGCAAAGTCATGTGCTGCAGTCTGACATATCCATTCCGCTTTTAGAAATAAACCACAATTTGAAAGCCCAAAACGTCCAGTAAAATATGTATTTTTCTGGGGGGGTTTTTGGTTGTTAATTAAATAAAATATTTCAAACTGTATGCATTTGTTTGATGTACTTGTGCCTTTATTTTTTATGAGTTGTTTTGTGGTGTAAGTTATAGAAATTGCTTAGTCTGAGTACACTGGGTTCCAGTAGTGATTCACTGAGGGGTCCACAGAAATGAACATTTTAAGAACCAGAGTTTAAGTACAGAGTTAGAAATAGTAAAAAATCTACCTCTACATCATAGTATTTTCTCTTAAATAAGTAAGTTGAAAGCCTTCCTTTGACTCTGTGTTCGACCCGGGATCCCTGGTTGGCTGAGGTAGGTACCTTAGGCCAAGTAGGGACCCGCGTTCCAACATCAGGGAAAGGAAGTTCACCTTCTGAGATAGCTCCACTCACCCCCTCTGTAGCTTGGCAAGAGCAGCCAGGCTTATCTTCAAGGCAAATGTGTAAAGTATTTGCAACCACGCTCACAATAACCCAATGACGACACCACAAATAGACTCCACATGAGTTTTATGAAAACAAGTATAAAGTTTATAGAAAAAGATATACGATAAGACCACACAATATAAATCCAACATATGAGGTTGTGTACTATTTCTCCTGGCCGGTTGTTAGGCCAGCCAGCCCTTGTAAGTTCTGGCAGTATTAATGAGCACTTCTAAACATTCTCCTGCACTCCTAATATCCTGTCATATAGTTCGCATTGCTAGAATCAGGCACTATTGCAATGTAAAAATACTGTAAGACGTAATGCAGCAATCAGACACTCTGCAATGAAAAGAATGCAATGCGTAATGGAACAATCGGGCACTTTGCAAGTTAAAATAATGCAATGTTTAATACAATCACCAGGTATGTTGTTATGCAGAAATAAGGCAATGCGTAATACACTAATCATGTAATTCGTTATGCAGAAACAATGCAACGCGTCATACAACAATCAGGTAGTTCATTATGCAGATCAAATGCCAATGGTCATACACTAATCAGGTAGTTCGTTATGCAGGAATAATGCAATGCGTAATATTCTAATCAGGTACTCTGTTCTGCAGAATTGGAATAATGCGTAATACACTCAGGCCCGTTCACCGGGCCTTAGGCAGTCTCTCTTCCTCTCCTTCTGACTTATAGTCAGCCTCTCAAAAGTTGCACCCAACGCGGGTATGATGGAATCAAAAGTTGAGCTCTGCACTCAGGCCCCCTGTACTGCCACTCCCTCGGGAATACGGGCAGCAATACGAGCCGAAGCAGAGGCTCGCGCTGCCAACATGAGAGTGAGGCCCAGGGCGTCTCCTTCCGAGCCTGCGCCCCACCCAGGAGTTGGCACACGTTACCTGCGGGCGCGAACCCACTCTCCTCTCCGGCCCAATGGCTGGGCCTCCAATGCATCTTTGAGAATTGGCAATGGCAGTTCGGGCCGGCAACTCAGCTCTTCCAGGACTGCTAGGCCGGGCCACTTCAGCTACGAAGATCTCAGGCTGCCACAAAGCACACGCACACAGCGTCGCTGAGTCTTCCGTAAGCTTCGGGTGCATGATGAGTGGGCACTTCACACACAGGTCTCAGGCTGCACAAAGATCACACGCACAGCGTCGCTGAGACTCACTATAACTCCAGTGCACACAATAAAAAGGCAAAGTCTTACGAAGGTCTCCAGGTGCACAACGCACCCGCACACAGCAGCGATGAAACTCACTTGGATTCCGGTGCACACAATAACAAGGCTAATCCTCACTAAGATCTCACGGTGCACACGCACACAATGTCGATGAGACTCACTTGGACTCCAGTGCCCACGATCACTGGACAATCCTCACAAAGGGGTTCATGCTGCACAAAGCATACACACACCGCATCGGTGCTCGTTGCCTGGACTTCAGGTGCCCACGATCACAGGGCAAGCCATACGAGAGTCTCAGCTGCAACAGGCATGCATTCATAGCGTCGCTGAGACTCTCATGGAAACTTTTATGTTCCTGTGTTTCCTAACAGGGAGCCAGCTCACCTCGGGCCCTTGGGGATACGTTACTTCAGGACACAGCACACACCAAAGTCTTTCAAGCAGGGGTACACAGCACACAGCAAAGTCCTTTTAGCCTTTCCTTGGTTAAAACAGCAAACTGCAGACCAGCCCCAGAACACACAGCAAGGGTCAGTACTATCATTCAGTCTCTTCAGTTGTTTCTTCCTTAGCAAAGGTCCTCTTGACCACGAAGTAGCTCTAATCTTGTTCACACTTGATCAAGCTATTCTCCCATGTTCAGGGGCTTCAGCTCTCATAGTTATACCCCTCAATTGCTTTGAAGTCTTTGAGTTTCAAGGGGCAGTGACCCCTGTTCAAACCAGTTCTGGGCGCCTCCCTGCCATTGACACCTTCTTACTTTGATTAGTGGGGTCCGGATTCTCAATCACTCAGCAGGAGATGGAACCATTGTCTTATTACAGCAGCCCAGGTCTCTTCACCTCTAGATGCTTCTCCTCCCCCTACACTCCAGAAGCAGGTCAGCCTGTTGCTGTCTCACCTCCTCCCTTGGGTCAAGACATTCCCCAGATCCTATTGCTTTCAAATCCAGACAGTCAATCCACAGCCAGGCAGAGACACACAGAAATGGAAGAGCACAACAAATCAGCCACTTCTAAAAGAGTGGCTTCTGAACACACAATGCAAAAACCACCTTCATAAAAAGATGTGTTATTACATTGTGAGTTCAGGAATACTAAACTTCACCTTTCCATCTTAAGCCTCTGGGAAGATAGGCTGGAAAACATATTACACAGCCTCCCCATTCTGCCCTATGGGCAAGACGGCCTTTCAACCGTGAACAACGAAATGGAGATTATTTCACTGTCAGAACATGGCACACACCTTAGTACATGTCCTACCTTTCACATGCAATACACCCTGTCCAGGGGGTACCCTAGACCTACCATAGGGGTGTCTAATGTGCATTGAAAGGGAAGGGTAAGGTCTGGCAAGTGAGTGCACTTGACAGAACAACATGGCAGTTTAACAAACTGCACACAGGCACTGCAATGGCAGGCCTGAGTTCCCTTTTTAAGACTACTGGTGGGTGGCACAAATAGTGCTTCAGTCCCACTAGTAGCAGTTGCATTACCAGGCCTGGCACACGCAGTGCACTTTACTAGGGCCTTTACTTAGTAAGGCAAACATACCAATCATGGACAACCAATTACCATTACACTTTATACAGGGAGCACTTGCACTTTGACACTGATCAGCAGTGGTAAAGTGTCCAAAGCATCTAAGTCAGTCAAAAATAGCGGAGGTAGAGGCAAAAAGTAAGGGGTAAGAATGCCAAGAAGTGCCAGGTCTAACACTCCTGTTTTCTCTTGTGCAGTGACAAACTAAGTGACTTTGTTTCCTCAATGGCATTTGCATCAAGGTGCTAAGCTCCATCTAGATACCAGCCAGAATTAGATTACACCAAAGGAAGCCTGATGGCCCTTTAAGTTAGGCATTTACGTTGGGCCAACTGAACTGAAAATAAGTGCTCTTCCTAACCACATGGAAGTGGAGTATGTACAGGTGTTTGCCATCTGCACCAGACAAAGTCAGCACCTTTCACTGGGGCAGGCTGGATACAGAATTCTGGATTCAGCTCAGTAATATCTGCTGGATCCTGTTGAATATCCCTCTTTTCCAGCACCAGTCTTGTGCAATGAGGAGTGCTTAATTTGTAAAAAAAATTAAGTGCCAGGTCCCTTCTCAGAAGGCCACTGCAGTCTGCACGGCACATTGCCCCTGCCAGCACTGCCAATGGCAGCGCCAACATAACACCTAACCGTTGCATTCCTACAAGTGTGACACTTCAGACTATTTCAGGCCACGTAAAGCTATAATAATGGTGTTAAAGGCTAGTAGTATTAATTTTCAATGTGATTTGACTTGATAAACACAGTTGTTGTGCTCATCGCACATAGCGCCACTATGTGCTGAACTGTTACTAGAGCTGATGCTAACAAATTATGTGCCTGTGCCGAGCACTGGAAACCACCGGCTCAAATTAGGCACTGGCAATGAGGGAACACTGGTGATCCATACATGACTAGCAATAGGCACTAGTGGCTACTGATATTCCACAAACGATAGTTATGTAATGGAGCACATTTGCATTCCCCATCCTGTGCAGATTAATGCCACATGGACAATGCCATCTGTGGCTTGCAGAGTTTGGCCACTATGCATGAAATGCCACACCTAACTAAAACTACTTTCCTGAAGTTAAGGACACTCAATGAAAGGGTTTTCAACACGGAAAAGCCAAAGCTGCACAAAGGGGGGGGGGGAACCAAACCAACAAATATGAAAATTAAAGTACAAATCAGGAAAGTCTATGCACTTGCAATTTCACCATTGCAAATCCTTGCACGCCACGAGGTAAAGAGGGCGGCATAGATGCTTCTTTCACTTCTTTTTGATTTATAAGCAAGTGTATCAATGGCTTTCGACATTTCTGTTGGTCACAGGGCTTTGAAAGGTGACTGGCTCACCTTCTCTGCATCCACTGACCCATGAGCAGCTGTCAGTGAGGGAAAGAGTTGCAAATGACAATGGAGGAGCAGACAGCTGCAAGCTTCTCAGATGATCCTTTGGCAAAGTACCTCCTTTCTTTGGCATTGAAACCCCTGTATCTTTTGGGAAGCCATGATGGTATCTTTGTATGAGCAAATGCACAACTGTAGGTCTGCAATCCCCTGCAGGCCTCCATCTCTGCATTCGTATCTGGAGGCAAGGAGACCCTGCCGCAGGAGTACTGAGAAGGCAGGATTTACACAAATCTTGCGTCTGGACTCTTTGTGGATTGACGCATCCAGCACAGTACAAAGCATTTGCCAGTTCACATTGTAATTGCTATGCAAGCCAGCATCTGCTCTGTATCCAGGCAACAGTACCCCTAATACACAGTTAACAGTGAATTTCTGTGTTTTTTATATATATATATTTGTCACTATTTTAAAATTGAGCTACGTTCCACAGTGGACTGAATAAATAGATGCGGAAAGGGGATGCTGTACTTATGCACATGTCTCCCTCTTTAACTATGCTCCTTTACCTCATTTACTATGCTTATGCTCCAGCTCATTACCTTCACCCTGCTCCTTAGGAAAGGCTTTAACAGCTCCTATTCCAATAAAAAAGGTGCTCAGGATTGCCTCACTTTTGTCTTGAATACAAAATGTTAGTGCTGTAGTTGTTCGTTTGAATGACGTGTTGACCCTACAGTTGATTACTAGGGAGTTAACTTGACAGACTGCTCCCGGTGCTGGAGCCACGTTCCACTCTGCATGTCAGAAGGTTTCATTGAAATGATTGAAAAAGACATGTAAGAACTCACAATGCACTTCAATGGTGACTATGACCCTGAGTCCTGTAATGGCCGTCACAACATGCTGTGTATATTGTGGTCAGCTAGTCAAAGGGGCAGATGGGCTTGGGACCCCTTCACATGCCCCAGGAAGTCAGGTTGTTCTCTCCCTGCCCACTCACATTTTTGTTTAAATCATTTTCATGACACATGGAACATGTCCCTAAGGCTAATAATGACTTCCGCAACAGATTGTTAGCCAATCAGGATTGACTAGTCCTATTTAAATTGGCAATAACAGCAGATCTGGACACCAATGGTCCATACACACCAAACTTTTTAAATCCTTCATGCCCAATCCGTGCCTCTCCTTAAACATTAAGGTGCAAATTTACAAGTAAAGTGGCGGAGAGCGAAGTTAAGCCAAGAAGGATAACTATGCGCTCCTTCACTTTAGAAATGCAGGGCTGCACCGTATTTGCAACAATACGGCGCCGCCCTGCATTTCTCAATGCACTGGCACTAAATTTAGCTGCTTAACACCAACGCAGGCACCCTTGCACCATAGTGCAAGGGTGCCTGCGTTGTGGGAATGATTGTTTATGTGCGGGAAGGTGTCTCTTCCTGCACATAAACAATCTTAAATGGCGATTTGTAACGTCTATGTGTGCTGCACAACTCATAATTTTTAAAATTATTGTTTATGTGCAGGAATGAATACCTTTCTGCACATAAATAATCATACATGGCATTTTGCTGTTTCTATGTGTGCTGCACAATTCAGTAGACCTAGAAACAACTAAAATGAAGAAAAATAAAGCATTTCTCCTCATTTCGCCATGTTAAGACCAGGTTTTCCCTGGTCTCAATGTTGGCACTGCTCCATATTTATGACACCCTTGTAAATATGAGGCAGCATCAAAATCATTGGGCTTTGTGGCAGAACGGCCATTGTGACACCCATTGCCCACCCCTTTCACACTAAGTAAAGCGTGAAAGATTGCCTTATTGACAAGGCAGAGTTCAGCCGCGTTAAGTGACTTAACGCCGCCTTGTAAATAAGGTGAGGCCCATATCACCACAGGAATGTCAAAAAAGTAGCGTTCCTGTGGCCATAGGGGCTTGTAAATATGCCCCTAATTTTTCAAAAACAGATGTACACCAAATCACAAAAGCACGATTTTCGGGATAAGTTCTAAACTTCTGACAAAGTGTAATTCGGTTCAGCCATTTTTCTGTATCGGAGAGCAAAGTTTCCAGTGGGAATTAACATAGGAAAAAAGACTTTTTTGGACCCCCTCTCTTTCATTTGCCCATGCTTGGCAAACCAGCACAAAATATTTCATGAAAGGAGATGAGGGAGATGAAGTTTTGTTTTTAAGTTTTTGGCATATTTGCATATTTGTCAAAGTTAATAGCAAAACAAAATACCTTTTACTATGAATCCTCAAACCTAAATATAACCACCACTGTGTCACTATATGCATTATATATATATATATATATATATATATATATATATATATATATATATATATATATATATATATATATATATATATATATATATATATATATATATATAGATATAGATATAGATATATATATACACACATACACTTTTTTATACAATGAGAACCTTTATACAAAAACCATTCCCAAACATAAGCTTAGTCAAAGCCAAAATGTCATCATCCAGTGCCAGACGTGTTGGCTATGCCAGTGTTTGTTGTTGGTAAACAGAGAAGGACAGGACAATGTGCATACTCCCATAACCACACTATGAAAACTTTGTGCAGTTTACTGATTATCGTATTTCATTATTGTGCAATGTTCAAGTTACACTTCAAACCTAGGCTTAACTCCTCAGATAATGAATCACTATAAACAAGTTAGAACGTTTCTCCACTGGGCTGAACATTAGGTTTATACATATAACTCAGAATGTTTCTGAGTTAATATATAAAAGGTAGACAGCACAAAGCGGAAACATTAAGAAATGACAGCCTTTCTAGGTTTCTACGTTGCTCTGCTTTAAGAATATACTTTCATTAGTAGTTTTCTTATATTAAACATTGCCCAATCAGTTGGGATTCTAGTAATGCTAGAACATGTATTCGTTAGGAAAAAGGGAACTCTCTATCCTCTGGTTCTGTTGCATCCCAAACATAGCCCCCACAAGTTCCTAACTGCTGGAAAACTCTTGCTTTGAAGACATTCTTTTCAAACATCTCTTCGAGAGAATGTAGGTCAAGGTCCATAGATAAGTTTCATGTAAGGTCTCAGGTGCAGAACAATCTCCTTTCAGTGTTGCTTTGTGTAAAATTTGCAGTTTCTCATTCCCACATTTAGAAAATGTCATCAGTGATGTTGTTAGAACTGGGGGTCTCTAGTTGGCAGAGGTAGGTACCACTGTCCAAATAGGGACCCTTGCTTCTAGTCAGGACAAGGAGATAACCCTCTCAGATAACCCCTGCTCGCCCTCAAGGTAGCTTGGCCTGAGCAGTCTAGGCTAACCAGAGGCAATGCGTTAAGTATTTGTACCAACACTCACAGTAACACAGTGAAAACACCACAGACTGATTCCACAACAGTTTAGGAAAATAAAGATATTTATTCTAAACTACACAAGACCAAAGCGGCAAAAATCCAACATACACAGTTCAAGGATATGGTTTCAAAAGAGTTCTTCAGGTTGTAATCAAAGTTCTTTAAGTTGCGTTAAAATAATCCACAGATGCGTGAAAAGTTCACAGTTGCGTCACGTTTACTCACAGTACCTTTTAGGTGCAACAAAGTTCCACAAGCAGGAAGCTGGTGCGGTGGAAACAAGCGATGCATTACTCCTGAGACCCTGGGGAGGCGATGCGACAGCCCCGCTGCAGCAGCGGGCGTGTTGCGACGAATCCGGTCTGTATGGGGAGGAAGGCAGCTTGCGTAGATTCCGGTGCGTAGGTTCCGTAGGAAGTCGGTTCTCGCAAAGGCACGATGCGATGATCTCGTAGGGGCTGCGACGATCTCCGGGGCGACGATGCGCGATCCAGCGGTGATCCTCTCTCTCGCAGCTCCTCGATGCGATGGTTCTGCGACGGTGCTCGCAGCGACGTGATGCGGTCCGCAAGCAAGCGGTGCGGCGATCTCACCCAGCGACGACAGGCTCTGCGACGACACTCGCAGCGATGTTCGATTCTCCCGCACCGGTCTGGTGCGTCCCGCAAACGAAGGATGCGACGGCTCCGGCAGCGGCGTCAGGCGCTGCGCCGATCTCGACCTTCGTAGCGGCGGGAAACTTCTCGCACTGTCGGGGATGCGCTCCGCAAGCGAGCGATGCGACACTTTTCAGCTTCGAAAGTCTCTCAAGCTTAGTTTCAAGCTTCCCAGCTCAGGTTCAACTTCCAGAGGCCCCACAACTGGATCAAGCACTCTAGGAAGGACAGAACTCTCTCAGCAGAGTTCAGGGAAACTGGGGGTGAAGTCCTTTTGTTCCTAGGACTTCAAAAACAGGGAGCCAGCTCTTCTCAGGCCCTTGGAGATTCCTTCAAGACAGGGGACACAGCTCACAGCAAAGTCCTTCCCCTCTCCTTGGCAGCAAAGCAACAGCAGGTCAGTCCAGCAGAGCAACAGCAGGACAGTCTTCCTTCTTCAGAGTCAGCTTTCTCCTTGGCAGAGGTTCCTTCTTGATTTCCAGGATGATCTAATTTTCTGTTGTCAGGGGTCCTGTACTTATACCCCTAAAGTCTTTGTTCTCTCTGTGCATGTGGGCCCTGAGCCCGGTCTGAACCAGTTCTGGGTGGATCCTGAGTACTTTGTTTTGCTGGCTGCATCTTTCCTTTCAGAGTGAGGGGCAGGGTCCTCAGCCGCCCAGCAGGAGGTGGAGCCAGCATTGTGGCAGGCAGGCACAGCCCTATTCAGCCCAGGTGCTAACTCCTCCCACCACTCAGGTTGCAATTGCTTCATTCAGCCTAGTGCTGACTCATCCAGCCTCTGGGGGAATTCCCCAGCCCCTGTCACTCACAAACCAGACAGTCAATACACAAACAGGCCCAGGCACACAGAAGGGTCAGACAAGAGAACAGCAACTTTCTAAAAGTGCTGTTCTCAAACACAGGATTTAAAAACCACCTTTCCTAAAAGATGTATTATTAAATTCTGAGTTCAGGGATACTAGATACTTATGTCCTATCTTGTTCCTATGGGAAGAAATGCTGTTAACCACTGTAGCCAGCATCCCCCATGTTAACCTATGGAGCAAGATAGCCTTACAATAGTGAAAAACGAAAATGGCTGTAATTCACTACCAGAGCATGGTACCTGCACTAGTACATGCTCTACCTTTCACATACACTGCACCCTGCCCAGGGGGGTACCTTGGGCCTTCCATAGGGGTGACTGATGTGCACGAAAAGGGAAGGGTTAGGCCTGGTCAGTGGGGACACTGACCAGGAGGACATGGCAGTTCTAAACTGCCCATAGGCGCTGCAGTGGCAGGCCTGAGACACCATTTTAGAGCTACTCCTGTGGGTGGCACAATCAGTGCTGCAGGCCCACTAGTAGCATTTGTCATCACCAGCCCTGGCACACCCAGTGCACTTTACTAGGGACTTCATGATGATACAAATATGCCAAACATGTATATCCAATCAGAATAACAATTTACATAGGGAGCACTTACACTCTGGCACTGGTCAGCAGTGGCAGAGTGTCCAAAGCATCTAAACCAGCAAAAACGAAATCCAGCACAGCATCAAAAATACAGGAGGCAGAGGCAAAAAGATGGGGGTAATCACGCCAAAGATGCCAGGTGTAACACGTGTCCCCTCCAGCTGAAAGTGGGGAGAACTACCCACCCTCTTGGGAGTTCTCTTCACTAAGGCGGAAAAACCTGGACAGACCATCAGCGTTGGCGTGTTCTGTACCAGGGCGGTGTTCCACCGTAAAGTCCATTCCCTGTAGGGAGATGGACCACCTCAACAGTTTTGGATTTTCACCCCTCATGTGCATTAACCACCTGAGGGGCCTGTGGTCGGTCTGAACACGGAAGTGAGTCCCAAACAGGTAGGGCCTCAACTTTTTCAGAGCCCAGACCACAGCAAAAGCCTCCCTTTGAATCGCACTCCACTTCTGTTCCCTGGGGAGTAGCCTCCGACTAATGAAAGCTGCAGGCTGGTCTCCATTCTCCTCAGTGGCTTGTGAGAGTACTGCTCCCACACCATGCTCTGAAGCGTCCGTCTGAACTATGAACTCACTGGAAAAGTCAGGTGCCTTGAGCACCGGTGCTGTGCACATCGCAGTCTTCAGGGCCTCAAAAGCAGTTTGGCAGGCGTCAGTCCAGTCAACTCTTTTGGGCAACTTCTTGGAAGTGAGTTCTGTCAAGGGGGCGACAATGGTGCCATATCCCTTGACAAACCGTCTGTAATACCCGGTGAGTCCTAAAAAGGCTCCCACCTCTGTCTGGGTCTTGGGGGGCTCCCAAGCCAGAATGGTATCTATCTTTGCCTGTAGGGGCGCCACCTGGCCGCTCCCCACCTGGTGTCCCAAATACACCACAGATCCCTGCCCTATCTGGCACTTGCTGGCCTTGATAGTGAGGCCTGCCTTTTGCAGAGCCTTCAACACTTCGCAGAGGTGTTGCAAGTGTTCCTCCCACGTGGGGCTGAACACAGCAATGTCATCCAGGTATGCGGCGCTGAATTCCTCCAGCCCGGACAGTACCTGGTTAACCAGTCTCTGGAACGTGGCAGGGGCATTCTTCAACCCAAAGGGCATGACACGGAACTGGAAGTGCCCCTCTGGCGTTGAAAATGCTGACCTCTCTTTGGCCCCATCAGTTAAGGCAATCTGCCAGTACCCCGAAGTCAAATCAAATGTACTGAGGTACTTGGCAGCTCCCAACCGATCCACGAGCTCATCAGCTCTGGGGATAGGGTGTGCGTCAGTCTTCGTGACCGCATTGAGCCCACGGTAGTCCACGCAAAACCGGAGTTCTGGGGGGCCACCGGGGGTAGCAGCTTTCTTGGGAACCAAGACCACTGGGCTAGCCCAGGGGCTGCTGGTGGGCTCAATCAGCCCTAGCGCCAACATCTTGGAAACCTCTTCCTTGATGCTGGCCCTGACCTTGTCAGCTACCCTGTAAAATTTTTGCTTCACAGGCAGACTGTCTCCAGTGTCCACGTCATGGACGCACCAGTTGGTGACTCCTGGGGTCAGGGAGAACAGAGAGGAGAACTGACCCAACACTTGGCGACAGTCGCTCTGCTGTTCTGGGGTCAGGGTGGGCGAGAGGACCACACCATCCACTGACCCATCGTGCTCCTTAACTGCCAGGAGGTCAGGGAGAGGATCACTATCCTCTTCCATTCCTGCATCTGTAGCCATGAGCATGGTTACTTCAGACCTCTCAAAGTGTGGTTTGAGGCGGTTCACGTGCAAAACTCTCAGGGGCTGCCTGGGAGTCTTCAGGTTAACCAGGTAGGTTACCTCACTCTTCCTTTCCACCACCTCGTATGGCCCAGACCACTTGTCCTGGAGCGCGCAAGGCTCCACTGGCGCCATCACCCACACTTTCTGCCCAGGTTGAAATTCGACCAGAGTGGTATTCTGGTCGTACCATCTTTTCATTTCTTCCTGGCTTGCTTCCAGGTTCGCCTGAGCGAGTTTCCTGAAGCGTTGGGTCTGGTTGCGGATGGCCAGCACATGGCTGAACACATCCTGGGGAGTTTTCCCACAGGACTTTTCCCAACCCTCCTTCACCAGTGAGAGAGGTCCTCTGACAGGGTGGCCATACAGGAGTTCAAAGGGACTGAACCCTAAGGACTTCTGAGGCACCTCCCTGTAGGCAAACAACAGGCATGGTAACAAGACGTCCCACTTCCGTCTCATGGGCTCCGCTAGGCCCATAATCATACCTTTCAGGGTCCGGTTGAACCTTTCAACCAACCCGTTTCCTTGGGGGTGGTAAGGAGTGGTGAACTTATAAGTTACCCCACACTCCTCCCACAGAGACTTCATGTACCTAGAGATGAAGTTGGTACCCCGGTCGGAGACCACCTCTCTGGGGAACCCCACACGGGAAAAGATCCCCATCAATGCACGGCCCACCACGGGTGCTGTGATTGTCCTGAGAGGGACTGCTTCCGGGTACCGGGTGGCATGGTCCACCAAGACCAGGATGAACCTGTTGCCTAAGGCTGTCTTGGGGTCCAGGGGCCCTACGATATCTATGCCCACCCGCTCGAAAGGGGTGCTCACCACTGGGAAGGGTTGAAGGGGAGCCTTCAACTTCATTCCAGTCTTGCCACTAGCTTGACAGGTTTGGCAAGATCTGCAAAAGGAACCGACGTGCTTCCTCATCTGGGGCCAGTGGAAGTGGGTGACAAGCCGGTTCAGGGTCTTGTCTTGCCCCAGATGTCCTGCGAGAGGCACGTCATGAGCCAGACCCATTAGGAAGTTTCTGAAGCGCTCGGGTACCACCAGCACACGGGCTGCACCGGGCTCAGCAAACTTAGGCTCGCTATAAAGTAGGTCACCTTCCCAGTAAACATAGTGATCTTTGACTGCTCCACCTGCTGCCTGATCTACAGCCTGTTGCCGCAGACCAATGAGGGAAGGGCATTCCTTCTGCTCCCTGCAGAACTCCTCCCTGGAGGGACCACCTTCTTGCTGCCAATGGGTCAGCTCAGGTAGGTCTCCCAGTTCGGCCACCTGTTCCCCTGTAGGTTCCAGGGCATCCCCCTCAGGTTCTGCTTCCTCCTGGACCGTGGGAACGGCTGGGGCTGGTTTCCCGCGCCCTCTGCCTCTTCCTCTCCTGGCAGGTCTCTGGGCCACTGTTTCAGGCTCCAGTTCTGCTGATTCACCCTTACTGGCTGCCATAGCACGCGTGGTCACGCAGATCCACGCAGGCAGACCCAACATCTCCAAGTGAGTTTGGTGTTCTATGTCTTTCCATGGAGAACTCTCCAGGTCGTTGCCTAACAGACAGTCCACAGGCAAGGCATCACTGACAACCACCTCCAAAAGACCAGAGACTCCTCCCCATTCAAAGGAAACCTTCGCTAGCTTGCAGAGGCGCACTGAGCTGTCAGCGGCTACTACGGGGCGGAGTACACCAGGGATGATTTGCTCGTCAGACACCCACTGACACCTCACGGATGTCACACTGGCTCCGGTGTCTCTCAGAGCCTCAACCTCCCTCCCATTGATGGTCACCTTCTGCCCATATTTCTTAGTGTTAGAGGGCAGTAAGGTTTCCTGGACCACCTCTTGGTCTCCTAGCGAGACAAGGGTCATAACTGCTAGCTCTCCCCAGTCACTAGAAACCAAATCCCCACCCAAAGCTACACTAGCTAACGCTGGGGCGGGAGCACCAGTGGGTGCGGGCTTCTTCTTGGGACATTTCGGAGCAATATGGCCCACCTCGTTGCAGTGATAGCAGGTAGGGGGACCCTGGTTATTTCTCTTGTCCCGCCTACCCTTAGAGGGCCATGGCTGTTTAGGCTTGGGGGTTTGGGAATCCTTTTCCGGGGAACTACTTTGGGGCCCTTGTGAGAACTCCTTTTGGTTACCCTTGTCCCCCCCACTCTTCTGCTGGGGACCCTGCCCACCTTTGGCTGTGGTACCCACAATTCCTTTGTGGACCCTGGTACTGGTCCAGCGGTCCGCCTCCTTAGCAAGCTCAATGGGGTCTGTCAGCTTGCTGTCTAAAAGATGCTGGTGCAGCTCTGGAACACAAAGACTACTCAAGTGCTCCCAACTGATTAAATGCAACAACCCCTTCAAATCAGTTACTTTACTGCCCTTCATCCAACCGTCCAGTGCACGCGAGTACCCATTCACACACTCCATCCAAGTCTCAGACTCTTTCTTCTTGGAGTTTCTAAACTGCAGTCTGTACTGCTCTGGAGTAAGGCCATACCTGAGACATAAGGCCTCCTTCATATTGGGGTAGGTCATGGCACCTGTCAACTCTAAGGGCTCTAGAGCACTCCTCCCAGACGCCTCAAAATGTTTCCACAGGCCCGCCCCCCAATACTTGTCAGGCACATCATTCATCTTCAATGCAATTTCATACGAAGTGAACCAGGCATAAATATCCTCACTCCTATGGTAATTCTGTACCAGGTCTTTGGGAATATATACTTTACCCCCATGCACTGGCTGCGCGCTGCCACCATTTGAACTGGCATCCACCTCCTTGTTTTTCAGATCCAGCTCTTTTATTCTCAATTCATGAGCCAAAAGCAATTTCTTTTCCTCTAAGGCGCGGGCATCCTTGCTCTCCTCCGCCGCCTTCTCTACTTCCAATTGCCTCATTTTCATTTTCATGACCTCCAAGTCATATTCTCTTATTCTTTGATTTTCCTGTAACTCTTCTGGGGTGAGGCCCCTACTGGAGTGGTTGCTGCCAGCTCCTGAGCCTACTCTGCCCACTGGCAGATCTTTGCCTTGAAAAGCATTTTCTACATCCACATCATCATCTCCCTCTTGTGCCTCCCAATGGGCTTTCAAGATTCTCTGCAGCTCCTCTTTCCTGTAGGCGCTTTTTATGGGGCACTCAAACTCAAGGCAGAATTTCCTAAGTTGCTCAACTTTGTATGAATACAAATCTCCAATGGCAAACTCCAATTCCACTTCTGCCCTCTCACTGGGTGCCTTCCCATTCTGAGACATGATGCTTTTCGAAGAGTTACTCAAAAATAGAATTCAAAAAACTCAAAAACCAATAGTATGCGGTGGCGTAGTGGTCTGCACTCACTAGTGATGTACACCAATTACTGTGGGTCAAGTACAAATACAAGTTCAAATCCCACCGCCTGACCACCAATGTTAGAACTGGGGGTCTCTAGTTGGCAGAGGTAGGTACCACTGTCCAAATAGGGACCCTTGCTTCTAGTCAGGACAAGGAGATAACCCTCTCAGATAACCCCTGCTCGCCCTCAAGGTAGCTTGGCCTGAGCAGTCTAGGCTAACCAGAGGCAATGCGTTAAGTATTTGTACCAACACTCACAGTAACACAGTGAAAACACCACAGACTGATTCCACAACAGTTTAGGAAAATAAAGATATTTATTCTAAACTACACAAGACCAAAGCGGCAAAAATCCAACATACACAGTTCAAGGATATGGTTTCAAAAGAGTTCTTCAGGTTGTAATCAAAGTTCTTTAAGTTGCGTTAAAATAATCCACAGATGCGTGAAAAGTTCACAGTTGCGTCACGTTTACTCACAGTACCTTTTAGGTGCAACAAAGTTCCACAAGCAGGAAGCTGGTGCGGTGGAAACAAGCGATGCGTTACTCCTGAGACCCTGGGGAGGCGATGCGACAGCCCCGCTGCAGCAGCGGGCGTGTTGCGACGAATCCGGTCTGTATGGGGAGGAAGGCAGCTTGCGTAGATTCCGGTGCGTAGGTTCCGTAGGAAGTCGGTTCTCGCAAAGGCACGATGCGATGATCTCGTAGGGGCTGCGACGATCTCCGGGGCGACGATGCGCGATCCAGCGGTGATCCTCTCTCTCGCAGCTCCTCGATGCGATGGTTCTGCGACGGTGCTCGCAGCGACGTGATGCGGTCCGCAAGCAAGCGGTGCGGCGATCTCACCCAGCGATGACAGGCTCTGCGACGACACTCGCAGCGATGTTCGATTCTCCCGCACCGTTCTGGTGCGTCCCGCAAACGAAGGATGCGACGGCTCCGGCAGCGGCGTCAGGCGCTGCGCCGATCTCGACCTTCGTAGCGGCGGGAAACTTCTCGCACTGTCGGGGATGCGCTCCGCAAGCGAGCGATGCGACACTTTTCAGCTTCGAAAGTCTCTCAAGCTTAGTTTCAAGCTTCCCAGCTCAGGTTCAACTTCCAGAGGCCCCACAACTGGATCAAGCACTCTAGGAAGGACAGAACTCTCTCAGCAGAGTTCAGGGAAACTGGGGGTGAAGTCCTTTTGTTCCTGGGACTTCAAAAACAGGGAGCCAGCTCTTCTCAGGCCCTTGGAGATTCCTTCAAGACAGGGGACACAGCTCACAGCAAAGTCCTTCCCTTCTCCTTGGCAGCAAAGCAACAGCAGGTCAGTCCAGCAGAGCAACAGCAGGACAGTCTTCCTTCTTTCTTAAGAGTCAGCTTTCTCCTTGGCAGAGGTTCCTTCTTGATTTCCAGGATGATCTAATTTTCTGTTGTCAGGGGTCCTGTACTTATACCCCTAAAGTCTTTGTTCTCTCTGTGCATGTGGGCCCTGAGCCCGGTCTGAACCAGTTCTGGGTGGATCCTGAGTACTTTGTTTTGCTGGCTGCATCTTTCCTTTCAGAGTGAGGGGCAGGGTCCTCAGCCGCCCAGCAGGAGGTGGAGCCAGCATTGTGGCAGGCAGGCACAGCCCTATTCAGCCCAGGTGCTAACTCCTCCCACCACTCAGGTTGCAATTGCTTCATTCAGCCTAGTGCTGACTCATCCAGCCTCTGGGGGAATTCCCCAGCCCCTGTCACTCACAAACCAGACAGTCAATACACAAACAGGCCCAGGCACACAGAAGGGTCAGACAAGAGAACAGCAACTTTCTAAAAGTGCTGTTCTCAAACACAGGATTTAAAAACCACCTTTCCTAAAAGATGTATTATTAAATTCTGAGTTCAGGGATACTAGATACTTATGTCCTATCTTGTTCCTATGGGAAGAAATGCTGTTAACCACTGTAGCCAGCATCCCCCATGTTAACCTATGGAGCAAGATAGCCTTACAATAGTGAAAAACGAAAATGGCTGTAATTCACTACCAGAGCATGGTACCTGCACTAGTACATGCTCTACCTTTCACATACACTGCACCCTGCCCAGGGGGGTACCTTGGGCCTTCCATAGGGGTGACTGATGTGCACGAAAAGGGAAGGGTTAGGCCTGGTCAGTGGGGACACTGACCAGGAGGACATGGCAGTTCTAAACTGCCCATAGGCGCTGCAGTGGCAGGCCTGAGACACCATTTTAGAGCTACTCCTGTGGGTGGCACAATCAGTGCTGCAGGCCCACTAGTAGCATTTGTCATCACCAGCCCTGGCACACCCAGTGCACTTTACTAGGGACTTCATGGTGATACAAATATGCCAAACATGTATATCCAATCAGAATAACAATTTACATAGGGAGCACTTACACTCTGGCACTGGTCAGCAGTGGCAGAGTGTCCAAAGCATCTAAACCAGCAAAAACGAAATCCAGCACAGCATAAAAAATACAGGAGGCAGAGGCAAAAAGATGGGGGTAATCACGCCAAAGATGCCAGGTCTAACAGATGTAATTCGCAATGTCATCAATGATGTGTTTAAGTTTAAGAGCAGCACGCGGGGAGGGTGTGGATTGCAGTGTGCACAGGGTGTAGGTCCAGAATATCATGGAAGGAATAATCAGAGGTCACAATATTGTGACCAGAAAACTCCAGACTTTTTGCCTTTGACCATTTTTTTTGCTGAACTCGTTTTTGTTGGCCTTAGGACTCTGTGCACTTTACCACTGCTAACCAGTGCTAAAGTGCTTGTGCTCGCTCCTTAAACATGGTTTAGTTGTCTTATACCCGATTGGCATATTTAATTTACTTGTAAGTCCCTTGTAGAGTGGTATTCCATATACCCTGGGCCTGTAAATTAAATGCTACTAGTGGGCCTGTAGCGCTTATTATGCTATCCACTTAAGTAGCACTTTAACACATGCCCCAGGCCTGCCATTGCAGCCTGAATGCATTGTTAAACTGACATTGACTTGGCATTAAAACCCCTTTGCTAAGCCTAAAATTCCCTTTTTACTTTATATACGTCACCCCTAAGGCAGGCCTTAAACAGCCCATAGAGCAGGGTGCTTTGTATTTAAACGTTGGAAATGTTCTTTTATGGTTTTACATGACTTGGTTGTGAAAAACTCCCAATTAGTTTTGCACTTCTGTGAGACCTACCTCTCCCATAGGATAACATTCGGTTACCTTATTACATTTAATTAGTGCCACCTTTTGATTGGGAGCATGTAGGAAAATCATGTTTGGTGTCTGAGGATTTGTACTTTAAAATCCTCTTTAACTCTACAATTGAATTTAAGTCCTAATTCTAAAATGCCACTTTTATAAAGTTAAGAACAAGTTATGAGAATGCACTCCTTCCCTTAATGTTGCTAGTTTTAATTTCCTTTGAGTCTTCACTAGCGATGCGTGCAAACAGCTGCTGAGACATCCCTGATCTCATACTTAATTGAAGACTCACAAAATGGGCAGTACACTTACGCACCCTTCTGTTGCACAGCTGAATGAGGAATAACCCTGTTAGAAGTCTGTGTGCTGGCGCTATATAAATCACCTAAATACATTAACCAATAAATGTGTGCTACTAGTGGAGGGTTCTCATCCTACTTCGGTTTTAGATCAAAAATGATTTATTTGATGACCAAGCACAGTCTAATGCACAGAGCACTTTGTATACACGCTCATACCATAATGTCAGTGGCGGACAAGCCACAGATACATGTTTTGATGTGTGGCCGTTTTTATGTCATTTTTAACCTTTTAGACACCATTCGCTTAGGGCGATCAACTGACTTGTGAAATATGTGCTCACCTTATGATGCTTCGCAGGCTTCGATATATTTCATTAGTTTCATTCGCCAGCCTTAGAAACTATGGGCCAAAATCGTCGACCTGCTGATTTTTCTCTATTATTTTTGCTATTACGCATGCACACGTTATACTGATACTTTCAATCAGTCTTTATAGCACGTCGTTAATGAGAATCATCTGTTTGATTTGCATATTTCTTTTAAAAACGTGTTTACACTTTGACAGACTTGATTTCCTAAATAAAGTAAAATAAATTGAAATTGAAATTGAACGTGTGCTGGCTATCCTTACACTGCTGGTATTATGGGGTACACCATCTGTGGCGGGTTGTTGAAAGTTCCTCTCCATGGAACAGTTCTGGTCCTTAGTGGATTCCGGCAGGCAGTTTGTGAAATTGCTTTTGGAACTGCAGTCTTTCTTTGGCAAACATTTAGGCCCTTCTTTATGAGAGCTTACGCCGCCGTTGTGACGCTGCAGCAGCATAAAAAATGTGCCATACTGCGCCATATTTAAAAAGTGTTGCATCTAGGCAGATGTGTCACTTTGCAAACAAACCCCAGCGCTACATTATGCCTGCGTCAGGTATAATGTATGCAAGGAGGGCGTTCCCCAGTAAAAAAGGCTCATAGAAGTGGTGCAGTGAAATCTATGAGAATTTACTGCACCACTTGTACGAGTTCCCTGCGTCAAGTTCACTGTGCCAAATCCTTACACCTGCTTCACAGCAGGCGTAAGACTGACTCAGGCCCCTTTACATGGGAGTCGCACCATGAGTGGTGACACATTGCTGGAGTTGCATCTGTTTTGCGACCCCCTCCAGCACTTTTTTATTACTGCCCCACCAGATACGTCAGGATTCCAGACGTATCTGGTCAATCCTTGCGACATGGAGTGTGGTACTGTAAATACAGTGCATCCAAGGTGTCGCAAGAAGGGCTCAATGAAAGGTGTTGCATCGCTGTTTGCAACCAGCGATGCAACACTTTTCATAAATGACGCCCTTAGTGCCCAACAGGGGCGTGTTTGAGTGTCTCGTGGCAACCAGGGTCCCTCTGACTCACTGGGATTAGAAGTAAACTCTTGGCGGACATTGTGAATGTTCTACTGTAAACCGGGAGTCACTGGAGACAAATCTCAGCCATCCTTGCGGATTAGGGGTTCACTCATTAAGTCACCAGCACATCCTGTAAGATCTCTGCTAAGTACTGTAAAATCCACCCTATCCCGTGCAAGGAGTTAATAAGCAGGTCATCCTGCAGGTTGAGGCGCAGCGCCTCAGGAACACTAGGCTAAAGCTACTAGATAATTCCATGTTCCTAAAGCCGCAGTGTGTCAGCCATGGCCTCTCCTTTCGCATAGCTTTGTAATCCAGTATTAAAAGTCCAATTAGTTTCGCGTCATTGGGAGTCAGGACAAAAGCCAGGATGAAGCGAAGATTTCAGTGCTCTAGGCAGAACTATATTTTGCCTGATGGAGCGCTCCCCATTCGCTTTATTTTTTATGCCTTTTGTAGTAATATGGTGCAGTCAGTAGGTGTATCTGTTGCCTGATTTCGTCTTTTGGATGTGCTGGTCATGACTGTTGTATTTCAGAATATCATTAGCAAAAATTCTGTCTGGCAGAAATGTATTGGATACATTTACGCACAAAAAATATCGTTGCATTGAGAGGATCCTAGAAAAAGGGTATTGGTGTTCATTTTACATTATTAACTTTAGTGGCACGATATATTTGTAAACAATATTCGGTGAGAAAATGTTCCAGTTACAACTTTCTGGTGCTATTCCGGTCCTGATTGTAACTATCATAAGAATTTAGCGGGGCTAACAGTTTTAGAGATGAGAGGAGAGGTTAGAACACCCTGTGATGTATGTGTACGCACGCCGTACCCCTAGAAATTCTGTAAGACAGTGGCATGCCTCATATTGGCTGGACTGGAAATGGTGTTAACCTCAAAGTTTATAAGGAAATGCGGGGCATATTATCAACAAGTAGCAATATTTATCGCTAACTAAGCTTAGCGACATTTTGCCTATCGCCGTGCAACGCCGGATTTTATCGCAGAGATAACTTGCTATTAGCAACGTTTATCTCAAATGCGATAATATTTCCGGCGTTAGCGTAGAAATGCGTGAATATCACTGGTAATCCAGCGATATTCACGCATTATCGCCAATGGGGACTTAGCTAGAATATCCACCTCCCATTGGATATAATGGCTAAGAACTGGTCTGAGCAGGCGTTCGTTTTCAGCAATATTTGCGCTTAGCTCAAATTTTTTTATCGCTACGTCTGCGTTGATAATAGGGATAGCAATGTTAGCGACTGCTTTCAGCCGCTAACAGGTTGGGTACGCCCATTTTGCATGTCATTAGCGATAAATATCACTGACATGCAAAGCGGGTTCCAAACCACTCGCTATCGCCTACAAGCTGTCGCTAACGGCTGTTAGCGACAGCTTGCTTATAGGGCGATGAAATTATCGCCGCTTTGCGGCCAAAAACGGCCGCTAAAGCGGCCATAATTTCATATCGCCAGCCTTGATAATATGCCTCTGTGTCCCTAGAGGCAAGATTCAAACCAGCATTTCAAAATGCAGTCAATAAGGAGAAGTCTTACTCAAAAAAGGAGCTCAAGATGAGAAAATGTAAAAAAAAATGAAAGTTTATTACAAAATCAAAGGTGCGATACAAAAATGGTAAAATGCAGATGCAGCAGTAATCTTGAATTACATAGACGCCATTTGCAATGAAAGCTATCAACTGCAGAATAATGCAATAATGAGCAAATGTCAGGCTAATTCGAAGTCTCAAGTGTACAGCAAAATCATTAAGAAGTCGGACAGCATCCCTAGCAGAGACCAAAAAGATCTGGTTTACCCACTAATCCAAGGGGCTCTATACCCATTTTCAGCATAGAATAGTACAAAACTGCAAAGTCAGCAAGGTATAATCAATCCTCTAAAAAATCATGCTTTCTCATTTTGAAACATCACAAAACCGTATCACCTTAGTACTAGAGCACTACATGGAAATTGATTCACTCCTTATGACCTAATGTCATCCGCAAGTACTAGAATAAACTAGCTACATAATAACCAAAAAAGCATTGTGAATGAATGCAACATGGGTTGTTAGCAGGAAGAACCTTTGAGATGTAGCAAAAGAATTCCTTTAATGAGCTGTCTGAGAATATCATGTCACGCAGAAATAAACAACTCACGTCTTACTGCACGTATTCAAACAAGAAATATAAACACATGGGGCCTCATTTTCTACAAAATGACGCAGCACTGCGCTGCAGGCCATTATGCAGCGCTGATCTGCGTAATTTTAAAAGCACAAGGATGCGTCATATTAACAACAATACAATGCAAATGTATGCCTTCCCCTGCTCTGGTGCACAATTGGCTGCCACGCACCAGCGCAGGCACCCTTGCATCATATTGTAAGGGTGCCTGCATTGCAGGGATGATTGTTTTGTGCAGGAAGGGACACCTTTCTGCACAAAAACAATAATTGATGACACATTCCTTTTTCTATGTGTCCTGTAGAATGCAGTGCCTCGTTGCGCCACTCCAATGCATCCCCTGGGGATGCGTTGGATTCTGATGCATTCGTAGCTTTATAAAACATTGTAAATCTGGGAATGTTTTAGGTTGCATGGATGTTGCCTGTGAACACCCACAGCATATGCATGGATTGCCCCTTTCACACAAAGTATTGCTTGAAAGGGGACCATGTTTACAAGGCCAGGAAGAGTCCCATAGGGTGACTTTACGTGGCTTTGTAAATATGGGAAAGCCCATTGCGTAGCCGATGCATAAAAAAAGTGACGCACTGGTGGTGCAATGGGCTTGTAAATGAGGCCCAGAATAACTATCATGATGCAGCATCCATTTTGTGCAAAATTGCATCAAGATCCAATTGTGGCCTAGTTAACTTAAGCTAGAAATCACAGTTAAACTCATTGTAATATTTTTGTTTTGGTTGCAATTGCTGTATGTCAATGCTCTTGTAAGAGCAACTGATATCAATACACATTTTAATAGAATGGCACAAAAACGAATACCTATGTATATTTGTTAACCACATGCGTGCGGGGGTTATTTTTGCGCTACGCGGCTTTTTTCCAAAAGCCGTGTTACATGACGAGCTCAGCTCGTCATCAGCACACCCCACCCGTGGCTGATGACGAGCTGAGCTCGTCATCAGCATCGAAGGGGTTAAAATTAGGCACAACACAATACAGCACAAACCGAGCTATCATGTAACAGATTGTTGTAGACACAATACAGGAAGGGACTATTCAAGATCAGGTACAGAGGGGGGGGGGCTAGTCTCAATTAGGACTTGTGTTGTGAGATGTGATTCAATAGCCTCAGTGCCTAACTAGAGAATGCCTGTTTACTGAATAGTGTTATTGTCTGGTAAAAGCTTTCCATTGGGCCTCATTATGTAAGATGTACCCATATAATGTATTCAGTTCTCTGCTGAGAGCACTCATGCGGTAATCTTTAAGTTTTGCTGGTATTTTAAATGAGCAAAACTTGCAGCAGTACTCTATTTTTATCATTGGAAATATATCCACTTGAGCTCCTTGCTGAAAGGTTTTGGGGTGATCCATCAAGGAGGGGCAGGGAAATGGGGGATTTCAAAATGTGTTTTTCCCATCTGAATCCCCATAGAAATTTTGAGAAGTGATAAAGCAAAAAACAGAATTACACCAAATTTGGCAGACCCTACAGCCAAACTGACACCACACATGGCAAAAAGGCCATGTGTAGCGTGGCATGGAAGCAAGCCAGGCTCTGCAGCCAACTCCATCTCGTGCACGGCCATGTGTGGTGCAGGGTTGGCTGCCCTCTGGCCAGGCCCTGCATCCAGCCATCACTATACCGTGCTTTAATGAAGTTCTGTTTGCACTTAAAACTTCACTGCATTTTCTGTTGGTTTGCATTTTGCTTCATACTACAAAAACCTACAAGATAAGTCAGTAGGCTTTTATAAAAATCAACTGTGTGTTACTGTTAGACAATACTGTGCCACTCAAAAAATATCTTGCTTAGAATACAGTTGCAAGCACTTGACTTAACCAGATTGTCTTCATAAGTGTTCCATCAAGACATCTATTACAAGGTTGGCATATTTACTCATTCCGAAGAAAACAAGCACAATTCATTAGAGTAGGAAAAGTGTATATGTGTATTTTTATGTTGAAGACACACATACGAAGGACATTTGAAGTAGTGGCATCTGACTTTTGAGGGACAATTAGTAACAATTTGAAATACTGCAGATTTTTGTTACACTGTTAGGCAGGTGGTTGCAACTTATAGAGGGACATATAGTATAGTTTTGAAGGGCCCGACAGGGTGCCCAAACAACAACTCAAAGGAACTGAAACCAATCCCTTTTGTGGGACCTGCCTGTCGGCAAAGAGTAGGCATGGGAGGAGAACATTCCATCTCCTCCTAGGTTTGGCAGACAACCCATTGATCATGTCCTTTAGGGTCTCGTTGAACCCCTCCACCAGACCATTAGTTTGGGGGTGATATTGGGTGGTGAACTTGTAGGTAACCCCACATTCGTGCCACATCACTTTCCTGGACAGGAAGTTTGAAATAACTTCTTTTGGGAAATCCACTCTGGTGAACACCCCCAGTCGGGCCTTAGCCACTGAAGGAGCAGCGACTGTTCTGAGGGGTATTGCCTCAGGGTATCATGGGGCATGGTCAACTACCACAAAGATATACTTATTCCCTGATGTAGTGGGTGGATTTAGGGGATCAAAAAAGTCCATCCCTACCCTCTCAAAGGGGTTCCAACGACCGGCAGGGGTGTAATGGGAGCCTTTGTCTTGTCCCCTGCCTTTCCGCTGGCTTGGCAGATGACCCAGGAGCTACAGAACTCCTTAATCTCTCTAACATTAGGGGACAGTAAAAATGGTTCAACAATCGGTTCCAAGTCTTAGTCTGCCGCAAATGTCCTCCAAGGGGATATCATGACTTAAAGTCAGGATGAACTCTTTGTACTGCTGGGGCACCACAAATCTCTTGGTGACCCCTTCTTTGAGGTTTCTGCCTCAAAATGTAGAAGTCCATCTTCCCAGTAGACTCTGTGAAATCCACTGTCATCTCTCTCTTGCTTCAAGGAAATCTGCCTCAAGCTTTCAAGAGTCGGTCGGTTTGTCTGTCAAAACTCCTCTTTGGAGGGTCGGCCTCTTCCTGTCAGTTCTGCCAAATCTGACAACTCTTGCAGGGATGGAGTCCCTTCCTCAGAGGCCAGATCCTCCCCCTCACGGTCAGATTTCTGCTGCAACTCTGGAGTTCCCTGGAATGGATCACAAGACCTATTGCCCTTCTCCTGGGATGCCTGGCCCTTTATTCCAGAGTTGAAGCATCCCCCATTTCACTTCTGGATAGTCTGTGACACAGCTACCTTAATAGGATCTGTCATACCTTACCCATTCTAAATCCACTCTAATCAGTGGATGGAGCTTGATGCTGCTGTCTGCATAGGTCAACCGGTGACTATACTTATGGTCTTAAAAGAAAGGGAAAGGAGATCATCGTCATCCTCCTGGAGCAGGTCTTCCCCAGGCCTAAGGGGCCCACCCAATGTGGCCTTCCTAACCTTGTTTGTAGCAGGTAGTCTCCTGACCTTACAAAGTCTCCTAAGTTCGGCCAGTATGAGTTTAGTCAGTTTAGTCAGATCCAGCTTCATGGTATCCCTAGTTTTGGGTCACAACAACTACCTGTCAGATTTAGAATAACTTTGGAAAAACCAAACAATGTGTTAAGAATCAGTTTAGTCCAAATCTTTAAAATCCAAAAGTCAAAAGTTTTGTACTAAGGCAATTTAGAGGATTTTTGAAGATCTCCCTCACTTTACTGTAAGGTGTAATTTAAACAAAAGTCCTCATCACACCGCTGTACACCAAATGTTGGAAGGTGGGTTATTGGGAGTGATAGGTAGGCATCTAACACCAGCAACAAGGCCACCAACACAGTACTGGGTCCTGAAGAGGGTCTCTATAAAGTAGTCCCTTTGCACAACCCTTGGTAGCTGACACTGAGCAATAAGGCTTAACTTAGGAGACAGGCATGTGAAGCAGTGCTTAGAAACCAATAGTGCTGTCCTCACCACGCCTCTGGATTCCAGCTACCGTGGCTGATGAGGGGGGGATGCCCCGAAACTGGTCCCAGGTACCTGTTTCTGGTCCAGGGAGGACCTGGCTTGGCAGTTCAGCCTGGACTGTTCCCAGGAGGAGAAGGGTCAAGACTGATTTGCATATAGATGGGTCAAACAGTGGGTGGCGTGGTGAGCAAAAGAGCAATGGATTAGACCCAGATCTTTGTGACTGGGGGTGAAGGTTTCAATTGTTCAGCATTCTGTCCATCATTTGTTCCTTTTAGAAACCAACAGTGCCACTTCTGGGCTTCGGGTCACGCTTGACCACAACAAGGTGAACGTTTGAGACCGTCAATACAATAGGAGCTAAAGGGGGATCACAAGGACAGACAGCCCCCCACTCAACGCATTCAAACATTTTGATTGATTTTGAATAAAGTTTGAGACCGACCAAAATTATATGTTTGTACTTAGAAAACTAGGAGCTTTTTCTTCTGGGGGCCCTTGATGCTCTTCAGTAGTCCGGATTTGGTGAGGGTTCACTAGGTACTATAGTTCACCACTGTATGCCATTCAGCTATGCGCTATTTCATGGTGCCCAACTACACTCCACAGAACTCCACTATACGGTATTCCACTATATGCCACTCCACTCCAATCTACCCTATTCCACTGTATGCCACTACAGCATTGGCAGCTCCCCTGCTAATGCAGAGGAGTGTCACCCCACTGCTTTATGCAGTGTAAAAAATTGAAATGATATTAACTTGAGGTTATAATAAGTTTATTTTTTTCCATTGCGGTGTCTTTGTGGGGGAGTCTTAGTGGAGAAAGGGTGCTGGGCGTCCAACCAACTTTCAGGAATTCCGCTGACTTACAGGAGGTACGGGGAGGGATTCCTGGCCCCAAAACTCCCTCAGGACTAAATTGGACTTCATCCCCCATCCCGTAGTCTGCCACGACGCATGTTAGCAGAGTGGTAGAGAAAGGGGACCATGGCCATTTTAGCAATCCCACAGTGTGGGACTTACAGGAAGCAACAAGAGGGGTAGTTTACCCTCAAGGACATCCTTGGGGGCCAACTTCCCAAACTATTTCGTCCAGTCAGTCCCACACAGCAGCACTGGTAAGTACTCGTACCAGGCCACGCCCACTTTGCCCACCACTATACAAACAGGCTCCCTGGCACGCTCTTAGATGGGTATTAAAGACCCCTTCACTGCTGGGGGTCCTTTAGGGGCCAACTAGCCTACCTTTTACCTCCAGTAAGCACCAAGCGGTGGAATTGGTGAGAAGTAGACAAAGGCTATGCCCCTTTCTCCACCACTCTGCAAACACGTCCCCTGGCGCGTTGTAAGTTCCGGGATTAAGTCTCCTTGAATCCTGAGGGTCCCTGGGGTCCAACTAGACCATCAGGTATCTCCAGTAGACACCACAGAGCTGCACTGTAGAGAGGTGTAAAAAGGGGCGTGGCCTGGACCACCTCTCTGCAACGCAGCCCTGTGGCGCTTACTGGAGGTACCTGGTGGGCTAGTTGGCCCCCAGGGGCCCCCAGGGACCCCCAGGATTGAAGAAAAATGAATTTCCCAACTTTAAACGCTCCACAGGGCATGTTTGCACACATGTGACCTCGTGGACCGCCCCCACCCTTTACCACTCTGCAAATGCACCCTGTGGCGCGTTTTAAGTTGGGGGATAAAGTCCTCTTGAATCCTGAGGGTCCATGGGGTCCAACTAACCCACCAGGTACCTTCAGTAAGCACCACAGAGCTGCGTTACAGAGTAGTGTATAAAGGGGCGTGGCTTCTGAACACCTCTCTGCAGCGCAGCTCCCTGGCACATACTGGAGGTACCTGGTGAGCTAGGTGGTCCCCAGGGAACCCCAGTATTCAAGGGGAATTAGTTCCTCATCTTACAACGTGCCAAGTGGCTCGTTTGCAGAGTGCTGCAAGGAGGGGGCGTGCCTCCAGGCCGATGCCAGCTTTTTTACTTTTGATTTTCAGAAGGTGGGCTGTATGCCCCCCTTTAATTTCCCTTTTTTCTGGCCCTGGAGACACCATCCTCCAGGGCCTGACCCCTATTTAAAAAAAATTTAATTAAAAAAATGGGAAGGCGGGCCGGGTGGACCCCCTCCCTGAGGCTGATTTCTGCCCCGGGGATCCCATCCCCCGGGGTATGGCCTTTCCGTTGGGGACCGTGAGGGGGTCCCCAATTCCCCCACGGTCCCGCTGGCTCCCCGCATCATTGCTTTTCCACACAGGAAGCTCCTGACATGCAGATCCCCATGTGGAAAAGCAATCTGGTTTGAATTTTGGAAGAGAGAGCAGGTTCCCTGCTCTCTCTTCCAAAATCCAAACCAGACTTTGCTATGGCAGGGCGAGAGCCGCGAGGCTCCCTCCCTGCCATAGCAAACAGCAGTGTGCCAGGGTGGGCGGTCACTGCAGGAGCAGGTCCTGGGGGGTGGCGGTCCCCAGGGCCATGAAGGGCCCTGGAAGGGGGACCGTGCGGCTCTCCTCCCAATGTTTGCAAAGCCCCGGGGGGGGGGTTGTGGACCCCCAAATTAGCATTTTAGTGCGCTGGGGAGGTGGCGGTCCCCGGGGCATGTGGGGGGGACTCGAGCCCCCCACACAGGTTTAGTTTTTTTTAAAAACAAGCCCCGGGGGGTGGCTGTCCCTGGGGCTCGCGGGGGGGCTGAATGCCAACCCGCTAATACTTAATAAAAGCCCTGGGGGTGGCGGTCCCCGGGCTTGTGGAGTCCTATGAGGCCTCCGCATATATTTTTAACAAATGACCCCGGATCAACCCCCACAGGGGACCTTAATTAAATGAAGCGCTGGAGCTCGCGCTTGTTTTTTTTATTTTCGGCGGAATTCGGGGATGGGACCCCCTGACCTGGCCTAAGGGGTCAGGGTGTCTCTACCCTTTTTTTGCTTAGAACTTTGGAACCGTCACAAATCGTCACGAAACTTTCAAAAAAGTGTTTTTTTGCCAAGTTTATGCATGGAAGGTCTCAGGGTGATCTGTCAAGCGGGAGCAAAGAAAAAAGGAAATTCTGTAATCTACTCATTTATGAAAAACATTGCTTTCCCTAACCAAATACTGTGAATTGCTCGTGAACACGCCCCAACCTCAACGAGGTGAGCACTGTTGAGCCATTGCCAATATGTCCTCGTTAGTGTAGTAGTCAGTATCCCTGCCTTAGTGTACAGTCAAATAGCAGTGCGCAGGGGAGTGGTGCACACTGGAGTGGCATCAACCAAATAGAGAGCCCTTCATCTTTGCTCCCCATTGGATCTTCACGAAACCTAATACACGTGCTCTGGGTATCACTTGCTAATTACTTCCTACACTTGACGCAGATTGGCCAAGGAGTGGCAAAGTTGTAAGCAAATAAGAATGCATTTGACCCTCCCTTAAGTATGCCCGCCTTTTTGGTTTGATGGACATCTTGGCATACCTATGCAAAACTAATCAATGCTACTTCTGCCAAATTTTGTGCAGGATCATCATACTTATTAAACCTATTAGCAAATGAACACTTTTTTGCCCCCTCCTTTTTAACTATCCCCTTTCTTTATAGATGATCACAAATTTAAAAATACTAATAGTAATCTGAATGTACTATGTTTCTGCCAAATTTAAGGCATATTCGTCAAATGTTACCAAAGTTATAAGCAAATTACCTAATAGCTTTTTAACTGACAAGGTACCCAAAAAGTGTAACCCTTTATTTCTCGCCTGACACTTTTCCAAAACATGAACACCTCAAGAACAACTGAATGGTTGTACAAAAAATCAAAAACATGCTTTATGAGTAAAGTTTTACAACCATGCCAAATTTGTGTAAAAACGTTCAGTGGTTTTAGATCTAGCCTACAGCAAAATATCTTTTAGAAGCTAAAATGGGAAATAATATACCTGTCACCTTTACACCCCCAGCCTCTTACATTTTGTTTTTAGTGGACGAATTTTCACTAAAGTAAATGTATCAAGTGGGTCAAAATGATAATCAAATGAAAAATTGCTTTAACAACACCTTGCGGCTATAACTACACAGTGGTGACCCTCAATGTGCGCTGTGACTCTCTCTCTCTCTCTTTCTCTCTCTCTCAACACACATATATAAATGTATATATATCCTAGAAATGAGGCACACTCCCATTATTGAATGATATAAGAATGTGACATCCCTTCCTGTGATGAAGCAATATCATTGCACATTGTCTTGGATAATATAGCCCACTGCCAATTTGTAGGGCTTGTGCCCTACTTTCCAGGGTCATGGAAGGGCAGCTTTTGTGGGCAGTGCTGGTGGTTTGCAGCTACACAAAAGGGTTACGTTAGTGCTGTAAGCAAGGCTCAAGAAACTGGGGGCATTTGCTCATTCATGGTTCTTTTCCATTGCACATGGGGCTCATGGGTCAAGGAATCCTGCCTGAATGTAGGTCATACACCCGGGAATGGACCTCACCAACAATCTGATGAGCTTGTCTCCCATGAATGTTGCCCCCTCTGTGTACTGTGCTTTGACGCAGACAGTCCTGATTCACTATAAGAAACCAGGCGCATCTCCAGTGAAGTCGAGTCATCGGCAGGGCACGGATGACTCTGGACTCGGTTGCATCTCTATTCTGGGATGTGTGCACTGGGGTTAACCACAAGTCTATATAAAGAAGGCCCTGCATTGGGAGGCACATTGGGCTCTCGCTGGCTCTTTTCATTTAAAGGTATGCAGATGAGGATTCCCAGAATACGGCTAACCACTGCAAAGTGTGGACGTGGGTTACTCAGACACACCCCCTTATGGGATTCACTAGACTGCACGCTTATGTGCACAGGCCAAGCGGCTTTTTAGGAACTTTTTGACTTGCAAGGCTATTGTGGCCTACGTGGTAAGACTAACATTGGTGAAAACAGTGGGGCAGATTTACAAGCCCCTTGCGGCTCTTGTACGCCGCCGTTGCGTCACTTTTGTGACGCAGCGGCGGCGCAAAAGATGCGCCATGGTGCGGGGTATTTACAACATGATGCATCTGGGAGATGCGTCACGTTGTAAAGCCCTGCGCCATAAGGAGGCGTTCCGGTGAAAGGGGGGGGGCGTTCCTGCGCAGGAACGCCTCTCAAAAATGGCTGAGTGAAATCTACAAGGTTTCACTCAGTCACTTTTAGGCCAATGCTGCTTCAAAACCCTGCGCCTGCTTGAAGAAGGCGTAAGGCTTGACGCAGCATTGGACAGATAGGGCACCCCCGAGCCTTGCTGGAGCTGTGTCGCGCTTGCGACACAACTCCAGCGATGCGCCACCTTTACAGCACAGATGCGTCACGCATCTGTGCCGTTTTTGCCCCAAGGTGCGCCGCATTGTAAATGCGGCGCACCATGGGTGGCGGAGCTGCGGCGCACAATAACTGGCGCATCCCTGGGGATGCGTCAGTTATTGTAAATCTGCCCCCAAATATTTGCCTACTTGAATTTGCTATTCTTTTTGCACAGGTATTTGGCTGCAGATTTTAGCTGGTGGTGACTGAGCATACCGAAAGTGAATGATAAAATGTTAATATACATGTTAATGTACACAATACGTACACAATCACAGAGTGTACATCATACTCTACATTTTGGGGTAAATCAGGCACAAAAGCATCTGATGCCCAACCAAATTTTGGAACCCCAGACTACATAGACTGTCATCCTCCACTTTTTCCCTTTTTCATACAGGGACACCCTAATCCCTTAAATATCTTATAACGCCCCATAGGCATCATTTAGGTGTCACCAGGGGGTTGTAAATGCGACCCCTGAGTGTCCCTTGTAATCCTGGCACTGCTTTTGTAACCCATGGCCTCAGATGTTGCAAATTTAGTGCAAAAGACAGGGGTGTGGCTGCACAGTCCTTATTTTATGATAGGATAGGATGCAATTTATAAAGCGCACTTATACACGGGGGTTCCTCAAAAAAATCTCCGCAATAGAACCCTCTTACGGGTCGCGTGGGGGAGCGTAGTGCCAATCCCACAAGGAGCAAAAAACGCCCTATGTTGAAGCATGATACCTTAACAGGTGTGTGAGGGCAACACTTTAAATTTAAGGAATTTCCCAACCACCTCCTCTATCCAACCTAAAACGTATTCTTCTATAAAAATGTATTCTTCTATGCTAAGTGATTGCTGTTCTATCTACACCATCCGGAACCGAGTAGTATTCCTCTATAGGAACATTTACCCCCAGTATAGTCGATACGTATCCTTGGGATACTGGACCTCTCTCTTTCCTTTTTGCTCCTCGTCCCTCCATGATTGATTTATAGTATTTATAAACTGAAACCTGTCCAATTATTCCTGTAGCACTCCCTGTTTCCCAAAAACTTATTTTAATGGACAATTCCATTGCTCATGCCTCATTTATGAAAAGTGTTGCATCGCTGAGGGAAACCAGCGATGCAACAATTTTCATAGTGCCATCCTTGCAACACCATGGATGCGCCTTATTTGCTGTATGGGACTACATGTCGCAAGGATTTACAGATACGTCAATATTCCTGACGTATCTGTAGGCGCAAAATTGATGCATTGCCGGAGTGTGACTGAAAACAGATGCAACTGCAGCAATGTGTCCTTTCACGTGGGGCAAGTCCCATATGAAAGGGCCTGCGTCACTTTTACGCCTACTGCGAATCAGCAGTGGCGCCCTACAAGTGGCATAGTAAAATCTGATAGATTTTACTGAGCCACTTCTACAACCCTTTTTTTGTGGGAGAATGCCCACCCTGCATACATTATACCTGACGCAGGTATAATATAGTGCAGGGGTTTACAAAGTGACGCATCTGCTTAGATGTGTCACTTTGCAAATATGTTGCAATGTGGCGCATATTTTAGGCCACATGTGCATCACAAAAAGTGATGCAACGGCAGCCTAAGGGGCTCATAATAAGCCCCTTAGGGCATTATTTATGAGACCTTGCAATAGTTTTGCGCAGTGGCGTAGCTAGGGTGGGCGGTGGGGCGGTCCGCCTCAGGCGGCACTATTTTGGGGACGGCCGCACAGCACTGGTGGCCCGTTGCGGCGGCCTTTATAATTGTTTTAGGGGACACTCACTGACACTACTGTCAGTCACAGTAGTGTGTCAATGTCCCCAAATAAATTATAAAGGCCACCAGTGCCTCGCGGCCCCGTTTGAAAGTGCAACAAGCAAGCGGGAAAGCGCACCTAACCTGCTTGTCAGTTGCACTGCGCCTGCAGTGCTGTGCTGCCAATTGCCGTCGCAACCGCTGAGCTTGCAGTGGAATGTTGTTGGTCCGGACCGTCCCAGCCAGGGCCGTCAATCTTGTGAAGCGCGTGAGCACTACCCAATGACGGCCCTGGAAATCTTTTTTGGCAACCCTTGCGTCTCGCGATCAGAACATAGCAGTGACGCGTCAGCGCGTCACCGCTACGCGCTTTTGTGAGGAGTAATTATGGGTGGCAGTGCTGGGCGATTTGCTGGCTAGTGGCTGCTGCGTGTTCCAACCCCTGCAGTGCCATAGAGACAATAGAGTGAGGTAAGAGTAAGACTGAGCTAAAAAGTTAAAGTTGCAGATAAACGTTTTCAGAGGGGTGGCTGCTGACTCCGGATCCTCTAGGGTAGAGGCCCTCAAAGCCTCTTGAGCAGAACTGTGAGCGAGGATACTTAAGTTTATCTTCTGTCTAGTACAAGGCCCTTAGTTCACGGCCGCACAAACGGGGCAGGTGCAGTGCAGACAGTGGTCGAAGTGGGCGGGATCGGAAGGGCACGCCATGCCCCTACTTCTTTTATTAAAAAGATTCTGTTTCCCTACATTTTCTTTTCCAACCTGTGTCCCAGGACGGCAGAAATAGCAAAGGCATTCAGATAAGGCTCGGCTTGCTTTCGTCGACGTTCGGGGACGGGCAGAGAAAAAATAGGACTTGGACGATGCCCTCTTCTTTTTTGTGCTGGCAGCTGCCCCCACCCCTTCCTATTATTCCCTCTCTTTCTGTCTTGCTCCTCAATCACTGAAAACGGTGACTTGAAGAAACATGTCACAACCTTTCATTCCTTCTTTCAGTTAGTTGCTTCCCTGTGATATGGATCACAAAAATAACAAGCATTGAAAATGCAATAGGTCTCGCCTTTTATTAAGTTAGAGCTGTTTGCTTTGCTATACAATGCCATTAGCAAAGAAAATGGCTTTAACTTAATCAAAGGCAAGACCTATTGGATTTTCAATGCTTGAACTTTTTTCCCTTTCACTCTCTCATCTCTTAAGAGCTGATTAAGTTTAATTTATCTGGCACGCATTTGCGTTGCTTTTTTTTTCTTGGGATCCCCGCTATTGGTTAATTGCGAACTCACACATAAAGAAACATAGCTATTTACAGCGCCAATAACCCACAATGTAACTAATGTGAGACCTATTGCATTACAAATGTTTAAGTTAGTTTTCAGACACTAGGATTCGTAAACGCCAACAGGACAGGCCTGGACCCAGACCAGCAGCACAGGGACACACAGTGGCAGCCGGCACCCTAGCACCTTAGCATCTTAAATGTGCCCTGTGCAGCTAGAACGTCCTACGCCCCCCCCCACCACACACACACAATAAACACCCGTTTAGAAAACAATGATTAATCCTCTTATCACAGCAGTGCCCGTGGGCAGGCGTGGGGGTCACTGAAAACAATGCTGGACCCTGCCCCGCACCTCTGCACACTCAGGAGTGCCTAGGGGGAGGAGAGAGGGGAGAGAAATGACCCGCCCACTGCTTTACATTTAACTGCTGACCGAGGCAGGTGCTATTTACATTCCCCAGCTCTCTGTGTATATTCAAGGTATGCAAAGCAATGCATGCATGACCCCAACAGCTGGCAGCAGCTACCCACCCGCCCACAATACAAACTTGATGTGTAATTACCACACCATTCAAATGCACGCATTTCAAGGCCAGAAGAACGGAGTAATGAGGCAAAGCGTGGGCGGGTTTCCACTGGCGCCTCGAGGTGCGCAGGTGCCTATAGGGACTCAATGAGTTATTTCACCAGTGACTGAACATGCGAACCTGCAGGTTACACATTGACTACATCATTCGAATGGAAACCTGCGAGCTGCGCTCCATGCCCCCAGCGAGAGCATAGTTCCCAACAGCCCCTCAACCTATTTTACAACGATTCAGGTCTACCATGAGAGATCTCACACACAGATCCCTGCACGGACCGACAAAGCCATGTTACCAGTATGAAGCCCCGAGGCTTGCCCGATACACAGGTGTGCAGCCGGTGCCTTGGGTGGGGTGTAAAGGAAAACAGACGGGAAGGGAATGGCTGCTTGCTGATGGACCCGAGGGAGAGACATGTTGAGGGGCCAGAGGTTCTCAGAGGGGGTGAGGAGGAGGAGAGTGAAAGGTAATCAGAGAGGGGAGGGACCGCAGCCCGAGGGAGGAAAGAGAAATTCTGGCTGAGGGGCAGAAGCGGCAGCGCCAGCTTCGAAGTGAGCCCTGGAGTCGGAGCAGAATGGGGAACCTTGGGGGAGCCCCTGCCAGGGTCCTGATGGTGGCAGCTCTGTGTCTGTGAACCCCCGAGCAAGGTAAGGCGACCACCCACTTCTTCCACCGCAGTTTATTCACCCGTCCACAGCCAGCGAGGGAACAAGGTAAGGAGGTGCCCCCTCATAGACACAAGGAGTGACAGCCATGGAGAATCGCGCCCCACCCATCAGCCAGCAAGGGGCTTGCAACTTTTCGTGCGTCTCTACATTTGAAACTGCAGGGTGGTTTGTGGGCACAGGGTCTGTCGGTATGTACGGGGGACTGCAAAGAGCTCTTTCGGAGAGGGGTTGTAGGGAGAGTGTGCGGAGGTAGAAAGGCTGCAGGTTACAGGATGGGTAGAGGGAAAGAGTGCTGCTGAGAGTGCACAGGGCTGAGGTACGTGCCGGTTTCCTTCAACTCTGTGTCAGTCGCACGCGGGCGTGCACTGTTAAAAAGTGAAGGCACGCCGTGCCATGCGCTCGCATGCACATTTTTTGATGGAGACAGAGTTGAAGGAACACGGTGTGTTTAAGAAGCTGGCGGTGGACTGTCCACTGTCTCACAGACACGCGCATGCTGTCTGCTTTGGACAGATGGCGAGAGCAGCAATCTTTGTCCATCAGACGCGTGCACGTAAGCCGGCGGGAGAATTGATTCCAAAAGGTCCTTGCAGCGCATGCGCTACTTTCGCCAGGCGAGACCTAAACACACTCCTGCATGAAATGCCCTTTTTCTGACATTTTACTATTGCAAAGTGCAGTGGGATGGAGAGAAATAGAAGGTTTCAAATATGAAAAATAAATACATATCTAAATAAAGCAAGATAGAGTGGTTGCAAAGTGGCCAGATTGGTTTTATTTATATCCAAATACATCAGCCTCACTTTACAGAGTTTGCCAGTGAAGCGTTACTTTTGTTGTCTCGTCTTTCTTTGAACAGCATTGTTGTCCCCAGGTGGGGAAGTGCACCATTCCTGGAGGTACTGCAATACCTGGCTGATGGGTGGATTGGAAACCAAAATGTGTACCCTGGCTCTGTGTTTATGGATGGGGTCTTCTTAAACCATACTGCTTACGTTTTGTAAGGCTATAAGCAATGGGCATTGAAATGGTTCCTTTCAAGGCCCTTAGTCATGTCCATAACGTTTCAGGTAAAACCGCTCGCTGATTTTTGAATAGTGAGTGAAAGATCGTTAAGGTAACCATGTTATTTCTGCTTACATTTCACATGCTTTACTTAATCTTGCATTCCCTATGAGTGTTTGCTTTTACTTTTTTTTTTAGGTAGCATATTAGATTGTAGCTGAAGGCAGTGCGAGGTTCTCTCAGTGGGGCAGTATGGTGTTCAGTGGGGGAGAGGATGTGGCACTGTGGCAAGAGCTGTCGAATATGGAACTGGGGAACCGGGTTCAGCCTTCATGACCAGTCCCCCAGACCACTCTACTGAGGGAGAATAATCCCATGCGAGACCTTAGAAGGCTTGATGTCTTAGCACAAGCAGGTGTACCCTAGTGGTGTCAATTGTGGGTTAACCTAGAAGGCTTGTCCACCACAATCCATACTGAAGTTCATCTTAGTCTTGCGGGCAAGTCTACGAAGCAGCACACCTTAGAGCAACAGTGATCTAGTCACTGTGACTCTGTCACTGAGTTCACATGAACCTTGAGCAGGTTACGGAGGTGCGAACGGTGTGACCGCACTGGTTATCTATTTTGAGTGGGTGAACAGTGTTTGCAAGTATATTATAGTTTAAAAACAACTTGCTGCCAGAGCTGTTTTTGGCACCGAACAACAGGTTATTGATAAAGATCTCATTGACTGTCCTAATCCTCCACAGTTAAACGGTCGACAGCCCCTCCACTCCATTCCCCTCCCCTCACACACCAGGGGCAGAAGGTGACCCCCACCCGGCAGTGTGCAAGCCTTGCCGTTACTTACTTGAGACATTATTATGACTCTACTGTTTTTGTGGACTTTTAACACTGTTGGTTACCATGAAAGTAATATAAAAACAAAATCGCAGAGAAATGTAATGTTCCTTGTTTCTTCTGAATATTCAAGGAGTGCTGCAGCGCCAGAACAGTTTGTCCCGGGCCTTGGATAGAGTTGAACATGTTCCCATGGCCCCTACAGCTGTGTTTAAGGATTGCGATGATAATGTGTCGCCCCTCCCTGTATTTTAGCTTTGGATCACCGGGCAGGCTGTGCAGCATGTGTGTGCTGAGGCTGCTCTGAAGGAGAGATGCACTTTTACAAGTTGGTTGCTGCTGCTTAGAAGTAATGAGAGGGTGCGACCCCTGGTTCTTGCCTTTGGGCCAACAGAGTAGGCTTTGTATCCGGTCTGTGTTGGCATGGTGGAGCTGACTGAGCCCTTTGTGCTGCGTTTAGTTCTAAGGGCACACAGTGAGTCATTCCCTGTGAATCATTAATATGCTGTTTTTGAAAGATAAAGAATCCGAGGCTTCGACAATGTTAAGTTGGTTTTGGGTCCCCAGAGCACATCACGGTAGTGCAGGTCCCCACTGCTTTAATGGGAGGACCGTGATGTTTGGTCATTTAATGTCAGCTGTAGATGATGGATCCCTGAACAGTGTCATGTATGTGCATGTTTGCATTGTGCTAAAGGGATTACAAGGTAATTGTTCTCGCAGCTCTCTGATGGATATCACATGCGGGTTTTCTGAGTCCCCAGATAGATCATGCAGTCTGTGTGTTCTCTTTTGTACTGCCAGTCACTGGTGTATTCAACTGTGTAGCCTTGGATCATGTCATGTATATGCATGTAACTTGCATGATCGAGGTAACTATTAGCGGTGATACTACGTGTCTCTCGGACCTCTTTCAAGTGCTTGCTGTCCTTTTTCTCCAGCAACCTCCCACCGCCCCCCTGCCCCATGGGTGGCAATCTGAGGGCTAGCCCTGGGCGCCTCAAGCTCTAGCTATGCCTCTGGTTTTGAGCTGCCATTGCGTCACTTTTTGTGACGCATCAGCGGTGTAAAACATGTCCGCTGTTGCGCCCTATTAACAAAGTGACGCATCTAAGCAGATGCGTCACTTTGTAAACCCCTGTGCTACATTATGCCTGCGTCAGGTATAATGTAAGCAGTGGGGCGTTCCCACGCAAGTAAGCCTTGTAGTAGTGACTCAAATGTGTCAAAACCTCATGCCTGCCTCACGGCAGGCGCAAGGGTGATGCAGTGCTATATCCATAGCCGTGCCCAATGCATTGCTGGAGTTGCGTCACTCTTCCGACACAAATCCAGCAATGCGTCATTTTTGTGCCAGCAGATACGTCCGTAAAACGGACGTATCTGTCGTTCCTTGTGACATGATGCGTCATACAGTAAATATGACACATCCATCATGTCGCAAGGAGGGTGCAATAAAAAGTGACACATTGCTGTTTTCACGCAGCGATGCATCATTTTTCATAAATGATGCCCTTAGTGTTTTTTTTTTTTTCTGGCAGGTGCCTGTTGAGTGCCATGGACATCATTTAGGGCTTGCACTGACTTTCCGACCCCTGACCTCAGAGGTGGCAAATGCAGTGCCAGGGAGACAGGGCCAGCTGGGGCTTCACTCTCTTTATTTTCTGTTCATTTTTTATTAGACTAATAGTGAATAAATAAAATATATTATTCACTAATAGTGTAATAAAAATGGAGTATAATAAGCTGAAATATGCTCTTCCATGGCAGCTGAGGTATGTAAAAAATGCTTTTAAACTGTATTGTATTGTAATTGCATTTATATAGCGCTTCCTACCCCTGACGAGGCTTTGATTAAATGTATTTTGTGAGCGTGCTTGCGGGTGAGAGTGTGTTCAAGTGTGAGAGAGTGTACATGTGTGAAATTTTGTGTTTGTGTGCATGACTGAAAGTGGAGGTCATAGGGCGTGTGATGTCACTCCCACTACCCCTGGCATTTTGGTGAATTGACGTCGATGCTGAGTGCCCTGACACATACTCTCACATCAAATGCAATAAAGGAATCGTGGTCAGACTTGCCCCTCCCCCCGATGCCACAGTAAAGATACAGCGGAAGAACCCCTGCTCACCAGAGCCAATGCATGAGCATATAGAAGCGCGTGCTGTGTGTGATGGCTGCGGATTCTCCACAGACACCAAGCCCAAATGCTGGGAGCCACTGCAAAAAATATATATGCTTGATTATAATAATATGTACTATGATTGTTAAATACATCCCTCACAATTGTAGATTACATTCTTTCACCTTTTTATTGATGGCAAGGCAAGATGTGCTGCTAATGAGGGACTGGGTGAAACTTAAAATTAGCTCTGGTCAGTTTCGCAGATACAAATTCTTTCAGAAAATATTTTTTTGCTGTGAAACTTAAAAAAGAAGTTCTGTGCTTGTAACCTCTCTCACTTAACGTACAGTTATGCAGAGATTTCCCCCCCCTCAAAATACCAGTACTGAATGTGTTAATTTTTAATAAACTTTGCAACTTTCGTGAAGTTTGCTAAACTTGAAAAGTTTTGATAAAAGTTACATTTGCAGAGGAAATAACTTTGCAACCACACCAACCAGAGTGAATAATGCACAGATCAGCAGTGCCGGCCCCTTTTTTTTTCAAAAGTAATTTTGTTCTGATTTTTGACATTGGTGTTAGCAGGTCTCCTGTATCCAGACAGGGCCGCTTGAACCCAGGACTGTGTACACATAGAACAAGCCCTGGGCTGGTGAAAGACGTTATTTCTTGGCTTGCTAAGGCTTCCTAAACATTGGCCAGTGAAACCCTTTATTTTAGCCAATGTTTTTGGAACTTGTGGGCATATTATCAAGGCAGGCAAAATGAAATTATCGCCGCTTTTGCAGCCGTTTTCGGCCGAAAAGCGGCGATAATTTCATCGCCCTATTAGCAAGCTGTCGCTAACATCAGTTAGCAACAGCTTTTAGCTGATAGCGAGCGGTTTGGGGCCGCGTTGCATGTCAGCGATATTTATCTCTAATGACATGCAAAGTGGGCGTACCCAAACAGTTAGCGACTGAAAGCAGTCGCTAACATCGGTATCGCCTATAAGCAAGGCAGGCATACCGATAAAAAAAATTCACTCTAAGTACGAATATCGCTGAATTTTTTATCGCTTTGGAGATAAATGTTGCTTATAGCACGTTATCTCTGCGATAAAATCCAGCGACACTTGGCAATAAAAAAAATGTCGCTAAGCTTCTTTAGCGATAAATATCGCTAGTTGTTGATAATATGCCCCTTGTGACTTACGATTAATACTTTGGCCCAAAATTTAAAACAATTTTAGAGTGAGAAAGTAACAAACCTCCCTTAAGAAGATCAGCTAGTTTCTAAATAGGGCTAGTATTAAAACGTTTTCAAGGTCTACATTGAGCTACGATAGGGAATACTCGTGGCAGAAGGCAAGACTTGTGTGTGTCTGTGTTTCGCAGAATTACAGGGCTTGCTGTGTCCCATTGGGACACTCGTTGCTTTCCTTACAAATTCCGCAGCCTCAGCATGGCTTTCTGAAGGATGCTCGTGATTGGCCAGTTGTGGCAACTCCCAGCAACAGAATTTCTGGAACAGACTACACGGGCCAACCAAGACCTTCCGTGGGTTACCCGATTCAGGGTGGTGCGGGACAAAGAGGAGTGAAGGGGTGGGGTGTTATAGCTTCTCAAATACCTTTAAATCTGTCTTCTTGAATGTCCAATAACTTCCAGCTTTTTTTTTAGGACACCGTGAAAGAGTATGTGTAAGATCCAAGTGAGTGCCCAGTACAGGTTAAGTTCTAGAATGTAAAGCTCACCATTTGAATTGGACCATCTTCCAAGAATAGCCTTCTACAGCCTTGTAAAACTAGGGCCTCGTTTACAATATTTTGATGCACGGCAGCGCAGCAAATCTTCCTCCCCTGCCCTGCGTAAAAAGAAGAGGGCGGGAATGCGCTGTATCCACAAGATACGGCGCATTCCTGTCCTTTTCCCCAATGCTGATGCACAATGCGTTGCCATGCGCCAACGCAGGCACCCCTGCGCCAATTGTGCAAGGGTGTCTGTGTTGTAAGGGTGATTGTTTTTGTGCAGGAAGGCGCACCTTCCTGCACAAAAACAATCACGAGAGGTGTTCCGATTTCTATGTATCCTGCACGTAGAAAAAGGAAAAATGAGGAGAAATAGAGGAATATCTCCTCGTTGCACGTCCCTTATGCCTCCCCTGGGGAGATGCAGGAATCGTATGTATTCCCAGCTCTTAGAAACCTTGTAAATGTGGGAATGCATCAAGTTCCATGGATGTTGCATGGGAGCACCCACTGCAAAACCCGTGAAATGCCTCTTTCATGCAGAGTAATGGGTGAAAGGGGGCTATATTTGCAAAGCCCTGAAAAGCCCCGCAGGGCGGCTTTACGTGGCCTTGTAAATATGGGCAGGCACACTGCACCGCTGGTGCGTCAGAAAAAGTGATGCACCAGCTGCACAATGGCCTTATAAATAAGCACCTTGTGCGAACAAAGCAAACACAAGGAGATGATGGACGGAGCGCTGAAACTTTTCAGACACTCACCCCCAGTCACACATCTGGGGTGAATCCATCATCGTTCTTTAGCTCATTTCGCCACCTCAGTTCAGACCCAGCTATAAGCAAATCAGTCTTGACCCTCTGCCTCATGGGAACAGTCCAGCCCGAACTGCCAAGCCATGTCTTCCCTGGACCGGAAACAAGAATCCTGGGACCGGTTTCGGGGGAACAGCCCTCATCAGCCTGGACTATTTGCCTGACTTGCACCAGGCAAAACTGTACATTTACACTTTATTTTATTATAAACGTATTTTTTTTAATGCGAATATTTTCCCTCCTCTACAGTACTACACAATTTACGGGAGCAGCTGGCCTGTTTCTGCAACAAGCTACACCTCCTTGAGAGGCAATTTTTGAAATATCAGGAAAAATCAGGCACGATTTACTGTAGTGCCCTTGGAGTAAATATGTACAGTCAGATAAGTCAGCACTTAGAATCTGAAAAAATTAATAATATATCTGGCAATAACTTATAAGACCAGTGAGGCAGAAAGCTCACTATCACCACCGACCTTCCGCCCCCAAAATATAAAGCAAAGCACAAAATGGTTGTGCGCTGTGATTTCACAGCCAAAAACTGTAAATGGGAGAAAGAAGGCCACACAGCGTGCGCCGAAGGCCACACAGCGTGTCAGGTGTGCTGCAGGGACTCCAGTCAACGTTCCAGCCCTCTGTTCATGCCACCAACCCGGAGGCCCCCTGTAACCCTCTGCTCGGTCAAGTGCACGGTCAGAACAAAGTGCAGGCTGGGACATCCATGGCTGACCCTGCATAAGCCAGGGCTTGTCTATGATTATAAGAGTGGCCCCTGTGAACGGGTCGCTGTCTGTCACTCCCACCGCTGCACTTCAATTTTCCTCCCATGAATCATCTTTTGTGCTTCCTACAGTCGCGGCTCTCTCCTCCGATTTAAAAATACCAGCCTCCCCCAGCCTTTCATGAGAAACTCGAGAGCTGCAATTTTAACACATTCCCTGAACCAAACTGTCCCGGGACAAGCCTCTTTTAGAACGTAATAGCCATTTGCAGAGGGTCGGAAAAGGGACGATTCACCAGGAGCCCTGAAGCGATTACAGCTTTCGAACTCTTCCCTCTACACTCACTCCCGCCCAACCCTGGCACTTTCATATGCTTGCAATGTGAATTCAAATCATCACTGAGACACCATACTGTAAATGTATATTACATTGCACGGCTTGAAAGTGTTCTCGAAGCATTAAATGTGTAAGTTAAAGAACATTTCCCCCAAGAAACAAAAGTCAAAGGTGCAGATTTACAAGGCCCTTGCGTCATTTTTGCGCCACAGTTGCGTCACTTTTTATGACGCAGCAGTAGCGTAAAAATGCGGCCCATTTACAACGTGACGCATCTAAGGAGATGCGTCACGTTGTAAAGCCCTGCGTCACATTATACCTGCGTCAGGTATAATGTATGCAGGGTGGGCGTTCCAACGCAAAAAAGCCTCTTAGAAGTGACGCAGTGAAATCTACAAGATTTCACTGCGCCACTTTTAGGACGCCACTGCGTCAAATTCTTACGCCTGCTTGAAGCAGGCGTAAGGAGTGAGCGGCACAATGAGGATAGGGCTCCCCCTGCATTGCTTGAGTTGCGTCATGCTTGCGACACAACTCCAGTAATGCATGACATTTGCGTCAAACAGATGCATCGGAATTTCTTACGCATCTGTCAATCCTTGCGCCATGGTGCGCAGTATTATAAATAGTCCATCCATAGTGGCGCAAGGGTTTCTCAAGTGGCACAGGGAAAGTGACGCATCTTCAAAGATGTGTCACTTTCTTGTAAATCAGCCCCAAAGGTTCCGTGGCGCAGAAGCCTGCGTGATTTTAGCAGGTAGCACTAAGCCACTCTTTTTTGCTTAATTCTGCCTGATAAATATGAGTCCCTTTAACGCAGTGTTCTGCGTTAAAGGGGCGTGCAATGGGTTTTGCTGGGGGCATTCCCAGCAACATCATGGCCTTTTGACACTGTCCACTTTTTGTACAGAAAGGTTTCCCTTCTTGTACAAAAAAAAATCATCCCCGCAACGCAGGCACCCTTGCACCATGGTGCAAAGGTGCCTGCGTTGGCGCAGGCAGCCCATTGTGCGCCGGCGCAGGGGAAAAGGACAGGAATGGGCCGTACCTTATAGATACGGCGTATTCCTGCCCTTTTCTTTTGCCGTGGGGAATCGCAGCAGGAAGGCCTGCTGCGCTTCCCTACGGCAAAACCTCATATATGAGGCCCAGAGAACTGAGATGGGTGAGCACAGAAGACATGTTGGAGTTATTTCTAAATGCACCGTGTTTTTAAAACTTATTGACGCACATCAACTAAGTTCAAAGTTGAAATCTAAGAATTCTTATACACCAGAGTAACTTCAAATTTCAAATGTTTTACTATTTAATTATTCATAGAGGACCCTGGCAGTATTCTAAAAAATCCTCAGGAGACCTATGGGGGCAGATTTACAAGCCCTTTGGGCTACCGGTGCATCACGTTGTGTGACGCACCAGTGGTGTAGCCTGCTAAGTGATATTTACAAGAACAGGTAAAGTCACCCTGCGTGACTTAACTTGTGCTAGTAAATATCGCTACTGTTCACGCAACACTTTGTGTGTTAGGTGCGTGACATGGGTGTTGCTGAGGGTGTCCCACGCAACACCCATGTTCACTGGTGCATTTCCAGATTCACAAGAAATCGTAAATCTGGAAATGTGTCAGAATCGCAACGAGGAGAAATGATTTCCTTTCTCCTCGTTTATTTCCTCTTTCAATGCGTGCTGCATTCTACAGCACACATTGGAAGAGGCATCACCTCAATTCATTGTTTTTGTGCAGGAAGGTGCCCCCTCTTGCACAAAAACCAGCTCCCCAAGACACAGGAGTCCTTGCACCATGGTGCAAGGGGGCCTGCGCCGGCGCATGGCAGCAGTTTGTGCGCCAGCGCAGAGAAGCACAGAGATGCAACATATTGTTGTAAATATGTCGCATCCTTGTGCTTCGAAACGAATGCAGCGCAGCACAGCAAAATGACTTGCAGCACCACGCTGTGTAAATTTCTAATGGATCTGCCCCCTAGAGTTCCTGGAGTACATTCATGCACAAACACATAAGCTTGCACAATTTACTTGAGGTAGAAACGTCTGCAGGAGTAAATTAAAGAAAATGTTCATAAGCATATCTCACCTTATGGCAAGGGACATGTCAATGCCCTTGTGCCAAACCAACCCTTTGCGTGAGCCAAGGAAAAACCCTCCTTTAAGTAGACAACCTGCAACCAGACTTAGAGGCATATTTACAAGCCTCCTTTCCCATCGGAGCATCACTTGTTTTGAGCTCAGGTGGCGTTGCACCATTTCCCATGTTTTTCATGGTGGCGCTAAGCCACTTAGGGGCATATTTACAAGTCCCTATCGCCACTACAATGTCACTTTCAGTGACGTTGTGCTGGCGATAGGGGCTTCGTCTTATTTACAAGGCAGCGTTAAGCCACTGAATGTGCCTTAACGCTGCCTTGTAAATAAGGCCCCCCTTCACGCTATACTTAGCATGAAAGGGGTGGGCAATGGGTGATGTGGTGGGTGTTCCACAGCGACACCCACTGATTTTGACGCTGCTCCCTATTTACAAGGGTGGCATAAATAGGAGGCAGCACCAAAATGAAGACCAGGGAAAACCTGGTTTTGCCTGACACAACTAGGAGAAATGCTTTATTTCTCCTTGTCTTTGCTGTGTCCATGTTTGCTGCTTTTTGCAGCACACATAGAACAACAAATTGCCATTGATTGTGTATGTGCAGAAAGGTGACCCTTCCTGCACATACACAGTCACACAAAAAAGGACGTTTTGCAAATTCTATGTGTGTTGCATTAAGCAGCACACACAGAAGTTTCAAAACACCATGAATGATTGTTTATGTGCAGGAAGGGACACCTTCCTGCACATAAACAATAATTTCCCCAGTGCAGAGACCCCTGCACTATTGTGCAAGGGTGCCTGCTTTGGCGCTAGGCAGTGGAACTCAGCGCTAGCGGAAACGCAGGGGTGCGACGCATACTTGTGAATACAACGCAACCCTCCATTTTCAGAATGGAGAAGCGTGGGATTAGCAATGTTTCAGTGGCGGCTGGTGACATTTGAAAGTGGTAGGGCATAAAATAATGTTCGTACTGCACTGTGGCGAGCGACCTCAAACAACCTACCGGGGGAAAATTTTGAAAAAAGAGCGGACAATTGGAGCATTTTCAAGCAAATTTGAGGTCACAGAAACCCCTCTCGACTAATTTGCAAATGTCCACTTTCACCTCGACAATGTTAACACCAATGAGTGGCTAAACAAAGTGCTGCGTCTGACCTGCACAATGACGCCGTTAGAACATGCATCATGCCTTCCGTGGTTTTGCTGCCCCCATAAGAACAACATTTCAAGTGTTCAGTGACAAAGGCCTCCCTGAAATGCTCCATCTTCTACAGATGGGTGTCTCATAAAGTAATCAGAAAAACTCCACCTTGTGACTAATACAACTGAACATGTTGGTATCGTTACTAATTGCAATCAAACCGCACTGTCAGCTGCATCAACCAAAACTACCTGTTTATAGGCAAAAGCACAAACTAGGACACCCCGAACACACCCCAAAACGGTTCCTTTAGATAAAAAGGGAAATCCACACCCTCCTCGACATTGCAATAACGACCCCTTCCCTAACACCAATTACTGTCAAATTTCTCACACACACATAATCGCCCCAGCTATCAATCACAATAGCTGAAACTACATGTTTTATAGGCAAAAATACGAGCTACGCAACCCTAAACACAACCCATCTTCTTCCATTGGATAACATGGGGGACCCCCCACCTCCACTAACGTTTCCATTTTTAACACTTCAAGTTCCCCATCACCAATCACACCAAAATGTCTCACAAACATACTACACAACCCCACGTATTAGCTCCATCACCCAAAACTACATGTTTATGGGCAAAAATCCAAACTATTAACTTTCCGAAACACCCCAACACCTCCATAGGATAACATTGCAAACCGGACCTTCTCGAAAAATGCTATTTTAGGTAGTTCCAGTACTTCAATCATCTTCAAACTTGGTGGGAACCTAGGGGCATATTATCAAGGGTGTTTATCTCCGCTTTTTTGGCTTTAAAAGCCAAGAAAGCAGAGATAAAATTATCTCCCTATTACCAAGCTGTCGCTAACACCAGTTAGTGACAGCTAATAGGAGATAGCGACCATCTTGGGCCCCGCTTTGCATGTCAGTGATATTTATCACTAATGACATGCAAAGTGGGCGTGCCAAGATGTTAGCGACTGGAAACAGTCCCTAACATCGCTATCTCCTATTACTAACTTTTGGAGATATTCGCGCTAAGCGCGAATATCTCCAAAAGCTAACACCTGCCCTGAGCAGTTCTTAGCCATGTTATCCAATGGGAGGTGGATAACATGGCTAAGAGCATTTGCTCGATAATGCATGAATATCGCTGACTTTTCAGCGATATTCATGCATTGCGGCCGTTTTTTATCGCATTTGCGATAAACCTTGCTAATAGCAAGGTTTATCTGCGATAAAAATCGCCGATGTGCGGCGATAATTTTTGTCTCTAAACAAGTTAGAGACAAAAATTATCGCTAGTTGTTGGTAATATGTCCCCTAGTTCCAGCGATTCCAAACACCCTCCCCAAGTCACAACTCAACCGATCTACTGTAAGGGGTACGACTTTTCATCCAAAGATACCCCACCCCCAACATTGAAATACACTCATAAATCAACCAAATCTGGCCAAAATCGGCATGCATTGGCCAAGGGAAATCACAGCAGAAGAGAGACAGTTTAGTTTCGTTTTTTAAACTAAACCCCCTCTCTCCCAACTCCCCCTCCCCTCTCCACCCTCTACCTACGGACGCATTAGTGTGCGAGGTGTGAAGCTGCAGGCTTGGTTTTTTTACACAGTTTATCCGACCTCGCGCCCTCTTCCGTGGGTGCTGGCAGTGGGACGCATAATCACACACACATACACAACAGACAAAACTCAAAGAATAAGAAATGTATTCATTTTCACAAACGCATACACACAAACACATCCATTCACGACAACACTCTCCACCAAACATTCATGCATACACGCACGCCACGCTCGCACAAAACACTTTAAAATAAAAGAAAAACACACACACACTCTTACCTTACCTTGCTGCCGGTTCCGTTCTGCGCCACCTCTGGGCTCTGCTCTGCTCCCCTCACGTCACGTCACAGGCTCACAGCCCCTCGTGGCCAATCCTGGCGCCAGGGGGGGCACAGGCCTTCTCGCCCGCAGCACGCCCATTAGGAGGCCAAAGGGCTCCTAATGGGCATGCGCAACCAAGCAAAAACACAAGTGCGCATGAGTGGACACGGTGCGAAAATTCGCACTCCGTCCCCACTCATGCGCACTTGGTGCTGCATGCCCCCTGGCCTAGTGACGTCTGACAAATGACGGCAGATCGCCCACCCCCTTCAGGGCGGTCTGGGGTCATGCAGATGATGCAGACAGTTGAGTTATTCCTCTCGGGGCCCTCGGCGTCTTTGAAGGGACTGATTCACTTCAAAGACGGGCTGAGGGGGGGGGCAACGCCCCAACGCCCATAATGGACGGACCGCCACTGCAATGCTTGCTTAATGCCACACTTCTCCATTCTGTTGTAAATATGCCCCTTAGTCTGACCTAACGCCACCTTGTAACTATGCCCCTTTGTGCAGCAGTCCTCTGTGGCAAAAGGACGTGCAATGGGTGCTACAGTGGGTGTTCCACCGCAACACCCATTGCTTTTTGACGCTGCCCCAGATTAAGAAGGCCGAGGCAGTGCCAAAAACTAAAGCCAGGGAATACCTGGTTTTAGCATGGCGATACGAGGAGAACTTATTAAATTCTACATGTTTTTTGCTCTTTCTATGTGTTCTACATCCTGGAGCACACATAGAAGGGCACATAAACATTCACCCCTGCAGCACCGGCACCATTCCAAAATGGCGGCAGGGTGGTTGCGCTGGCGCTAGGCAGCTTTTTGTTGCGCCAGCGCTAGGGAAAACACAGAGGTGCGCCGTATTCTTGTGAATATGGCACATCCTTAGGTTTAAAAAATGTCAGAGTGTGACGTTGTCTGATTTGCTGTAGCACTGCGCTCCGACATTTTTTTTGTAAATATGCCTCTTTGATTTTCGGGTAGAGATATCAATCTCAGGGGTTATTTATTTAAAAAAATGTAACTTCCTAACTTAAAAAAACTCTTGCGCTAAACATATCACACATCAGTCCTATTTACATGCTTGAAACATAGTTGTCCATTTATTACCAGAGTGCGCTAGACATCCAATCACCTACAACTCCCCCTGTAAAACTCATTCTGGGAGCCCATGGTTGACTCCTCGACCTGGTTCTCCTGGCACCTATGCTCTTTGGAGGGCCTTCAAATGGGCCTTCCCCTGAACTAAACTGGACTATCACTCTAGGAGGGACTATCACTCTTAAACTAGGTCCTTGCTGATCCCTGCACTCAAACCATCATGCTGGAGTTCTGCTGACTTAAAAGCAACCCTACCTGGGGCAGACATTGTTAGAGAACTAGTCTGGGCACACAGGCCATGCCTTGGTCTCCTGGCGCAAACCGCAATCTCCAACCCCAAAGGGCCGATGTCCAGGAGCAACCTCCCTAACCCCCACTAAATTGCAGGGGGCAGATTTACTAGCCCCTTGCGCCACTTTGCGTTACTGTTCCCATGTTAAAAGTGACGCAAAAGTGGCGCAAGGGGCTTGTAAATAAGCCCCAGATTCTTTAAAGAATGCTACCAGCACCTCCTTTGAGGACCACATGGCACTGGTGTCCTGTGTCTCGAACTCCTGTGAGATGAAGAGGGAACCTGCAGTGTGTCCGACCACCATGACTTCTCACCCTTACCCATTATAAAACAAAACCCACCATATATAACAGGACAACTCCTGTAAATAAAAGAAGACAGTAAATACAACTCAGTAAACAAGAATGCACACTTCAAAGGACTGCAAGAACCATATCTAACCAGCTAGCATCTACTCTGACTTGAAAACACTACCTACAAGGAATGGCTGGGTGGAACAAAAAGGCTGCCCTGTCTGCAGCAGCTCCACTTGAAGCTGCTGCCCCTCTGGATGCTGAGCAGGGAGTTTGCGCCTTCCTGATGAGAAAGAATCCTGACCAATCATTGTCACCCCCAGGTTTGGTGAACAAGGGGAATGCTGCCAAGTGTCACACTGCATACCCTGCGGATCCTTGCTGCCTCAGCATGGCGAAGACTGCCACCCAAGGCACCTTGGAAAATATTGTGCTGAAATGCCCCCTCAATGGCTCTTTTTGACTTTGATACTAAACTGACTGCCACAAGGTCTGGTAGGACAGGGCATCAAGCTTCCACAGATGGTTCGCGAAATGTTGATGGTCTCTGCAGCTTTCGGGTGGAAGTATGTGATTTCCTGGACCTTGAAGTCAGATAGGGATTTTGTAGCATTAGTCAATAGTCCTGGCACATACCCAACTTTGAATGTGGCATTATTTTGTAAACACTGAGGGGCAGATTTAATACTTCTGGCGCATCTCTGCTGATCAAACAGTTGCCCGAAGAGTTGCGATGCATCTTCCCACCAGTGCGCGACCAATGATGCGCTGCATTTACAATGTGGCACACCGTGGCGCACGGATGGGCAGATGCGTGTCGCATCACCCGGTGGAAAGGCGGCGCATTGCTGAAGTTGCGTCACAAGTATTATTATTATTATTATTATTCTGAGTTTTATATAGCGCCTGGTTACCAGAAAGGCATCCCAGCGCTCACCAGAGAATGAAACTACAGAGTAATGCGGGGGTTTAAGCAGAAAACAGAAAAGTTTTTAAAAGCTTGCGGAACCGAAGCAAACTGGTTTCCGAGCGAAGTTGAAGGGGAAGAGAATTCCACAGAGTGGCTACATTTATAGAGAACGTTCTGCCACCAGTTCTTACTTTCTTCACCCTCCCAACCTGCAAAAGATGTTGGTGGTCAGACCGGAGAGAGCGGAGGGCTTTGTAGGGCTGAACCATCTTCCCCAGAATAGGTGGACCTGCCCCCTGCAGGACTTTATGAGCGATGCAGAGTGACTTGAACTTCACCCTGTCCCTCACAGGGAGCCAATGCAGTGCCTTGAGCGCAGGGCGAGCAGATTGATGTCTGGGGATACCCGTCAGAAGCCTGGCGGCCGCATTCTGCACTTGCTGCAGTTTGTTCATGGTAGATTCTGGAGCACCCAGGAACAACGCGTTGCTGAAATCCAGCCGCGAGATGATAAGCCCCTGGATGAGAAGTCTCCTAGTGGCCGCTGGGAGCAGCGGTAGAATCTTCCGAGCCGAGCGGAGCAGGCCAAAGCATACGCCAGCAGTCTTTTTGGCATGGGTTTTAAACGACAGGTCCTGCTCAAGCCAGACCCCGAGGCTCTTAATCTCCTGCTTGGGGGTGGGTACAGGTCCAAGGCAGTCGGGCCAGCTGCTGGGAGACAGAGATGGAGAGGAGTTTCCCAGCAGCATCAGCTCCGTCTTGGAGCCGTTGAGCTTTAAAGCTGAGCTGCACATCCATGTGTAGATCTTCTCCAGACACGAGTGCAGCCGGTCAGGATGGTGGGCCGACTGGGAAAGGCCTACCACCACCACCACAAGTGCGACGCAGATCCAGCAAGGCTCGGGGGTCCCCTATCTCTAACATGCTGCATCAATCCTTACGCCTGCTTCAAGCAGGCGCAGGGTTTTGACGCAGCATTGGCCGTAAAAGTGACTGAGTGAAACCTTTTAGATTTCACTCAGACACTTTTGCGAGGCGTTGCTGCGCCGGAACGCCCCACCCTCAGTGCTGGCACGCCCAGATGTGGCGCAGGGCTTTACAACGTGACGCATCTCCCTGGATGCGTCATGTTGTAAAAACCCCACAGCATAGAGCTGTCTTTGCAACGTCGCTGCGTCGCAAAAGTGATGCAAAGGCGGCGCAAATGTGACGTAAGGTGCTTGTAAATCTGCCCCAGAAATATTAACTCTTTGTGCAGTCCGAGCACCATGCTGCAGCTAGCCCACCGGTGGTTTATGCCATGTTGTCTTACAAAAAAAACACTGACTTTGTGCAAAGCCGGCAAACCACACTGTTAGCACAACTACTATGGGGACCAGCTCCAAGAAAGGTATATTCTTCACCAAACCAGACTTGAACCACTCTGGTGGCCATTGCTGGGCACACCGTTGTGGGCCCAAAACAACTCCAAAACCTGGGACCGAGACATCCAAAAGATAGTTAACAAGAATAATAAATGAGGGACAGGAACTGCTCAATTATCATTCAGTGCTCCCAGCCAGGAGAGCCCCACAGTGCCTTTTAAGGATTGATTAGCTGACACTAACTATATCTGCCTCCACATGTATTGCAATCTTATATTATCTCTCTTCATGTAGATAGGTTCATCCCTCACCGAGCGAATGGCAGGAGAGCGCCACACCAGGGGAAAAGCCAAGATTACACTCAATGGTGGCTTGTAAAGTGGAGAGCAGGGCTGCTGTCGAGTTCAGTGTGGATAAGGCGACATCTTGAAATGCTGACATGTAATGTTCTGTGAAGATGTGTGTCTTCCTTCAGATCCTTCCAGAATTGGAGAAGGATTGGGGCAGTCTTGAAGGACATTGACAGAGTAGTTCTAGATCCTGTTTATTTCATCCCCTGCAATGGTAGGATTCCCAGCCAGATAGGCACAGGTGACATTCTTGATGGCTTTGCAAGAGAAACAGCTGTTTTTTAATACGGTCTCCACTAATAAGGAGAGCCAATGATGTTCCCCCATTATGGTGGGGCTGGGGTGTTCGAATTATTTCAGGCCACCTATGAGGCCATTTTTTTCTACCTCGATTTGAAGGCATGGCAGTGCTATCATTTAATTTAGGTTTAAAGTATTTTATTGCAGCAATGAAAGAAAAAGGAAACAATACAAACAAATAACCACAGGTGCCCCACCGGAAATAGTGCAAACAGTTCGTTACAGATGTGCAATCCGCTCGTACAGTGTGTTGGGCACACCACGCTCCAATTCCTTATGGCAAGTGCTCCTGCGGGTGGGACAAAACCAAAAAAAGGAAAAACAACACCCTCCCAACCAACTGCCCCCCCCGTCCCTCCCGAGTCCCTCCCCCCACCCTCTGTACTGTGCTAACGATCTCTCCTCTCCCCACCATAGCAGCATAGTCATCCATTCTTCCCCTCTAGCTATCATCTCAGGCAGTTCAGGTGGACGGGGCTGACTGGGACGTCAGCCGTAGCAGTCTGAGGTATCTAGGACAGGTAATTTCCCTAAGTTCTGACTGTAACAATGTATGGAATGGCAGCCACAGCTCTTCAAATGTGTCCACCTCTCCCGCCACCACCAGGGACATCTTCTCCATGCCTTGGACATGCCACAATCTATGTAGCCAACCAACAACAGTAGGGAGCGTGGTAGTGCGCCAGTGAATGAGTATATTCTGAATCGCCGAGCCCAAGGCAATCGCTATCTGCCTACCCTTCTTAGATCTCAGGGGGTACATCAAGCCATTTGGCAAACCTAGCAGAACATAGGCAGGGAAGCGGGGCAATTCAATGTCAAAGCACCGGTCTATCTCATTCAATACCTCTTCCCAGAAGGGATTCAGTAGGGGGCATTCCCACAGTATATGAGTGAGTGTGCCAGTCTGTCCACAGTCTCGCCAACAGGTCTGTGGAATGGTATGGTTCATTTCATGCAGTTTCTCGGGGGTGCGATACCAGTAAGTGGATAGTTTGGTGAGTGTTTCAGTGAGCCGTGAGTGATAAGCAGAGTGTCGTGCCCGGTAAGAGATGTGGTCCCAGTCAGTGTGGCTTAGCGATCGTCCCAGCTCTCGTTCCCAGCGTTCTCGTCCGGGATTGTAGATATGAAAAGGGGGGGGCTGCAAGAGTTTATAGAGGTCTGAGATAAGCTTGGCGTCTGAGGAGCGTGTAACTAGCCATCTTTCATAAGGCGTGAGCTTCCGGTCCGCCAAGGCGCGTATCTGCGGCTGGAGCGCCCAGTGAGGAGCCTGCATGTATCTCATGCGTTCCGTCTCGGGCAGGTCGAAGTCCCGTCGAAGGTCCTGGAAGGAAACGACACCCTCCGGGCCGTACATATGAAATAGGGCAGAGCACCGGGCCGCACGCCAGAGCGCGAAGGCTCCAGGCTCCATACCAGGGCTGAAGTCCGGGTTTCCGAGTATCGGCGTAAACGGAGAAGGAAAGGTGGTAAGTTCATGTTTGGAAGACACGGCATCCCACACTTGGAGCGGAACCCTTGTAACGAAAGACGCATAGAGGTTGGGAGGTCGGTGGGCTCTGCGTAGGAAGGGCACTTCCTGCAGTGTTCTGCCCGCCACCGCTTGGTCCTGAAACAACCAGTGTTTATCAGATTCCCATCGACTCCACTCTACTAGGTAACGTAGTTGTGCAGCCTGGAAATATTTATGCAAGTCCGGTATGCCAAGCCCCCCGGACTCAGGCGCCAGCGTGGATAAGGTTCTTTTGAGCCTGGGTTTACGGCCTTGCCACACAAAGCGTGCGATATCAGACTGGGTTTGCCTGAGCCACCCCTTAGGGGGTTGTAACGGAAGGGCTCGAAAGAGATACAAGACTTGCGGCAGAAGGGTCATTTTCACTGCAGCTATTCTGCCCAGCAAAGACAATGTGCCTTTGTCCCACCGGGCCAGTTCTTCCTTAATTTTCTTGCTTAAGGCCGTGTAATTGGCCGTGACCATGGCAGGAAGAGAGGGCACTAGGAGAATTCCCAGGTAGGGCACTTGGTCCTTAGACCAGCTCAGAGGGAAGAGCCTCTGCAAGTCAGCTCTAGTAGTGGCAGACAACGAGATGTCGAGGGCTGCTGATTTCCCAAAGTTCACCTTAAATCCCGCCACAGTCGTGAAAGTTTCCAGCTCCTCAATACAAGCAGGTAGCGACCTCCTAGGGTCATCGAGCGTCAAGATCACGTCGTCCGCGTAGAGACTAAGGGTGTGGACAAACTCCCCCATGCGGACGCCTGTCACATCAGGGTTCCGGCGAACCCTCTGAGCGAACGGCTCCATATGAAGGGCAAAGAGCAGCGGCGACAACGGGCACCCCTGCCTGGTGCCCCTCTCTATCGCAAACTTCTGGGAGCTGCAACCGTTCACTCTCACCACTGCAGACGGGAATCTATAGCAGTTGAATATCAGGTGCCGAAACTTCTCTCCTATGCCCAGTTTACACAACACTTTCTCTAGGTAAGGCCAGTGCACTCTATCGAACGCTTTCTCCGCGTCAATAGAGAGGAGCATGCGTTCCCCGGGAATCCAGGAGGCCTTCTCCAGTATGTGGGTCACCCGTTTAGTATTATCAACTGTCTGCCTGCCTGGGACAAACCCGGCCTGGTCCGGGTCAACCATACCTGGTAGGTGGAGTGCCAGACGTGCCGCAAGGATACTGGTGTATATCTTCAGATCCACATTCAGGAGCGAGATCAGGCGGTAGGAGCCGCACTCGGTCCGGTCCTTGCCCGGTTTAGGGATCACTGACACTGTCGCCTGGAGGAACTCCGGAGGGATGGCACCCGGTTCAGAGAACGAGTTAAACAGGCGCGTCAGCAGTGGCGCCAGGTCTTGGCAGAATGTTTTGTAGAAGTGAGGTATGAAACCATCGGGTCCCGGAGCCTTCCCGTGTTTGAGTCGGGAAATGGCCGTGATCACCTCCTCAATCCGAATCTCCCGCTCAAGATGCTGGGCCTGGTCCGGCGTAAGGGAGGGGAGAGTTACCGATTCCAGATAGTCAATCTCGGCTTGCGTTGAGGGGGGGACACCCGTGTAGAGATCGGCGTAGTATCTACGAAAGCCTTCCGCAATCTGGCCATCCTCCGTGACTGTACCGCCGTCGGGAACCGACAGTTCCTTCACCCGATGCTGCTGATGTTGTATGCGAAGCTTATTCGCAAGGAGCCGGACACACCTGTCTCCGCCAGTGTAGTATTTGTGTTTCAGGCGTAGTACTGCGTACTCCGCCCTATCCATGTCGAGCGCAGACAGGAGCTTCCTGGCGGCTTTAAGTTGCCTCCAGACTCGAGGGGCTCCTCTCTGCTGATGTACCTGTTCCAGCTCCCTCACCTTGGGTGTGAGTTCGTCTTTTTTAAGCTGTCTAAGCTGTCGGTCTCTATTCTTCGCTGAGGAGACTGCAATAAACTCGCCGCGGAGCACCGCCTTTAAGGCGGCCCATTGTGTCGCGCGGGTGATTTCATCGTTATCATTGTGACGCTTGTATTCGTCAATTGACTCACAGATATGTTTCACTACCGATTGTTTGTGCAGCAGAGTGTCCCTGAGACGCCAGACCCCACGTGAGGGAGACACAGGAGGTAGTTGGAAAGTGCCCTCCACCGGGGCATGGTCAGAGAGGGACAGGACCCCTATATCAGCGGCAGAGGCCAGCTCAAACATCGGACCCGTCACCAAGAGATGGTCCAGTCTCGCATAGGATTTGGGGGCGTGGGAGTAGTAGGAATAGGTACGAGTCGTGGGATGGAGGCGGCGCCATACATCATGCAGGTCCTGTTCCTCCAGGCGGGACCTAATCGAGTGTGAGAGCTCCCCTGATTGTAGGCGTCTTTGCGCTGACCTGTCCAGGGACGTGTCAAAGACCATATTCAGGTCCCCTCCAATAACAATGTGTCTGTCAGGGGTGGTTGTCACTTCCTCCAGTGCCCTGTTCAAAAACTGTTCCTGATGGTCGTTGGGGCTATATATCGAGCCTACAGTGAAAACCAGACCTCCCACCTTGACTCTGTAAGCTAGAAGCCTCCCCTTTTATTCCGCTACCTTGTGTAGTATCTCCCCCTTGAACCTTCTAGACACCATGATCGCCACCCCTGCTCTTTTGGAAGTGCAGGAAGAGAAGAGCTGTGTGGGGAATTTTGGGGACCGTAGTCTGTGGCAGTCCTTAGCTAAAAGGTGGGTTTCCTGCAGCAGACAAATGTCTGCCTGTGTGTCATCAAGTAGGGACAGTACAGCCCTTCGTTTGACCGGATTATTCAGCCCTTTCACGTTCAGGGTGACAACCTTAAGGGCCATCAGTGAGGAGAGTACCAGTAGCGCTCAGCAAGTCGGGCTCGGCCCGCATAGCGAAAGTCAAAGGCAACAGAACGCAGCCGCAGCACGCAATGAAAGTAAATGACATCATAGCACAGTACAGTTCCCGTATTCCCCCCTCCCCAACTGTGAAAACTCCCTCCCTGGAGCCCAACGCCACCCCATTCTCCCCACCGTCCAGTGAACTCCCCAAACCTCAAACTTCCCCATTCAACTCCCTCACCCACCCCCTCCATCCCCAACCATGCATAGTACTTCATTGTCCCAGTCTGGTCCTCAACGGACAAGGCCGTGGAAAGTTAGTCAAGTGGACGTCCAGCCGCAACCTCCAGTGCTCCCGCCACCCCCCACCCCCGGATCCCCCGCACCTGCGATGAAGATAAGGCTACTGCAATCTCCCCCCGGAGTATGTTCAAGCCGTCAAGGCCACATCACCAGCCGCCATGGTCCTGGAAGCCTCTTGTATGGCGCTGGTCATTTCCGCCCGAATTGTAGGTGAGTCGGGCCTCGTGGGCGGCGGCGGGGAGCGCCGTCCTCCGGCTAGCTGCCAGCCGTCCCGTGTTCTTCGCCTACGACAAGGCGCTGGAGTGTCCGTGTCCGTCGCGGTGATTCCCAGCACTCCGCAAACATCCTGCAGGGATCGGAGCTGGTGTAGAGCCCCATTCCAGCGGAAGATGAGTCGAAAGGGAGGACCCCAAGAGTACTGTGTGTCATGTTCCCTCAAAAAATCAGTGGCAATTTTAAAGGCCTTCCGTTTCTGCAGCGTTATTGCGGGCAAGTCCTGGTACAGAGCCACTTGGTGGTCTCGGAAACGTAAAGGCTGCTGTCGCCTGGCCTCACGGAGAATCCGCTCCTTCAGAGGGAAGTCCGGCAGGAAGGCTAAAATGTCTGGAGGAGGCACCGAGGCCCTCCGGGGTCGGCCCACTCTGTGCGCCCTATCAATTCGGACTGGGAAGTCTTCGGATTCTCCCAGGATTTCACGGAACAGGGCCCCCAGGTATGCAGCCACATCTTCTCCTTCTTCACTGGATGGAACGCCTCGGACCCGGATGTTGTTGCGGCTAGACCTGTTTTCAAGGTCCTCGGCATGGCCCTGTAGGTCGATCTGTTGATCTCTCAGTCTCAGGACCTCCTGCTGTAGGTGCGTGATTTCTTCATCCCTAGAGTGGCCAGCCGCCTCTACCGTGTTCACTCTCTCTCCCAGGGAGTCCACCTCTCTTCGAACTTCTCGAACCTCCCCGGCCACCCCCTGTTTTAAGGCTTGAAAATCCTCCCTCATAGAGCTGAACAGCGACTCCAGAAAGGATCTAGTTACCGGAGGTTCCCCGCCTTCCGCACCCCAAAAGCTGGACGGGGGCTCGGGGCTGGCTGGTTCCTGTCCTGTCTCGGGGTGCCTCTGCCCAGCATGTCGGGTAAGGTCCGGTCTCCCTTCTTCGATCCTCTGGCATTCGACATCGTGGGGGTGGGGTATCACAAAGGCCCACGCGTTATGGCGAGGAAGGGGCCAGGGCCCGTACAGCAATCTTTCGCAGGGCGGCAATCCTCACAGCTCGTGGGGTCTCCGGACTCCGGAGCGCCGATTCAAATTGGAGCTCTACTGGGCGCTTCCAAGTGCTGGGCGTGATGGTTGCTCCATGGGTCCGGTGTGAGCGATTCGCCCTCGTCCAATATGGCAATCCGCCTCGTCCTCGAGGGCCAGCGTTATTATGGCGCAGTCTCGTCTTCTGGGCTATACGTGTGGTGTCCCACTTCGGCCGGAGTCGAGGCCGAGACCCTCCGCCACAGAGAGAGGCGCTACAGGACGGCTCCCCTTCCGGTCGTCACCCAGCACCACGGTCTCCGACCCCGTCTGGGCCGTGTCTGTGGACAGCCACTTCTCCTGGGGCTCTCTGCAATTATCCGTCGTCTGCACGAGCCAGCCAAAGTTCCACGTGGGGAAGGCGAGGGGTGGGGGGTTCCCTTCAACTCACGATCCGGGGTCCGGGCCCGCTCGATCACAACTTATCCCAAGGCCGACCAAGTAGATTTTCCAGTGGCAGGGACCGGGGAAGAGTCAGGCCCCGTAGGCAACGGGGATGTTGCTGAGCGTTCGGTAGTCCGGAGTCACCCGGTAGGGGCGCAGGGCGGGGCTCGGGGCCGGGCCCTACAGCACAGGCCTCGCGGCCTACCTGATCCCCGGGTTTGCGTAGCTGCTTCCTGCCGGCTCCGCCCCTCTGCTCTCCGCTAATTCGGCTTCGCTCCGCATGGGATGGCTGCGTCCAGGCCACGCCGGGGTCTCGCTGTCGGAGCACCCGTATGCCGCCGACCTCTCCGTGCTTCAAGGCCTCCTCTTTGGACCTCTGGAGTCCTGCGGTCAATGGTTCTTCCGGCCTCTCGGCGGCTCCTCAGATTGCTCTCGCCGCGGGCCGGCCCCGTTGCGGCACCGCCGCTGCAGCAAGGAAATTGGGGGTTGCGGACCGCTCCACAACACCGTGGGGTGCACTGTATGTGTTTCCCGCTCGATCCGGGGGAGATCAGCGGCGTAAGACGGTGCAGGGTTTCCAGGGGCTCGGGAGCTCACGGCAAGAGCGTCCTCTAAGCCCGCCATCTTGGCCACGCCCCCTATCATTTAATTTAAAGAAACAGAGCAAACCAATTTAATGAACAATATCACAATGAAAAATACAATACAATTTTTTTTTCTTCCTGAACTACGCTAGAGCAAAAAGTGCAAGCCATTTTTTAATTTTCTTATATGCAAAATCAAAAATCGCCATATGCACACTAACATCCAGTTCAATCCAAATTATTTAAGGGTTACCTACAAACATGTGGAAATATAATTTACTGTGAGGCTCTGTAACTTTATTCTTACATAGCACAACAATCGATGAGTTATTCCTCATTCCTCATTCCTTTCTTTTTTTTTTGAAATAGTAATTTCAAACTGGGATCGATACTAAATGGATGTGTAAACATTATGTTGTTTTTTTATGTAATCTATAGCACCATATAAAAAGCATTGCACCCTGGTGTTGTTACTTCTGCTATAATTTGCAGTGATTCACAACTGCAATTGTGAGGCACACTAGTCGAATTAAAGTATCTATTCAAGTAGATCCAGTGCCCTGCACCCTCAGAGGGTATATCGTCCATCCTGTTGCACAAATGTATCTATGCAAATGACAGCATGTTGAACCTGGACCTTTTTGTACAGCTGTTCACAAACATTTTGCTGATTAGTGCTAAAGTGAATGTATTCTCACCCGTAAACTTGGTAAGATGGGTCTACACCTGTTTGGCATATTTAGTTTACCTGTAAGTACAGTGGAATCCCATATACACAGAGCCTGTAAATTAAATGTTATTAGTGAGCCTGCAGTGCTGCTTGCGCCACCAATAGAAGTCGGCTTTCAAACCTGTCTCAGGCCTTTGCCACTACAGGGCCTGCATGTGCAGTTTACTTCCACAGTGACTTGGCATTTAAAGTTACTTGCCAAGTCTGGAACTCCCCTTTTACTACATATAGGTAACCCCTCAGGTAGGCCCTAGGTAGCCCTATGAGCAGGGTGCCGTGTAGCTAAAAAGGAGGAAATCTGCCTTTGTTGTGTGGCATGTCCTGGTAGTTACAAAGAGCCTATTTGGTTTCTCACTGCTAGGAGGTTGCTCTTCTCAAAGGTTTGCATTGGGAATTCCCTGATATGCGTTTCAGTGGTAATTTCTGATCTGAAAGGAGTAGCATACCCATGTTTGGTATGTTTGGAATAGTGGTGATATTTCCTGCTTATCTGTGAAGGCGGATCTTTTATTGCTATTTTAGAAATGCTACTGTTAGAAAGTAGGAATTTCTATGTGCTTGTGACTCTTTGTGCCTTGCAGCCAGCCTGACTCCAATCAATATCTGGTGTAAACAGCGGACTGTTTTGTGCATGCACTCTAGACAGTACCAAAGGTAGCTGCGGTGTGCCCCGTATGTCCTGATGGTTCTTTCTGAGCTAGAGTGGTGCAAGGAGTTGCCACCTGCATCTAAATAGGGCTGGCTATGCCTGCCCTCTCACAATGCTGTCTATGCCCCTTTGTAGCCCCTCCTACATCGCAGCCAAGACATCCCAGCAAACACCAGACGCTCCCCGAACCTGCACACCTTGAGGAAGTACCTCAAGACCTGGCTCTTCGACTGAACTGGAGCAGCGCCCCCACCCGCCCCCCAGCACCTTGGGACCCTCACAGGTGAGTAGCGCTCTTTATAAGCCCCAGATTGATTGATTGAATGATACTGTGTCTGGAGCCAGGCCTGGGATTGAATGGGGGTGTTGTACACTTCTAAATTTTGTTTGAAAATGATCTCCAGATCAAAGACGTTTTGAGTATAAGTCCAAGGGCTCTGACCCCATTATTTTATACACTGCGTGGGACTTGTAACCAGACGCTGCTGCCTCTAAATTCTGTATCAGAGTATTGCTGTGCTGCCAGGAAAACCACCACTTGGACTATGCTTTGTTGTGCTGACCTGCTAGAAGCACTGACTCTTTGCCTGCAAGGACCCTGTGGGCTGGCCTGTTGCCTGCTTCCTGCGACTTGTGCCCCATCAATCTCCCAGGATTTGGTGGCCTGCCATGTGTTTTGAGACCGTAGCACCTGGTGACATGCTTTATTCCTTTGTTTTGGACTACAAGGAGTCAGCGGCGGTGGGCACTAAACAACCAGCCACGAGGAGCATGTGTGGGATGCTTTGTCTCTGGCTAGCACGTCTCCCTGTGAAGAATTAGAAGGGCTGCCACTCATGGTTTCTGAGTGCCTGGAGAGCACTGCTGTTTGCTCTTGGTGAGACCAGCAAACCTGTTCTGGCCGCTGTCCTGGGTCGAGTGCCTGGGTGTGGAGCTGCTCCCCACTGGGGAGGCCATCGCTGGTTGCTGAGGAGGCGTGCAGTCTCAGGAGAGGCCCAACCGACAGTCCTAGTCGAGCATCTTTCCCGGTTACCCTGACAACCATGATGGACCGGCCTCATCTACTCTTCACAGTAGGGCGGACTAGACTACCGCGGGTTCCGCCCCCTTCCCAGAGAGAGCTGCAGTCTCACCGCCTAGCAACTCTGATCTAAGGTACTGTGGGGCTGACCCAGAGATGTCATTGTCTTGCTTTCCTTCTGGGGCGGCCGGCCCCGGTCCTGGTTTTGAACCAAACCATTGTGCTTCATTAGCAGCTGCCCCACGTGGTCGCGGGCAGCTGCCTTTCACTGTTGGTGCAGGGGACCCAGTGAGGGTTCCTTGCAGCGCTATGCAATGGGTGTGCCCCATCCCTATGTGAGCACATACCTGGGAGCATTTGTCCTGTGTGGGGACATTCTGGAGTTGAATCTCGATGGGGGCCCCATCTTTCGTGGATTGAGGAAGTCTTAGGAATTACCGTATTCATGGCCATATGACGCTCGGGTGCTTCTGTATTCCACCATTTGGTGCTGGTGTACCGTATAACCTCTAAAAAAAGGCAGATGCGCTATACCCTGAGCTTCCACTGCAACACATGTGTATTACTGGTATTCATGCGTTATTGTTGCATTGGTGGTGACTTATGTGGACTACATAACCTGAACTTCATTTTATGCCCTGATGTGTTAGGTATGTCGTTTTGCTTGCACTGTCAGGATAATGAGTACTACTCCGTATTGGCATAATGTGCATATTGCCTATGAAATATGTATGATATAACCTGCATTTCAGGCTCTGATGTGTTCTAGTATGTCGTTTTTGCCTTGCATTGCCAAGATAACAAGCTCTATTTCAGGATTCGCCTTGTATGTGCAGTGATGGTGTTCTTTATGAGGTGTGCAACATATAAGTCTTTATCGTATTGCACTAACTGTGATGATACAACAATTGCCTAGTTGGCAAAATGAATTCATGTTTATGTCCTGTTTGGTGTATATTTCTATAAACAATATAGGAGATAGTTTTATTTAATACTGTGTGGTGTTTATTGTGTTACTGGTGTGTGTGTGTTGTGCAAATGCTTTACACATTGTGTCTGGGACGAGCCTGACTGCTCTGCCAAGCTACCAAAGGGGTGAGCAAGTGTTATCTTGGGTGTGTAACTCCGTTACCCTCACTAGAGTGGCTGTTGCTGCCTGGCTTAGGTGCATACCCTCGACAACCAGAAACCTCATTTTTTAACACAGTACATATGATAAAAGTACAGTTACCCTGTTTCCTCCCCCAACCCAGGCCTCCCACCCAAGAATCCCCTTAGTGTTCAGTCTCTTCCGTACTCTTCCAGGAGCCCCTTATTTTCTCAAGCTTCCTTGGGAAGCTCCTTGCCTGAGACACACCTTTTCACCTCTCATGTCCCAATCTAGAATGGACTCCCATGCACCAAGTGTCGGGACCGCCTCCCGCCCCCACACTCTGACCACATCACGTCTCACTACCATTGAAGCGGTATTACAGAAGAAGAGTGTGTAACGGTCCAGAGTTTGTTCTCCTTCATATGTTCAGGGTCACCAACTGCGGGGTGAGCTCCAGTGTAAGGTCCAGGACCGCTGACAGTGGTCGGCCTATTTTGCCCCAGTATTCCTTGATCCTGGGGCAACCACAGATTATATGTCCCAAAGTGCCTGTCTATCCACAGCCTTTTAAACAGCAGTCCATTGCGACCCTCCCCATACGACACTGTCCACAATATTCCTGTACATCCAAATATTGATGTGGTCTCTTAACACTATCCAGGGCGGTGGCGACTTGATAGAAAAAACACAAAATGGGATAGGCCAGATCTGTAAATCAAGGATAAGGGGTGATTCGGCGGAACACTTGGGTAACACACAAAATCCTGCATTGCGTAAAGCTACACATTCTGTAACTGTAGAGACGCCTGATGTATGACAGAACCGCATGCATTTCCCACACACACCTTTACTCTGCAGTCACTGCCTTGACTGCGACATTACCACGCGTCCCTTTTCCATGCAATCTCATTACAACGACTTGCCTTAGGGAGGGCTGGATTTTGGAATAGTATAAATTAGAATTCCAACTCCGGTAAAAGTATCATTAGGGAAGGTGTATGACTTAAAATCCAGCACCAGTCCAACAACGCGCCCCCTAATGCATTGTAAAGGAATGCGTGGTGACATAGCAGTCAAGGTGAGTGACTGTTGAGTAAAGGCAGGTTGTGGTTCTGCCTGTGGGGTAAAGAATGTTTCCCACACCTACCATATCAGAATGGTGTGAGCTAAAAAACTAGGGCTCCTGCATCACCTTAGATCTGGCATATTGAGAACTCTGGGGTATAGCCTCCAGCGTCTCTGAAAAAGGCAGGCATGGTGCAGTGCAACACAGCAATAGCCTCATTTATTGGTGCAGAAGCCTGAACAAAGCACATCATTTTAACGTTGAACAGACACATACTCTGTAAATACACAATTGTGGGTATGCACTGTGTTCTTATTATGCAAGCATAAGTACTGTTTACAGCTAGGTAACACAAATATTCTCTTCCTGAGAGGCTTCACAGCACATTAAAAGATCAGAGGGTGTCTCATCAACAGTTGAGGTAATGCTGTGTCGCTGACTTGTTGAGGCAACCCTAATCCTGCTAAACTGTTTTCGCGCCCAGATTATGTGTGATAATAGGAGTTGCATCCTTGTAAATTGTGGGCTCATGTTTTGTCCGAAAACAAATCGATGGAAGAGACTTTGGCGCATAGCATCAATTTTTTTGACACTCTGGTCTACACCCTGCTCCATATTTCCAAAGTGGCGTGAAGCCACTTTTTGTAGCTTAGCTCCACTTTGTTGATATGCAGCCTATTCACACAGGTATCTGACAGGGGCATGCAATGGGTGTTGCTGTGGGCATTCTAATGCAACACCTATTGCTTTCTGACGCTTTCCCAGATATACAAGGAGGTGTAAATCTGAGGCGGTGCCAAAAACGAACGCAATGCAAGAGCAGGCGTTAGAAGGGCACACGAGGAGAAATGCTGTTATTTCTCCTTGTTTTTAATTATTCTAGGTGAGCTGCATTCTGGAGTGCACAATGCCATTAATGATTGTTTATGTGCAGTAAGGTGTCCCTTCACAAGGGGTTATCGCCACCAGAATGTCACTTTTTTTTAACGTTCTGGTGGCAATAACCCCAATGCGGCGCTAAGCCCTAATACATGTTGCTTTTTTAAACTGCCCACTATTTACATGGCTAGTGTAAATATGGGGCAGCACCAAAAATAAGACCAGGGAAAACCTGGTCTTAAACTAATGCTATGAGGAGAAATTATTAATTTCTCCTCTTTATTGATGTTTCTACGTGTGTTGCATTCTTCAGCGCACATCAAAGAGCAAATCTGCATAAGTTATTGTTCATATACAGGAAGGTGTCCCTTCCTGCACATAAACAAACATTAAATATTTACGAGTTGCATTCTGCAGCACACATAGAAGTTACAAATCACAATTAATGATTGTTTATGTGCAGGAAAGGACGCATCCTGCAAATGAACAATAATTCCCAGCAACATAGGCACCCTTGCACTATGGTGAAAAGGTGCCTGCGTTGGTACTAGGCATCTAAATTTAGTGTCAGCACTAGGGTAAATGCAGGGGTGTGCCATGTTATTGTAAATACAGTGCAACCCTGCATTTTCAGAATGTGGTGTACACCACGCTCTGCCCTTCTGTTGTGAATATGCTCCAAAGTTGGAAACAGGAAGGCAGAATAGCACCAGAGAGGAGATTGGGGTCAGGTGGACAAAAAGCAACAGGGGAGCAGGGGTGGCAGAGTGATGAATAAATTAGTGGGGTGACAGAAAGCAGTGGAAGAGCAGGGAGGTAGAACAATAGAGGAATAAGTTTGAATGGAAAACAACAGAAGTAGAGGGTAGGAGAGTAACAGAGGAATTGGGGGTAAGCAACCTGTCTAAGAGAGATTTGGTGAGGGGCCCAGGGATAGAGGAAAGAAAAGCAATGGGGAAGTGGGAAGGGGTGGCTGTACTACATAGGAACTGATGGAGGTCAAAAAACAACAGAAAAGCACGAAGGGAGAGCGATGAAGGAAACCGTGGAAAGCATCATGCAGCAGAACGGGGGCAAAAATGTAAAATAAAACAAGAGGGATAGAGTTAAAAAAACACATAAACTTCCATGGAGTACTGAAAGAAACATTGAGGGGCATATTATCAAGAACTCTTTTGCCACTTTAGCGGCACATATCGCCAAATAAGTGGCGATTTGTTTATCGTACTATCAACAAGAACACGCTAATATCCTTTAGCACTTGTTTCCTTGAGAGAACTGCCGTTTTTTTTTTTGCTCAGCATGTCAGCGATATTTATCGCTAATGACATGCAAAGAAGGCGTTCCTCACCAATACTACATGAAAATAGTCGCAAACACAACTTCGCACTATTAACAATGCAGCACCGGACCCGCGAATCGATTAAAAAAGCTGCGCTAACCGCAGTTACCGCAGGAATTTAATACCTGTTTAAAAGTTGACTTAACCATCTTTTGTATTAGAGGTGGATTGTGTGGTTTAGTTTACACTTGCCTATTAGCAAGCTTTTTATTAGAGATTACTAATTATTGCTTGGTTTCTCACGCTATTGCTGCTTATCCCCATCTATCGCTGGATTTAACTTCGCCTCTGATCAAAGCGTTGCTAATACGCCACTAACACGACGATGTCAACCAGCAATAGACGGCGATAAAAGAAAATGCGCAAAGCGCGATTTGCGATAATTATCGCATTCTGTTGATAATATGCCCCATGGTCCCCTGATTGCAAGCAGTGAAAGGAAAGCAAGTTCTGTAAAAACAACACGCGCATTGGAATTTTCCTGATTTTGATCCACCAAAATATCTTGCAGTGGAAAAAATCCAAATTGGCATTTGCTAGAAAAAATTAATTGGTAAAACATTTTTCCATTTTATGAAATTGTTTGATGTCTAAGATTATATTTTTAGGGACCCCTAATTTTAAGAGATCGTAAAATGGGGTATTCTCGACTGTAATGGATACCTAGAGCATTTAAATTTTTCTTCTTTTTTTCGTCTTTGTACTAGGCCAATGCTGTAGTAATTTAAAGAAGTGTCTTTCTCACCTCTGCTATGAGTTAAAAGAGGGAAATTTACTTTCTTGCTATGTTTGAAAATCCCCTACTTTTGGCAAGGGTGACTTCCCCCTCCATGATGCATGGGACGGGAATGTTGTGACAACCCTTCCAAGTCTCTCACAAAGCAAACCCTGTGATTACCAAGGATTTGCACAGACTTCTAATAATCTGTTAAGACCAATGCCAAGTGCTTTCAAAGTCCAGTAATCAACGGGCCATGTTTTTCCGGGAAGGATTTCCTTTTCATAACAATGCAGTACTTCGCAAAACACTCCATTTGTCAGATAGATGGCAACAGCAAGTGTATAGATCATCAAATTCATTGAAAGAAAATTATGTTAAAAGTGACTGTAGGAAAGTAGGATCTGTTTTCATGGTCACCCCCACTTTTTCTGGTGTCATTATGTTTTCTGACTAGTCTGACTGGGATCCTGCTACTTAGGACCCTAGTCTCTGTGCTTCTTCCCTAAATTGTACATGGTGAGTACTTAGATACACTCCAGATTGGCTACTGGGATACCCTTGTAGGTCCCTAGTATATGCACTCAGGTACCCAGAGCATAGGTGCACCAGGGACCTTCCATGGGCTGAAGCATGTACTATGCCACCCATGAGACACCACTCAAATTGTGACTCCCGACGTACCATTGCAGCCTATTTAAGCAGGTGCTAGTACCACTTACAGTAGATATAGGTTCATCTATATATGATGTCACTACAATTAAAACCTATAAGTCACCTCTAAGGCAGGCCTTTCAATCCTAAAGGCAGCTGGGTCCTAAAGGTGAGGGTGCGCCTGCATGAGCGGGGCACCCCTATAGTCCATTCTCCCGGGATGCAAGTGCATCAGTCATTATAACATATAGATTAGCAATGCGTCATTTCACGATGACCATCTCTAAATTGGCTGGAATGAACCGTCATATTTGGTATCAAACATATTGGTGTGGGAGGTATGATACCATGTACTGTAAACTTCTCCGGGAGGCCATCAGTGGGCCCGGGACCAGTCTTCCAGAACCGGACAGCAAGCTAGGGCTGCTCCATACAGGTTCTGTGGACATCCAAGACACCTGACAAAATCTCCCTTGGAGTGAAGTCACTCTCCTGCATCTGTAGGCACCACAACACAGCTGACCGGTTTGCTTATCTTGGGCTCCCACGGACTTCTAAAGGATCAACAACACAGGTGGTGGTTCTGCAACTCCCTCGAGGCCTGCACTGTCTGCACACCGAGTTTGAGGCCAGTATCCCTTGTCAGAACCACTGGAACAGAACCCCTGTGTACCACATCAACTTGCTGTTGCCAAGGCTTGCTGACTCTCTCCTCCAGAGATATTTGAGGCTCCTAGAATCGCCAACCTCAAGCAACTCCTGCGGCCAAGATCTTTGCCTTCAATGATGCCTCTGCACCGTGGGACCTTCTTCATTAGAGAGCTGCTCTAGGTCCTCTTGCGACTCCTGTGCCTTCAGCCTGTAGGTCCTCTAGGGGTCTTCTTTGGCTCCAGTGGGGTCCCCTGATTGCTCGGGACCTGCACCAACTTACCGACTTGTGATGAGTCACTTGAACCTTTCTGGTCCTAACACTGCACCTTTTTCTTCGACTATGTTGTTTGGCGTTGCCAAGGCTTGTTGGAGCCTCTCCTGGACACTGACCCACTGGCTCTTGACATCCGACCTAGGACAGCTCTTGAATGGCTCCTGGTCTTCCACAACATTGCCTGGACTGCACAACTTCAAGGGCACCGTCAACTCCCCTGCATCTACCGACATCGGTGCCTCCTGGTCACTTCTGAGTGGCAAAGACTCTGTCCCCTCTGCTTGCATATGCAAATAAGTCTTGACCATGTACCCAAAGGGAACAGTACAGCCAGAACTACCAGGCCAGGTCATCCCTGGACTGGAAACAGGCATCCTAGGACCGGTTTCAGGGTTTCACCCCTATCAGCCATCTCCTTCTGTTTGCTTTGTTTGCCCTAAGTTGGCAGGGTATGGCGAGACATGGGTCCCCTGCTCACTTTGCCACTGGATTCAAGCTAGCCTGGATGATAAAGGGTGTTACCCAGAAACCAGTCCCAGGATGCATGTTTCCGGTTCAGGGAAGACCTGGCTTGGCAGTTCGGGCTGCACTGTTCCCATGAGGCACAGGGTCAAGACTTATTTGTATATGGCTGGGTCTGAACTGAGGTGGCGAACTGAGCTAAAGAATGATGATCAGTTCAACCCAAATCTGTGATTAGGGGTGAGTGTCTGAAAAGTTTCAGCACTCCGTCCATCATCTCCTTGTGTTTGCTTTGTTTGCCCGAAGTTGGCAGGGTATGCCCAGGCGTGGGTCCCATTCTCACTTTGCCACTGGATTCAAGCTAGCCTGGCTGATGAAGGGTGTTACCCAGAAACCGGTCCCATGATGCTTGTTACCGGTTCAGGGAAGCCCTGGCTTGGCAGTTCCGGCTGCACTGTTCCCATAAGGCACAGGGTCAAGACTGATTTGTATATGGCTGGGTCTGAACTGAGGTGGCGAAGTGAGCTAAAGAATAATGATGGATCCAACCCATATCTGTGACTGGGAGTGAGTGTCTGAAAAGTTTCAGCGCTCCATCCATCATCTCCTTGTGTGTACACTTACATAAGTGAGCACCATATACTAAGCCAACCTGTCAGAGTGACTTTGTGATTAGTTGTTGGAATGTTGGAAAAAGACACAGGCTAATGTTAAAAAACCCAGAAAATACTGAAATATGCCAGTTATAGTTTAGTGAACTAAATATATCTTGCACCCACATGCACTTCTTGTGGTTTGAAGGCCACTCTTGGAACTTGGGGAACATATTTACAAACCCATAGCACCACCGTAACATCACTTTTTTTGACGCTCCAGTGGGGCTCTATGCTAGCCCATATTTACAAGGCTGCGCAAAGCCACTTTGATTGGCTTAACACAGCCTTGTAATCATGGCACTCTGTAGCGTAGTTTTCGGCGGCAAAGGGCTATGCAGGGGTGTTGATGTGGGCGTTTGCAGCAACACCCATGACTTTTTGACACTGCTCCAGATTTACAAGGATCTGTACATCTGAAGCAATGGCAAAAACTAACGCCTTTGAAAAGTAGGTGTTAATGTGGTGCAACGAGGAGAAATACTTTTATTTCTTCTAGTTTTTTGCTCTTTCTAAGGGTTTTGCATTGTGCAGGAAGGTGTCCCTTCCTGCACAAACACAATCATCCCTGCAACGCAGGCACCTTGGTGCAAGGGTGCCTGTGTTGACGCTGGCAGGTTTTTTACTGCAGGGTTGGGTCCAGGGATGCGCGTAATCTTGTTTACATGGCACATCCCTTAGTTTTGAAAATGATGCAGTTCAGCGCAGCAAAAGTGCTTGCAGCACCGTGCTGCGCCATTTTTCGGTAAATATGCCCCTTGGAGCCCTAGTGGTGCCGGTGCAGTCTGAAAAGGATTATGGTTTTGATCCTTCGACATCCGAGTCACTGAACGAAAAAGACAGCATCACAGCAGTATGCTTCCTATAGAATTTATTTCCTCATCAGCACGATGGCCATGTCTACATGTGTTGGACACAGAAGTTTCCGTTATTGATCAAACACATTACTTCCTGCAAGTTATGATTACTACCTCTAGAGAACCCATGATGGTCCTTGTCTTGGGAGATTCAGGAGACTCCAGATGCTTCATGGACGATGAATTTCAAGCAGCCTGACAGATTTTTATCAAGGAGAAAACAACAAAGTACAAACGATCAGTAGAACGACTCTCACCTCTGGAAATATGTGTTGTGAAACTATTCCATTAATCATGGGTACACGAAGAGGACACATTTTTACCTGTCAGCAGTTGGTTAAAACCACTCTTCTACCCCTTACTGACAGCAACTGGCTCTCCAGTTTGATACCTCCAAGACTCTGGTTTTAAGAACTACAGTGCTTAATTTGAGCCAGTGGTTTCTGGTGCTCAGCCCGGCACATAATTGTCAACACCAGCACCAATGACAGCTGCCACATGGTGGCACTATTTGTGCAATTAAAAGATGATGAGCAGAATAGCAGTTGTTTATTTTTGGAAATGGCCCTTTTTGCAGGGTTATCCCCAAACTTTTTGCTTCTTCCTCCTATTTTTTCCTGACTTGCTGTTGTTGGTTTAGGACTCTTGGCACATTACCACTGCTGATCAGTGCTAAAGTGCATATGCTCTCCGTGTAAAATGTTGTTATGGATTAGTGATTCCATGATTAGTTATTTGAATTACTAGTCAGTCCCTAGTACAGTCCACTATGTGTGCCCAGGACCAGTAAATCAAATGCTGCTAGTGGGCCTTCAGCACTGATTGTGCCACCCTCCTAAGAAGCCTATAAATGTAGCTCAGATCTGCAACTACAGTATCTGTGTGCAGTCTAGTACTGATTTGTCGACTTTGCAAGTGCACCCACTTGCCAGGCCCTACCCTTCCCTTTTCTTACATGTTAGTCCCCCCTAAGGGAAGCCCATAGTACCCCTGTGGGCAGGGTGCGGTGTATGTGAAAGGTAGGACATACCCTGATGTGTGTGGCATGTCCTAATAGTGAAATATTGCCAATTTAGTTTTTCACTATTGAAAGGCTATCTGGCCCATGGAAAGCATGGGAGTCCATTTAACACATCTAATATAACTTCCCATTGGGACCAGACAGAAAAATTAAGTTTAGTATGCCTGAACTCAGCATCTTTTAGTAAAGGTGATTTTTACATTCTGTGTTTAAAAATGCCGCTTTTAGAAAGTAGGTATTTTCTTGCTTAGCCATCCAGTGTGCCTCTGCTAGGTTTTGTATATTGCATGTCTGGCTTTGGGATGACAGAGGCGGGTGAGGTGCAGTGGCTCCAGAGAGTCTGATGAGTCAGGGCTGGGCTGAATATACCTGGGCTGCATTTAGAGTAGTGGGAGGAGATTTCCTTGCACCTGAATGGGCCTGTTCTACTGTAGGCAGTGCTGTACCCGCCTCCTTCTGATAAGCTGGGCCAAAGAAGACCAAACTGGTTTGGGCTAAGCACAGACACTCTCTGCCTGGGAGTACAAAGGAATTTGGACCGTAAATATTGGGGCCCAGACTCCAGAACTTTAGAACTTTTATGAACCAAGAAGACTACCAAGAAGAAGTGACTAAAGACACTGTGAGGTTGAACTACCACTTTGCTGAGTGCTTTGATGTGTTGGCCTGCAGTGGCTGCTTCTGTCTTGGGGAGTGAAAGGACTGGACTGAACGTTCTGCAAATTCTTTATCGAGGTTCTCCTAGGGCTTGAGGTAGAGCTTGCACCCTGTTCAAGAAGTCTCAGGAACAGCAAAGACTTCAAGATCTCCTGCCATCAGTACTGGGGACTGGGTGTTTTGTGCTGCAACAGAAGAAAAAGCAATCCGACGCTGTCTATGATGCTGCTGCCGACTCTGTGTCCTGAACAAAGCAAACACAAGGAGATGAAAGCACCGTAGAGGGCACCGCCGCACTTTGCACTGCAACCCTGGTCTCAGCCACAACGCCACCTGACACCGTTGCAGATGTCTGAAGCAGTTGACAGGGCATTTCTATTACAGGAGAAAGAATCCTTATAGATAGTTGTAAGCCCGCCTCCACATTTGCCTATTCTATCTAATCTAGAGAGACTATGGGGCATATGTGCCGGAAAAGCAGCGATTTCAGTAAATCACTATTTACAAGGACTCGCTAAAGCAAATTTACTTGAGTTAGCTGCTTTTTTTCCCCACTTTGCATGTCAGCGATGAACATCGCTAATGACATGCAAAGTGGGCGTTCCTGCCCACAACTCCATGTAAATACTCGTGCACACAGTTTTGTGATATTTACCACTCTGCAGCAGATCTGCGAAGCGATATAAAAACCATGCTAACCGCGGTTATCGCAGTAATTAAATGTCTCCTTTCAAATCGACTTAGCTATACTGATAATGGGAGGTGGATTGCCTGGTTAGGTACACACTCCCCTATCAGCCAGCATTTCAGCAGGGCTGTGAAATCTTTTCCGGATTTCACACGCAAATGTGATTCTCGCAGTGTATAGCTGGAAATTACATTGCCTGTTCGCTAAGCGTTGCTAATACGCTGCTAACATGGCGATGTCAACCAGGGATACATGGAGATATTGAAAAACCTGCTAAGCTAGTTTAGCGATAATTATCTCTACTTGTTGTTGATATGCCCCTATAATTCTGTGGGACTGCATCGACCAGGACAGGTCCTGAAGATTACTCAGCCCAAGTTTCTGTGATAAATACCCAGTCTGGCTTTTGTTGGGAGAAAAATTCTGAAAATTTGATTTTATTTTTGATTACAGATCTGGCATTGATCAAAAACCCCAGTGTAGGTAGTCCCACCTTGGCCTTGCGAAAGGGTGGGGGTTAGGACTTGTGTGCTGTCTGATTTAAAAAGGAGGAATTGACGGTGGCAGGAGGGGCAGCTGAACCAACCCTCCTTGAAGAGTGCTTTAAGATTCATAGGGAGTGTGCATCCCTTTTGTCCATTCTCCTGCAAGGCAAGAAGTTGTTCCTTAGAATAACTGCGGGACTGTAGGGTTTCTCGGGGGTGAGAGATAAAGTTTCTGCCGCTGGTCCAGGCACGGACGGGCACAGACGGCCTTGCCTTTGCCACGTGTCCGCTGCCCGTCTGGCCCATTGCTTGAAATTTATAGGTGGTGCACTAGGCTGCTAACCCAGCCGAAAATGCAATATATGCGGCAGGTGAATTCCGCTTACCTCCGCTCAAACGGCAAGCCGCGGCAGACTAGGGAGGCGGGGACTCAAAGAAAATGAAAAGCAATCAAGAACAATCTATGACAATCCCCATGGCGCAGAGGTAAAGAAATGTTAATACATTTTAAAATTAATGACATGTTGAACTCTGCATTAGATAAAATTCTAAAACTAATGACAAGTTGAACGCTACATTAGGCAGAGGATAAAGCGCTATTAGAAACGCAAAGCTTCTTATGTAAATCTAAAAAACAAGGTGTGACAGCACCCTACCAGCAGCCTCAACCATGAACCACCCATGTAACTCCCCCTTGGCGCTAAGTAACACAAAGCAGTACTTTTAGGGTACTTTCCAGTGCAAAACAAGTTTTGCATTGTAAAGTAACTTAGGAAAAACATTGTGACACTAACCGAGCGTAAAATGTTTGTGAATCTACCCCTACGTATTCTGTCCACACTCATGGCAGAGAATTCATCAGTAGTAAAATTAATATGCTTCACAATAATCCTAATTTGAATTCACGACAAGTGTGAATTATATCATCTATAGGCCTGAAAATGGATTTGTGAATTCTGCCCACAATTGGTTGGTTTCTACAAATTAATAATCCAGCAAACGTCTGGAAGACCTCATAACTAAGTAAATGGGAGACTGTTGTTCTTCTGCCTGGAGTGTTTTTGCAAAAACTTTAAAACCAGAAACCCTCACAGAAGTTAATAAAGAGATGGACCTGGGGTAAGCAGTCATTCCAAATGAATTAATTTTTCAACCAGGAAGATGCTAGAGGACCCCGTGTTCATGGTTAGGTCGAGCGAGAGACAGATTGAGCTATCTGTCAGAGATCATGGAGTCACCAGAAATAGCCTCAAGAAGCAGAATTGTGATAGGGTCTTGGGTCCACCCACGCGCTGATCTTCTCAAGGGCATTGGGCAGCTGTTACATTAGTGCTGAAAACAGACCGGAGGAAATAGGCTACTAGTAGAGGGTAAGTCCCGTATCATGGGGAACTTAGGAGAAAAGAAAGGAAATTTCTAACCCGTAGCCTATTGGGATGCTTCAACTGAAGAACAAGAAGAAATAAGACACAGTTGCTCATATATTGGTGCACAGGAAATTGAAAGGTTCCATAAAAGATTTTGGATAATTGCTCATGCGTTCCGAGTCCTGAGGAGAACCCTAGAATACTGAAGGGATACGAAACGCGTCAACCGATTATGTAACCATCAAGTGCATATCAAAACATAGACAGTGAGGCTCAGGGTTGTGATTGAACAAAGAAGTGTAATATTTCTTTGCCCTCTGAGCCTTTACTGTAGCACTGTTTGGTTTCACATTCTAAAGAGAGGAGCTTTACATATATGAGACGATAAGGAGGCTCCTGATAGGCTTGGAAAAGTCAGAACGTGGGCTCAATTGCTTTTGTTTTTTGTTTTGTATAAAAAAGTTTGGTTAGTTATGAATTTGTATGGTGGGCAAAATTGTTTTGACATTTATTATATTCCATGTGTTCTGGGAGGTGTTAGCTGTACATGTTTATGTGAAAGTTCTGTGCAAGTGGAGTTATGCATTTGCTGTGTATGGTTTCATGATTATGAAAATGTAATGAAATAGAATGAGAAATGATGGGATTGGCAGAAAATTTGAAAAAAAGTCTGAAGATAAATGGTGATCACATCAATTTGGTTGTGTGACCATGGACTAAACTAGTATTGGTGAATAGAAGTAGGTATTGGCCTTTGTTATTTCTGCCTTTACCAAATGTGCCTTTCTGCCAGTATCCAGGGTCACATGACCGTTAAAGGGTCTCCAATGGGGTGATGTGTTTTCTTACCAAACATGAGAGAAAAGGGCCTTGGGTGTGGGAAGGATGTTCCTCTCCTGAGCAGGATGGCCGGGTAGTTGTACTCAGCTGTTCCTGAGCTACAAAGGATAGGCTGAGGGCTATACACATTCCAATCATGACTTCTGAAGATGCTTGCCCTGCCTATGACAAATCCAGCTCACACCTAAGCCTGTCTGCCCTTTGCTCCCCCAGAAAGAGTAAACAAAACTCTGGGCACCATTTTAGAGTTAGACATAGGGGAGACTAACATCCACAGGCTGGCACTGGATGTAAAAGTAGCATCCTCAGAACCTCTAATCAGAAAAAGGGGACTCAGAAGAAGGATTGTCCTTCTGTCTGAAGTCTGAAGGAAGTGGACCTGCTAGCCTTGAACCCAGGACCCCAGAAGTGATTCAAGGGATCAGTTGGCTGACCTCCTGTTTGAGCTACAGCGATACATCCGACTTCCAGGGACCTTCACTGCAACTGTCCAGTTGACTAGTACCAATTGGACCTATCTGAATTCTGCTGTTGTTCTCTTAACCCTGTAGTTGTGCCCTTCATGTCCTAGACCATTGGTTGGAACCTGAATGTACTAAATAATACTAGAGTTTGACTCCAGGTGAAAAATCTTAGGTTTTGGGCTCCTGATGATCAAAAGAATCGACACCGGTCTCCTCATGAATGTGAGTCAGGTTCGCCGAGGTCAACACAGGACCAGATTACTGATACCACTTTCCTAGAGACAGACCCTGTACTTCACTGCCCTGAGCTCTTCATGTCAACAACAGCTGCCTTACCTTTCCCGCCAACATGAATATCCGATAGTCGACCAGCTCTCTGTGCCGATGACTGCACACGCAATGCGCAGTTCCGACCAAGGCCTGGAAGTTCAGTAAATTTCCGTCGACAAGCCCCTCTCTAGAGCCACCTCGCAACTCTACCGCTGACGAGCGTGAAACTGGACAAAAAAATTGTGGGTAAACATTTCATCAGGATGAACCGGGTCCCTATATCTGACCCGCACTCGAGCCTAAACGTTTGACTTTGCCCTGGCCCAGTTCAACTCTATGACTTCGATTGGCGCTTTGTGATTCTTGGTGCTATTTTTACTTAAAACTAAAACTTGATAACTATGAACATCGGTTCACCAAAACGCCAAGGTTAGCAGAAGTGACCTTGGGACAAAATGAGATCACATGAAGTAGAACCATATGAATGCTGACCCTAAATCCAAGGAACTTATGCCACAAGACCTTACTCCTGATTACATCATAATAATTAACAACACTGAAGCCCAGACTATACCTCAAAGGGAAAAACTATTTCTGAATAACGGAGATCCATAAATAATAGATAATTTTTTCTATTTAAGATAAAAATAGTGGCGAGACCCACTAGCACTAATTCTTAGGTACAGTAAATTGTATATGATCACTGCTGTAGGCTTCATTTACTCCTTTTCATTGCGAGTACGTTGTGCTTTATCATAGCTTGAAAGAAGCTATCACAAATGCCTAACACAGATGTGATGGTTCTGTTTGAAAACATATTCTGCCTGTCATTTATTCTTTTTGAGACCCCTGATGACTCCTAAATGACATCTATGTGTATAATTCTGGTTCTACTTATTGGATCTTTGTCATTGTAATGTATTTAATGTATACATTTTTCTTTTTTTGTCTAAATTGGTTTGCGATTTTTCTTGTGTTCTGTTTTTACTCCATTACTGTTTGTGTGCTGCATAAATACTTTGCACATTTCCTCCAAGTTAAGCCTCACTACTTTTGTTTTAACCTACCAGAGGGTTAAGTACAGGTTCATTTAGTATCCTTTGTGGTTTCCCCCTGGCAGGGATTGTATTTATTACATGAGTGGGGCTCACACCTCTCTTAACTAATAACACCATTTTTTACACAATGAAATAGAAAACAGTTTTACAATGTGAACTCTTACAAATATATATGAAGGAATTCTACATTGTGGAGTCCAAGGCAAACCAATACTGTTAGATTTGGCGTTTTTTGGCGTGGTTTCTCCTACCTTTTTGCCTCTGATCTCCTGTTTTTGATTGTGTGCTGCATTTCATTTTTGCTGGTTTTTGGAGTCTCAGCACTTAACCACTGCTCACCAGTGCTAAAGTGCAAGTGCTCCCTGCATAAATGTATTGGTGATTAGTTACTCCACGATTGGTATACTTGAATTACTAGTAGGTCCCTAGTAAAGTACACCAGGTGTGCCAAGGGCCTGTAAATCAAACGCTGCTAGTGGGCCTGCGACACTGATTGTGCCACCCACATTTGTAGCCCTGCAGCCAATGCTCCGGCCTGCCACTGCAGTGACTGTGTGTACAGTTTTAATCAGCCATTTCGCCCTTGCAAGTGCGCCCACTTGCTAGGCCCAGACCTTTCTCTTTTATTACATGTAAGGCATCCATGTGCAGGGTGCAATGTATCTGAAAGGTAGGACATGTATTGTTGTGTTTTACATGTCCTGGTAGTAAAATAATGCTCATTTAGTTTTCCACTACAGCCTATCTCAACCACAGACAAGCATCAGAGCCGTCTGGTAGCATCTTACCGGTGTATCTTCCAATTGGGAGCTGATAGAAAATTGGGGTCTGGGGTCTCTGGACTCACAATTTAAATATACATCTTTTCCTAAAGTTGGGTTTTAAATTGCAAGTTTGAAAATACCACTGTTAGAAAGTTGGCATCTTCTTGCTTTAACTATTTTGTGCCTCTGCCTGTGTGCTGAGCACATGTCTGGGTCAGGATGACAGTTGGGCTTTTTGTGCATTCACTTTAGACAGTCACACAAAAGAGGCTGAGCCGTGTCCTGTATATCCCGGTGGCTCATCACCCGGCTGATGGGCCTTCCTGACATAGAGTGTTGGGAGGAGTTGCCACTGACCCCTGAATAGGGCTGTGCCTTTCCTTACACAAAGCAGTCTCCATCCCCTGGAGTGTGCCTGGAGTCAGGGCAGTGAAAGGCAGGGTCTTGTGCACTACAAAGAGTTTCCTTTGAGGTTTGCCTACTTCAAAGGCTGAAATGTGTATAAGTACTGGACCTCTGACACCATATACTCAGAACACTTCTGAGTTGAGGACATTCTGCCAGGAAGAAGATCCGTGTTGTTTCAGGAGTGACTGACACTTTGCTGTTTGATTTGCTGTGATGGCATGCTGCTTGCTGCTTCTGTTCTGGAAGTGAAAAGACTGGACTTTGCTTTCTGTTTCCTGCTTTCAAGGTTCTCCAAGGGCCTGAGTTGAGTTGGCCACCTGTTAAGAAGTCTGAGGGCCATCAAAGACTCCTCCTGACTGTACCAGGGCTATTGCAGAGAGTCATGACTTGCCAAGTGGTGCCAAATCCAGTTTCTGGGTCCTTGGAAATGAAACCTGGTAACTTTAAGGAGAAAATCCCTGCATCGACTCCCAGCATCTGTCCAAATCGACGCCTCGCTGTAAAGATTCAATGCATCACCCCTGCCTGCACCAGAGTGTGGTACCCTCTTGACACATTGACCACAGCTTTCTTCGTTGGCCCTAGATTGCTGTTGCAGCACGTCAGAAGAACCACTGCTGCATGAGTCTTGAGCACCACATCACCGACGTCTGTAACACCTACTCCAACTCTGACGCATCTCCTGCTTTGCCGCTGTTGAAGCAACACAGTGCGTCTGTATTTTCGACGCAACATCCTTGGGGGCCAACTTCTTCATTAACACTGCAGTAAGGAACCAGGGCAGTGTGTCCGGAAACCGACTCACCACCCCCCCAGCTGCAGTGATGCAACGTACGTATCACCTCCCCTGCCTAGCAGTAAGAACCCAAGACTTCACCTACCCTATAGCAATAAGGAAGACACATCACCTCCCCGGCCAGTAAAGAACCAACACAATGTTTGCTTTTCCGGCACCTCACCTCCTCTGTCCCTGGTATCGTCTTTGATTTTTGATGCATCTAAGGTACTTTGTTCTAAACAAGTGCATCAATTGATTTCAATGGACTATACCGGTTTAATCTATTACGATTGATACCTTGACTTGTGTATATTGGATTTGTGTTGCTTTGGTCTTGTTTTATTCGGATAAAAATTGGCTATTTTTCTAAACTGGTTCGGACTCCTTCTGTAGTGTTTTCCCTGTGTTACTGAGTGTGTGTGTGCGAATACTTTACACATTGCCTCTCAGATAAGCCTGACGGCTTGTGCTAAGCTACCAAGGGAGTAGGCAGACTTTATCCTAGCTGTGTAATCTCCTTACCCTGTGTAGAGGGAGGTCCCTACTTGGACAGGGAGCAAACCGCTGACAACTTGAGACCACATTTATAACACCTACAAAGGGGTTTTACATAATTTATTACCAGGAGACCATAATAGATAGATCTCTAGTTCAGGTCAGAAAGGTGGTCTAGTTTTCATTGTGTACATGCAAAGCATTATGTTTAACATTTTATTGTGTGTGACTAATAGTACTTTTTAGGTCTAGCCAGAAGCAGTTTTATGTTTGTTTAGAACTAATGTAATCACCAAAAAGTGTGTAAACTGTAGTATTGAGAGAGCTCCAATCCTATATTGATCTTCTTCTCTACAGGTATTTGATTGGACTATTGGTTGTGTTATCGTGCATGTGAGACTCTTCTATTGCAGTACAACTATGAAGTGAACATGTACAGCAATGCAATTGTATTGATTTCATTGATATTTTTGATTTGCTTAGAACTGAGCCACTTGTGTTTAATATTATAATTACCTGATGATGTCTCATTAGAAAGAGTGCTTCATGATACATGTGCCAGCAGTAGTATGGGCTTCTCAACAAAATATGACCTATTAGAGATTCCTTGTCTCAATAAAGGCCAGCACATTTAATGTACATCCATACTAATAATATAAAGAGAGAGCCCAAACCTTTGAGGCGGGTAATCTCGGGAACCACAGCACCAATCACAAAACCCAATACAGCGTTGGAAAGGGCAGTTGCAGCAGAAGGACATAGGCTATACAGACGCCCACCATATACATTTAAAAGGTAAAAGAACCGTGCCAGCAAAGTAGTTCCTTGTGGGCGTGTCTGCGTTGTGCTGTGGGCGTGTGCTGGGGGAGTGACAAACACTGGGGGCATGTGGTACGTTCCACCCTTCATGCCATGCCTCATATTGTGTGCTAATCCCACCCTGCTCCCTTTAAATTGTTATTGTTATCTGGAATTTGTATAGCGCCAAATCACCGTCAGGTCTCTAGGCCTGCACCCCATGATCATAACCCACCCTTACTCCTTAAAATACCCCAACACCCTTAAACACTAACCCATCTTAACCCTATAAATATACCCTGTACCCCAAAACCCAAACCTATCCCTAAACCCTAAAAATACCCCTATACCCCAAAACCCAAACCTAGCCCTGAACCCTATAAATACCCCTGTACCTCAAAACCCAAACCTACTCCTGAACCGTAAAAAATACCCCTGTGCCCCAAAACCCAAACCTAGCCCTAAACCCTAAAAATACCACTGTACCCCAAAACCCAAGCCTACCCCTGACCCCTAAAATACCCCTGTACCCCAAAACACAAACCTAGCTCTGAACCCTTGAAATACCCCTGTACCCCAAAACCCAAACCTACCCCTGTACCCCAAAACCCAAACCTAGCCCTGAACCCTAAAAATACCCCTGTACCCCAAAACCCAAACCTACCCCTGAACCCTAAAATACCTCTGTACCCCAAAACCAAACCTAGCCCTGAACCCTAAAAATACCCCTGTACCCCTAAACCAAAACCTACCCCTGAACCCTAAAAATACCCCTGTACCCCAAAACACAAACCTAGCCCTAAACCCTAAAAATACCCATATACCCCAAAACCCAAACATAGCCCTGAACACTATAAATACCCCTGTACCTCAAAACCCAAACCTACCCCTGAACCCTAAAAATACCCCTGTACCACAAAACCCAAACCAAGCCCTGAACCCTAGAAATACCACTGTACCCCAAAACCCAAACCTACCCCTGAACCCTAAAATACCCCTGTACCCCAAAACACAAACCTAGCCCTAAACCCTAAAAATACCCCTATACCCCAAACATAGCCCTGAACCCTATAAATACCCCTGTACCTCAAAACCCAAACCTACCCCTGAACCCTAAAAATACCCCTGTACCCCAAAACCCAAACCAAGCCCTAAACCCTAAAAATACCACTGTACCCCAAAACCCAAACCTACCCCTGAACCCTAAAATACCACTGTACCCCAAAACACAAACCTAGCACTGAACCCTTAAAATACCCCTGTACCCCAAAACCCAAACCTAGCCCTGAACCCTAAAAATACCCCTGTACCCCAAAACCCAAACCTAGCCCTGAACCCTAAAAATACCCCTGTAACCCAAAACCCAAACCTACCCCTGAACCCTAAAATACCTCTGTACCCCAAAACCCAAACCTAGCCCTGAACCCTAAAAATACCCCTGTACTTCAAAGCCCAAACCTAGCCCTGAACCCTAGAAATACCCCTGTAACCCAAAACCCAAACCTACCCCTGAACCCTAAAATACCTCTGTACCCCAAAACCCAAACCTACCCCTGAACCCTAAAAATACCCCTGCACCCCAAAACCCAAACCTAGCCCTGAACCCTAAAAATGCCCCTGTAACCCAAAACTCAAACCTACCCCTGAACCCTAAAATACCTCTGTACCCCAACCCAAACCTAGCCCTGAACCCTAAAAATTCCCCTGTACCCCAAAACCCAAACCTAGCCCTGAACCCTTAAAATACCCCTGTACCCCAAAACCCAACCTACCCCTGAACCCTAAAAATACCCCTATACCCCAAAACCCCAAACTATATTTGAACCCTTAAAATACCCCTATACCCCAAACCCCAAACCTAGCCCTGAACCCTTAAAATACCCCTGTACCCCAAAACCCAAACCTACCACTGAACCCTAAAAATACCCCTATACCCCTAAACCCAAACATAGCCCTAAACCCTAAAAATACCCCTGTACCCCAAAATCCCATACCTATCCCTAAACCCTAAAATTACCCCTATACCCCATAACCCAAAACTATATCTGAACCCTTAAAATACCCAAACTCCCCAAAACATATACCTCAGTACCACAAAACATATACCCCTATACCCATACTTACCTTATCCAAATATTAAAAAAAACATGCTTTTACCATTCATGCATTTACAACGAATTTCGTTGTAAATGTATGCGTAGTAAAAGCATATAAAATGTAATGCTATGCGTTATTGCGGAGTCATGGTACTTTCGGTATGCGGAAAGAAAGTTGCGGAATAATCGGTGTTTACCCTCCCCAGGTAAGTACATTGATGGCACGGCAGCCCACATCTCCAGCAACATGCTCATATTTTTTCACCACCAATTGGAAAAATGCACAGGTCTCTCTCATTGATGGCCAGCACCAACATACACTTTTAGACACACCTCCCACCACAAGTTCTAGAATTGCGAACTTTAGAGCTGGGGAGCTACGTTCGAATCTCGGCATCAGCTCAACATCCTGTGATTCCAGGCAAATCGCTTTGTCTCCCCGTGCCTACCACAAATGAATGTGTTCTTCTGTAATGTAAATTGTGCTCATGCCATGTTGTCGAGTTTGCGCTATATAATATTGCAAAGAAATATAAAGTAGGGAAACTCGAGTTCACACACTACTGAACGCGCACTCTTAAGTGCATCAGCAGTGCACTGTGAATCGGAGCGTTTCACAGGCCTGTCACAGATAAGAAATGAGATCAAAACGAAATCCTACAAAACAATATACTACTGGCCGGCAACAATTCATACCCGGACAACGTCGGCACGGGCTGCTATCAACAATGAAATCATAAACCAAGGACTTATAGAAATTGAAGACTCACTGTGTCTATTAAGCGAGAAGTCCTTACAAGATTTCAGCCTGCCGCCAGCGGTTCCGAACTAACCTAACTGGATACCACAATATCGCTACCGCACACAATATTCCAGAGCTAAATAACTATCTTGCTCAACACTTGCCTAACTTAGTTCCCGATCAACAACTCGCCTACAACACCATAGTTGATAGTGTTGAAAAGAAGCAAGGCAAACTATTGTTCATAGACGCCCCCGATGGCACAGGAAAGACTTACCTAATCAACCTCATACTTGCCAAAGTTTGATCTTCTGGGAATTTGGCTCTAGCTGTTGCTTCATCTGGAATAGAAGCCACTTTGCTAACAGCTGGGAAAACAGCACATTCTACCTTTGAACTGCCTCTAACAGTTTCCCTTGAAAGGGATTCAATATGCTCTATTCGGAAAAACTGACCTTTGGGGACACTGCTTCAAAATGTGTATCTTATCATGTGGGACGAATGTACAATGATACTAAAACCATTGCTGCCTAGCCTTTTTTTACCCGGACAACGTCGGGACGGGCCGCTATGTATTTATATAGCGAAAATCACCGACCCAGTATCTAAGCGCTTGCTTAGGGAACCCGTCCTGGTATTCCCCTGTGAGATAACCCCAGCAGGGTATCCACAAGGTGAAAGCCAGGCATCCCAACGCGAGGGGCCATTGTGGAGATTAAGCAAGCTATTGCCCAGAGTCGCAGAGTGTGAACCTGTGAATTGAGTAGGCACCAGAGCAAGAATTGTCGAGTCCGTGGAATTTTTGAGCCCAAGACCCGCCGAGGCAGGGAATTGAACCCTGGTCCGGGACTGACCTCTACTTCCAGGTCTGCCTCCTCTAACCAGTGAGCCACACTTCTCCACAATGATATGATATGGTAGCATCCCTCTTAGCGTTTCTTAGATGACACATCATCTAGAACGTCAATGGCAGGTCATTTATGGTGGACACAAGATTAACATGATGGACCAACCATCTATGCTGAGGAGAGTCCCCTCAAAATTGAGGCTCACAAGATGGTCCCAGAATCCTTGGTAGCGTTTGTGCAATCCACCCACCCCTGTTATCCTATATCTGTCAAAAATGTAAACAAATTCTAAAAGTTGCCTATTGCTTGGAGTTCAGCTGCACTATCACACCTCATTCGGTTTTAGGCAAACAGAAATATTTATTTGTGTTTCCAAGACTGGCTTATGATGACTTTTGCCCAGAGCACTTTTCTTGACACTTAGGACACAACTAAGACTAGTAAATGAGCTTAGGTCTACAAACATTCACTGTCATGTCTGGGTAGGGAATTGATGTTTCGAGGAAAAAGACCCTCTTCTTCTTACTCTGTTTCCTTTAAAGAGCTCACAGATTTGAAGACCAGTGTAGATGTCACAGTGCAATCCTCTGATCCTACCCCCCTGTTGTTTAGAATGGATCTAACCCCAGTGTTTTTATCTGAAGGCTGGATGTACACGGGATCTTTGAAATTATAGGAATGTGGTGAGGCATAGTGAACTCCCACATAATAAATTGTTAACAAGTGGAATTGCCATATTTCATAGCATTTTTTTAAGCAAGGTCTAAATCCAATGTTTTTTTGTTCACCACCCCACCTCGTTTTGTTGTTTGTTCATGTTGTGAATAATAGGTAGAATCATTATTTATTTATTTATTTTTATTTATTTATTTAAACTTGTAAGGCGCACAGCTACCCGCAATGGGTTTCCCGGCGCCAAGGGAAAGATTGAAGAAGAAAAAGTTACAAGACTTAGAGGAGGTACGGCTGTTCCAGGAAAACAGTGCTTACTTGAAAAGAAAACCTATTGCTGAAAAAGCCAAGTTTTTAGTCCCTTACGGAACTTAACAAGGTTGGTTTCCAACTTCAGACTCACAGGCAAGGTGTTCCACGTTTTTGTGGCCAGATGCGAAAAGGAGCGGCCGCCCATCTTCACCAGCCTAAATCTAGGAACGACAAAGTCTCCCTTACCTGCAGATCTAAGGGTACGGCTAGGAGTATAGGCATGAATAAGATTTTGTAGGTATTTGGGGGCAGAGCCTTGTTTAATCTTGAAAATATAACACAAGGCCTTAAACTTAATTCTATTTTTAATTTCTAGCCAGTGCAAATCGCGAAGGGCGGGGAGTGCTGATGCTCTCCTGGGAACATTACGTAGCAGTCTTGTGGCCGCATTTTGAGCTACCTGATGTTTTCTCAGCGTAGTCAGATCAGCGCCAAGGTACAGGACATTCCTGTAGTCCAGGCGTGATGTTATCAAAGCCTGGACCACTGTCCTTTGGGTGTTGATTGGAAGCATCCACGGGATTTTTTGGAGCCATTTGAGAGTGGCAAAGCAGATGGCAGCTACTTTAACAGCCTGTTGGCGCATCGTAAGCTTGTCATCAATTAGAAAACCGAGGTTGCGCACCTGAGCCACAGGCTTGGGAGTAAGACCTATACTTTCGGGCCAATGTTGTGGGCCCCACAGATCTTTATCTTTGCCCAGGATTACAATCTCGGTCTTATCACCGTTCAGTCTGGATGTGTGGATGATGCTTTAGCCGAGAAAACCTGGAAGGTACGACCTCTCAGAAAAGAAGCTATCCAAGTAATGGCCGAACTCCCAGAGATTGAAGGGATGAGAGAAGAATGGAATGGGACACAGTGTCGAAAGCTGCGCTTAGATCCAAAAGGATAAGCGCTGATGTCTCCCCGCGATCGACACTGTGTCTCAAATTCTCGGTAACTCCCAAAAGAGTGGTTTCTGTGGAGTGGTGGGCCCTGAACCCAGATTGAGATGGATGCAGGTATCCCACACTCTCCACTAGATGTGATAATTCAGAGTTAATGTGCCTCTCCAAAATTTTGGAGAAGATAGGCAGCAGTGAAATAGGCCTATAGTTGGATAGATTTGTAGTATCCGCGCCAACTTTTTTCAGCAGGGGAACTACCATTGCGTGTTTCCACTTCTGTGGGACACATGATTCTCTCAGTGAGGTATTTAGGAGTTTCATCACTACCCTACGCGAATTTAGGTCCAGTTGTTTGCGAATTTTTGCCGGGAGGGGGTCACAAGGCGATCCAGATTTAATGCTCTTAAGGCAATTGGCAAAGGAAGCATCGTCAAAAGGCAGCCACTCAGAGAGTGTAATTGTCATAGGAAGTTGACAATCTGGAGCAGGTCCAGGGGGCAGAGATGATTGAAGGTCTGAATTCAGCGGGCAAATGCCCAGTGAATCGTAGATTCGTTCTACCTTAGTGATAAAAAAGTCAGCTACTGAGTTGCAATGTTCCTCATTCAGAGCTGGAGGGGCAGGATTAGAGTCAGTTCCTGTTAGTTTTTTTACCACTGAAAATAAGGTGCGAGGACAGTTCTGGGCATGTGAGATGGTGTTAGTAATGTAAGTGGCTCTTGCGATCTTACATTGTTTATGGTAGTCTTTGAGAGCTACCTTATATGCCATCTTACGGGAGGGTGAATAAGAGCGTCTCCATTGTCTCTCGAGTGCTTTGCATTTAGACTTAATTGTTTTCAAACTATCCGAAAACCACTGCGCAGGATGACGATGTGGCAGGGCATACAGGGGCATAAGAGGAACAAGTTTATTTACGGCAGAAGTCAGCCATTCAACGACTGCTGCTTCTGATGTCAAGAAACATGGGTTGTCGGTAGGTGAGGTAAGGCTTAAGTGCTGATTAAATTCTGAAATATTGAGTTTTCCCCAACAACGTGATTTGTCACCAGAGACAGCGTCAGATGTTATCTTCCTGTAACAGGGAAGAGAGAATTTAACAGCCATATGGTCGGACCATTCCAAGGGGCGAGCAGCTGGTTCGCAATCAAACATCAGGTTGGATAAAACAGGGTCCAATAAATGCCCTGCTTGATGGGTGGGTCCAGAATTTCGAAGCAAGATGTTAAGTGCTTCTAAGTCAGCCAGAAAAGTTTTACTGGTTGAACGTAAAGGATCTTCCAAATGCAAATTCAGGTCACCTAGAATAGTAAAGTTAGCAGCTTTCAGAACTAATGGGGCAATGGTTTCTGAAAAGGTTGTTACCCATGAGGTGGAATTCCCTGGGGGATGGTATATCAGTAAACCCGATAATGTCATCTGGGCATTAATGACTAATTTAAATAGAGCAGACTCGCATCCCTGAAGCGGGAAAGCCTCGAATTTACAATTGTAGGTTGATTTAAATATAATGGCAATACCGCCACCCCTGCCTATATCTCTGTCTCTATGTACCATGGCATAACCAGGGGGAATAGCAAAGGCAATATCCGGACCTGAACTTGTCTGAAGCCATGTTTCCATTAGGAAAATGGCATCAGGATTCTCGTCGACCAGAAAATCATAGATATGATTTTGATGTTTGGGGAGGGAACGACAATTTATGCTCCAAAAGTGAAGTTTCGGAGGAGTAGAGTTTTTAGTAGTGGCAACCGTTTGGCTATGTGGAAGGGGGCAATTTTTCCTTTGACATCTGCGCATCCTTCCCAAAGAGAAACTACAATTCTTGCAGTGAAACCCCTGATGGGGAGGAGTGCACACAGAGCAATGCATATTCACTTCCTTTCTATGGGACAACAGGTCCTCAGATGTGTAAGATATGAAAATACCTGGTAAGGTAGAGGTAATGGCACATGGATCGGGGTTGGGGGCCACTCGGCCCGGTCTGGCGCGAACGGGCGCAGACAGGCAGGACTTAGGCTCGACTTCGGCGCGACATTGGCGCGCCCGCTGATCGTGTCCGCTGAGCGGAGAAGCGACCATCTCGTTTTGTAGTCCTGTGTGCAGCGCGCTGGCGCTGGGACTTGCAGTTCTGCCAGTTGCCGTGCACAGGATAAACAAGGGCAGCTCCGGCCACAGACCACAAATCGGGTGTATCAGCACGGAGGGAAAGCGGAAAGTAGGATAGATGGTCAGTGCAGTGAATTAAAAACAATGAAAACAGACACAAATTATTTCCACAAATAAATGATTTAATTTTAAAAAACGATCTAACTATCACCCGGCTTTCCGCCTCAGGTGAGCTAAGTCTTATCCAGAAAAGTAATTCAAGGAGCAGCACACGTAATCTGAGTGCCCCCAGTAGTCTTGAGTTCAGGATATGCAAGGATAAAAGGATGAGCTGGCCCTACAGGAATCCGAGTATACGACCTGCAGGTCACACACATATGTCTTCATCAAGCAGCTTTAAAGCATCAGACTTCTGAGACCTATGGCAACCCTAACTATAAGATTGCCTCACCGTTGGCTAAATATATTTGTATTGATGTATCCCTTTGACAAGAGTGGGTCTGAGGCTTGAAAATACTGGGGTAGACTTATAAGTCCCTTCGTCTCCTTGCGCTGCCGTTGGTTCACTTATTTTGACGCAATGGCAGCGCAAACAATATGGCCAATTTACGACGTGGCGCATCTAGGGAGATGCGTCACGTTGTAAAGCCCTGTATCACATCATACCTACGTCAGGTATAATGTATGCAGGGTGGGCGTTCCCCCGGAGGAAGGCCTTGTAAAAGTAACGCAGTGAAATCTACAACCACTTTTAGGATGCCACTGCGTCAAAACCTTATGGGTGCTTGAAGCAGGTGTAAAGAGTGACGCAGCACAATGAGGATAGGCCTCATCATGCTTTGCTGGAGTTGCGTCGTAGGTAGTGTTTGCGACACAGCTCCAGCAATGCGTGACTTTTGGTCCAATGGATGCATCAGAGTTTCTGACGCATCTGTCAATCCTTGTGCCATGGTGCGCCATATTGCAAATACGGTACAAAAGGGGGTGGTGAAGGACTGAGCATCTGAATCAATCAAACACTCACACCCAGTTAAAAGATCTGGGTTGAATCCATCACCGTTCTTTAGTCCACTCCGCCACCCCAGTTCAGACATGGCTATATGCAAATCAGTCTGACCCTGTGCCCCATGGGAACAGTCCAGCCCGAACAGCCAAGCCATGTCTTCCCTGGACCGGAAACAGGCTTCCGAGGACCGGTTTCTGGCATTCCAGCCGTCTTCAGCCAAGCTTGCTTGAATCCAGTGGCAAAGTGAGCAAGGGACTCACATCTGAGCATACCCTGCCACACTTATGGCAGCCAAAAGCGGTACAACAGGGGGTGGTGATGGACTGACCATCTGAATCAATCAAACACTCACACCCAGTTAAAAGATCTGGGTTGACTCCTTCACCGTTCTTTAGCCCACTCCGCCACCCAAGTTCAGACATGGCTATATGCAAATCAGTCTGACCCTGTGCCCCATGGGAACAGTCCAGCCCGAACTAACAAGCCATGTCTTCCCTGGACCGGAAACAAGCTTCCGAGGGCCGGTTTCTGGCATTACAACTGTCTTCAGCCCGGCTTGCTTGAATCCAGTGGCAAAGTGAGCAAGGGACTCACATATGAGCATACCCTGCCACGCTTATGGCGGCCAAAAGCGGTACAAAAGGGGGTGAGATGGACTGAGCATCTGAATCAATCAAACACTCACACCCAGTTAAAAGATCTGGGTTGAATCCATCACCGTTCATTAGCCCACTCCGCCACACCAGTTCAGACATGGCTATATGCAAATCAGTCTGACCCTGTGCCCCATGGGAACAGTCCAGCCCGAACTGCCAAGCCATGTCTTCCCTAGACCGGAAACAAGCTTCCGAGGACCGGTTTCTGGCATTCCAGCCGTCTTCAGCCCGGCTTGCTTGAATCCAGTGGCAAAGTGAGCAAGGGACTCACGTCTGAGCATACCCTGCCACACTTATGTCAGCCAAAAGCGGTACAAAAGGGGGTGGTGATGGACTGAGCATCTGAATCAATCAAACACTCACACCCAGTTAAAAGATCTGGGTTGAATCCATCACCGTTCTTTAGCCCACTCCGCCACCCCAGTTCAGACATGGCTATATACAAATCAGTCTGACCCTGTGCCCCATGGGAACAGTCCAGCCCAAACTGCCATGCCATGTTTTCCCTGGACCGGAAACAAGCTTCTGAGGACCGGTTTCTGGCATTCCAGCCGTCTTCAGCCCGGCTTGCTTGAATCCAGTGGCAAAATGAGCAAGGGACTCACGTCTGAGCATATCATGCCACACTTATGGCGGCCAAAAGCGGTACAAAAGGGGGTGGTGATGGACGGAGCATCTGAATCAATCAAACACTCACACCCAGTTAAAGATCTGGGCTCAATCCATCACCATTCTTTAGCCCACTCCGCCACCCCAGTTCAGACATGGCTATATGCAAATCAGTCTGATCCTGTGCCCCATGGGAACAGTCCAGCCCGAACTGCCAAGCCATGTCTTCCCTGGACCGGAAACAAGCTTCCGAGGACCGGTTTCTGGCATTCCAGCCGTCTTCAGCCCGGCTTGCTCGAATCCAGTGGCAAAGTGAGGAAGGGACTCACGTCTGAGCATACCCTGCCACACTTATGGAGGCCAAAAGCGGTACAAAAGGGGGTGGTGATGGACTGAGCATCTGAATCAATCAAACACTCACACCCAGTTAAAAGATCTGGGTTGAATCCATCACCGTTCTTTAGCCCACTCCGCCACCCCAGTTCAGACATGGCTATATACAAATCAGTCTGACCCTGTGCCCCATGGGAACAGTCCAGCCCAAACTGCCATGCCATGTTTTCCCTGGACCGGAAACAAGCTTCCGAGGACCGGTTTCTGGCATTCCAGCCGTCTTCAGCCCGGCTTGCTTGAATCCAGTGGCAAAATGAACAAGGGACTCACGTCTGAGCATACCATGCCACACTTATGGCGGCCAAAAGCGGTACAAAAGGGGGTGGTGATGGACGGAGCATGTGAATCAATCAAACACTCATACCCAGTTAAAGATCTGGGTTCAATCCATCACCGTTCTTTAGCCCACTCCGCCACCCCAGTTCAGACATGGCTATATGCAAATCAGTCTGATCCTGTGCCCCATGGGAACAGTCCAGCCCGAACTGCCAAGCCATGTCTTCCCTGGACCGGAAACAAGCTTCCGAGGACCGGTTTCTGGCATTCCAGCCGTCTTCAGCCCGGCTTGCTCGAATCCAGTGGCAGAGTGAGGAAGGGACTCACGTCTGAGCATACCCTGCCACACTTATGGAGGCCAAAAGCGGTACAAAAGGGGGTGGTGATGGACTGAGATTGCAAATACGGCGCATCCATGGTGGTGCAAGGATATCACAGGCTGGCGCAGGGAAACTGACGCATCTCTACAGATGCGTCAGTTTCTTGTAAATCTGGCCCACTGTTTTTAAGGAACAAGTAGTATCCATACATACTTTTTGGTACTCTGACAACATCACAGAGGCCACAATAAGTACTTCCTACATATAAGGGGCCCACAGAAGTCAAACACACTCAAGCTGTTTTGAGCAGTGAGCTTGAAGATGAAGCATGCCACCTTAGTGGGTGAGGAAACAACGTTGCTTTAGTAGAAGAGTCATAGATCATAGTCCAGCCCCAGGAAACACAGCACATTAGATACTGAAGGCTAAGAACAGAAGCACTGAGCCTTCAGTATCTAATGCCTATTAAATGAATCCCGCAAGCCAAGAGCACTAAAAGTGCCTTTTAGTCTTTGTGCGTACGCAAGAAAACTGCATGTGACTAAGGTAACGATGCAGTCTGCGCCCCAAAAATCTGGGTTGAACAGTAATATATTTATTTGGTTTTGCTGGAATCTTGTCTGAAATTGTTGAACATTTTACTGTAACAGGTTGTTAGTGCCAAAAAGTGTTTGATTTTACAAGCATCTCATGAAATATTAATACAATTGTCCATTCTTGGTCTGTTTCAGGAGGCAAAATGTGGCTATGTTATCATCCTTATGGCTGTGTACTGGTGCTCAGAAGTTATTCCTCTGGCGGTGACAGCTCTCATCCCGGTCTTGCTACTGCCCATGTTTGGGATCCTGGAGTCTAAAAAGGTAAAAAGTTGGTCCAAGGTTTGTCAGATGATATTTGGATAAAATACGAATAAAATGATATCGAGTTACAGAAATATCACGTTGACACAGAAATATTGTCAAAAATATTGTTGACAAAAATATTGATTCTTTAATTTAAGAAATGTCATTTTAAAATATCTTTAACAGAGGTGGCTGAAAAACATTCCTCTTTGCTGAGTTTTGCCTACTCTGTGCAAAGCAAAGTGACGCCAAGCGGAGTTTCTTCTCTTGAGCGGCACGCCAACGTTAAGAAAAAATCACCCTCTAGACCTACTTATGGCAAGATTTCTCAATGCAGGCCCCGAGAATCCTTGGTAGCATTTGTGCAATCCACCCGCCCCTCTGATGGATTGCATGTGTTGAAGATGCAGAACAAAGAAAACATATTGTGACTGGGGTTGATAGTCTGAAAAGTTTCGGCACTCTGTACATCATCTCCTTGTGTTTGCTTTGTTCGCCCTAAATTGGCAAGGTATGTCCAGATGTGGATCTCTTGCTCACTTTGCCACTGGATTCAAGCTAGTCTGGCTGATGAGGGGTGTTCCCCTAAAACAGGTTTTAGGATGCTTGTTTCCGGTCCAGGGAAGACCTGGCTTGGCAGTTTGAGCTGGGCTGTTCCTATGAGGGACTGGGTCAAAACTGATTTCCATATGGCCATGTCTGAACTGGGGTGGGGAAGTGAGCTAAAGAACGATGATAGATTCAACCCAGATCTGTGACTGGGGGCGAGTGTCTGAAAAGTTACAGCGCTCCGTCCATCATATTCTTGTTTTTGCTTCAGTCTAAAATGTTGTCAGACTTTTGGAAATGGAAATAGTTGCTCCATTTGTTTGAGTGATGGCAGATTGTTTTTTAACTCGGACAGCACACACCGCTCTTAAATGGGCACTTTTTGTGCCACGGTAAACAATATGAAGTATTATGAACTGGCTTGTTATATATTTATTTAATCTACCACAGTTAAGCACTAAACTTTAACTAGCTACATAATTCAACACTGGCTCCCAAGTTACTTACTTGAGCTCATTATGTTAATTAGGACTGCGAAGCTCGATGCTGCAAACTGAGGCAAAACTCCACATAGTTCATCACTGGCCACAGCATTGAGCATACGATCCTTAAACGCTGAGTGCCCCATTTACAAGGCCATTGCGCAAGTGGCGCGTCACTTTTTTTGATGCAACAGTGGCACAGTGTGCCTGCCCATATTCACAATGATTCAGAAAAGGGGGTGGTGATGAACAGTGTCTGAATTAAGCAGACCACTCTTACCCAGTCCAAAGATCAGGGCTTGATCCATCACTGTTATTTAGCTCACTGCACCATCCCAACTCAGAACCTGGCTATATGCAAATCAGTCTGTCCCTGGCCCAGTGCATCATGGGAACAGGGCAGACCAAACTACCAAGCCAATTCTTATACTGGGAAGGAAACAAGCTACCGGGATATTCACAAGGCCACGTAAAGGGGGAACAGTCAGAACACCGCTGCCTCAGCCATGGGTGTTCCAACATCACAATCCTAACCACCCTTTTTTAGGTCGCAGGGAGGGGGGATGGGGTTGGAGTAGTTTTGAGGGGATAAGGGGTCCAGTTTTAAGGATAAGAAATGGAGGTCAGGGTAGTTTATAGGGCTGGGCCGGGTAGACTAGACTTCAGGAGGGACGAATTTTAGGGCTCAGGGCAGAGGGGCAGGAGTGTGATCTTTACCAAAAATGTCCCTTTACCAACCAAGTCTTTACCACAAAATTGTGTGGTAAAGGTATGCGTGGTAAAGACACGTTTTACCCCGTGGCAGCGTCAATAAAGCCATGCAATAATTGGTCATATAGTGGATCTGTCTGACCTGAGACTCCCACCCCACTCCCACACGACAGGATCAGGGGAGTAGCCAGAAAATTAAAATAGCTCCCACTTTGAACCAAAGTTCTTAAGGCACCAAGCAGGTGAAGCAAGCCATTGTAATCCTCTGCAGAAGAGCTCTCTTCTATCGAAGCATCTATCCTTTCAACCTTCCATACACAATTTCACTTATACTTGATCCATCCTCCCTTCCACTCATCCATTTTTTTCACTCAGCCATCCATACTTCTTTTTGACATATCCTTCCACCCTTCCATCCATCCACCCTTCAACCCATCTATCCACTCATCCATCCATTCCCCTTTCATTCATCATCCTTTCACTCTTATTCATCCATCCACTCTTACACTCATCGATCCATCGATTCATCCTTTCACTCACTCGTCCATCTATCCTTAAAACCAGCCATCCTCCCTTTCACTCATCCTTCCTTACATCCATCCTTTTACTCATTTGTTTATCCATCTTCCCACCCTTTCAACTGGCCATCCATCCTTTCAACCATCCATCCACCAATCCATCCTTCCACGCAACCAGTTACCCTTTCACTCATCCATCTAGCCTTTCACTCACTCATCTGTCCATTCCCCCTTTTACTCCTCCATCAATCCGCCCTTCCATCGTCCTTTAATCTATCCATCCATCCTTTTACTTATCCATCTATCCTTTCACTCGGTCCATCTATCCACATTCACTCATACATTTATCCCTTCACTTAGCCATCTCTCTTTTCACTCGTCCGTCTACCCTTCCATCCATCCACTCATATATCCATCTACCCTTCCACTCATACATCCATCCGTCTTTACTCTCATCATCCTTCTATCAACCTTTTCACTCGTCCATCCTTTTATTCATCCATCCATCCACCCTCCCTTTCACTCATCCATTTATTGTTTCACCCACCCATCCATCCTTACAGCCATCCTTTCACTCATTCATCCATCCACCCTTTCTCTCACCCCATCCATCTAACCTTTCACTCACAAATACATCCACCTACCCATCAATCCATCCATCCATCCTGTCACTCACCCACCCACCCTTTCATGGTAATTATGAGCCTTTGTCTGCCAAGTTGAAAACAGAAGAGGCCCTTCAAGAACTCCACCCCCGCTGTAGTCGCTACAATGGGGGGTTTGCAAAACCTCTTTGCAGTACCACTATACCAGAGACCGAACAGCACCTTTTAAGCCAATCCAGACGCAGCGCGCTTGCTGTTATGTTGCTAACACAGCATGAGAGCAGCACTAAGATTGGCTTGGGCAGACCACCTCCTCAGCTCTCATTGGGAGACCCGGAGGGTGGGGCGGGGGGGGGGGGGAGATGGGTTACTGCTGTGATTCCCTACGGCTCATTAATAGTGCAAATGGAAAAAGGCCTCTAGTGAGCATGTCGGACTGGCCAAAGAAAGGCAGCAGTCCAACCCGACATTCACTCAGGAGTATGGACCCAGGCGAGCCTGAATACTTCTGCTATCAATTATATTTAAGCCCCACCCCCACAGGCCCGCACACACTGCCCTCAGGATCTGTAAGCGACTGGCCCGTGGCCAGAATAAACACTTTATTAATATTATTTTACATGTAATACAGGGGTTGGGGGCACAAATATGGCGGGTCAATGCCCCTACACCCTAATAAAAGATACGCCCCTTGTGTTATGTTCATGCTGTTTGTATAGCGCACATCTGCTATTGATATGGCAGTGCTGTGATGGAGGGGCATGCTTGTTTAAGTCAGAAAAGTGTTTCAATTCTGTGATTAGGAGAGTTAACAAAGGTGAGGCAGGGGGTAGAACGTGCTCCCTATGACTTTTCCATTGATGTCCAAAAAGGCAAACCCAGTAGTTGTGTTCCTTTGCTGCTCAGGCTGTTTCTCTTGCTGTTTAATTCATAGAGGTTGTGAGTTTAGTTTTAGAATATTTTTTTCAAGTCGGAAAAGCATTTTCTGTGGAATAACTCAATTAGGTAGAAGTAGATGAGCAAGTTAGCAAGATTAGCAAGATTGTGGTCAGTAATGCTGGCTGAGTGTGCAAGTGTGCTGTAATGAATTAGAGGCTGAGAGGTTGAAAGTCAGAGACTGAATGTGAGGGAATACTGACACAAGTGTACATCATGCCATAAGCAGACGTGAAGAACCTACATAGTAGCTGTGTATTAGGTCCCCCCTTTAGCATCCCCCCCAACCCAGGTACATGCAAATGATCACGTCACATGTGGAGCTCGGTACTACATGTTTTAACTTATCGTTCCAACACCTACACCATGTAGTCAATACAGAGGGGCGGTATGTCTACCTACATGGGAGGTTGGACGGCACAGAAGTGCGTATTATCAATGTATATGCACCAAATGAAGATATGCCTTCTTTTCCCTAACCTTTTGGAGACAGCCTCGCCATATCTGGGGGCACCAACGATGCTAGCGGGGAACATTAATTGGGTCATTGACGACTCTCTCAACCAACACACTAAGCCAAAAATGACTAGCGCACTTCTAGAGGGTATGCACTTACGAGATGTATGGCATGAGCGACATCCCACTACAAGACAGTTCTCATGTTATACGCCTGCCACGGGAACCTTTAAGTAGACTGGATTATTGGTTTCTCTCTACAGACTTTGGTTGGAGTATGAAGGGATAATTTACCTGCCCAGATACCGGTCGGATCACCCTCCAGACCTGATGGAATTAGGGGGTAGAAGGGTTAGGTCTGAGGAACCCCTGTGGCGGCTCAATGTAGAAGCACTAGTAAACCTCAAATTCGTAGCCGCAATATCGGTGGAACTAAACCCATACTCTCATGCCAGATGACCAAATGGGAGGCTATGAAGGTGGTCATGAGGGGTATCTGCATAAACACATCTCACTGGGTTCGACGCCAATTGGAGCGGGATGTGGCTACACACAAGGCTAACTTGGGTAAGCTGGAGGCTGAGATTGCCACGGCCCCCAGAGCCTGAGGGAGTGGTGTGAGGTTAAGCAGGCCCTCCTGACTACCATTCGTTGTTTAGAAAAACATGTTTACCTGGCCTATCGTCAGAAGCTATACAGAGAAGGAGATAGAACAGGGGCATTATTGGCACGACTAGTGAGGCAAGAAACATCTGTAGCACAGATAAAGCAGATTTGCGCACACCATGGAACATTGGTGTACACACAGCTGGCGATAGCTGAGGCTTTGGTGAATCATCTACGAGCAATGTGCACGGGGCGATCTCGGTCAGACCTGGATGTGATGCTTACTTATCTGGACTCAATTGAACTCCCCCGCTTGGAGCCTGAGGAACAGGAGGCTTTAAGCTCCCCGACCACCATAGATAAATTAAAACGGGCTATAGGTCATCTTAAACCGGCTAAAAGTCCGGCATCCGATGGACTACCAGCAAAGTTCTATAGACAATTCGTCCCATTACTAGTGGATAGACTCCTATAGGTCTATAATGAGGCACTGGGAAAAGGTGCTCTTCCACCCTCTATGAGTGAAGCACTGGTGTTTATGATATTAAAAAAGGATAAGGACTCCAACCTGCCCAGTTCCTACAGCCCAATATCGCTGTTAAATATTGATGTAAAAATACTCAGTGGGATAACGTCTAATCCCGAAGATGGCACAGTTTATCCATTCGACCAGGCGGGTTTCAACCCAAAGAGAAATACGACATATGACTGGCGCATGTATGGCATGCCCAGAGTCTTCTGGAAACTGATAGTGCCATGGCACTGTTAGACATCAAACAAGCGATCAACTGAATAGAGTGGCCTTATATGTGGCAGGTCCTTCGGAGAATAGGGGTGGGCGAACCGTTCTTACAATGAGTACAGCTACCTTATGCACCACCCGCTGACAGAGTTCGGGTGTGCAGGGCGATGTCTGGGCGGCTCATTCTTGGCAGGGGCAACCGTCAGGGATGCCTGCTCTCTCCTTTACTATTTGCAACTGTCATGGAGCCACTGGCTGCTCGTCTGAGAACTGTGATGGACCCTTGGGGAGTTAGGTTGGGGAGACTAATCATATAGCCTCTCTATATGCAGAAGACACACTAGTCTACTTGACACACCCAGAGAGCTCTATCCCTGTGCTCCAGGCGGGTTTATGGACCTTCAGCGAGATCTCAGGACTTTGCATCAACCCCGAGAAGTCCACGGTGGTCCCAATTGGCAGATTGGCCGCGTTCCCACCAGGGGAGCGACCGCACATTGAATTGCCATGGGCGGAAGAGGGGGCACGATACCTGGGTATACGCCTGTCAAAAACGGCCACTGCCTATCTTGAACTTAATGTTGGCCGTGTGGTGGAAGGGTTGAGGAGATCGATATGCTTCTGGACTGATCTGCCGTTGTCGCTCATGGGGCGCATCGGGGTTATTAAAATGATCGACCTGCCTGTATACACTGCAGCACTCACTCTATATAATCCAGCGATCTTACTTTTATACACTAGAGAGTCTCATTGGGGACCTCATTCAGGGGAAAAAGCGTGGAACGTTGCAGAGAATGTGGGAAACGGGTGAGTTGGATGTGCCTCGTCTGGAGCTCTATTACATGGCTTCTCAGCTGCAGCATGTCGTGTCCTCCCCAGCCTGGGGACATGTAAATGATCATGCCACACGCAGATCTCGGTATTACACATCTTTATTCTTCAGAGTGTAACCATCAACTGACTGTTCTACATCATGAATTTTCTTAACCTCACAGAATCACATACATTACTATTCTACGGAGTCCGTCAGAGACCAGAGGGGTCCTGCTTTCTCTAGGCACACAAAACGACACTGCCTACCCAATGGCTTCTGCCATACGGAGACTTGTATTTCCTCTTTTACAAAGCAATATTGACCATTGCTTAAAAGCAAGAACTAGTACTTATTATTCATAGGTAGGCTACGGTACATGGAGAAGCCCTCAGGTTCGGAAGACGTTGTGGACAAAATGATCCACGTGGTTTAGGTCATCCAAGTGTTGTTACCTTTTGAGGCCCTGAAACAGCTGTCCTATGCATGAAGCTTTAGCAAACACCTTGCAGAGAGTTTGTAAATAATACATAGGATTTCCAGAGGAGGTTACTTCTCTAAATTGTATAAATGTGTTTGTTTTGTATCATTTCTTGTATGTCAGCAAGTACCTGACATGTACCACTCTCTGTTTCTTGCAGGTGTGTATGCAGTACTTGAAGGACACCAACATGCTCTTTGTTGGGGGTCTTATGATTGCAGTTGCAGTCGAACACTGGAATTTACACAAGCGTATTGCACTGAGAGTCCTGCTCATAGTTGGAGTCAAACCTGCACTGTAAGAAATGCCACCCACTGCTTTCTTTTTTCATCAGGTTACCTATATGCTACATGGCCAGTGTCAGAAGGGACATACCTTCAATTATTTCTGTAACAATATTTTTGTTTCAAAATATTATTCAAATGACAAAGTTATAAAAACATTTAACACCACCCAGCACAAAGATACACACATGGGAATAGAAAATTCCAAAAGTCAGTGACTGGCAATACTTATTTGCATAAAATGTAAACAAATGCTGAAATATTGGATTTACAAAATTTAATTTGTGGTACAGTGATAATAAGAGAGCATATAAAATACTAAGGGCGATATTATCAAGAAAGGGCACTACATTATCGCCGCTTTTATCGGCAAAGAGCTCTATCCCTGGAAAAATTTAGTGCGGGATGACTTTAACAGGCCTTTGATTCAGGGGGGCCCCCAAGGTGGCACAGATTGCGAAATGGCCTGCCTTAATTTGGAAAGGCGGATAGTTAACTCTCTTAATACGTTGGCCCCACTACTCCCTAATAAACTGATGGGGAGGGCATAACTCTGCATCCTGGTTTACTGCAGCTTTGCATATTGCAAACGCTGAATGTAAACGATTATATACACTGTTGGTAACCTCGCCTGTAAGAGCGCTCAACTGTAACCAGAGTTAAGTAAACAATAAGAAATCCAGTGGTGCTGCAGGTGAGAAAGAGGGTGGTTACCAACTACCCTCAACCAACCACACCGAGTGTGGGCATAAACTTCACAATGAGTGATCTCTCCTGCGCTCCAATATCTAAATAGAATTCAAAGTAATCAGTTTTACACTTGATAGGTTTGTCAACACATAAACTGTAATACAAGGTACTTATATTGAGCAATTAAACTATGACCAAACAGTAACTCAGTCAAAATTGGACAGTAATCATTCCTCCGATTAATTTCCAAATAATCCTTATATCCAAAATGCAAAGTAAATAAATGTCCACAGCTTAGCAGTATTCTTCTTTATTCTCAAAGCTTATGTTGATTGGTGTATCACTTCAGTACAAAAAAATTTCTTTCACAGCCTACACGTGTTTCGTCTGACCCAATATGATGGTCTGTGACTTCATCAGGGCTGTATAATAAACATCAAATGAATGTATATCAGTATAATATCAATATCTATGTACTAACCGAAATTAGGTGAAAGAGTCGTAATGTACCTAATAGACACCCGTGTCATCAGAGGAAAAGAAAGTTGAAGTAAAAACGCCACCAAGGACAGAGGGTCACCATTGTGCACACCAATATATCCCAAGTCTGTTATAAATAATGATATAATCACCTCAAAATGAATGTAAACGCTTAGAGAGGCAGTGGGGAAAAGGATTCTTTTGCCAAGATAGATCGAAGTATAAGGTGGAACAGAAAAAATACTACAGTCTTATTAGGCGGGCAAAAGCCAACTATTATCAGATGAGAATTGGGACAGCAGAAAACTCTACTAACCTTGGGGTATGGTTGGACCCCACTCTTTCCGATGAAGTGCACATCAGACTCGTAGTGGGGAAATGTTTTGGAGTCCTAAAAAATCTACGCAAAACGATGGATCTCCTTCAGTTAGAGGCAAGTAAGACGCTGGTGCACGCCCTTATAACGTCTCGCCTAGACTATGGCAACATACTCTATCTGGGTGCCACTGCTAAATGTCTTGGCATATTGCAGGTTGTGCAGAATGCCGCCGCACGGCTGGTTCTTATGCAGCCAAGGAGGGCGGCTTCCAAAAGAGTCCTGGATACCCTGCATTGGCTCCCAGCAAGGGAAAGAGTAATATTTAAGGCACTTTGTACCTGCCATCGTATCACCACGGGAACTGGTCCCTCTTATCTGAGGGATCTTGTTACCAGCTATGTGCCGGGAAGGTTCCTGAGATCGAGGGGCACTGCCTGCTGAAAGTACAGAGGGTAAAAAAGGCCAGAATGGGAGGCAGATCCTTCCGGTTGTTGGCAGCTCAGAACTCGAATAAACTCCCATTAAAACTCCGGGTGGAGACCTCTGAAGTTAAGTTCAGAAAGGCACTTGAAACCCATCTATTCTCAATTTAATCTCGCAGATGCCTTGTCTGGTAGGCCGGGCTGCTTCCCCACCTCTCACTGTAGCGCGGGGACACGCCGAGATGGCGTAACCATGCGCTATATAAATTCCTTTATTATTATTAGGAAGCGGCGATAATGGGCTTGATAATAGGCCCTTGTGAATTCCCATAGAAGCCCAGGTTCTGGTGTTAACCTGGGCTTCTATGGGAATTCGCCAGGGCATATTATCAAGCCCATTATTGCCGCTTTAGCGGCAGTTTTCTGCCGATAAAAGCGGCGATAATGTAGCGCCCTTTCTTGATAATATGGCCCTGAGTGCTAAGCTACATTAACATTGAGAGTAATTTGCTGTTCCCGTGCTTCGAATGTAAAAGACTAGTGATACTCATACTACATACAGGGAATGGACAATTGGTGGACAGCATTTCATTCAATGTAAGGTTACCAAGAGAATCGGATGGCACGATAGCCCTTAAATAATTAGCAAATGCCATATGAACCCCAAATTGCTATTCCAGCAGTATAACACACAGTTGCCCATTATTCATTTGGGGTTGCCTCACTTTTTTTGTAACAGTCAAAACAAAAAATGTATTGTGGGATTTACAAAGCCATGCAAAACCCGATTGTGTGTGGCTTTGTAAAAAAAACAAAGTAAAGTAACGCTAGGAAGAGCATGGCACATACCCTGTGTTACCTTGCCTTTGGGAGGTGTTACTTGGGTGAGGCATGAATGTGCCTGGTCAATTGCCCGTGTATTTTGACAAAAAACAATATTTACTCAACTCAGTATACATGAGTTTGCATTCAAGGCTGGCATAACCAGGAGTCACATCTTTATTTCTCCTTCTTACTTCCTCTGTGCACGTGTGCTGCCATCTGCAATACATGTACAAGTCTCCCAAAATAGGCTCTAAAAAATATTTTTGTTCAGAAAGATATCCCTTGCTGCACAAAAACTCTTCTGACTTCAACAGAGGCACCCGTGCCTCGTAGTGCAAAGGTGCCTTTGTTGGTGCTAGGCACCCATAAGTGTACCAACACTAGGAAGGAGCAGAACAGCACCATATCTTAGTAAATGTGGCACAGTATTACTTGCTCCCTTTCTCTCAGCAACTTCCATTCTGCACAGCTTGTGAAAAATGTTAAGAAATATGCCTTTGAATTCGTGGAAATTGCATCTTTGGACTTGGGCATAGATCATAATTTCTGGGTGTGACATAACGATCTGGAATACATCTTATCAATGATACTTAAAGTAAAGAAGATACTATGGCAAAGCCACTTTGGCCATGAGCTTTTCAGGAGAGTTATGGGCCATATTATCAAGAAAGAGCGATACATTATCGCCGCTTTTATCGGCAGGAAACTGCCGCTAAAGCGGCGATAATGCGCTTGATAATATGCCCTTGTGAATTCCCATAGAAGCCCAGGTTCTGGTGTTAACCTGGGCTTCTATGGGAATTTACAAGGACATATTTTCAAGCCCATTATCGCCGCTTTAGCAGCAGTTTCCTGCCGATAAAAGGGGCGATAATGTATCGCCCTTTCTTGATAATATGGCCCTATATTTTTTCCATGAGGGCCACCTAGGAACTATAGCCAGAGGTATGGTTGCATCTGTGGTCGAATAGCAATGTTCTTTCTCTGACTCAATCATAAAGATAGTCAAAAGGCTACAGCACATTCAGGACTATAGAACATCTGCCAAGTAGGTAGAAAATACTAGCAACATATTAATAAAAATAAGCTGAAGACCCACAGCTTTGCAGACTAAGTTATGAGTTCGTAACCTATCATTTTTAATTTTAATTTACTAGTCGCGAATGGCATTATGGCCGGCTGCTGAGGGCAATATCCGTTGTTTTTTTTTTTTTTTTTTTTTTGGTATTCAAACTGCTTCATTGCATAATAAGGAAAGTACACTGCTGTGCTCGCCTACAACCCGGAGGCTGGCAGCGTCATGTCCATAGTGATATGAAACGAAAGCAAGCAAAGATAAACACAGCCTTGTTACCGGCATCCCGGAGGCCCGGTGGCGACAAACCATATCGATAAGGGAGCGCCTGGTGGTGAGCACAATAAGAGGAAGGGAGTAGAAAAGAAGGAGAGGAAAGCAGAGGGGCGGGTAGGAGTGGGGGGTGGGGGGAATAAAACAGAAAAAAGGAGGAGAAAGGGGGGGAGGGGAGGGAGAAGGGGAGGAGGAGTATGTACATTGCAGGATTTGCAGCAGCAGAACAGGTTTTACATTCCCCCCCCCCTCGTCCCCCCCACCCCAATTCTTATCAACCCGCAACAATAAACAATAAAAAAGAAGGTCTTATACACACGTCTGAATGAGGAAGAGATTCCAGTTCTATGCGCTTGCTCATGGAATGAAGATCATAGGTTGCTACATGGCATTGTGGTAGTGGTCGTGGCATCGGTTGGGCCTGCATAGAAATAGGGTAGTGGACTTATGCTGTGTCCCCAGGAAGTGTTAGTAGAAGGAAATGTGGGGATATGATGCGTATCGGATGGTGGAATAGCAGCCGCTCGCGTTAAGCGTCATGTCTATGTTAGTAGCGTGGTCAGTAGGGGTCATGAGTCAGGTCGGAAGCACAGTATATGCATGCGCCAGGAACCAGCGCTTCTTAGTCTCCAGGGCCGGTAGCCTGATCAGTCCTACTCCCGCTGATGTTCCGAGGCCGCGTCATCGTCCTCCTGAGCCAGCAGGTAGGAAACCAGTGGTTCCCAGATGTCTTTAGGCCTGTTTGAGAGCGGCAACAATTCGGAATAAGTGATGTGTTGGGCCTGACAGTAAGTCAAATCCGAGAGCCAGTCCTTAAATTTTGGTGCCCTGCCTCGTCCCCAGCGACATGCCACACGCCGTTTAGCCAAGAGCAGGGCAGTATCAATGAATTTCCTGCTGGTTTTTGGAATATGCGGTGTGTGTCCCAGAAGTGTGATACGCGGCTCCGCCTCAATAGGGACCTTGGTCATGGCTGTGAGAGCATCGGTCACCTGTTGCCAGTACATCCGAATGGCCGGGCATTCCCAGGCAAGGTGTAAGAAGCCCGCATGGTCGGCTCGGCAGCGCTCGCATTTGTCGGTATCAGCCAGACGGAACCTGAATTTTTTGACCGGGGTGTAATATAGACGTTGAAGGAACTTATAGTGGATCATCTTGAGCCTGCTACTGGCCGATATCCTAGCTGTGAGGGTGCAGCAATACTGCCATTGTTCATCAGTGAGCGCGGAGGATAGATCTGCACTCCAGGATGCCCTAGCGCCAGTCACAAGAGGGTCGATGTCTGAACGAAGGCGGCGGTACAGGCCAGAGACCAAGTGGGCCCCATCTTGCGAGCTGAGCAGAAAGTGCAATGGGCATAGGAGTTCTGGTTCATTAGGATAATCAGGTAGAATATCTTTCATCCCCTGTCGGAGGCGAAGGTAATAGAATACATTGAGTGGGGAACGGTCATAAGTGGCAAAGAGTACTTCCATGGATTTGAAAACTTTGTTTACGAACAGATCCCCCCAGGTGACAATATGCAACTGGTCGCAAAGCAGCCGAAATCCCCGTTCCTGCAATAGTGCGAGTGAGGGGTGGTATGTCGGGGGGAGTAAGGGAAGGAGCAAGAGAGCCTCCTAGCTAGGCGGCGCCATGCATCCAAGGTGCAAGAAACAGACGTGTTCGAAGTCTGGATTACCGACTCCGGACAGTGAATTAAGCCATTGAGCGGTATAGGGTGTACTATCCAGTCTTCCACAGCGAGCTGCGGCATGAATGGCGTGGGAGCCATCCAATGAAATGCATAGTGGGCCTGCGCGCAAAGATAGTAGGCTTCAAGGTCGGGGACGTCGAAGCCTCCAGCTTCGTAAGGCAATATGAGTGTGGACCATTTCAGTCGTGGGGCCTTGCCCCCCCAGAACAGGCGACAGAGCTCCGACTTCAGAGTTTTAAAAAAAAAAGGTACCCGGGTAATACGGGATGTTGAGAAAGAGGTAGAGGAAGCGGGGCAACACTACCATCTTGATAAGGGAAGCTCTACCAGCCATGGAAAGCGGTAATGCAATCCAGCGGTCAACCATGGCTGTAAGGGTTGTGATTGCTACCCCGTAATTGGAGCGAATTGTCTCCTCCCGATCCCGCGAGATTTGTATGCCTAGGTATCGGAGATCTGAGCGACACCATTCTAGTGGGTAGTCAAGGGGAAAGTCGATTACTGAGTCAGTGAGGGGAAAGAACTGCGACTTGGACCAATTTATGTGTATCCCCGACATACCCCCGAAGGCCACAAATTCTCTCAATAAAGGGTTGAGGTGAAGGTGGGGGTGCTTGACATAAAGCGTAATGTCATCCGCGTAGAGAGAGACATCTATTTGGCGTTGCAGGCACTGTATGGCACCCTCCCGGTGCAGTTGACGGAGCCGACAAGCCAGAGGCTCGACCGCAATCGCAAAAAGGAGGGGGGACAGAGGACACCCCTGGCGTGTACCTCGCGTGATAGCAACTGAGTGAGATAGGCGACCATTGATGAGGACCTTCGCCGTAGGCTGTGCATAGAGGAGCTGTATCCAGGAAAGAAAAAGTTTGGGGAAACCCATGCTCGACAGCACTGAAAACAAGTAGGGCCATTCGACTGAGTCAAAAGCTTTAGTAGCGTCCAAAAATACTGCAGCCACCGGAAGGTCAGGATGAACCGTGCGGAGGAGTGAAAATAAGGTGCGTAGGTTATGAGAGGTGGAGCGACCAGGGACAAACCCCGACTGGTCAGGTAGCACAATCCTGGTCATGAGTAGGGACAGCCTAGTAGCTAGAACCTTGGCTAGTATTTTCACGTCACAATTCAGGAGGGAAAGAGGACGATAAGACCCAGAGGAGCGAGGGTCTTTACCGGGTTTAAGGAGGGAGGTGATAACTACCTCGCGCATAGAGCCTGGGAGGATGCCATCAGCAAGAGATTCCTCATAGACTTCGCAAAGGACTGGGGCCATAATGTCTATATATGTTTTATAGAATTCAGCCGGTAGACCGTCCAGCCCGGGCGCTTTGCCATTCTTAAGGGACATAATGGCTTCACGAATCTCGTCCAATTCAAACGGAGCCGCCAGGAAGGCCCTGTCCCCATCGCTGAGCCAACAGAGTGACACATCACCTAGGTAATCGGCATAGGGTACATCTGCTGAAGCGGTGGAGGTGTACAGAGTGTGGTAATGTGAGGTGAAGGTGGCAAGCAGTGCCTCCGAATCCCTGACCGCGTGTCCCTGGTCATCGGTGAGTTCTAGGATAGAGTTACGATCACGCGGGGCCCGCGTCAGCACTGCTAGAGCCCTTCCCGGGCGATCCCCCTCACAATATCTCCGAGCCTGCCAGTGTTTACCCTTGAACTTCGCCTCCCTGTCAGCTTCCTCTTCATATTTGGACAATGTGACCCTAAACTCTGCATGTAAGGCAGGGTTATCCTCTGTAACCATTCGAGTCTCCAATGCTCGTAGCTCCCCATGTAGTCTATGGATAGTGGCCTGTATGTCCCGAAGGACCCCGAAACTTTTAGCTATACAATATCCCCTAACAGTGACCTTGAATGCTTCCCAGATATGTTCCACCGATTCAACTGACCCCTTGTTCCTCGGGAAAAAATCAGCAATTTCATCCCCCAGTTCAGACCGGAACAAGGTATCCAATAAAGCTGCCGGCTGTAGTCGCCAATGGGGCCTAGGGCAGTCCCACCCAGGTATTCGAGTATGCATAAGGACAGGGCTATGATCTGAGTATGTCCTCGGTAGGTGTGTGACCTTCAGTACTCCCGGTGCAATTCCAGGGGTGACAAGGAAATAGTCTAGTCGTGCCTATGTGCCCGTTTGTGAAGTGAAGTGAGTCCCTTCCTGCCTGGCCGGCTGTAGGCACCGCCATATGTCTACTAGGGCACCCTCAGCGACAATGCCCTCGAGGGCCTCCCTAGCCTTGGGTTTGTAATGGTTAGCCCCATCTGCTCTATCAATGCTGGGTACCAATGCTAAATTGAAGTCCCCACCCCAGATGATGTGACGGGATCCCACGTCCAGGATTTTACCCCAAAGTGTAGTGAAGAAGGAAGGCGTGTCTATGTTAGGTGCATAGCAGTTCACAAAGGTGATAGTGTCGTGGCCCATGCGTCCCCATAGTATGGCGTAGGGGCCTCCCCCATCCGTCAGTTCCCCGCATTTCTGAAACGGGACAGTACCCCGAAGAAGGATGGCAACCCCCCTGGCATACGTGGAAAAGGATGAGAAAGTGCGAGTGCTAGCCCACTTACACGCAAAGGTGGTCTGCACCTGTGGTGACAGGTGTGTTTCCTGGAGCATGGCAACATGTACATTGTGTCTGGTAAGGTATGCAAGAACATCACGACATTTCCTGGCATTATTAAGCCCACGGACATTCCATGACATGCAGTGTAGTCGTACATCAGACCCTAGGACCGCCATTGCAAAAAGATCAGTGAAATATCATCCTTTGAGCAGGACAAAGCAGTCAGTCTCATAACACTCAGATCCATTGTAGCAACACAGTGTGACATAGACCAAAACAACATTCGGCGTGTAGACCTCACCCCCCCAACAGACCCCCCCCACCCACTACAGCATCCCAATCATGTCTGCAGCAATCCAATCCCGCCCGCAGTCCCTCCCCCCCACCCCCACCCTCAACACCCGATTCTAACAAACTAACAGTGAGCATGGGGTACACCCGATAGGGTAACAGCATCAAGGGCGCACAGCCACTTTACCCGCCAATGGCCTCCAATACTGTACCGCCCTCGGTGGAGGCCAGGGCTAGGTAAGCGGATCTTGGTATACATTACCACAGAAGCGACCAGACACAGCCATATCACATCGAAGTGGCAGCTTCTTCGGAGTCCATAGGTCAAGCCGGGAGTGCGCCAGATAGTTAAAGGTGTAGTTCAGTTAAGAGCGCATAGTCAGTGTTCATTCTCCGCAGCAGACGGATCATCATCCCCCAGGTCAGCTGCAGCAGCGCGATCTCCTCCTCTGGCCCGGCGTAGTGATTTCAAATAGTCTTCGGCTTTTTGGGGGTTCGTGAAAAAGCGTTGCTTCCCCTGATGAGTAATCCGTAGTTTCGCTGGGTAGAGTAGGGCATAGTCTAGTTGAGCTTCGCGCAGTTTCTTCTTCACAGGGATGAATTTACGCCGCTCCTCCTGCACCATCGGGGTGAAATCCGGATAGATGGAAAAGGTGATGCCATCATACTGAAGGGATCGTTGAGAGCGGGCAGCTCTCAGCGCAACATCACGGTCGCGATAGTTCAACAGTTTGGCGATAATTGGTCTAGGCGGCAGACCGGGTTTAGGGACAGGAGCTAATGATCGGTGTGCTCGCTCAATGATGAATTGTGGAGAGAAGGCGTCCTCGCCTATGGACCCCTTGAGGAGCTTCTCAACATACAGTTCCATCCTGCCCGTGTTGGTGGACTCCGGAATGCCCGTGACGCGGATGTTGTTGCGTCGACTACGGGCTTCCAAATCCTCGTTCTTCGCCGCTATAATCCTGAGTAAATTGTTCATACGGGCCAATTGAGTAGTATGAGTGGAAGCGACATCATCTGCGTCAGAGATACGCTGCTCCGTGGCCGTGAGTCGTTCCTCGTGTCGGTCCACCCTGTGGGCCAAAGTGTCTAGTCTGGCTGTCACGCCGTCCACTTTTTCCACCACAGTGGCAAACCCCTGTCGCATTTCTTGAAACAAGTGGTGCAAGTCGAGTTCCTTGGCAGGGGAGGAAACAGTGGAAGTGGAAGCGGCACCGGGACCAGGGTCAACAGGGACCACCTTTGTAGATTTCTTGGCACCGGCGAAGCTGATTTTTGTTTGACGGTTCTCAGGACGCACCATCTTGGCCTCCCCGTCCGGCACTGCCGCCCGTCCAGGCCTCACTGGCGTAGCTCCGATCGGGCCCAGTCAGCTATTGGGTCGAAGCGTGCATTGTGGGGAACACTTTTACACAGAGGTGTCCAATCTCAGTCCAGGAAGGCAATGCAGCTCATGTGTGCCACGGTGGTGACAAGCAGGTGGGGGCACCGCCGCCCGTCCAGACCTCACTGGCGTAGCTCCGATCGGGCCCAGTCAGCTATTGGGTCGAAGCGTGCAATGTGGGGAACACTTTTACACAGAGGTGTCCAATCTCAGTCCAGGAAGGCAATGCAGCTCATGTGTGCCACGGTGGTGACAAGCAGGTGGGGACACCGCCGCCCGTCCAGGCCTCACTGGCGTAGCTCCGATCGGGCACAGTCAGCTATTAGGTCGAAGCGTGCAATGTGAGGAACACTTTTACACAGAGGTGTCCAATCTCAGTCCAGGAAGGCAATGCAGCTCATGTGTGCCACGATGGTGACAAGCAGGCGGGGGCACCGCCGCCCGTCCAGGCCTCACTGGCGTAGCTCCGATCGGGCACAGTCAGCTATTGGGTCAAAGCGTGCAATGTGAGGAACACTTTTACACAGAGGTGTCCAAGCTCAGTCCAGGAAGACAATGCAGCTCATGTGTGCCACGATGGTGACAAGCAGGCGGGGGCACCGCCGCCCGTCCAGGCCTCACTGGCGTAGCTCCGATCGGGCCCAGTCAGCTATTGGGTCAAAGCGTGCAATGTGAGGAACACTTTTACACAGGGGTGTCCATTCTCAGTCCAGGAAGGCTATGCAGCTCATGTGTGCCATGATGGTGACAAGCAGGTGGGTCAGGCCGACAGTCCCAGCAGGCCGCCACACAGTCAAGGCGGAGCGGAGATGCCAGCAGACGCAGGCAGGGCCGCTATGGCGTAGGAGGCTCCACAGGTAAGTATGTCCAATGCCGGCTCCGCATGCAGGAAAGAAAGCGCAGCTCGTAGGACTGCTGCAAGAATGAGGACAACCCAGGTAGGTGAGGCAGAAGTGACAGTAGTGGCAGTGGCAGACGCCGAGCAGCAGAGCGGCCACAGGCCCCCAGGGATAATCGTCGGCACCTGGAGGCGATCAGGCGGGCAGGCAAGCTCCGGGGATAACACCGACCAGTGCAGCAATGGAGCGGGGGGGCCCAGGAACTACTACAGCCGCAGGTGCAGGCAGAGCGAGGGGCAGCCCCGGAGTAGCCACCAGCAGTGAATCGCCACCCCGCACCGCCCCGTCTCACCGCTCATCGGCGTGCACAACGATCAGGCAGGCAAATGTGGGCACTCCAAGCACCAGCAAGCAGCAGGGGCAGCCGGTTAGGAAGGAGACTCCAAGGCTGCTCAGCGATCGGGAGTCCGGGTGGGCTCTGCACAAAATCCGTGGACTCCGGAGCAGGCAGGGCCTGTCACCGCATGGCAGGCACCGACCTTGCGTGGCGTCTCACAGCCGGCCCCTCCGCTCGGCGACCTCCAGGGCCACAGCCGGCCCAGCTTCTCCAGGCCAGATCTCCGCAGCTGACGCCACCAGCGGGCCAGACTTCTGGACGAGTGCGGGGGACAGTGGTAGGTTTCAGATGGCAGGTGTAGCAGCGTTGCCGGTAGTCTGTGGTACAGGATAACAGAAGGATTAGTGGCCAAGGTGCGGGAGCTGCGACGTTAGGCAGCCATTCCGCGTGTGCGCCCTCTAGCGCCCCCGGCAATATCCGTTGTTAAAAGCCCTGAACCAGCCTTATGGAACTGAGCCACAGGCGAGGGCCGACGACGAGGGTTAGGCCCTTGAACAACCAATATAGCTTAGGGCAGAATGGCTGTAATGCTATTAGAACAGAATGTTCTAAATTAAAGTTGGAGAAATAGAAAGACAAACATTTGAATGTTGGAGCAGAAGGCATATACCAGCTATTATTGGCCCCAGGGCACTCCATTGTCTTCAATAGACCTCTTAACATTAAAATGTTAATTAACATCAAGGTGCAGTATTATTTTTAGTCCTTAGCCTGATAGTAAAAAGGAAATGCACATCGGGATCATTGTAAATGGATTTACCAGGTGATCTGACTAATTATAACGGAGGGCAGACTTTAAAATCAGAGAAGGAATTTTCTCCCATGCTTCCCACTGCTCCCACTTAAAGATGTGCTTCAAGCCGCGCCGTGTCACAAAATGGGCCTGAAGATATACAATTACATCTTCCTCAATCTGATGGAACCTCAATGGCTCCCCTTGGGCATTACAGCACGTCTGCATCTAGGACACCAAAACATTTGAGACAAAAAAGTCCAACGTATTAAAAACAACTAAGACCTGGAACAATATCTGGGTATCTATCTGGGACATCCCACTCCTGCCACAGACTAGGAACGAGTAGAAGTCACATCTTCTTACATGGAGTGACAGCCACTCCTGCTCCTAGAACCCTGCTACCCCTCCAATCACTCATGGGCTGAATCTTTGTCTGTGACCATGTACAGTGCTTTGCTGCCATGCTGCTAGGTTTTCAAATTATAAATTCCACATGCATGCCTACATATTGAATAAAATGGGGAGTAGCAATTTTCTTATCAATGTATACATGAGCCATATTAAAAATCCAAAAAACAATTGCTTCACAATACAGAGCAAACTCTGAGAAAACTCCCTGAAAAGCCCTTTTCATCATTTAGTTCTAATTTATAGAAGGTCCACTTTACTTCTGGGAAGTGAACTAACCGAAAGACCTTCATGCAGCCTTTAGGGGAGATCTGCTAACGCCGAAAATATAAAGAGAACTGATACAGCCCTCACTTCAGATTACCTTGCATTTTAAACAGGTAAGGCCTGGATAAAGAAATTTAAAGGCTACCCACCACTTTGTTAATCTTGTTGCCCCATAGCCGTACACATGAATTGGGAGTATAAATCCCACAGTTCTCCACCTGTGACTTCAACCTATATGGCCCATTTACGAGTTGCCCAGAACGGTATCCCCGGTGATAGGAAACTGCTGCGTCCAACTTTAAGCTTTGTGGTGTCTCTCAGGATTATGTGCCCAGGGATACCAGACCCAGACCCATCACTGGAGCTACAGTAGCTGCAGCCAGATGCAGTGCTATGTCCACCGCCCCCCACCTCACCCCCACCGCCCGCCCAAATATTTCAGCTTGCGGGCAGCAGAAGAGGCTCCCCTAGCAAAAAGACTACACTTGCTTCAGCCACCCTGGCCCCTTGCACCAAATCATGGTAAGAGAAAAAGCTTCTTGTAGCATTTACCATCTGCTCCAACCAGGTAGTAAATGTTTGCAGATTTGGGTCCGTTGTTTCTCTAGAAGAGAAAGCATGCAGAATTGGACCCAGTGTTCAAAATTCCTCATGTTATTCCACATTCTGGGGGGATGAATTTGTAATCCCTTTTATCTCATGCGAATATACTGTCCAGTATGATAAATTCCTATCCTGGTATCTCCCCTTGAGATAATAGAGGACCCGTAATTGGGTCTTAAAATGCTTGTATTTCACCCTTTTGACATATTTGGAGGGTTGAGCTGGGACAGAAAATAGGCCTGGGAACCACAACAAAAGTTACTTCCATAAATGAATGACAGAGCTAAAAAAAAGTGCCATATACTAGCAAATTGAGGCACTTTTAAGTTGTAAAGACTTGTGGCCTCATTTACGACAAAATTATGCAGTGTGATGCCGCACGCCATTTTGCTGAACCCAGCTCTGTAATTTTTGAAGCACACGGATGCGTTGTGTTTACAACAATATGACACCACAATCCTATGCTTTTCCAAGAGGTGGCACTTAATTTGCAGTTGTGCGCCAACCCAGACATCCTTGCGCCTTGGTTGCAGGGATGATTGTTGTCATGGAGGAAGGGACATCTCCTTGCACAAAAACAATCATTGATAGCGTTTCCCTCTTTCTATGTATAGAAACAGGAAAAAATGAGGAGAATAAAAGTATTGCTCCTCATTGCGCCTCCTTATGCCTCCCCTGGGGAGGCATAAGATTCTGACGCCTTCCCAGGTGTACGAAGCGTTGTAAATCTGGGAATTCAGCAGAATCCATGGGTGTTGAGTGGGAACACCCACAGCAAAACCCATGGCATGCCCCTTTCACGCAAAGTGATGTGTGAAAAGGGACCGTATTTACAAGACCATGAAAAGCCACGCAGGGTGACTTTATTTTGCCTTGATGCGGCCTAAATGCGGACCCGCACACTGCGCTGCCGGTGCGTCAAAAAAAGTGACACACTAGCGGCGCAGGGGGCTTGTAAATAAGCTCCTTGCTGTGTAAGTGTTTTAGAAGGCAAGGGAGACTACAATGATTTGTGCTTGCTTCGAGCAATGTTTGTTTTAAAATAAATAGTAAAAACCAGCCCAACAGACCATAGAATAGGCCCACAAACAGCAAAAAACTCGCCCACTCGCTTCCCTGTCAGACCAGCCCGTCGGGCACTGCCAGATTGCCCTATAGGCCAGTCCACCCTGCAGATTTGCTTGTTTGATGCGCACCGCCGTTCCCTGAATTGTGGCACAAAAAAATGCATCTTCTCTGCTCTTTCTTGATTTTGCAAATTGTAGCCCTTGAAAGACCTCACCATCCTCCACATTTATGCGATATATTTAAATTGCAGGTCTCAGCTGCTCATTGACTGCTCAGAAGTAATACCAACAACTCCTAACAAACACAAACACCTCCATTCTAACATAGTAATTTTGGTCACCACCTGAAGTACAATTTTCTCCTCTTGAAGCTGAGCCGTTGTGATTATTTTTGTGTCGACTTCACGAGATTGTCGCCATTCTGTGTTTCACAAAAACAACTTCACATAGCAAAAGGCAGCAATACCTTTAACAGCTCTTAAGAAAAACACATTTTTAAAGTGTTTGCTCTGCCGCACTCCCTGGACTGACCCTCCCAAAACAAAATGGCCACCGAAGACACAGGGCTGGTCATACTTTCTTGCTTATGAGTGCTCACACCTAGCAAAAGGCAATGCTTAAAAGGAACAGCATACCAAAGCTCCCACTCTAATGCTCGTGTAATATCACAGCATTCTCAAGGTATTGCAAAAAAGAAATGCTTTATACTCAGAACAGGATCATTTCAAAAGCGTCCATAATAATGTAAATAATGTATGAAAATGCCATAGAGGAAAATATTTATATACACAACCATTCTATAAATCTTTGGGATTACATGCCATTAATGTCAACAGACATCCCAGACATTGTCTGGCCTAGAGACGGCTTTAACTGTTTTGCCTCATGCAATTAAAAAAATTCCTAAATGAAAAATACATGCATATCTATATATCAATGTTCCTTTTCTTATGTGGCGCCCTATCACCGGTTCTCTCTACCACACAATGGGCCCGATTCACAAAAGTAATCTGAGACAAAATCCTAACTTTACGACTTACGGTATTCACAGAAGTCATTTAGGAGTACTAAAGTCAGGATTTTTATCTCAGTTAATCTTACATTTTGGTCTTAAATTAAATTTAAGACAAACTTAAGTTTAACTGAGACAAAATTCTAACTTTACGACTAGGATTTTGCCTCAGTTAAAATTAAGCTTTTCTTAAATTTAACTGAAAACCAAAATTTAAAATTAACTGAGATAAAATACTAACTTTAGTACTCCAAAATACCTTCTGTGAATATGGGGCGTCTATCCTGGAATAAAGTTTAACTAAAACTGACAAATTTGGCTGACTGCACTTTATTCCACGTTTTCACGCTCTGCTCACCTCACCACACATTCTACTCGTAAAGGGCAGGACATAAAACATCCAAGAGCTCCTCCTATTTTAGGAGTATTAGTCCACACTGGGTTGAGGAGGAACCCTATGATGAAGCGTGCCACCTTATGGTGGGTGAGGCTTCTCATGCTTAAAAAAGGAACTTTTTAACCCCTTCACTGCGGCGGCTATTCCGCCGCAGTGCTAATGGGGCGGGGGGGCCGCGCGGCGGGAGCATGCTGGTGACGGAACCGCTCCGTCACCAGCCGCGGTTGCGCTGTGCTCATGACGGAGCGGTTCCGTCACGGCCCCGGCCGCTCAATGGAACGCTCAGCGCAGGCGCGGAATCCGCGTAGCATAGGCGTTCCGAGTGGGCCGTGACGGAACCGCTTCGTCATCTGCACAGCGCGACCGCGGCTCATGATGGTGTGGTTACGTCATCAGCAGGGATGGGGTTAAGAGAAGATTTAGGGGACCTGGAATACAGGAGACAGAGAGGAATAGGAGAGTGAATATCGGATAGTATGGTAGAAGTAGCCCATGGGCTGAGGGAGGAGGGATGGAGGATGGGATGTCACACATCGTGTCTAGCGTATGATTGGACTTTACAATTAAACCACATGTAGATGGGCTATTTTATCATGAACAGGAAGGAGGGAGGGGTAGGGAGGATTAAATATACCAGAACTGTATTGTTTGGATAATGCTCTGCTGATGTGTTAATGTGGTGCTCATACAATTACTGTTCGTTATACAAGAAAAACAATAAAAAAACATTTTATTTTTTTTAAGGAATTTTTCCTATTGTGTATTTGTCAGAAACACTGACTGTCAGCTAAACTCTTTAATGTTTAACCTACATTTTTAGACCCGGGGATGCTGTTTTGTGTTCAGTTAAATCACAAATGACAGGTGTAATTCCCTCATGACAAAGATGAGGAGCAGAGTCGATGGGGCAGATTTATGTTAACTGGCGCATCCCCAGGGATGCGCCAGTTAACATGCGCCACAGTGCGCCACAGCTCCGCCAGCCATGGTGCGCCGCATTTATAATGCGGCGCACCATGGTGCAAAAACGGCACAGATGCGTGACGCATCTGTGCCGGAAATGTGGCGCATTGCTGGAGCTGCATCGCAAGTGCGACGCAGCTCCAGCAAGGCTCGGGGGTGCCCCATTTTATCAATGCTGCGTCAAGACCTACGCCTGCTTCAAACAGGCGCAGGCTTTTGACGCAGCATTGGCTTAAAAGTGACTGAGTGAAATCTCATAGATTTCACTCAGCCACTTTTGCGAGCCGCACCTGCCCAGGAACGCCCACCCTGCGCCGGAACGCCCACAAGCGGCGCAGGGCTTTACAACGTGACGCATCTGCCTAGATGCGTCACGATGTAAATCGTTCGTAGGGATCCGCCACGTTTACGCCGCCTTGCGTGACGCAACAGCGGCGTAAACGTGGCGCAAGGGCCTCATAAATCTGCCCCCAAGTGTCCATAGTGTGAGGATAGCCAGCAGCCTTAGGGTACCGCCTACAGCTGGTGAAGTAGGCCTTTTTCAGTCTACAGGGAGTGGCCAGGGAGGTGTATTTGTCACGGAGCTTTGAAAATTCTCATACTGTATACGGATAAGAGAGCACTAGCATCTACAACAAGCCGGTTCCAGAGTGGGAGACCTCAGAGGAGTCATGACACTCGATGAGGGCTACAACCCTTTAGATAGTGATGGGGAGCCGGAGGCAGGCAGCAGACTATAGATTTCTAATGAGAATAAGGGTCAGCACGTTGTGGTGAAGATCAGAGGGATGGAGCATGCATAAATCCCATTTTATTTTGTAGATAGAACTGGCTTCAGTATTATTAGTTACTAAAGTCTGTTTCTGCTTTATGTTCCCTATTTGGAACACATTTGCTTTTATCACAGACTAGATCTTGTTCAATCGAACAGTGCCGGCTGATAATTAGAGCATAAGGGTGTGCGGACGAGGCACACGCTCACACATGCACACTCACTGGCATTAAAGTCCTGCTCCCTTTTTAAAGTCCATCACCTGCTGCTAGGGCGTTTAGCACTGGAACGGGCTTTTAATGGCCGGTAGAGCCTTCTACAGGGGCTATAAGGCTGTATTAATCTCAATAGTAGACTGCAGCAGATCCTATATCTAGGCCTACCTAAAGACTACACAATAAGCTGCAGCTACTGTGGAACAGCTGCAGGAGGTACACTAATACTTAAGCTAGCTCGTTCAGCTCTACATTCGATCACTTAAAATCATTGCACATAATTAATATCTCCTCTGTAGCCCACAATGACACCTGCCTACAGGTACCCTTGTTATTACTTATGGCATGATTTCAGAACAAAACCTCCTAGCTCTTAGTCTCGAATATCCCTGATTAACCCTTAATAACACAGTTTACATTTAAAGGAACTAAGGGCCTACTTTTTGAGGCCCCTTGCACTGCCAGAATGTTACTTTTGGTGATGTTCCATTGCGCATAAGCCTGCTCCATATTTAAGAGCCAGCACTAAGCCACTGTTTTTGGCTTAATGCTGCCTCATAAATATCCTTTCCTTTAGCCACATTTTATTTGCTAAAGGGTCGTGCAATGGGTGTTGCTTGGGGCGTTCCCAGCAACATACATGGCTTTTTAACACTGCCCCAGATTTACGAGAAATCGTAAATTCTGAGGCAGTGCCAAAAACATACGCCTAACCTGGGGAGGCGCAAGGGAGGCACAAACGGAGAAATATTTGTGTTTCTTCTCGTTTATCCTTTTTCTATGTGTGCTGCAGAATGCTGCACTCATAGAAAGAGAAAAAATATTCTTGTGATTGTTTTTGTGCAGGAAGGTATACTTTCCTGCACAAAAATAATCATCCTGAGGGGTTGCGGGCTACTGGGAGACTTTTGCCACATCTGGTGGGGCTGCCTCTCTATCCAGCCATTCTGGAAAGAGATTTTATCTGCAATCAAACTGATTCTAGGCTATCCTATTCCAGACACCATAGAACATACCCTCCTGGGAATCCTGGACCCTAGCCTTCAGCGTCAAACATATGGGGACCGTTCCTTTATCGGGCTGTGCTTTGGTGCCGCCAAAAGGACAATAGCGGCTGCCTGGAAGAAGGCGGAGGCCCCATCCCTCACACAATGGCATACCAGGCTATGGCGAGCACTACCATTGGAGCGAATGACAGACATGGTGGATGATGCACGAAGGGGGTTCGAGTATATTTGGTCCCCTTTGTTGGAATACTTATCAGAAGGTCTGCCCTTATTTGTAAGTGGCACCAGATTAGGGTTTCTCCATCTCTTTCATTTTTAAGGGACTGGAGGCCTCTCACAAAGAATGCTATGGGGGAGGGAGACTAGTGCCCCGTCCCGTCCACTAAACCCCGCCACTAATCTACCAGAGACTCTATGTAACCACCATGATGCATATGTTGTTTTTTTATTATATGTTGGGTTTCTTTTTCTTTCTTCTTTTTTCTTTTTTTCTCTTTTTTCGCCTTGCTCCGTTGTATCTTTCAATAGTGCAATATTTGGGCAAGAAGCACAAGTGTCAATTAGCTACTGTCTAACCTCAGGGCACACATGAGGTATGTTACACGTGAACGATTGGATGAACCAGGGAGGGACATAAATGTAAGATGTTTAGAGAGGCTCAGACCTTGGAAAAAAGATGTGTGTGTTTTCTTCAATATCTGTAATTCTAGGCCTAAAAACAATGCTTGTCGTAATTGCAATCTTGTTGTTTTGATATAAAATCAATAAAAAGATTTTGAAATAAAAATAATCATTCCTGCAACCCAGACACCCTTGCACCATGGTGCAATGGTGCCTACGTTGGCGCACGGCTGCCCATTGTGCGCCAGCGCAGGGGTGATGGACAGAAATGCACCGCATCTGATAGATACATCGGATTCCTGGCCTTTTCTTTTGCCGTAGGGCAGCGCAGCAGTAAGACCTAAGGTAAACCTCATAAATGAGACCCTATGCGTTTTTTAACACAATCTACAGGTGATGTGGTTGCTATACTATGGAAAAGCGAGACAACAGCTTTGATGTGAGTTGTAGCTGAGATTCCACACAGTCAGAACATTCTAGTTCGTAGTGACTAAACACGGGTCTGTCATAATCACTGAGATTATCCTTGGTAGCAAGTTAAAAGCAACAAGAAAAAGAAAAAAGTGCATGTGGTACTATACTACAGTTAAACAGTGAAAAAAATATATACATTTCCTAAACCAATTTAATTAGAAGGAACACAATTTACTGATTAACACACACAATTAAGTAAAGCTAATGTAGGAATAATTAATCATAAAATCATTGAATTGTAATACTTTTTAATCAAATGGGGTCCTAAGAAGTAAATATTAAAATACACCGATTGGTTGGTGTTTTTATCACTGTAACAAAGTAATGTCTCCAAGACAGTCGTCCGAAGCAAGAATAGCTTGTTTGGGAAAATCTTTCCTTGTAAAAATATGGTTTCACTCAATTGGAGCAAATGTACTTGTTTATACAATAATTGAAGAAGGAAATGCTCACACCTTCAACCCTGATTTGGTTATGACTGATTTGGGGCTTCAAAAGTCCCCAAATCTCCAGGGAAGTTTTCTTGGCCTTGAGGACAAGAGTTCAAGTGAGGAAAATAGTTGGCCCACTCTCTGAGCAGAAAGCCAATCACCACTGCTTGTGTTTCCTTTATTCACAGCAGATACAGGTGCTTCTGTTTCCAGGACCTTCTACACTTCTGTAGCATATCCCCATTTAGATAAATGTAGTTATCTTAAAATCCTGGCACAGATCCGTCCCTCCAAGACCAACTTTGGATAACCCTGCACCAGGCCATCAATCTGCATCTTTTCTTTTGCTTCAAGCAGTACTGCTACCGACCTCAGAGTGGGTGCAGCAGTTTTTGTAAAGTGAACCTGGTTGTGATTTCCAAATCCTTCTTAGTGAATTAAGTTAAAACTGCTGCAAATTCCCCTCCAATCATTTTCCGCAAAAGCATCCAGTTCCTTTCTAAGCAAGGCTCTTTAAGTCAGAATTAATCCCACAATGCTTTGTTATTCTGTTATAAAATTGGCAAGAACTTCTGAGAATAATCCAGCACCTTTATTATGAAACTTGACTAGGGTCAATTTGAGTCAAAATAATTGAGAGTTGCAAAAAATGAATATGTAAACCAACACATTAAGGAGGGATACACCCTTGCGCCCATGCTCTTCAGCCATTCTAATGCAGATTTGAGGGCAGAATGACCAAAACTGGGCTCAATACATATGAGTTTACTACACTATGCGGATCATACTATTGTGCTGGATTCATCACAATAGACCTACAAAGGCAGCTGTTGGTGCTATCCCAGTAGCATTTAACAAATGATGTGCTAAATCTGGCAAAGTAATAATTTTGGCAGGAAAAGGAGCAGCCAGTAAAAATGTGGGAGAGCCATGGTTTGAGAAAGCAGCTTCTGATAATTATCTATATGTATGGCTGGAAGAAAGATGCAATCATAAATTACTCGAAATAAGCCTTGAGATTAATATAGGTTTACTGGTTTAAAAGTGTGCTGGAACATGTAGTAAACTGGCCAATCATGGCAGTGGCACAAGCTAAATTTATGCACTGATTAGAAAAAGTTTGAATAATTCACCAATGAGTTGCTTGTTGACATTTTCCTGACGTAATGAGTTAAAGGTGCGTTTCGTTTGAACCACTCCATTCCCTTCTGTCTTTATTTCTGGACAGTGATATTTTCATGCCTGTAACCCCCATGTTTGTGTACAGGCTCAATGCACACACCCCATCTTGACATACAAAATACCCTCTGCATTTAGTGCACCAGCTCCCGATTATGTTGTAGAGAATGTAAGCTCTGATCCTGGTTGCCTGTTACCTTTGGCACCTGTGTCCTTTAAGACCGAGAAGCAAGAATGTATCTGTGTATTTAAGTATTTGATATTCATAGAGCTCACACCTAATCAAAAAAGCAGGGGAGCACTGCACAGAGTCAAAGACAACCATTCATACAACGAGTGATCAAAGAGCTAGCTTACTTCTGGAACCAGAAGCATGCTGTTTCTGTATTGTGATGTAGTGCACTTTAATTAGGTGCACCTTCAACTCTTTCCTAAATTTTAGCAGCCCTGGGCTGGTTCTGATGGATAGGGGGATGTTTCTCCAGATCCTACGTGTGTAGATGGAAAAGACTTGCTGCCTTGTTTTTTCTTTGTTACATTTATTATTCTCGAGTCTGATGTGGCTGCAGATGTGTCGAGAGGCAGTGATGATCATAATGGCTTAGTAAATGATACAGCTGACTTTGAAGATGATACGGGCCATCAAGGGTAGCCAGTAGAGTGGACTTGTATAATCATATATCTACAAGCCCTGGATGAGACGTGCTGAGTAACACGTCCTAAAGTGGGCCTATGTGGAGTCTGGGAGGCCATGGAGGAGGACTTAACCTCCATCCAGATGTACTGGAGTCAAGGACCCCAGTAGCAGGTCTAAAGCTGATATCTGGAAGAAATTATTTTAATTTCCTTAGAAGAGATAGCTGACACCAGACCACTTTTGATATCTTGCAAATAAGTTTCATGGAGGTGACGGTGGTGTCCAGAGTGAATCTTAGGGCCAGATGTAGGAAGCCTAATACCGGTCGGTAATGGCTGAAATTACCGGATTTGGGCCGTTACCGACCGGTATTAGGCTTTTCAGATGTAGGGGCCTAATTTAAGGATTCGGTAATTTATCGAATCATTAATTTAAGGAAACGGTAAATTACCAAGGGCCTGATGTAGGAAGCCTAATTCCAGTCGGTAACTGCCGAAATGACTGAATTTCGGCCGTTACCGACCGGAATTAGGCTTTTCATATGTAGGTGGCTACATTTCAGATTCGGTAATTTACCGAATCGGTATTTAAGAATACAGTAAATTACTGATTCTTAAAAATACCGAATCAGTAAATTACCGAATCTGAAATGTAGGGAGCACTCAAATGAGTGCTTTTCCCATTTTAGGATTCGTTATTTACCACCAACTATAAGTTGGTGGTAAATAACAAATACCTTTGAAAATGCAAATCTGTGCATTTTCAAAGGTGCCATGTGGCAGACATACATGCCCTTAGGGCATGTATGTCTGCCACATGTGCACCTATACACAATTGAGGGGTGCAACAGGGTTTCAAAGTGACACCCTGCCACACTTCAATGTTTTCCCCCTTTTACCGAATCGGTATTTACCGATTCGGTAATTGCCATTCATTCCTATGGGCATGAATGGCAATTACCGAATCGGTAAATACCGATTCGGTAATTACTGAATCTTACCGATTCGGTAATTTTTAACGAAAAATTACCTACATCCCATTTACCTATTCTTAAATATCGAATCAGTAAAATTCGGTATTTAAGAATAGGTAAATTGAGATTACCTACTTCTGGCCCCAAATTCTTAAATACAGATTCAGTAAATTACTGAATCCTTAATGTAGGAAGCACTCAAGTGAGTGCTTTTCACTTGTAAGGATTCATTATTTGCCACCAACTACAAGTTGGTGGTAAATATCAAAAACCCTAAAAAAAGCAATTTTGTGCTTTTTTCAACGTGCCATGTGGCAGACATAGATGCCCTTAGGGCATGTATGTGTGCTACATGTGCACCCATGCACTATACAGGGGTGCAACTGTGTGTCAATGTGACACCCTGCCACCCTTGTAAGTCTACTCCCTTTTACCGATTCGGTATTTACTGAATCGTTAATTCTCATTCATTCCTATGGGCCTCCAGGCCCCTAGGAATGGGTCAAATTTTCTGAATCATTTGCTACATATCATTTACCAATTCTAAAATACCGAATCGGTAAAAAAATTCGATATTTTAGAATCGGTAAATGATATTTACCTACATCTGGCCCTAAGTGACTTGGCACTTAGTGAAAGTTGGTGTTCATAAAGCTGTTAAGGTTCATGTCGTTATGGCAAGTTTGTACTATTTCATGCTTGCTTATTCATGGCATATAGCAGGAATTCTGTCTTGGTTGTATTGACTTTCAGCTAGGAGATTAACATCCAGGTGTGGATGAGGTGCAGGCAGTGTTTGAGGTGCTTGATGTCTGGAATAAAGGATGCTCTTAAGTAGACTTCTGTATCGTCAAGATGCGGATAACAAATGTCCCATGTGACCCTAGGAAATAGGCACTGTGGTGTGAACAAGCAACTCCCAGAAAACACAGAGCTACTTAAACCCAGCATCTCTCAGGGTCTGTAATCTGATCATTATCCACTGCAATCAATGTCACCAACAAATCAAGGGGAGCAAGGTTATGAATCTTCCAGTCTCCATGCTTTCTGTGCCCAACTACTGTGCATGGTTTCTATGGTTTCCTAACTCTGACATGGCAGAGGGGAGATACTTTCTCACCAGTTTCCCTTGCTCTACAGTGCCAAAACACAATGTAGGAGGTTAAGGTGGTGTGGTTTCTGTACCTTATCCCGCCTATAAATCCTCAGCAAATTACAAATAACTGCTGAGAGTCAAGGTAAGTCTAGGGGAGCGACAGATAGAGGTAAACAGGACGTGTGTGCCCTGTGTACTTTGTGTTTTCCGTGTTGCCTTAGGAACATCTCTGTCCCTTTGCTCTAGGCAAATAGAGGTGCTTCTGTTTCCAGGACCTTCTATACTTCAATGGCAGATCCTTGGGAACATCTGTGTCCCAGGGTCACAGGCGCAGGTGTACCAGGAGACAAACCAAGGATAACAGCTGGTACTCCTAGAAACCTCTAAATGGCTTCCATGTTCTTCACTTGCTCAAAACTTGAGACACTGAATGCTGTACAAAGGATGAGCTATGCTTGGTGTAACATATTTGTTATTTCATTAATTGTCATTTAGTCTATACCTTTTGTGTCTTATTTATTACGCTTCACTCGTTTTCAAAATGTTAAATTCATTTTAATTTACACCATTCCCATCCATTGTTTGTGTTTTTTATTAAAACGAATGCTTCTTATTTTACATGTATTTGTGTAGGTATAAATGTTATATTGATAAATACTACTAATAAAATAATATTAAAAACACAAATTACAGGCTCAAAGTCCAAGAGTTCTGGTTACAAGAAAGTAGATGTGTGTGTGTATGTGCGTGTGTTTATATCTATATATAAATAGCCAATTTCTGAGTGATCCATCAAGTAGTAGCAAAGAAAACAAGCGTTTGCAATGCAATTGGTCTCTCCTTTGGGACCTTTTATGTATTTAGCTATGCACCACATCTGGGTGCTGAAACATCTACTGTTCTTTAACATGGAGGGTAAATAAGCACCAAAGTGCGTGACACGCCAGGTATGGGAACACATGGAGAGAAATATTGCCTTTCAGTGGGAAAGTGTATAGTCCAAAGCTCTATTTTTAATATAAAATCAGGGCCTTCGGTGGTCATATCACTGAAAAAACAAGATTTGAAAAAAGTATTATTGTCTACAGGTGCTCGACAATTTCCATGGACTGGAATCTAGAGATAGCTAAAATGTTTTTGGTATTTTACTGACATATGCTGGTCATTTTCTATCAAGAAAGTTAAATAGAGGCAGTTGCTAGAAAAATAAAAGAAAGAAAGTCCCTAAGCAGAAAGCAATTTTGGTATTTTACTGACTTCTACTGGTCATTTTCTATCAAGACAGTTAAATAGAGGCAGTTGAACAAGCAGGAAACTATTCTGGTATTTTACTGACCTCTACTGGTTTTTTTCTATCAAGATAGTTAAATAGAGGCAGTTGAACAGAGAAAAAGTCCCTAAGCGGACACACACAAGTCATAGAGCTGATCTCCAGAGGCCACAAAGTACATACACATACAAGTATATACTAAATTATATACAAGAGGTCTTGAATGCTCGACCTAAAGAAGCTGCGACGACGGCTGTGCTTATCGCAGTATTTTGCCTGCATCTAAGTACATGTTAGCTACTAACTGCTCCAGGTTTCATTTCAGGGATTTTAATTGTATGTTGCAAAAATAGGTTTCTCTAGGGTGGTAGGATAATCCTCAGTGTACTGCCTCCGTAAAAGGAAGTAGGGCTTCTGCACTGCTTGCGACCATCAATAATCAGACGCTCTGTTCAAACAAGCCCTTCTCCACCACTCGCCAGACATGTCACAAGCAGAGATATGGTCGTCTTCTGGGAGTTTATCGACATTTGTGGCTTGAAATCGGTTAGGTTATAAGAAAACAAAAGCACATGCCATATCCGATTCAAAACACTTTAAATTTTGCACCACTATTTCGGCCGTATATGCACTTGGACTAGATTCGGACTCTTAACTTGCATGTACAACCGTGGGACCAAATGACATCCAGTTAAAATGGCCATCATAATTATTCGGCTGTTATTACCCTTAGACTTAAGAATATGCATGCACTGCTAAGCCTACCCAGGGTTTCTTTCCCACAAAATGGGCAACTGCCCCTCAGCTTCTCAGCAAGGCAGTAGAACTAAAGAATGCAAGAACAGAACAGCAAGGACAGAACGTGACAAGGCACTTACCGCCTGATTTATATTGATGTATAAAAGCAAAATACATTCAGTTATTACATTTGCAGTCCTTGATTTTACAAAGCAGTGTATGCTGGTGGCCCAAGACAAACCCAAATCTGGTGAACAAGGCTGTAACCCATTCTCTTCACCAGTCAAGATGTACGAGGCATCTCTTGTTTGCAAAAAGCTAGGGGAAATATGAAAATGAAAATTCTCAGTCAAATAAGCCCCACAATCTGCTTAAGCAGAGGCGTGGGGAGTACAGACCACAAATTGATGCCGCTGAAGGCAGACTCTTAATCGTAAGAACACTGAAACAAGACGGAACCTATAACCAACAGCCTGCACACTGCAGCAGTGAATTAAACCCTGGCTGATGACACCCTAGGGATCCGTTTGTCACAAGCTCAAATCCCGGAAATATCAATGCAGCCCCTCATCCTTCCGAGTTTGATAAATAATTATCAATAAATTGGGGAAATGTAACATTGATTGTTTATAGCGCCAAAAGACTAGTGTTTTTGGAAAAAAAGCTGCCATTTAGTTCACACGGCAAATGAGTAGTAATTCCGATTAGTTCAACAACAGCTAGGAAACAAAACTACACAGGCGAGATTTCGATGGATTGTCCCAATGCATTTATTTTCACTGCAAAACCAAAGGGGATGATGGACAGAGTGTTAAACATTGCAAACACTCACCCCCAGTCAACTGATCTGGGCTTAATCCATCATCATTCTTTAGCTCACTCCGCCACCCCAGTTCAGACGTGGCCATATGCACATCAGTCTGACCCTGTGCCTCATGGGAACAGTTGAGCCCGAACTGCCAAGCCATGTCTTCTCTGGACCAGAAACAAGCATCCTGGGATTGGTTTCTGGCTAATCAGCCGTCATCAGCCAGGCTAGCTTGAATCCAGTTCCAAACTGGAATGGCACGGTGAGCAAAAAAACGATGGATTTAGGCCCAGATCTCTGTACTGGGGTGAATGTATGACATTGTTCTGCATTCTGTCCATCAATTGTTCTTTTTGCATTTATTTTCACTGCAGTATTTCGCCAGCACACTCCCTTTTGAACTGGCACCGGGCTTAAGTGGCTAGAGAAGTGTGGAAGGTGCACAAATACTCAATTACTAACAGACACAGGAGTCGATGTTGCACAGTGAGCATGCTGTAAAACATCGTTCTGTATTCTCAGTCGTCCAGTAGATTTGGACAAGCATTTATTTCAAGCAGTCTAGGCGCCAATTTTCTTACGCCCTTAATAGAAAAAACTCCATATATTCAAAGCAGTCTTTGAGCGGTGGTTCGTATCCATGCATTCTATTATGGATTCACATTATTATATCCTTCAGTACATTGCATTCCATGAATCTCCTGAAGGCGTAGATTTAAGCATCGGCAAGATGCTCTGTGGTGAGGCTGCTACTAAAGTCCTTCTTTCAGTGTACACGACAGCGACATTCTAGGCCCCTTTAATGGATGATCAGAGTTTGATGTAGGACCTCCAGTCTCACGACTGATAACAGAGGAGAGCTGGCAATGAGTGTGGGTTAGGAGCTCAATATCATGCCGCGTTATCGAACAATTTGCTAAAGAAAGAAAGGATAAAATAGATTAAGAGATTCGCAGATAATTGAAACTTGGACCAGGTCAGTAAGCCTCGTTTGACTGTGCTGTCCTGATAACGGGCAAGAAACTAGCCACAACCCTCTGTAGAGAGCTGAGCCTTTCAAGCAGTACCCTGCCGATGTGTTGCTGAAAAAAACCTCCTTAAGAACAGTACACATTTAATCATTATCAAATTTTGGCGCCCACTGATCAATTTATCAACTGTTAAAAGTTTATAAACTATTGAAATCCAACTAAATGCAAGTAGAAATGTGTCACAAACAATACCAAGCAATAAAAACAACAAGCGGTCGAGATTGTCCAGGCAGCTTAGAAAGTGAAAGCGCACACAGCGCACTGAATGTAAACAAAGCACGTTGTCCTGCCCGAAGTAAGTAGGACAAACTCAATAAAGAAAATACTATTTACAATACCAGAAATAACAGTACCGTGTAAGAACCGAAGAAACCGGGCCAGTTGCCATGGGTGGTTACAAATGACTACATGGCCGTACTAAGGAGGGACCAACAAGCCTCATAATGAATCAGAAGACAGCATTTACAAAGGACAAACACACAGGCCAATGAAAAATAAGGGTGGGGGAGTGGGCGGGGCTTCTCTCCATACTGAACTACCATAGATCTTTGCAGAGCAGCGCTTGCACGCTGGCTCACGCTCGACCTAAAAAACAGGAGGGTGTTCCAAAAGTGTGATTTCTCATTTCAATTCCCATAGGAGGTTTTGCTCACCGATGCAGAAAAAAAGGCAGAATGCAATTACACCAAACGTGGCTTAAAGTTTGAACTTTTGTCGAGGATTGTGCATTTGTTGCTTAGGTGTAAATCCGTTTATTAGTTTTCAAGAAATCAGCATTTAAAGAGAGGCTCAAGTTGTGCATGAAGGGGTTAACCTGTGGAAAAATTTGCAAGAGATATTGGCAGTTGAGGATCTACAGATATCCTCTAATCCAAAATTTCAAAACTAAGCAAAAGCCATTGGTGAAGGGATCTTTTTCCCCATGGGCCCCGGTTCTGCCAACTCACACAGTGCCACTGGGTGACAGGCGATATCAGCTTCCTACACAGGGTCACACAGTGAGGAGCTGATATCAGATAGGGGCAAGGAGGAAAGCTGAAAACCACTGGATTTCAGCTCGTTTACAGAGGCTTTGAATTGTGGACTTCCATTCAAGGGTGTGACAACACCGCAGGGCATCAGCACCAGCAAGCTTTTTTTTTGGAGGAGGGATTTTGGGGGTGGGGGCAAAAGGGCCTCTTAGGTATTTCTTGACATCAGGCCCTGCCCCCTCCAAGGCCCTGCCTAATCCACACAGTTAAATGTTTGTTTTAGTTGACAGAACTTGGGCCATTTGACATCTGATTAGCTGCCACAGCATGGAATATGTTGTGGCAGCCATTACAGGACGTATGTGCCTCAGTCCTGGAATAAATGTTTGAAGGACACATAAGGAATCAGGGTGAGTACTCCCTGATTCCTAGGCCCATAAAGGGGGGGGGGGGTCTTAAAAGACATTTAAAAATGTATAAAATGCCTAATTTTTGATCCATGGATCAAGTGCCTAGATTCACGGATCTCAGCAAGATCCATTGTAGATTTGAGGAACCCATTTTAGATGCATGAACCCCTCCACCTCCAACCCCCAGAAAAGATAGAACAGTCATTGCGCAGGCTATGGACAGTGTGGTTAGCCGTGGAGCGGGTAGTAGCTCCTGTCCAGTTCACCACAACCAGGTGCAAGCTTCACTGACTCAACAGGCCCATCTGGGGAGGGGATACTACCTCCTGCCCTGTACATCTCCACATGATGTTAGCTTCACTTATTCCAAGGGTCTGGCTGTGTGGAGGCGCTACTTCCTCCCCCTTGGTACACCACTAGTGGGTGCAACCTTCATGGACTCAAAGGGCTCTAGTATGAAGGGACTAGTACTGTCTAATCAGTACACTATCGCAGGAGTAAGCTTCACTAATTCAAAGGGTCCAACTGTACAGGGGCTATTACTGACAATCTGTTCAAAAACATTGGGTACAAGGCTCACAGATTCAAGCGGCCCAGTTGTATTGGATCTAGGAACGCCCACACAGTACACTACTACTGACTGCAAACTTCACAGGCTCAAGGAGCCTGGCTGCACAGGGGCTAGTACTGCTCACCCGGTACAAAACTACTTGGCGCAAGGTTCATGTATTCAAGGGCCCAACAGCGGAGAGTCTAATTCCACCCGCCCAGTACACCACCGCTGGGTGCAAGCTTCACAGACTCAAGAAGCCCTGTTGCAGAGGGGCTAGTGCCATCTACACGGTACCCCACCACCAGGTGCAAGCTTCACGGACTCAAGGGTCCAATCTGGGAAGGGGATAATACTGCGGAACAGTCACTCCTGCACTGCGGCAAGCACCATGGACTCAAGGGGCCTAGCCATCATGGGCTAGTATTGCCTGGCCGGTACTGCAGTGTCAGGGCAAGCTTCAAGGACTGAAGGGCCTGGCGCGAAACCACCAAAAGGTGGAACTGCCAAGCACTCACCTAGTCTTGGACACTATGGCCAGGGCAGGCTGCACAGACTGAAGGACCTGAGAGCAAAGTTGCCACAAGATGGAACCACAAAGGGCTCTGCTGCCAAGCTCCAACCCTCTACCCTGGAACACCAAGTCCAGGTAAAGCTTCACATGCTGATGAGTCTGGCTGTGAAGCCATCAAAGGCTGAACTGCAAGCTCCGTCCACACCACCCTGAAACACCAATGCCAGGGTAAGCTTCTCAGACTGAAAGGCTGGGCTGTAAAGCTGTCAAAAGGCAAAATCTCCAGGGCCCCACTACCCTGCAACAGCAAGGACACAGAACGTTTTATAGACTGTTTTCCTGGCTGAGAGGCTCCCAAAACACAGAACTGCTAAGCTACCCCCTGCCCAGGAACACCAGCCCGGATAAAGCTTAACAGACTGATAAGTCCACCTGTGAAAGACGCCAGAAGGCAGCACTGTCGAGCTCCTCCTTCTCCTACCTAGGAACACCAACACCTGGGAAAATTTCACAGACTGAAGGACCTGGCAGGAAAGCCACTGAAGGCTGAACCATCAAGGTCCACCCTCCATCAGGTACAGCAACCCCAGGACAAGCTGAAGGGATCGAATAACCCGGTTGCTGAGCAGGCAAAGGCAGTACCATCAAGCCCCTTCACCAACATAGGGACAAGTTTCACTGGTTGAAGAGAGCTACTCATGGACAAAAGCAGTTAATGCCCTGCCACTGTGCCCCTAGTAGGCCCTCACCAGTGCAAGCTTCCCAGGTTGGAAGACCCCAGATCTGCATACCACCAAACTAAGGCCTACACAGGAGACTCCCACTAAGTAAAGGACCAGAGCCTGGTTGGGGCTGGCTGCACATGGGCAAAAGCAGTTACCTCCAACCTACGATCCACCTGTAAGACCCTGTCCAGGTTAAGCTTTGCTGACTAACCATGTTACCACCCACCAACCAATAGACAAAGACCTGAGCAAGCTTCATAGATAGGAGGGAACCATTACACATAGGCAAAAACAATTGCTACCACAATACCTTCTACCCAATAAACCAAGGTCCTCCTCTGGCCGGAGAGTGCCCTGCTGCACATGGCCAGAGGCCATGAACAACAGCTGTCAAACGAACAAGGAGGGTGGGGAACAGGACCTAGCCGGAGTCCAGTCCCTGCACTCCATCCACACATTGCACAACTGAGAGACCACTGGTCTTATCACCACTGCTGACAACGATAGACCATCCACGGCGCATGCTCAAGAAGGATTGGTTTGGAAGAAACTGACCAGATTACCACACCACTCACCTAGCTCTCCATTGACCGCCTGTTGATATTGGTGCTGAGGGCCTGGCCCGCAAAGCCCTATCGGCTACCTCTACTGGGACAGTCCAAGAAAGAACCTAGGGGCATATTACCAACAACTAGCGATAATTTTTGTCTCTAACTTGTTTAGAGACAAAAATTATCGCCGCACATCGGCGATTTTTATCGCAGATAGGTTTATCGCAAATGCGATAAAAAACGGCCGCAATGCATGAATATCGCTGAAAAGTCAGCGATATTCATGCATTATCGAGCAAATGCTCTTAGCCATGTTATCCACCTCCTATTGGATAACATGGCTAAGAACTGCTCAGGGCAGGTGTTAGCTTTTGGAGATATTCGCGCTTAGCGCGAATATCTCCAAAAGTTGGTAATAGGAGATAGCGATGTTAGGGACTGTTTCCAGTCGCTAACATCTTGGCACGCCCACTTTGCATGTCATTAGTGATAAATATCACTGACATGCAAAGCGGGGCCCAAGATGGTCGCTATCTCCTATTAGCTGTCACTAACTGGTGTTAGCGACAGCTTGGTAATAGGGAGATAATTTTATCTCCGCTTTCTTGGCTTTTAAAGCCAAAAAAGCGGAGATTAAACCCCCTTGATAATATGCCCCCTAGTGCAGAATATCTATTGATGTATGATTGAGAGCCGTGTCTGTGTGCACAATCCCTGTTATTGTTGGATACAGGGACTTTTCATAAAACAGGATATGTCTACATGCCCCTGTAATAGTTACAATTGTCTACAGAGGATTTCTACGGAGAATGCATCTATTCCCTGCTAGTGACAGTGAAAATGTGTACATAGGTTCAGGTGTAAAGAACTCCTTGGTTAAAAATGTTTTTAAAAACCCCAAAGAAAATCACTGAGAAAGCCAAAGGTTAGAGTGTGGTTATGGTTATGGCCACTCATAACAACATAATGAATGTTTAAAAACCTCTGAAAACCACCGTTAACGTGCAGGTCTCGATATAAAGCAAAATCTAAAAACCTCATAAATGTATGGTTTAGTACCCTATCTATAACTTGAACCTCATCATTTACTCGTTATGACCTTAACATACACGTCTTTCAAAACATGCTAAAATGACATAATTGATGACATCTCTGATGACATCATTGATGACATCATAAATACTGTAAACCTGCATTGCAACAAATCACACATGCAAAATAAGTAGGCTCTTTATTCACAAATGTGTCTTAATCATCACAGAAAAAGAAGGAAGTAAAATATAAGACATCTTTGTCATTTGAACGCCTGGTCTTTTCTTTGCTAGACTGATGCTGGGGTTCATGGGAGTCACTGCCTTCCTCTCTATGTGGATAAGCAACACAGCCACCACCGCCATGATGATCCCCATCGTCCAGGCGGTCATGGACCAACTCAGCAACACAGAGCAGAATTTGGGGCACCCTGAGCAGCTGGAGGGCCAGGTGAATCCAGGGATAGAGCTGGAGGAGAAGAATGCCTTGGACCTATCATCTGTGCAAGGTAAGAGGTGGAGCTTGAAATCTTAATTGATCCTTTATAGAGTAAGACACATGTGGAAAGCTGGGAACTAGAATATGAGCAAACTGTGGTCATCTGAAAGAGATCACCAACACCTTATACGATGTGGCCAGTAGAGGACGCCACAGCCATTGCCTCCAACTGCAGAGTACACTGGGGAATCCGTGTTCTTGTATCTCGCTCTAAAGCTGGGAACGACCTCCTACAACACATTAGAGCCTCCTCCTCCTGTCTTCTTGAATTTTGCAGGAAGCTGAAGGTCTGGCTTTTCATGTAAGCCCCCAGGGCTGGCCCTACAGAGGCAACAGGGTACAGAATGCCGGGAAACATCCTTTACAGCGCAACTTTTACCACGCAGTACTTTTAAATCGCAACTTTTACAACGCAAATCATTACAACGCATTGCGCTGGGGGGCACTCTAGGATAGGGAATAGATTTAATTTACTATCCAACACCTTCCCTACTATCCACAGGGACTGGAGTTAGAATAGTAAATTAAACTATTCACTATCCAGCACCCCTCAACACTATGCATTGTAAAGGCATGCGTTGTAAAAGTTGCGATGTAAAAGCACTGCGTGGTAAAAGTTGCGTTGTAATGTCATACATCCCAGAATGCCTGGATACCCCCACGGGTCATTAGCAAGCTATAAAAACGCTGATAACATATTGTAGCATCAGATAACATAATAACATGTTAAATGCTCAAATGTCAATTAGAGCATAACAACTGAGAGCATTGTTAAGGGTTTCCAATTCCGACCACATATATATTCATTAGTTACAGTGAAAAAGACTGAGGGCAGATTTACAAGCCCCTTGCATCATTTTTGCGCTGCTGTTGGGTCACTTTTTGTGACGCAGCGGCAGCGCAAATATGCAGCCCATTTACAACGTGTCACGTTGTAAAGCCCTGCATCAAATATAATGTGTGCAGGGGGGGCGGTATCACGCAAGAAAGCCTCGTAAAAGTAACGCTGTGAAATCTACAACTTTTCACTGCGCCACTTCTAGGACGCCACTGCGTCAAAACCTTACGCCTGCTTGAAGTAGGCGGAAGGAGTGAAGCAGCACAATGAGGATAGGCCTCAAGATGCACTCCTGGAGTTGCATCATGCTCGTGTGACTTTTGCGCCAACAGATGCGTCAGAATTTCTGACGCATCTGTCAATCCTTGCGCCATGCTAGGCCATATTGTAATTACAGCTCATCCATGGTGGCGCAAGGGTTTCTCAGGGTGGTGCAGGGAAAGTGACGCATCTCTACAGACGCGTCACTACCTTAGAAAATCTCCCCCACTGTATCTACCTGTTACAGTCAAAAATATCAAAGTACTTTGAAATATTCTCTTAATATTGTTTTTTCCCATGATTATAGAGAGGTGGAAAAATATAGTTAATCTGGCCTATCTATAGTCTTTATTAATGCAGATAGGTAATTTTATAGAGACCACGTCAAATTAAAACAACACTCTTGCAAGGAAATATATTTAGATTTTAAGCAAAATTATTCCCGCTTGTGTTTAAAATGTGTTTTACTTTGTCAGAGAAAAACCTTTCTCACAATATTTTACATTAAATATAGGTCCAGCATTAAAAAAGTAAACAGAGGGAACCTGGTCCTTTCCCACTTTGATGGGCTAAGTGGTCCTTGAATAACCCATGTCCCGATTTATTTTTGAAGCACATATATTTTGAGAGGAAACACTGGTTTTGCTTTTGCAAGACATTAATCCTTACCTTCTTACTTTTGCTTCAGAGGACAAATAAGAAATGTACCTTGATATAACTTTATTAAATATTTCAGGACACATGCGCTTAAAAAGAACACATGTATACATCTTCAATTTATTGTCCTTCCAACTGCTATCAATATATATCAGTCTGCACTTTCCTTAAATTCAAAATACAAGGGTGGCAAACCATAAAACAGCTTATGCTGGCATGAGCACCATTAAGATAATTAAGACAGGGCAGCAAACCCTGTTACTTGTACCAACACAGTTACAAGGTCCAGGTATTAATCATGCACCCAGTAATTTTCAGCCTAGGATTCCTGCTTGGGGTTTAGCTTGCTTTTCCAGTGGACTCGTCTCCCCTACTTCTGTAGTTACTGGTACACTCATTACCATTAGCTACAAGGGGTCTATTTAACAGGGCCAAATTGGGAAACTTGCACTCAGAACCTGAAGCCCAGGTTGACGAACAATTCACGCAACGCAGCGCAGCAAGTAAGATATGGCATTGTTTACCTCTTTTCCGGCTTCTATGCGTCAACAAACATACACTCACGTTTGCGCCATAGTGTAATGATGTGTGCATTCTGTAAGTATCAGCTTTTGTACTGAAAGGGGATCCAGTATGAAAAGTACCAAAGTCCATGGGTGGTTGTATCGGAACGCCCATGTACCACCCGTGGAATGCCAACTTACCGCAAAGTAACACAAAGCAGTGCACAGGGTAACTTTTTGTTACTTTGGTTTACTATCTAATTCAAGTCCTAGTTCGCTTTGGCTAGTAAACATAAGAATAACACTTTGCCTAGGCGCAAATCGTTAGCCAATCCGGACCCTAGAGTTGTGTTACTCCTTTTGGGAGCTTCCTAAGGGGCATATCATCAACACCCGGCGATAATTATCGCTAAGCACACTTACAGCTGGGATGATTATCGCCGGGTATCGCTTGTTTTTTTCGCGGATACAGCGCGCTATCAGCTACGCTTATCTCCAGAGCGATAAAAATACCCGAGTTAGGTGCCAAATGTGCAATTATCGCTGGGATTCCATCGATAATCGCACAACGTTTGGCGCTACTTTGTTGATAGGGCATGGCATACTTAACCATGATATCCACCTTCCATTGGATATCATGGCTAAGTCAAACTAAAATCAGGCGTAAGGAAAGTTGGAGAAATATTGGTTAGCGATATTTCTCCAGTTATTTTCGTCAGGAACGCCCACTTTGCATCTCATTAGAGATGCAAAGGTCGGCACAGTGAAAAAGGGTGCTAACATGCGATTTTGCATGTTAGCACCCTTTTGTTGATAGGGCTATAGTTTTATCGCTGCTTTTTTGGCTTTTAAAGCCAAAAAAGCGGAGATAAAGCCCTTGCTGTTATGCCCCTAAATCCGGCAGTCACAGCCCGACAGTCCTAACCCTATGACTGTGTTATTTGCTCCTTAGGGAAGGTAAATAGTCATAGGTTTGAAGAAATGAGTACATGTACCTTTTTTAACGCTTTTCCAGGTGAAGAAAACATTTTCCCTTCCCCTGCATTAAATACTGGGGTGTTTTAAGCTCTTTCCACTCTGTCTGCACAACAATCACCTTTTTAGGGGGATATTTATACAGGGGGGAAATACTTTGCAACTTTTTGGGTGTTCACCACACGCTTGCAGTTCACTGCCTTGTAGTACTTGAATGGGAACCAATAAACAATACCCAGCAATGGAGTATTATTGCACGGCCAGGCACTGTACTCGAGGCCAAATAAAGCTTGTGTTTTTCACGTAATGGATTTAGTAATATTCTATCACATAAGATGTTTTTGCATATTTTATTTCTTGTTATATTCATCCGGTTATAGCCTCAAAAAGTGAATACTTTTAGAGTGGGGGGTGCTGTCGTCAGTGTTCTGTCAGTGACGTCACAGGGATTGTGAAAAATCCAAGTGTGACACAAGGTGTAGAAAATGAGCCACGCCCATTCAGCTGAAGAACCGTAGGTGAATAGTTTGTCCTCTGTGATGCATTTAGGAACACATTGCCCTAAATAAATTAATAAATCATGGTGTGCAGGAGAGTTCTGCCTGTGACATCAAGCCCGTTTTCCACTGAAAGGACCTCTTCAAACGTCCACTAACTTAACATCGGTCATGCAGCTTTACCGCTAAATCTCTGTAATGCAAAAAAAACAATAAACTGAAATCAAGTGTCAGTGCATTTTCATAATTTCTGCATTACTTTAGTAAAGTTTCTTGGGTTGTTGTTTTGACCGCATTACATAAAATATTTGCTTCCGTCACAGCTCAGAATTACCCAAAAATCTGTGCTTTAGTTAAAGATTTCCTGCTGCTGATACATTTTGAAATATTTGTAACGTTCAGTAACGTTCATTTACAAGTATTTAAATGTTCTTGTATGTTAGAAAATATTTGACGCCCTGCTTCCTGACCCCTCCACCCCCGAAAGATTGCCAGTTGTTGGGGCACATTATGCAGTTCCCTCACTTTGCTTGCAAGGAAAGGAAAGGTAAACGCCCGTAGTCGTTTTCAATAAGCAGCAGTTTCAGAAAACACATTGCTTGAGACTAGCTCTGTCTTTGTACTAAAAAAAAAACTTGATGGCTCCTGACAAGCAGGGGGAAGATATCTGTACACAAGAAAAGTGGCCACATGCCTTCTTATGGAGGCCATTGCTCCTAATTCATCGATTTGGCTGCTGTTGTTCATGAATAATCAATACGGTGATGTCTAACGTCTCATATCTTTGCAGTCATAGGGAATGGGCATGTTCTGGAGAGCCCTAAAGTGCTGGATGATAGCGCCCAGAAGAAGCGTCTCCGCAAAGGCATGGCGCTGTGCGTGTGCTACGCGGCGAGCATCGGCGGCACGGCCACGCTGACGGGGACCGGGCCCAACCTCGTGCTGAAAGGACAGATGAACTCGTAAGTCATCCGCCGTCATTTCATATTGTCCTTCTATTGTTTTTTTAATGATCGAAATGCACCAGTGACCATGGCCCGGCCGTTGAGCCCATTTTATGTCCATTAAACTGTGGAGGATGGACATGCTTCTTAATTCCCAGCAGTTACTAGGTTTCGCCTACACAGCTGCAAGACATATTTGTTTACAATTCGGTAGGCTTACAATCATCCCACAGCATAAAATGAGTTGTTTTCGTTGTCCTTCTCATTTGCAATCTCTCGATTGCTTAGCACCCGTAGGCCTCCCTTCTTTCTCATCCCAGCTCCTCCCTGGAGCCTTTTGCAACTCACCATTTTATTCATGTTATAAGCCATTCTGTATAATTCCTGGATGTACAATATGCTCTCCTACTTTTCACACAGGCACACAGCTTCTTACTTATGGGGCTTTCACCCTATCTGCATCTGTGGTCTCTAATAACGCTTGAGTTACTTACACCCAGAACTATATTACTCTACTTCAGTCTATGTCACACAACTCGACTTTACACCAGCCATGGCCGGTAGTAGGTGTAACTGCAGGGCGGTGACGTAGGGAGGGTGAGGGGCAGGGTGGGGGGTTGTAATGTATGGACTACGGACCTTAACAGGTAAGTAAACATATAAATAAATAAAACGAATTTCGTTGAGTGCACTGCATCACCAAATGCGATGCAGGGCGTAAAACGAAATTTGATTTATTTATGTATATATTTACTTACCTGTTAAGGTCCTTAATCCATGCGTTACAACCCGCCACCCTGCCCCTCCCCCTCCGTACGTCACCGCCCTGCAGTTTCACCTACTACCGGCCGTGGCTGCTTTACACCACTCTACTTTATGTCACTCTACTCTATGCCATTGTACTCTATGCCACTCCACTCTGCGCTACTCTGCACCATTCCAAACTACTCTATGCTACTCCAATCTATGCCACTCTATTCCACTCTCCTATATGCCACTCTCCTCAATGCCACACCACTAACTTTTAACCATGCCGAACATCAGCCACACTGCTGTACAACATGGCTAAAAAACTTTGGCAAAGCCATTGGCTCTCACATAGCGAGACCTATTGGCTTCCTAAATGCTTGTTATCTGATATCTGCTACATTGTGAAAGACCCTGTTGGTTGCTGTATCTACTTCTTCCAGATCTTTCATGACAGCTTTTTTGAAGGCGATCAGTTTTACTGGTAGATTGGCTTCCGGTGGAGTGAAAGTAGATTTTGGTCCTAAAGCAGTGTCTCCATCCTGCTGGTCATTTTGTTTGTCTTTGAAAAAGATTTGTAACTTAAGTCTCCTCATGAATTCTTTCATCTCTTTGCATAATTAGAATTTATCCAATTTTGCCTTTGGTACAAAGCCTAGTCCCTTTTCTAGGACGTTGATCTGTGCCGGTATTGGAATGTGGTTTGTAATGTTGACTACCAGATTAATTTCCTGCTGGTTAAGCCCCCTGTCATGCTCCTTGTTGCCAACCGGATGTGTTCTTCGTGTTGTGGAGCCCAGTGAACATTGTTCCCTCTCCGGTTTCTCCCTCTGTTCTTCCCTTGGCGTAGCCCTAAAAAATGGGGCTGTTCATAAAATGGTAATGCAACGGAGGGTAGTTCCATTGAGGGTAGGCTCCTTGTTGATGTGGGTATATCGGAGGTCCTAAGGGGTGCATGGGGTATGGAGGTGGGCCGTGGTAATGGTCCCATCCCCATTGGCCGTGGAACCAAGGACGTCTGCTGTTGATGCTCCTACCTCGGTATTGTTGGTATTTCCCTTTACTTGAGTCAGATCCACTTGTTCCTGAATCTGATAAATCATTGTAAGTTGTCATTTTGTGACGGTTCTCCTGAGATTTGTAATCATATCTTATGTATGGATAGATCTTCTCATGGCTGAAACGGGTAACCTCTATTTTTATTTCCTGGTACTTGCTCTGTTTCAATCTTACTTCAAAGTCATTGAAAGATTTCTTTAACTCTTCTAGATATTTTTTGAGGGCACTTGGTGTTTCATAGCTCTTTAAACAAACTTCTATTTCTTGAATTTCAATTTTCAGTTCTTGTGCTAATCTGCCAGCTGTCTTAATGATTAGCACAAGCCAATCTCGTGTGCAATGCCAACTTCTTAATGACCAATCCTTTTTAAAAATCTTGTCATGTTGAAAAATGTATGGTTCATTTCTTAATATTAGCCCATTAGGTGCCGCATTGCTTTTAAGATATTCAGTCATGAGGAGACCGTGGAGGGCTGTTTTTATCTGGGTGCGCCTTAGTTGTTCTATTTCGTCCCAGTCATTGTTCGTAGGTATTGGATCTGGTGTATTTAGCCCCTCAAAGTTGTTCAGTGAGGCTATGATGCTGTCTATCTCTTCTTCCGAGAAGGTTAGGCCTGTGTTTTCTGCCATTCTTGTGGTCGGTCTGTTGTAACCTGGTGTGAAAGTTCTGTTTGTGTGATCTGGGTCAAGGGTGCTCTATCAAAGATGAGAGGAGGATGTATAATCTCTCAAGAAAGATGAAGTTTAGATTCAGCGGTGAACCAAACTCCCACAGCTGTACGCTGTCAAGAATAATAAAAAAATCAATGGAGGGAGTGAAGAGGAAAAATGTAGAATCGTCCTCATCTTGATACTGTTATCCAACATAGGGATTCTACCATGTATTATGTGAATATATATGCAACCATGTCTGTGCTGCTATGTTTGTGTTTATTTGAAGTGTTTAGTCATACGTGAAAAATGGTACAAAAGGATCAGAGCTCCTTCTTTCAATTTGTGGGAAGGGCAATGTTTAAAAAAATTGTAAAATACCCCTCAGTATTCAGTGTCATGCTTCATCATTGGGTTCTTCCCGCCGTTCTTGAAACTCCTCCAAAATAAGCCTCAAAACAAACAAATATATGCTTGCTTTTTTAACCGATTCAGTGTTAATCGTTCCAACAGGAAGTGGATCAAAATGAACTCTGATTTAGGTATAATCACCAGCGGCAATCTTTAAAAATCCCAAGGTCTAGTGTTTTTTTCAACCGATTCAGTGTTAATCATTCCAACAGGAAGTGGATCAAAATGAACCCTGTTTTGGGTCCATTCACCGGCGGCCATCTTTAAAATTTCAAGGTCTAGTGTTTCCAGCCACACCTGTTTCCTATAAAGCATGCCTCCTTGCTCTTTAAAATAGCAGGCTCTGGCAAACCTCAGCTAGGTTCCGACGAGCCATGAGAAGGTACTTCCTTTGGTGATCGCGCTCCTTCCAGCATGTAAGAAGGACAATGGCATGTCCTTAAAAAGGCCAAAGAGACCACGCTTGTTTGCTTAAAAATGACCCTGGTGTTAAAACCTTGTTTTTCCTTCTGTTCTTTTAAAATGCCCACAGTGTCTATTTGAAGGCGCCCTGCACCGCTCGTGTGAACTTATGGAGCGATAACGATTACATTCTAAAGTATGTATTATTATGGCCCATCCTTTTGAGAGCATCAATACAATTTTTTAGAAAAAGACACACCATGAGATCACAGTTTAAAAAGGACGAGTACACAGACTTTTGCCAAACATCTCCCATTTTTTTCTTAAGCTCATCATGGTAGTATGAATGCGAGTGCTCAGTTGCTGTGAACATCAATCTGTAACCTTTTGAGACACATTAGGAGTGTACAAATACTTCCTTTATGTATGAATGTGTTGTAACATAAGATGTATCTTGCTAGGAGATACATATGTATGAAAGAATGTTGAATAAATGTAATACTGGGCACTAGAAATCACAAGGAGTGTTCTTTCAGATGATTTATGAGTAGAGGATACTTACCAAATGGTACCATTGCCTACAACAGGGTTGCACACAAGAAATATATCACAAAAACGCTTAAAACGTTCCACGTGATGGTGAAGTGAATAGATAAAGATAAATGATGAAAGCCATGATTTATCCAAAATACTTTTCTTTTCAGGTTCTTAAGATATACAAGTATACTTGTCTACTCCCATAACAGGAAACAAAGGAAAGTGTTTGTGACTATCAGGCATATGTACATTTATTCTATCAACCATTGAGGTGTAACTGGGATCGTTTTTTTGGTCCTGAGAAAGAAAGCTAAGGGGATGGCTTCTGAAACATGTCGACCTTGTAGGAGATGACTCATTATAGTACACCACCTACACCTCTCCACTTTTACTATCCTCAGTCAGGGAAGACAATAAAGTATTTTCGTTCCACTAGCCAGAGAATTTTTAACCATCTCACATTTTCTTTTCACGACCCCACGAACTACACATACTCCCCAATCACTGAATAAAGTGCTCCTGCGTCTACGTAAGTCGTAGCACACCCCGTCCCGTAGAGGGGCGGAAAGACCCCAATGATGAAGCATGACACTGAATCAGGTTTCAGTGAGTGAGGGGTATTTTAAAAAAATTTGAAACATTGCCCTTCCCACAAATTGAGAGAAGGAGCTCTGATCCTTTTGCACCATTTTTCACGTATGACTAAACACTTCAAATAAAAATTGCAGCACACACATGGGTGCATATATATTCACATAATACATGGTAGAATCCCTATGTTGGATAACAGTATCAAGAGGAGGACGGTTCTACCTTTTTCCTCTTCACTCTCCCCTTTGATTTTTTGATAGCAGTTGTAGTGCCACCATGAGTGTGACAAGACAACAAAGCATGACTCCTAGCCTACCATTCCTGGATGACAGAGCAGTTTTCAAACTGTTACATCGACTTTGCAATTTAAAGTAATGACAGTTCAGGCATTCCATTTTAATATATATCGAATTACAGATTTACACGATGACAACTCAGCTGTGCTAACTTCTGAATATGACTACTTTAGTTAGTACTACAAGGTATCAAAAGAATCATTGCATCAAACTTGACTTGATGCTAAATTCCAACTCAATGTAACTTCAGTATATGACAATATAGAAAGTTGCCTCTCTGTTGCCCAAAGTTTTCCAGTAACCGTTTATCGTTGTTGTTCACAATTCAGTCTTTTGCCCTACTTTGGGGTGATGTGAACAGCTCTCAGTAAGGAGCACCAAGGGCCTCCTTTTTGGAAGAGGTGTTATCTCTTCCTGGCAGGAAAGGCTAAATGGGGTGTAAACCCAAAAGGCGAGTTTTACATGTGAAGCCTCTTTGAAGCTTGGAAGGGTAAATGGTAGCTACACATGGGAGGGGCTGCTGTTTTGTTCTGGTAGACAGGTTAGTTCCAGTGGTTGTGTACCTCGCTGGTAGCCACACCTCTAGGGTGGGCTACCAAGCTCAAAGAGCGGGTTCCTGTGGTATTGGTAGGATGTTCCAGACTCTCGTATGGTTTCTCCCATATTTCTCCCCATTCTATGTGGTGTGGCATGTTCTATTGGAATGTGAAATTGTTCATGTTGGATTGGTGAGCTGGGATGGCAGTGACTGTTTGGAATTGCTGGAGCTTGGATACTGTGGCTAGAGTTTCTCTTCTTTACCAATATAGAAGTGGATTTATTTTACTTTTGCCTGCTATCATACTATTACATTGGTGCAGACTGGTTGAACCTGCCTGTTTACACTTTGAGAAACTTTAACATACTCATTCTATGCCTATTTGTATGCTCTGCCAAGATTGATCTTATTCTCAGTATCACAAGGTACTGTTACTAGCATGTAATACTAAGATCTTTCATAACCGTGCTGCATAGACACCCCTCTGCCTATGTTCCATAAGCTCATTGAGCTTCTTGTGGGACCTCTTGTAAGTGACTTTGTTATTTCATCAGATTCTCATTCATCTGTTTTGACTTTTCCTAAAATAGCTATCCATTCATATTTGCAAGATTCACGATTGGAAGTGGAATTTTTTTTCTTTTCTTATGACTTTTGAAAATCTAATGAGTGCCGTTGCTCCAAAGCGCGAGAACGTCTTTGGCACGCCACTCTGGAGTCTCTCAAGGCATCTAATCTGCCTCTTTCCTGTGTGACTGCCTCCAGCATACCACTCCCTGTTCTCCAGGCCTTCCAGTCTTGACTTAGCAGGTGCTAGATGATTCCTTTGACATGTGCCGAAGAGCACTTGCCGCTCCCTGTTCCTGAGGCTCTTGTGTCTTCTGTCAGTGACACTCACCTCAGTACTGGCTGAAGATACTCTCTGGCATGAACTTCTCCTCTCTTTCCATGCAGTTTGGCATTTACTCCTGTGCTGGGTACTCTCCAGTCTTCACGGATAACACTGCCAGTACTCTGGAGGTGCATACTTTCTACGGGTACTTCCTGTTCTCCATGGATTTCCTAACAAACACACTTTCCTTTGACAAAAAATAAGCACTGTGGTTCTTGTAGAATGGCTTGCCTAGTTGTAACATAATTTGCTGAATTACATAACTTCAGCATTACTTTTTTTGATTGATTTTGGGTATGTTATATTAGAATACTATCTGTCTGTATCTATTTGTTATTTGTTTATTTATTTATTTCTCTATTTTCTCTTTCTCTTTTTGTCCACTCTTCTTTTCTTACATATTCTGTTTCATTTTTTTCTCTATTTCATTTCAAAATGCAAAATATGTCTTCTCCATTTTAGTTTCTCTAGGTGAACCTGTTCTTCCTTGGTCCAAACGGAAGAAAGTATTCATAAATTATTTGAAAAAGTATGTGGTTCAAATTTGTCACTAGAAAAGAAAACAATGATGTTAATTCACTGTTTAGGATCAGAGGGACAAGACATTTTTTTAAATGTACCAGATCTTGAGAGAGAACGTTGAGATGATGGAACTACACAATATATGAACGAAATTGAAGTAGTGATAAACAGTTAGACATTCATTTCCTTTCCAAGATATCAATCATATTACATCGCTACTAGTTTGTTAACAGAAAGTAAGAAAAAGAAGAATCTATAGAAGACTTTGACACTGCTTTATGTAAATTAGTATCTTGTAATTTTGGGGATAGCACTGACGAAAGGATAAGACATCAATTCATGTTGGACTGTCAGTGTGAGAAAGTAAGAGAAAGGCTCTGGAATAATAATGATCCAAAACTTAATGAAGTGTAGGGGCTCTTCTCTTCCATACATTTTTTCATCTATACAATCTGTTTCTTCAAAACAGAAGAAAAGTGCACAAATTCTTGTAAACAATGAGCTTGTTTTAGATGTGGTAATCCCAATCATTTGACTAATTCCAAGGATTGCCCCGCCATCAAGGTATTATACAACATTTGTGGGAAAAGGGGCATTTTGCTAAATGCTGCAAGTCCCAAGTAAATATAGAAAAAATATTTGAGGTGAGTTCTGATGAGACAGGTGTTGTGTATCTAAGACTAAGGGGCTGATTCCGATTCGGTAAAGTTCCTTACAAATAGCCATACTGAGCATATTTCCCTTACGAATCGTACACTTAAACGTCCCCATACGTACGATGAAGTACGATTCGGGCCCAAAGCAGATCTCCGTACGAATCGAACAAAAAACCATACGACTTAAAAATCCATACGAATCGCATTCGGAACACGCAATACGCTACGTCCATACGGATCAAAGCAGCATTTTCCGACCCAGCAAGTACGATTCGTCTTGTCAACACTCCGTACGACTCTTTTTCTATGGGAGCTCCAAACATCCGGAAAAGCAGATTTTGACTCGAACCGCGTACGAAACGGACCCCCCCCCCCGGTAAGGTGCATACAACCCATGATTGCAGGGGTCTGGTGCGTACACCTCATGATTGCAGGGGTTCGGTGCGTATGTGATTGTGTGGCTCTCCGTACAAATCGCTCATACGCGACGTTTTCCGTACGAATCGCGTTCTCATTCCCCGGTTCGGATCGTACTTGTTGGGTCGTACAGAATGTTTATGATTCGTACGGTTCACTGTGAGAGTCCATGTCGAATGGATTTTCCCTTGCTTTTTGTATGGTTCGCAACGATTTGGTCGTATATTTTTTAAACTAATCGTACTACGCGATTCAGACGGAATTGTACGAGTTGTACGGAAGGGGCTACGGATTCGATTTGGTCGTACGATTGGTTTACTGAATCGGAATCGGCCCCTAAGTGTGATCATCCCTCTGATATTGTTAACAGTATCACTGTTTCAATGATGATGGATTCTGGTGCCAGGCTTCTCTGGTTTCAGATAAAGACTATGTTCAGTACTAAGTTGATCTGCATGAGCCAGATGTAAATCCATACAGTTACCGTGGGAAGCCGATTGATCTGGTGGAGTATTTTGACACAGAGATATAATTTTGTGGTAATGTGATTTATGGCAAAATATATGTTCCAGTAAAAGGGGACACTGTTTTGAGGTGGCCCCATCAGAAACATTTGGGTATCTACCTTGATCCCAATGCGGATCTTCAGGTGCTGATCATAAAAATCAATACCATTCCAACAATTTTTCTACTAGAATTTCCTAATTTGTTTTCAGAGAAGGTTGTGTGTGTAAAGGGTTCTGCTCATTGCATTAAACTAAGGGGGGGGGGGTAGTAGCCAGTGTTTCTAAAGTAAGAAGCACACCGTTTAGTCTCCGGGAAGCTGTAAAAAAAGAGTTGAATTAGCTACGTAAGGAGTGGCATCTATTGTGTTTGCCACTAAGAGTTCTGGTGAGATCAGACTTTGTGTAGAGCTTAGAAATGTTATTAAGGAAGTTGTTGAGTATACGTTTCCCTTACTTTCTTAATATATCTAAAATTGTCTGTCTATAAAGGGATGCAAAGTTTCTCACCATATTGGATTTAACTCCAAATTATCACCAGGCCCATTTGTGTGAAGACTACAAGGATTTAACTGCTTTCATAACACCTTTCAGTGTATTTCGCTTTAACAAGATGCAGTATGGTCTTTGTTGTGTGGTGTCAGGTTGCCAAAGACTCATGACAGCTATTTTGGGTATGGTTTCCAGAATGAAGTTTTTTCAAGAGGAAGTGTTGATTTTCTCCAAATGCTTTGAGTCGCATCTTGAGAAAGTGAGAGCGTTGTTACGGATTTTTTATTTTACATTAAGATTCAACAAATGCAGGATTTGCCAACCATAAATCACTTACTTGGGTCTTATCATTACAAAAGATGGTATCAGACCCAACACACATCTTTTTAGAACCACCACAGATTTACCTCATCTTACCAGAAAAAAGAAAGTAAAAGTTTTTTTGAGCATAACTGAATTTTTTAGCATGTTTATTCCTAATTTAGCTAGTTGAACATACCCAGTCCATTGTAAACTTAAGATAGGTGTTTAATTCAATTGAGATACTGAATGCCGACAAGAGTTCTCTAATATTAAAGCTAGTCTAACGTCAGCACAGTCTTTAAAAATAATTTTAAAAATTGCTAAATTTGGGTGATATGATTGGATTAAGATGGTGAAGTGTTGGGTGGTGGAATACGGGTTTACTTCAAACACAACTATGGGGATCACTCCATTTGAATGGTTTAAAAAACGCAAGCTATGCTCTAAGGTGTACCTCCTTGGGTAATTACTTACAATGCAAGTAATTCAGAAGAAGAGAAATATGTCAGAAAAGGAAAAACAAAAGAGCTTTGTATATAAGAAGAAAGGAAAAAAATGTATGAACTCCTCAATGCTGTAAAGTCGAGTGATATTACAGTTGGGTACATGGTAAAAATGAAACCACCTAAGAAGATGTGCAAATCTTTTTGTTTTCCTAAACTTTATTAGGTTACCAAAGTTTTTAAGGGGACTGTGAAGTTGGAGGACGGCAGGATATGGAATTTCAACAGGATTGAAATTAATAATACCAACTGAGTTATCATTATGGTATATTTAGTATTTTTCTTTGTTATTTTAGTTAGCAGGTTTTGTTATGTGGGAGGGGGTTATGTGGTATTGTTATGATATTTCATATCACTCGTATGTTTTTTTCCAAATTTCTCCCCATTCTATGTATTTGGTAGGTTCTATTGGAATATGGAGTTATTAATGTTGGATTGGTGAGCTGGGATGTCAGTGACTATTTGGAATTGCCAGAGCTTACAGACTATGGCTGGACTTTACCTATAAAGAAGTTGATTTATTTTACTTCTGCCTGCTCTCTAACTGTCAGAATTCTGCCATTTTTGAAGTGGGTAGAAAATTGTGTTCTGGGATAACTAGATGCCATACTTTGCATGAAGTCGTCATCAGTTGGGAGGGGTCCTAGTAGCCATTGGCTAGTAGTCACGGCACCTATTGGCAGTAAGTTCTTGCATAAAAGTGGCATCCCAGGCACCGAGCTCCAGACAGAAAAAGTGATTTCAAGAGAGAGGTTGACTTCCTATTACAGCTGTAGGGTCCCAAAGCAGAAGAAGTCTTTCTTGGCAGTTGGTAGCGACAATTGCCTGCTTGAAAGCCACTGACCACCAAAGTGTAGCCTGGGAGATCGAATCACGACACGCACAGCTGTACCCAAGCCTCCTATACCCAGGAGAAAAATCAGACTGCAGTTTGGTCACCTAAGATGGACACTAGTCTCAGATAAAGGGAACTGCTGGTTTTGCTATAACTGGAGGTCAGTAGACCAGTGGCAACTGTGTTTTGGCATGACTTCAACCGGAATTTGAGGGAAAGCTTCCCCTGTGGCCAAAGTTCACCCACCAGGACCGTGAACTGGGAAGTAGACCCAAGAAGATAACCGTCACCCAATATGCATTCTCACTATCCTTCAGCATATTCAGTATCCTGTATCCCTTGCATCAGGGTCACTCTATTGATGTGCATGGAGGTTCACCCACAGTACCTGTCACAGGGCTGGAGACTACTTTGACTGCCTGATACATGTCCTGACAAGACCCATTACCACCTGTGGCTCGCTTCCTGCCAGAGTTGGTCACCCAAAGTGAGACTGAGTAGCCGAACACAACTTTATAAAAGTTTTCAGAGTAACTCCTAACCGCAGAAGTTGCCAATGCAAGTTTGCAGTTAGAGTGAAAAGCAATGTGGTTAATAATTTATATCACTGTAACCCTCCAGTGGGTTTTGTTTGTTTTAGTGTCTAAACATTCATAAAAATAAGATCTGTGTTTATATGTTGGTCTCGGATTTCCTTTGTGCTGTGTTTCTTTCTTATTTAACTGTTTTGGTACTTCTAAATGTTTTGCACTTGTTCTTTTGTTAAAGTGTGACTCCTCGAAGCCACTGCTACCCATGGTTGAGCTAAGGTTTTACAAAGAGCATAACTGGACCCAAGATGGATTTGTGAGTTTATTACACATTGAGGTTGCTCAACCACAACATTATAATAAACTGCTTTCCTTACAAATGGCCTACCTTAATATACATTTAAGAACGTATGGGACCTCTGACTTGGAGTGTAGTAGCACCTGTGAGTACTGCACTTAGAATGAAACTTTCCATGAACATAAAGCGTTATGTCCGAACAAGTTATCTTAAAAACCTTGATTTCACTTTCTCACCTCCACACTATTCATTGCTTAATATAGAGTCCACAGGCTTTCAGCTTCAAAGCACTATAAACATCAGGTGTCATGAATTCAAAACTGAACGGTACTCATCCCTAGTTGCTTTTTCATGATAAAAGATGAGTATCCTTCTAGAACTTGTACTTGTTACCTAAAGCTCATACCCAGATGTGTTCAAGTGGAGAAGTCGTGGCACCAGTACATGCAGTAGCACAGCAAGGATGCCATATGCCCTGCTGCAAGCAAGGAAAAATGCTCCTTTGAATGCTATTTGTTCAATGGGCCCCTCAGGGATCTGGTCCCGAGGCATAGCACCTGCTGCACCAATGGTACCTTCACCCTTGAGTGAGCACTCTCATTTATGGAGCTTACTGCACAGAATATTCTAAGAATCATGTCAGAAGTGAATAGTGTGACAGAACCGGAGGACTTAAGGGAATATTTACAATGAAATGGCACCGCGCAGCGCCGCAAGCAATTTCCCTGCAATGAGCTGCATCATTTAGTTAAAATGCAGGGATGCGCCATAGTTACAGGAATACGCTGCACCCCTGTGCTTTACCCTGCGCCAGCACTGAAACAGCAGGTATTCGACAAAGTAGGCACCCTTGCACCACGGTGCAAGGGTGCCTGTCTTGCAGGGATGATTGTGTTTGTGCAGGAAGGGACATCAAATTATCATTAACTGCGTTTTACTCCTTCTGTATGTGCTGCACAATGCAACACTCAGAAAGAGCAAAAACTGAGGAGAAATCAAAGTATTTTTCCTCGTAGCACCACTTTAATGCCGCTCCTTGACAGGTGTGAGTTTTTGGTGCTGCCTCAGATTTACCAATCCTTGTAAATTTGGGACAGTGTCAAAAAGCCATGGGTGTTGTATGGGAACACCCACAGCAACACCCATCACATGCACCTTTAAATGCAAAATACTGCGTTAAAGAGGACCATATTTACAAGACTGTGTAAAGCCACGCAAAGTGGCTTTGTGTGGCCTTGTAAATATGGACCTGCACACAGCACCATTGGAGCATTAAAAATACTTACGTTCCATTGTCGCTAAGGGCTTGTAAATATGCCCCTTAGCTCGCATACACAAGCTATTACTTACACTAACATTGGGACTACGAACTGCAGCTCAGCAAGATCTCAGCTCCAGGATGTCTGCTGCCAAGCTAAAATCTGCACGCAACAAAGAACATGCGGGAACTGTTATGATTGGCAGTCTTTGCATTTTCTCTTTCAGGCTAGGTACACAAGCTTCTGTCAAATTGCAAACCAGGATAGGACATAGGGAAGTTACTCTTTCTGTACCTTGATTTCTGATAGGACATAAGAGCGTATGAGTGACACATGTGAGAGAAGGAAAGTAGTGTGTTGGAGCCTCAGGGTAGTGCATTGTCTCTTTCCAGTGTAGGGTGTTAGACCTGTCATGCATGTTGTAGTTACCCCCAATTTTTTGCTTTCAGATCTCCTTTTTGGCTGACATCATTTTTGCTGTCATTGGGACTCTGCACACTTTACCACTTTTGGCCAGTGCTGAAATGCTTGTGATCTTTCCCTCAAACATGGTAGCATTGGCTTATACCCAAGTGGCATTTTTAATTTACATATAGGTCCCTGGTAAAGTGCACTACATCTGCCCAGGGCTTGTGAATTAATTGCTACTAATTGTGCCAACCACTTAAGTAGCATTTAAACATGTGTCAGGCGTGCCTTTCCAGAGTCTGTATGTGTAGTTAACCTGCCATGTTGACCTGGCAAAGTAAACCTTTTTCCAGGCCCCAAAGATATATAGGTCACCCTTAGGGTAGGCCCTGTACAGCCCAGAGGGCAGGGTGCAATATATTTAAAGAGTAGGAGATGTACTAATAGGTTTTACATGTCCTGGTAGTGAAAAACTCTTACATACATTTTTCAGTACGGCAAGGCCTATCTCTCCAAAATGGATACCAGTGAATTTGGCTATTATATTTTATAAGTGTAATTTCTAAATGGGAAGGGATAACCAGTTCATGTTTAGAGTCTCTAGAATCACAATTTCAAATCCTACAGCCTCGACAATCTGGCTAGACTCCGCATCACAGTCTTTCAGCTTTTTGAAATTCACGCATTTCCCCAACTGCGCACCAAATCCCCGATGCTAGAGTTTGCTTCACAAGCCCCGTTGACGGGATTCTCAATGACGATGCAGGCTCTCACATCACAGCCTTTCTGCATTTTGGAACTGACAAATCACATTGGCTGCATGACGCATCTTTGACACGGATCCTTGCAAACCAAGATTTAAGGTACTTTGTTCAGTTGGCCTAACTTGGACCCTTTGGGAAAGCCATGCTCCATCACAGTTGGCCTGAACTTATAACTTTGTCCTGGTCCGGCACCAGCAGATGTCCACAGTTGTCACTTTGTGCTCTTTGGAGCGTTTTGACCTAAACCCTTCAAACTGAATGTGAAAGGCTGGCTCAGTATGCGGTGTGCACTTATGTAAGTGGACACCCTGCACTGATCCAGACAAGGCTTATGATGATTTTAGTGGTCTTAGACAAACTTAGCAAGCTCTCTAAGTGGAAAATATGGCAGGGAGCCTTCAGGCTTATGTGTCAGTTATTTTAAAGTTGCACCATTTTCCAAATATATACAATCAAATTGTTTCATATTAAGTCCATATTGAAGAGATGATTGAAATTCCTTCTTTAGTGCTTTTATTTCTCTTTATATTTATGCCACAGCCACTGCGTTTCGTTCTGCGAACAGAACTTCTTCAAGGCATTCGTAAATTTCTCGAAGTGAATATATAATATAGCGCTTTGAGGCAATAGTTTTCCTCTTTGAGATAAATATTAATGTTGTACTTCTATATCTTGCACGAAGATCTTGACGTCTTAAGGCAAGAATCAGTAGGTATGATGTTATGATATAATAATCAATTGAAATTCTCCAGTCCGTATCTTATATCGGACCCAATGCACACCTTACCTTGCCAACAATTTGATTGATATATTTGGAAAGTGGTACAACTTTATTATAATTGAAACACAAGATTGGCCCTGATGGAAAGGGCGGTGCCCTTGGACAGAGGACATTTTTGAAGTTGGCACACAGAATTACCTTGTGTTTCGTAAAATAGTGGTATATCTCCTGAGGTTGGTGCCTATCATAGGCAAGTTAGTCCACTGTCCAGTTCATGTGTTTATCAGCCTTCAGACTTAGTCCAGAAGGACTGTAAAGCAGCTAGCTTGACCACAACATAATCTTATAGGTATCAAATAAGTGAAAAAGAACCACACAGTGTATTTATAAAAATATTTTATTTATTATAAGACACTCACTAGCACATGCAGATATCTCCTAGCCTGAGATATACACAATGCACCCAATACTTTTCAATAGAAACAGGTAAGTAGCACAGAATATACTGGGGTCCCCAGGGGGAGACCAAACCATATACTAAAATTGTGGTATGGAAACCACGACTAGAATCCAGACGGTTATCAGAAGTAGAAGTGCCGGGGACCCAAGGAACCACCCAAGGTGAGTTTCTAGGAGCCCCACAGAGGTTGTGTGCAGAGAAGGAACACAACTGCGTTCATGGTACAAATCAATGTGTAAGTCGCAACTGCAATTTTAAAGAAAGAGGTCCCTTCCCAGTGGACCCTGAAGAAACCCTTTGGAAGACAAAAAGTTGGAGAGCCGCCCCACCTGTGGATACCTTAGGAACCAGGTTACCTGCACCAGGGAAGTTGGCAGCATAGGTGTGAAGTGGCGTCGGAAACTGCAGTTGAACGCAATGGAGGACTTCAGAAGATACCACTGCTGGGGAAGGTGAAAGTGTCCAATAGAACCAAAAGGTGGATTCAGGATTTGAAGAGCCTGCAAGCAGAGGGGACAGAGTCTATGTCACTCAGTAGTGACCAGGAGGCACAGAAGACGAATGCCCACCAATGTCTCGTGTTGCAGGAGTGCTGACGGTGACCTTGAAACTGCAGCAGTGTGGACTAGGCAATGCTTTGGTAAACCAGGAGCGGTATATGAGCTGTCCCAGGTCAGATGTCAAGAGTTGAAGGCTCGGTGTCCGGCAGGAGCACCAACAAGCCTTGGAACTGCAGCCAAAGAGGAAGTTGAAGAAGGTGCAATGTCAGGACCAGCAAGGTTCAGGAGACTCACAACAAGCAGGGGAGTCAGGGCAGGCCCGAGCAATCAGGGGAGCCCAAAAGAATTCAAAGGTGACCGTCAAGAGGACCCACAGGCTGGAGGCACTGGAGTCGCAGAGGACTTTGAGCAGGTCACCAAAGATGGAGGCCCACAGTGCAAGTGATGCAGTGAGGACAAAGATCCTGGTCACTGGAGATGCTTGATGCTGGGGCTACTTGGAGCCCAAAGATCTTGGTGGAAAGAAGCCAACAAGCCTTTGCAACTGCAAGTCAATGCGGTGCACAGCGGTTCGGTTCCTGCGGCTCCAAAAAGGAATACCGGCCTCAAACTTGGTGAGAGGACACGGCAGGCCTCAAGGGATTTGAAGAACCACAACCTGTGTTGCTGAGCCTTTCGGAGTCCATGGGAGCCTAGGTTCAGCAGACTGGTCTGCTGTTGCAGTTGCTGTGCCTGCAGATGCAGAGAAGTGACTCCTTCACTTCAAGGCAGATTCCTTCAGGTGTCTTGGATGCCCACAGGGTAACCTGCCTAAGCTTGCTGGTTGACAAGTAGAGAGCTTGGGTAGTTCTCCCACTTTCAGCAGGGGGGACACATGTGTGACCTGTCAGCCTTATGGTGGTCTTCCCACCAACATTTTTCCTTCCTCCTCCATTTTTTCTGATTTTGTCTTTGCTGGCATTAGGACTCTGCAAACATTACCACTGTTAACCAGTGCTAAAGTGCATGTGCTCACTCCATAAAACATTTTAATATTGGCTAATCCCCATTCGGCACCCTCATTGTATTTATAGGTCCCAAGTAAAGTGGTCCTACATGTACCCAGGGCCTACAAGTGGGCCTGCAGCACTGATTGGGCCACCCACTTAAGGAGCCCTTTAAACATATCTCAGGTCTACCATTGCAGAACCTGTATTGGCAGTTTTATACTGCTTTGAACAGGCAAAATAAAGGAATCACTTTTTGAGGACGGGACAAGCACTGAATGGTTTTAAAATCTCTGGCACTTACCCCTGAAGAAAGGCTCTGGTAGCCTGAAATGCATTGGGTTTTTAATAAACACTGCCTTGGACGAATCATGCATTATTACGTGTTTTTGTAAGAGGTCCGGATGGGCACAACATGAACATGAGAAGCTTTTGAAAATGGCATAATATTCCTATGTGTGGATTGAACTAGAACTAAGTTACAAAAGAATGTTTGAAATGGAGTACATGGAATACACGGAGTTAAGCGGTTGAAGAAATAAGCAGGAGCTAAATTCGCGCATTCAGCAGTGCACCTGGAATTGGGGTGTCATACCGCCCCATATTATGGATATGTTCTAAGACGTGTCATTGGGGCAAGGCATTTTTCCAGTGTGCACGCACTTTTGGAGGATGAATGGATAAATATGGATAAACTTTGGATGAAAAACGGTGTGCATCCCAAAACTCAAATGGATTTCTCAAAATAAAGATTTGCCAGGCACAACAACCTCTTTTAAATTCATTTTAGTCACCTCTACGGTATACCCTGGACAGCTCAGAGGGCAGGGTGCAATATATTTAAAAAGTAGGGCATGTACTTTTAAGTTTTACATGCCGTGGTAGTGGAAAACTCTTAAATTCGTTTTTCACTACTGCAAGGCCTATCGCTTCAATAGGACAACATTGGAATTGGCCTATTACATTTTATAGGTGTAATATCCAATTGGAAAGGGATAATTAGTTAATATTCGGTGTCTCTGGAATCATAATTTAAAATCCTAACTAATGGTGAAGTAGGATTTTAAATTGCAATTCTATAAATGCCATTTTTAGGAAGTTGACATTTTCTTGCCTTAGCCTTTCAGTGCCTGTAGCCTATCTCTGGTCACATGACTGGGTTTAGCTGACAGTTGAGCTTTGTGTATTCTCCCTAGCCAGCCTCACACAATAGGGAGCTTAGATATGCCTGGATGGGTCATCACTGGCAGAATGAGAGGGATGAGCTGGGCACAGCCCCACTTACACCTGAAAAGGCTGCATCCTGTCTCCAAACAAAGGCTGCATACACCCTGGAGTCAGTCTAGAACTGGGGAAGGAAAGATGCCTGGCGACTTCAAAGGGAAACCTCTAGAAGCTTATTGCAGCCACCTTGTATAGCTTAGTAAATCTAGAGTAACTCAAGGCAGCTCAAGTCACTGCTTTGCATTACTCTCAGTTGAGTAGGCTTTCTATGGGCAGAGCATAGGTGTTTCCACGCATCCACACATGGGTTTTGGCTCATTTCTAGATTCACTGAGAATAGTAGACCTGGGAATGTGTCTAAATGATATGCCATCTCAACAGAGGTGTAACAAGGAAAAATATCCTTTATTTATTCTCGTTATTTCCTCTTTTCACGTGTGCTGTATACTGCACCACGCATAGAAAGAAGAAGAAAATTCTTCTGAGAATTGTTCTTGTGTGGGAAGGTGCCTCTCTCTTTACAAAAAGAAACCTTCCTGTAACGCAAGCACTTTTGCACCATGGTGAAAGAGTGCATGTGCTGGCGCACAGCAGCCCAGAGAAAGAGGAAGAATGAACCATAATTCAATAGCTACTGTGTATTCCTGCTCTGTCTACTCGAAGCAGTGCAGCAATAAGTGTCACCTGAAAGTGGATCAAATTGGTTATTTACCCTTCTCGAGTTATATATCCCTTCCTCTTTTCTCTGACCTCCTATTTAATTTTGAACATTAATTGTATTCAAATTTACTTTTAAATTTAGGATTCATAAAGTATTTAGAGTATGCAATTAAAACTTAAAAGTGCAAAATATATACTGTATGCAGATTGCTGAAGATTTTTTACTGTCATAACGATGGGCTGATAACGGCGAGAATGGCAGGTCCCACGGAAGTTCTATGGAAGATGTTAGTGGCAGTGCTGTCAACACCATGAAGTCCTACCTTTCCCCAAACTCTTTGTACTTCCTATAATAACCCTGACTGCTGAAATGAGCACTGCCAAGTTGACTAAATACTCACATTTTTACCAGGGGGCTACAAAAGAGATTTTGAAATTCAAAATCATAGCTTTCAAGTAAGGGGAAAAAACTCTACAACTTTAGACTTTTTTTACATGGACATTGCTCAGACATAGGGTTAGCACTGACGTGTAGACTAAGAAAACTATAAAAGTCACAGGAGCAGATTTACATGCCCCTTGCGCCACGTTTGCGTCACTTTTCCCCATGTTAAAAATGATGCAAAAGTGGCTCAAGGGCCTTGTAAATATGGCCGCCAGTTTCCCCTTGCACGTGCTTGTTAGTATTGAAGACCCTATTTTTTTTGTAAAACTATTCATACCATAGGTGTATGCATCCAGCCTTCATGAATCTTCCATTTATTGAACAAAGCTGTTCCCAAATGTACGACGGCCTTGCACGATTGGATAGGGCTAAAACAAGAGGATGGTGCTAAAAACGATGCACTCGGTCCAAATCACAAATCTATTGCACAAATAAGGTAATAGCAGGAGTAAATGTGTTTTCCTTGTGGAGTGGCGCGGCATTACTAACATACTTAATAGGAGTGGTAGTGAACGGGGTTCTTCGCGAGGTAAAGTGTTATCCCAATAAAAGAAAAGAAAAAAGGTTGGAAGTGGGGATAGACTTTTGTGCATGACCCCCTCTATGCAGAGGTATACCATGCACCTGTTACATTTCTATATGCATTAAGGCTATACATTTGAGTACCGTCTAATTGTCAGACTCCCAGGAGTACTCCTGGAATTGTCAGGGTATTTCTCACATCAATTTACTCCTAATGTAAATTGAACTTTACAGCAGTACATTGCTTTCTTTTTCCATGCAGGGTTGGTAACTCTAGCCTCCTTTCACTGTAATATGGGTCATAGCTCTCTCTAAACCTTATACAATGATTGATGAATTATTTATAAATTGCAATTTAGATCGCTTTATGGTTTCTTGATGATAAACCTAAATAAGACCAGGAATGCAGAGATACGTGAGACACATGAACCTCAAAAGACTCGAGCAGGAAAGCTGTGAATGCTTCCCTGTGTATCGTGTAATTGGGAATTTGTCTTAAAACAAGGGGAGCTCTGGAAGAATGATAATGAAATCTGCGACCTCCAGAACAAAGCATCTGGGAATCTACAGCACCAATCGGCCAGTTGATGTAACTATCACCCCTGTGCTCCTTTTAATGCACATCCCAATGTGCCCTCCAGCACAGGATTCTTACTGTACCCCAGGGTGTCTGCGTATGTGTTGCTCTTCTTGCATGGGCAGCCTGGTTGTCTGTATATCTATAGATATGTCTCTATGGCTACTCATTGATGTGAGTGTAGGGTATGCATATGTCTATTTGTCTGGTTGCATGGTGCTTCTGTAGTTCTTGGTTAGTGTGAACAGGTAACTGTGGGTGCATTTTTGTGGATATGTCAGATGTACATGTGAAAATGTGAATAGAGTACTGTATGCTCCGATTCATGTTATATACATACTTACATGCTTTTCACAATCAATGTTAAAATGTTTTCTTATTGCAGGCTCTTTCCCGAAAATGGTGATGTTATAAACTTTGCTTCCTGGTTTATGTTTGCCTTCCCCAACATGATGATGATGCTGACACTAGCCTGGCTGTGGCTCCAATTTTCTTTCTTGGGATTTAAGTAAGTATATCTTCTAGGGATTGCAACATCTGACTCCAGCCGTGTCAGGCTCGTGTCTTCTTTGCTATGATGCTTGACTGGCGTGTTTGTTTTCAGATATTTAGAATGGAGTGGGATTGTGCAAGCCTGACATCTTCTGCCCACAGATAGCTTTGGTCTACCCCATACCTCTCACAAAATCAACATTTAGTGCTCCAGGGAAGTGAGTATGGAGTTATGGTAGTCCTGTGCATACATTTATAATCCAGATTCATTAGTAACAATTAATACTTTGGATATCTGGGACCAGAATTGGAGACCCACCTGTAGGCCCCCCTCTGCACCTGCTCCTCATTTAGTGCACTCTATAACAGCACTTCTGCAGAACCTACCATTGGGGCATCCCTTTGTTGTCCCAATGCTAATGGTGTTGGAGAGACTGCTTATGTTAGGGCAATTCATCTAATGTCATCTATGCCAGAAAATCTTGTATGGAACCACTATTGAAACTGTGGAAAAAATTCAGATAGAAAAACATGTGACTGTACACCCACCCTTCCCCCTGCACTGGGACACCACAACAGGCAATTGAAGAACTTTGGTTTTCTGAGTCCTTGCGATGGATCTCTGCTTTGTGGGTTTATCGCCAAGAAGTACCTGGTGGCACATGCAATTCATGCATGCATTCAGTGGTACAGGGGACTAGAGAAGTAGTCCCCTTTGTGGCAGATGTCTCTCAATCTAGCAGCCTGGCTGCCATTAGGAAACTGGTAGTTTGAGAAATAAAATATATGATCAGCATGTAACAATCAGCATTACTCTGAAATTGGTCTGCAGTGAGATGGAACAGTATGTTGTAAGAGTGTCTAATCCCATTTATTAGAGTTGTATGTGCTATCCTGACTGTGAGAAATCCTGGCTGAAGGGTCTTAGGACAATCAGAAGTTACTGCACCCCAGCTGTAACAAACTGGGTCTTTTGCCTATGGCTCCCAGGCGCCCATACTGCAGAATACCGAAGTGGGGACCAGGCACCCCTATTAGCACTTGAGTCTGAGTGTGCTGAGGCACAGATGTCCAAAGCTTACTAAGAGAGGTGTTATGAGCTGGAAACTCAAAACTCAACAAATAACACTCAATAAATCAATGTCCAGTCAGTGAGTAATCGTTCAAAACAAAAAGAACTTCTATACATGCAAAAGTTAATATTAAGCACAAAATTACAGAAATTGTGACAAACAGAAATGGAAACACTTTCTAAGGGCCTCACAAAATACAGGAGGCGCACAGTAAACAAAGGTCATATTAATAAACCTCTATGTGTAGACTAGACTCCCTGGCCCTGATGCACCTTCGTTGGCTTGTACGTCAGCAGCTCCTAGTCCTAAAAACCACAATATTCCCATTTATTCACCCACTATGAAAGATTAAAAAAAAGATGCACTGGTTTATCACAGGTTGGCACCACACATTCATCAGTTAAAAATATAAATTTCAACAAAAAACATTTGGATGCACCACAAATATATATCTAGTCTGACTTTTCCCTATTCGCAAGCTATTTCTTTGGGCTTTGTCATATTTCTAACAGTAGACAGTACAAAATTGTAATAATTTCACTAAAACTCTCATTTCTATTATTAAACTAGACTGTGTAGTAATCCCAGAGAACACAGAAATCCAAAGGGTCCATGTAGCCATGTCACCACATGAGTACTTGAACCACTGAGACACTTCTCCCAGGGTCATGAACATTTTGAATGGGGAGACTTTGGGCGGCACAGTTTTCAAAATGAAGTGAACTCTTATGAGGTTCTAGGGGTGTTCGCGCTGCTCCTGGCAGTCCCAAGAGTGTTAAGACTATGTTTTTGGTGGACCCTTGTCCTTTTAGGGCACCATAAATCACAATATGAATACTTTGAAAACAGACAGTTGGGTTTATGGGACACCCCTTAGGGCCCTCTGTTATTTTTGATGCAACATGTTCCTTAAGGTATTTTGCTGGTGAATAACCTTGAAAGTGAGCACACACTTTTACAGACAGTGTGGCAATCTCCAGGAGAAATGAGGTGTTATGATTCATTTTCCTTACTTCCTCCTCTGGTGCTGGCCAGGAGAGCCAAGTGCATTGCTGCTTCCTCACTGCCACTGGATTTCCATCACCCATATACACAAGAATTGACATCACTGAATTACAACTATTCATCTGTGCTAGTGATTTTACTTGATCTCCCATCATTAATCTGCACCGGAAGTGACATCATTGGATCTCCCATCATCCATCTAAACAGGGAGCGATATCACTTCATTTCCCATCATCCCTCTGTGCAGGAAGGTACATCAATGGGTTCCATCCAAAAATCATCTTTCATGGAAGAAGCCAGTCAAGGATACTTCATTTCCCATCATCCATCTGCACAGGAAGTGACATCACTAGATTTAACCTTGTCCATCTGCACAAGAAGTAATATTATTGACTATCCCATCATTCAGCAGCACTGTAAATTACATAAATGGTTCCCTGCCCAAAATCATGTTTAAAAGACAAAGCCAGGCTAGCAGGCTTAATTTCGTATCATCAATCTGCATAGAAAGTGACACCAATGGTTTCCCACCAGAACTATATTTAAAAGAAGAACAAAACAGTACCCATGCACACTCTAGTAATATACAAACAGCAATGTCAGTGTCGACATGAGAAGCAAAGGAGACAAAGCCTGTATACAACAGCATAAATTGTATTCAAGAGTCAAACGTTGTTGTATGGTGTCTTTAATGTTCATAACATGAGAACCAGCCTACACGTGTTTCGTCGCATGTGGGACAATCTTCCAGCGACTCTTCAGGGCTGTCTACAAGTAGATAGTCGTGATAAAGTCACTCTGTTGGTGATAATTCCGACCCGACAGGGCCATGGACTACTGGAAAGACGTCGAGGGATACCCGCAATATAACAACCGTTCTCTGGTAATAAATCAGGTTGAGTCAAGGGGGCATATTACCAAGCAATAGCGATAATTATCGCTATTGCTTGGTTAGAGACAAAAATTTACCGCTGAGCTGCGGCGATTTTTACCGCAAATAAACCTTGGTATTACCAAGGTTTATCGCAAATGCGATAAAAATCGCCGCAAAGCATGAATATAGCTGAAAAGTCAGCGATATTCATGCATTACCGAGCTAATGCTCTTAGCCATGTTATCCACCTCCCATTGGATAACATGGCTAAGAACTGCTCAGGGCAGGTGTTAGCTTTTGGAGATATTCGCGCTTAGCGCGAATATCTCCAAAAGTTGGTAATAGGAGATAGCGATGTTAGCAACAGTTTTCAGTCGCTAACATCTTGGCACGCCCACTTTGCATATCATTAGTGATAAATATCACTGACATGCAAAGTGGGGCCCAGGATAGTCGCTATCTCCTACTAGCTGTCGCTAACTGGTGTTAGCGACAGCTAGGTAATAAGGAGATAATTTTATCTCCGCTTTCTTGGCTTTTAAAGCCAAAAAAGCGGAGATAAACCCCCTTGATAATATGCCCCAAGGTTTTTGAGACACTTCAAGGTGTAACGGTTCAAAGAATGTCGATCTAATGTATCAACATCCAGTGAGTCCACGTGGTGCTGTATACGGTTACATATTCAACAAGGTATTGTGTAGACAGGCGGGTGCGTCGGAGAACTGCCTCTCGTTCCTAGTGCCAGGTGCGGTCGCCAAGTGCATTGCTGCTTCCTCACTGCCACTGGATTTCCATCACCCATATACACAAGAAGTGACATCACTGAATTCCAACTATTCATCTGTGCTAGTGACTTTACTTGATCTCCCATCATTAATCTGCACCGGAAGTGACATCATTGGATCTCCCATCATCCATCTAAACAGGGAGCGATATCACTTTATTTCTCATCATCCCTCTGTGCAGGAAGGTACATCACTGGGTTCCATTCAAAAATCATCTTTCATCGAAGAAGCCAGTCAAGGAGACTTAATTTCCCATCATCCATCTGCACAGGAAGTGACATCACTAGATTTAACCTTGTCCATCTGCACAAGAAGTAATATTATTGACTATCCCATCATCCAGCAGCACTGTATTTACATAACTGGTTCCCTGCCAAAAATCATGTTTAGAAGACAAAGGCAGGCTAGCAGGCTTAATTTCCTATCATCCATCTGCACAGGAAGTGCCACCAATGGTTTCCCACCAGAACCATATTTAAAAGAAGAACCCAGTCAAGAGAACTTCATTTCTCATCATCCTTCTGCATAAGAAGTGATATCACTGTATTTCCCACCATCCATCTGCACAGAAAGAGACATCACTTCCTGGCTACTCTCTGCGTCTGTCAACTGTTCAGGTCTTACCATTGCCCTGTTTTCCCAGCAAAGGGCAGACACACAAGAAAGCTGCCTGTTAGGCCATGTTGCGACCAGACCTTGGGCCAGAACCCATGTTCCACTGTATCTCACAAGGTAAGATATAATCATGTGTCTCACCATCACCCTATTCTGCCAATCTCCACAATAACATCAACACCTAAGCACCCCAAACACTCACATAGCAATTGCACAACACACAGATCTATCCTCGTAAACATCCCACTAACTACCACACATCCTCTGACTGCAGAACACACATTTCAACTCATGAACATTAACGTTTGCTCTGCAGTATTCTACACACCATACATTATAAGCTTCATTATCTTTCTCAAACCTAATGCTGACTTCATCACAGAAATGTGCTTCACACCCACATCTTAAACATCCTGCTTCCATAGGCTACAGCATCCATTGTGTTGGCCATGCAGGTAAGAAAGGAGGAGGCCATTCACAAGTCCTACCGTTCCTATACCCGCAGCAAGCAATTAACACTCAACTACATGTAGCTGCTAGCATGCCATTTCCCACTCGTGATGGGCTAATAGAACCCGATTGTATCCATAGGATAACTGATGTATTCCAACGCTGTTCAAATAATACATTCAATGAAACACAAAAAGAGGAGAAATGGAAAAAGCACACAGCAAACTAATTATATATGAAAAACACTTGCATTTGAAAAATCATGGGGATATACAGAATGTAAAAAGTTATGAAAAGCTGTACATATACATTAACAGGTCAATTCACAACATCTCATCAACTCCGTTAATCAGTGAAGAAGACCCAATTCATAGATGTAAAAAGGTTTCTTTCAATGCATAAATGCTGAGGAGATGATGTTTTTAGTCGACGTTTCGGTCTTCCTTGTTGTCATCTATGAGACCATCATCAGGACTAGTGTTTTTCAAAAAGAAAGCCCCTTGAAAGGAACTGGGCACAAATGCCGATGGTCTTCGAACTGGAAATTATTCTCTCGAGTCCAGAAGATCTGAAGTGTTAATACTGAACACTCAGTACTACAAATATTTTTGGTTCCGACGATAACCTCCAGGAGTGAAAAAGCTCTTCTCTTGCTGCCGGAATCTCACTTACCTGTTTTGTTTAAGAGCAGCAGAACAGTAAACCCCTCTTATTGCCTGCCCTACCCAAGCAATCAGCTCTTAAGCCATTTTCAGGGAAGCAGTGCATCCATCAGGCATCTGTAATACCCAATCCTAGGGCACCCACAGCCAGTACCAGTAAACAGAACTAGAAGGGGAACCCTTTCTCTCACGGTCCCCACCCTCTACTGGCCCCAAGAAGGAGGTGGAAAGCTGATTCCACTAATTCTGGAGACAGAAGAAGTGCAAGTCCAGACAGCAGTTTCTTTATGTTCAGGGTCCATTCTTCTTATCTTTCTCCTGTGCTTCTCTAAGGTTGTTTCCTGAAGAGTTGTTTAAACATGGAGATAGAGAGCTTGCTGGGTAGTTTGAACATGGCAGCTTGAATGGACGTTTGGAAAGACCTCTCCTCTTTTCTGAGCTTGGCTTCTCTCTTCTAGGTCTGATCTCCTACCTCCCAGACTTCAGAGAAACCACTCTCTAGTGACTGGAGCCAGGGTTGCTTTGGGAAATACATCCAGTTTAAAAATGCATAACATATGTGTGAGGAATTGGGTTGTTGGGTGAGTGGGTTAAAACTCTACTCAACAACAGCCACAATCCTTGTCAGAGTGAGCCACAAAACGTCACTTAATTACCCTGTGCTTCACCCTGTTATAGCTTGGCACAAAAGCAGCCAGGCTTAACTTAGAGCAAAGTGTAAAGTAATATGCAATACAAAAACAGCAATAAAGTGAGAACAGTAAAATATCACACCAATTAAAAAAAAACAGATTATAATTTAATAAACAATTTGGGACCAAAATTACAAAAATCCAATTAGTAGAACTCGAGTCATTGCATTTTAAAGGTTTAGATAAAAGTGACGCCAAAAGGCGATAAGCACCACCTGAGGGCATCTGGTTGCGCTGTACGGGGCAAAGTCACAAGTTGAAGCCTACAGCGAGGAAGTGCAGGTCTGGCCTACGACCAAGTTTGACCCATTGAGAATTGTACCTTATGTCCTTGGTCCACACTCTGCATGGCGTTGCTTTCCTGCAGGGCTTTGCGTCACTCTGTGTCAGTTCTGATGAAGCTTGTAGCTGTGCTGCAATGCCTGCGGTGCTTTGCGCCACTCTGCATTGGTTCTGAAGAAGCTTGTTGCAGTGGGGCGAGGCTTTGCTGGGCATTGCGTTGCTCGGTGTCAGTTCCCCTGCAGCTTGTAGCTGTGTGGTGAGGCTTTGTGGTGCTTTACGTTGCTCATCATTGGTTCGGATGAAGCTTGCAGTTGTGTGTTTATGCTTTGCATTGCTTCTCGATGGATTAGAATGGAGCCTTTGTTCGGGCCAGGAGGAGCTCTCTATGGTGCCAGCCAAGGGGCTCTAGGGAATCAGAAACACACTCCAGCAGAGGTCAGCGAGGCTTGTGCAAGTCCAGTTGTAGGTTCAGTCCAGCAGGTCTGCTTGGCAGTGCAGGGAAGCCTCCTAAATGTGTTAGGTCCATGTAGCTCAGACAGGAGGTCAGCCAACTGACCCTTGAAGTCACTCAGTCTGGGAAAAGGGAGGAGGTCCGGTCTTCCTTCTCAGAGAGCAGGGCAGGCCTCAAAAGTCAGCGATATTCATGCATTACCGAGCTAATGCTCTTAGCCATGTTATCCACCTCCCATTGGATAACATGGCTAAGAACTGCTAAGGGGCAGGTGTTAGCTTTTGGAGATATTCACTCTTAGCGCGAATATCTCCAAAAGTTGGTCATAGGAGATAGCGATGTTAGCGACTGTTTCCAGTCGCTAACATCTTGGCACGCCCACTTTGCATGTCATTAGTGATAAATATCACTGACATGCAAAGCGGGGCCCAAGATGGTCGCTATCTCCTACTAGCTGTCGTTAACTGGTGTTAGCAACAGCTAGGTAATAGGGAGATCATTTTATCTCCGCTTTCTTGGCTTTTAAAGCCAAAAAAGCGGAGATAAACCCCCTTGATAATATGCCTCCTAGTCCACCTTTGTGATGCTATCTGGGAGGAGTATACAAAGGTCAACTGCACCTAGTCATGTGACCGAGGATACAGAATGCAGGCAGCAAAAGGGCAGGACAAGAAAATTCCAACTTTCTAAAAGGGGCATTTTCCAAAATGTGACTTAAAATTGGACTTTAGAATTAAAAAGGATTTTAAATTCCAATTCTTTAGAGACCAAACTTTCCTACCTGCTAGCACTTATTAAATGTAATAAGGCAAACCAATGTTATCCTATGAGACAGGTATGCATTGCAGTAGTGACCAACACATTTAAGATTTTTGACAACCTGGATGTGTGACACTTAAAAGTGCATGTCCAACTTTTATAATACTCTGCCCCCTGCCCTAAAGGCTGTTTAGTGCCTACCTTGCGGTTTACTAATATGCATTAAAAAGGAAGGCTGAGGCCTGGAAAAAGGATTATTTTGCTAGGTTGATATGTCAGTTGAAAACTGCACATACAAGATGCTGTGGCAAGCCTGAGACATGTTTTAAAAGACTACTTAAGTGGGTGGCACAATAAGTGCTGCAGGCTCACTAGTTGCATTTAATTTACAGGATTGGGTACATGTAGTACCACTTTATTAGGGACTTAAAAGTCAATTAGATGGTCCAATTGGGTGTAAGCCTATGTTACCTTGTTTAAATGAGCGAGCACAAGCACTTTAGCACTGGTTGACAGTGGTAAAGTGCTCAGAGTCCCGTACAGTGGCCCATGCAGGTAAGAGCAGTGAGGCCGTGTTTGAACACGAAGAAAAATTAAATAAATAATTATTGTTCCCTCGTGGTCGCATGTCGAAATCCCCCCACCTGTCCCCACCGCTCTTACCTGCACGGGCTGCAGCTGCAGAGTCCTAAAGCGGAGGGGCAGAGGCAAAAAGCATGGTGTGATCCTGCAGAGAAGGCCAGGTCAAACAAGATGCATATAGAAAAAAGTAGCTGTGGATTTGCATCTGGGGCCCAGATTTTGGATGGAAAGACACATCAATTGTCTTCCCACCTCATGACAATGAAAAGGTGTATGCATACTTTAGCCGAAGTCTACAAATCGGTTTTAACAGTTTAGAATTTAGCCAAAATGAAAGGGGGCATTGCTTTTTCGATTACACTTGGATTATAAGGTCAGAGCAGTCTATAACAAATGTTCACCTTACAGATAACAAAAGATGATTAGACGCCAATCTTGATTGACAACAGTATTCCTCATTCCACCTACACACCTGGGCACACGTGTGTGAATGTTTTCATGCGCAACTTGTGCACAGCGTCCCACCTCGGGTGTGCAACAACAGACCTTATTTTAAAAAGTTTGCACTGATTGGTAAAGCTCAAAACCATTTCCAACAATAGCTTAGAGCGAGTAAATCTCCCACAGGGAGACCCAACACACTGCAGAGGTCCAAAAACCAGAGAATCAAAAGCAAGGAGAATGTGTGATTTAATGACTCACAGCCCAATTTCTCACAATGATCCTGTATTGTAATTGATCGAAGTATCTATTTTTGAAATCGTAAGACCATTCTTTGCCTTCAACTTTGTTTTTTCTATACTATGTTTATATGTTTTGTATATATGCTTTGTCTGGAATATAAATAACAATAAAATATAGGCACAATAATAGATACAATATATAACCACCTGAATTCTCAATGAAAATGTATTATGACATTATATCAGCAATTTAGTAATTTATGAAAAATGTGTGGCCAATGTTAGGTTTAAATACAGTGCCCGGCATCAGGCAGCTCCTATGTGGATTCAGAAAGCATGGGTACCCATGGCACTTGGGAAAAATTCAATGCATTGGGGTGTAAATACAGCAGACAAATTGCACAATGTAGGAAAACGGGCCTAACCCCCATTAAGGGGCATGTGTTTTTATTCCCCAGATTTTTTTAAACAAGTCCGATTAAGGCATTTTGCGGTTCTTAATAATAGCAAAGTAGCATATTATCAAGGGGGTTTATCTCCGCTTTTTTGGCTTTAAAAGCCAAGAAAGCAAAGATAAAATTATCTCCCTATTAACCAGTCGCTAACATCGCTATCTCCTATTACCAACTTTTGGAGATATTCGCGCTAAGCGCGAATATCTCCAAAAGCTAACACCTGCCCCTGAGCAGTTCTTAGCCATGTTATCCAATGGGAGATGGATAACATGGCTAAGAGCATTAGCTCGGTAATGCATGAATATTGCTGACTTTTCTGCGATATTCATGCATTTCGGCCGATTTTTATGGATAAAAATCGCTGCAGCTCGGCAATAAAAATATTGCCGCTAAGCCAACATAGCGATAATTATCGCTAGTTGTTGGTAATATGCCCCAAAATTGGTTAAAAAGCCATAGGATTTCCAGGCAGTTCAGAAAGACATTTATTAAGTATTGCAGCTGAAGGGAAGTGGTTTGAAACGGAATGCGCCCAAACCATAAATATCACAAAAATAGCAAGATGCCAATGTCATGTAGTCAGTGCTTGATATATTTGCTAATACTTTTTTTTATGGTCTGGCTTGAGAGTGCAACTGTCGCCAATTATGTGAGTACCACTAGAGATGGGCTTTGACTCTGCCCACATGCTGAGAGCCAGGGGTACGTGTTTTGATTGGGCAGAAGTTGTGTGCATCCACAGAAAAAGTGCTTGCCCTCCACCAGCTGTGACATTTTTTTTATTTATCCAGCTGGCTGTGCTTGAACTTTCAGGGGCACACTTGATCTAGGATAACCATATAATCTATTGGGTTTGTCTTCTCTGGCAGCATCACAGATGGGAGGGGAGCAGTCATTAACCTACATGGATTTGGCTTGAAAGTGCTAGTGCTTGATAGTGCAACTCTCACTTGACCTTTTACCCTACACCAATATTATTCTACAGTTCTTTGCTTCCACACAAATATCTATGCTATTTACTTGTTAAGCTTGACATTACAATACAATATTCCTTTTAAAGGCAGACCTATTGACGTTGCTGATAGTTGTTCAAAATTAGGACTTATCTCCCTTTACCTTGTCCTTCCATTTATATGTCATGCAGTATGATGAAGAACTAGTTAACCTTGAGGTCTCAGACTTTAGACAGCAGACCTCAACATACTAGACAGACTTTACAGGCTTAGGAATCAGACGAACATCTTAGAATGGGCTGGCATGTATGGAAAAACCACTCCATCATGAAAGTTGGGCACTTCTCTAATGCCAATGTTGTTGTTATGACTAGTAAATATTTGAGCAGAAGGGACGTGTGATGGCTTTTGTTTAAAATGTCTTTCAGCAGCGACTCCTCTGCAAATCCTTGTTTATTATCATTTTGATCTTGGAGCTGAGGCATGGGGGCGGGGCCAGGGGCATGACAGGTTGGTGGAGGAGTGTTTGCACTGCTATTCAGTGCTCTTGACGGTCTGACAGGTAGTCTGACGATGGCCAAACCGTCCTGCGCACTGAAGCTATCTCCAAACCTGAGCGGCATTGCAAAGTTGGAGAGAGCAGGCTCAGGCTCCCAGTCTAACTGGGATTGCAAATCATTGGCACTCAGGCCAAACTTGACACTGCTTTCAGCAGCATGAAAGCAACATCAGGATTGGCCGCAGTGGACTTTGGGTTCCTGCGTCTGCAGTGGAGAAGATCATGATACGGCATTACAGCAGGTAAGTGTTTTTTTGTATTTGTCTCATCATCTCCATCCTCCTCCACCATCCCGCCCACCACTCTATCAACACACCGGCCGCTACTGATGTCTTTAAAGACTGAACATTTTTGAGGTGCCTGTCCTTATTTCATCCTGTTTTCTTGTTCACAAAGCTTTCGACAAACGTGGGGCTGTGGGGCCCAGAAAAGCACCAAGGATAGAGCTGCGTATAATGTACTAAAGGAGGAGCACCGCAAGCTGGGACCAATCTCCTGGGCAGAGTTCAATGTCCTCATCCTCTTTGTCCTGCTGGTCGTGTTGTGGTTCACAAGGGACCCCGGATTCATCCCTGGCTGGGCCGCGCTTCTCTTCAATAGCTCACAAGAGGAGTAAGTGTCATCCAACATACTTATTCATGTACAGATGCCTCAAAAGGATCTGGAGAAGAACTTTGAAGGGTTTGGGGGCTTAAACATAACAAACAAGTTCTGAAATGTTAGCACTAGGTGAAAATCATGCATGCATGACGGGATAAAGGGCTGAATTAACAAATTTGCCGTCATGAGAGATGATGTTGACTTAAATTTGGGTAGATCCAGAAATTAGATCATGACCCTTTAGCCCTGTGGGATTCTTGGTTAGAGATTGTGGTAAAATAAAGGGACCTTTGGGCAGTCATTAAGTAAAAAGATGTGTTGAAATTAAATAGAGATTGGTCTGACTATATCCACACTAATATGACATAGCCCCGAAAAGGAAAAGAAGCGGGGGAAGTGGGAAAAAGGTCGATGAAAGTAAAATTTTGAAAATAAAGGAAGGTGTGGTGAAAAAGAAAATAGAAGAGAAAGGATAACTTTGTTGACAGATGTTCATCGGTAATGTTATTGAAGACTAATAGTAGTTCACCTAGATTAGTTGTCCTCACTTCAAAATGAATACATGCTATGCAGAGTAAGGGTGGCAAAGAAAAAGTTTGATAGTTAAAAAATAGTTCTATAATAGATGTTAAACATATCAAAAATTGCCCTACAAACCAACTGTATTTACTTTAATATTTCAGAAAAACATCTGTTGTCTAATACAATTTCTAATGTGTTATTTTTCTAAAACAACACATAGCCAGGATACACTATAACTTGTTGATGATACACTCTATTTTGCAAATTTTCTATAATAATCTGTTTCTTAGAGTAAGATATGACATTTGTCATCAATTTTTCACTGTTTAGGCGCACTAAAAAATATTTTAGATCTTAGCTTTGAGGCCAGGGGTTGCAAAGCGTGTGCCATGCATCGCAACTGTTAAACTGCGTTTTGATCGTATTACTAAGCATATAGGCCATCATTACGAGTTCGGTGGTCGAATCTGTGGTGGCTGCCCGGCCACAGGTGCAGCACCGTGTGCTGCGTTATGATGGAGCAGTCTGACTGCCACAGGATCTCTGGGGCTGGCGAGGATCAATGATCCTGCGGTGGTAGCGCAGTGGTCAGAGGCTGCAATATGCTGGCTGTGCCGCTGCAGCCCCGATAGGCATATTATGAGTAGCCTCCCTGCATTCATTTCCATGGTGGTGAGCACCCCATGGAAAGGATGGCATAGAGGCGACTCGGGGGACCCTTACAGGGCCAACTGCTGCCTCTGTGCAAGTGGGTGCGTGCAAGGAGCCACAAGTTGCGCCCCCTCATACTGCACCCTCTGGGGCAGATTTACAATAACTGGCGCATCCCCAGGGATGCACCAGTTATTGTGCGCCACAGCTCCGCCACCCATGGTGCGCCGCATTTACAATGCGACGCACCATGGGGCAAAAACGGCACGGATGTGTGATGCATCTGTGCCGTAAAGGCGGCGCATTGCTGTAGTTGCGTCGCAAGCACGACGCAGATCCAGCAATGCTCTGGGGGGCCCTATCTGACCAATGCTGCGTCAAGCCTTACGCCTGCTTCAAGCAGGCGCAGGGTTTTGATGCTGCATTGGCCTAAAAGTGCCTGCGTGACATCTTGTAGATTTCACACAGGCACTTTTGTGAGGCGCACCAGCCCTGGAACGCCCACCCTGCGCCGGAATGCCCATATGTGGCGCAGGGCTTTACAACGTGATGCATATGCCTAGATGCGTCACGTTGTAAATGGGTTGCAGGGATGTGCCATGTTTACGCCAGCGTTGCGTGACGCAACAGCGGCTTAAACTTGGCGCAAGTCTGACATAAATCTGCCCCTTTGTTCCTGCATGGCGTGGACTGCACAACTTACTGCAGTCAAAACCATGGAGGAACGTGCTGCAGCGTTCCTACAGTGGTGCCTTTCGAAGACTCTCCTATGAGCCTTAGAAAGGCTCGCTAGGACTGCCGCAGCACCATCCGCCTGACCTGGATTCCAGTTGGAATCCAGCGGGTGGTCGTACTACGGGTTTGGCGGCCCTCCCACAGAGCGCTGACATGGTGCTACGCGGGAGGACTGCCAAACTCATAATAACGCCCAGATTGTTAATATTCATACCTAGGTACAGGACAGAATAGAAAATGAAGAAAGACTGAATCATTAGATAAATGCATGCCCATGAAAGCCTCTGAGAAGAACGTGACTGTCAATCGAGGGCACTAGCAGCACAGGCTGTATGTACGGAAGACAATAATGCTTAGTGAGAGCGCTCTCTAGCTTCCCTTATTGTATTGTTACCACACTTTACCACTCAGCACATTTTAGCATTATGTATTTGCTACTAAGGCGTCAGTGCATAGCATCAGTTTTTTGCTAGCAGGTCACAAAAGGGAACAGCTAACAAGAAACCTTGCACTTTTTAAAATGGCAACTTGCCTTCCAAAAATGTCTAAAATAGCTGATGCTAGTGACAGTGATTACTAATGGTTTCTTCCCCAGGATCAGCAATGGTAGACCCCAAATTCAGCTCAAAAAGAGTCAAACAAATCATGACACACAGTTGTGATGCTTCCAATAGCATCCAAGAGGAGAGAACGAATCATGCACCTCCATTGATCTAGGATGTTAGGTTCTACTCCTTGTGGCGTCTAAGCGTAGCAGTGCTAGAGGGCCCGCAGCACTGTTGGGATGCTATTGGCAGTTTCAAAACTGTAGATATTTGAATATGACTCTTTGAGGTGCGCATATGGTGCTAACATTACTCGTCCTGTAGAAGAGCCCATTGGAAGTCCCTATCATGGGGTGGGGGGGTCGAGACATCAATTATTATGATTGTTTTTTTTGTTTGGAAAGTCTTTCAGTCAAAAGTGCCATTGTTCTGTTTTTTTATCCTGCAGTAAAACTACTAGCACTTTACATGGTAACAAACTAAGGGGCATATTATCAAGGGGGTTTATCTCCGCTTTTTTTGGATTTAAAAGCCAAGAAAGCGGAGATAAAATTATCTCCCTATTACCTAGCTGTCGCTAACACCAGTTAGTGACAGCTAGTAGGAGATAGCGACCATCTTGGGCCCCGCTTTGCATGTCAGTGATATTTATCACTAATGACATGCAAAGTGGGCGTGCCAAGATGTTAGCGACTGTAAACAGTCGCTAACATCGCTATCTCCTATTACCAACTTTTGGAGATATTCGCGCTAAGCGCGAATATCTCCAAAAGCTAACACCTGCCCTGAGCAGTTCTTAGCCATGTTATCCAATGGGAGGTGGATAACATGGCTAAGAGCATTAGCTCCGTAATGCATGAATATCGCTGACTTTTCAGCGATAATAATGCATTGCGGCCGATTTTTATCGCATTTGCGATAAACCTTGGTAATACCAAGGTTTATCTGCGATAAAAATCGCCGCAGCTCAGCGGTGAATTATTGTCTCTAATCGATCAATAGCGCGAATTATCGCTATTGCTTGGTAATATGCCCCAATGTAGCTAGTTAACAGGTAAGTAGGTGGTCTGATTCCACAAACAGGTACTATGCTGGGATCACTGAAATAATATCGACTGACAAAATATCGACTTGCCAAAATATCGTGGACAAAATATCGACAGTCAAAATATCGAGTTTGTATCTACAAACAGGTAAGTACAAAAATATCGAGTACAAAATATCGTTAACAAAAATATAGATGTAAAAAATATCGACTTTATTAAAAACAGTGTTAAATTAAATTAATATTAAATTTTAATTACTAAAATATACTTAAAACGACTTAAATTAAATTATAATAATAAAATAATAAATGAAAATAATAAAAATATTTTTTTAAAATCTTATTTGTTGACCCTGAACCCTAAAAATACCCCTTTACCCAAAAACCCAAAACTGACCCTGAACCCTAAAAATACCCCTTTACCCAAAAACCCAAAACTGACCCTGAACCCTAAAAATACCCCTTTACCCAAAAACCCAAAACTGACCCTGAACCCTAAAAATACCCCTTTACCCATGACCTGAAAACTGACCCTGAACCCTAAAAATACCCCTTTACCCATGAACTGAAAACTGACCCTGAACCCTAAAAAATACCCCTTTACCCATGACCTGAAAACTGACCCTGAACCCTAAAAATACCCCTTTACCCATGAACTGAAAACTGACCCTGAACCCTAAAAATACCCCTTTACCCATGAACTGAAAACTGACCCTGAACCCTAAAAATACCCCTTTACCCATGAACTGAAAACTGACCCTGAACCCTAAAAATGCTCCTTTACCCAAAATGTATCAATATTATTTAATTACCAATTAATTATTAATTAACAATAACAATAAAGTAAATATATTAGAACATTAGGTGTAATTATTTTAATAATTAATATTATTTTTTCAAAATTAATTACTTAAAAATAACACAAAATTATATATATAAAAAATGTACTCTAATTAATGTAATTAACTAATTACAATTAATTAATTAACAATTATTTACTAATACAAAATATATTCAAAATTATATTAATTAATTAACTAATTAATATTAATTAATTATCAATTAATTATTAATTAAAAATATTAACAAACATATATTAATTAATTAATTATTATTAAATTACTTCCCACCCTATTCCCCTATAAACCCACAACCCGCTACAGAATTACATTACGCAATTATTATCAAAACAAAATTCATGTAATAAAATATTTTATAACATTAATACACACTATTCACACATATTATTACATAAAAATACACTATAAAATATTATATATTATTAAAAAATCGATATTTTTGCTATCTATATTTTATACAGTCGATATTACTTCACTTACCTGAAAAACGATATTTTTGTAGTCGATATTATGTCCAGTCGATATTTTGTCCAGTCTATATTTAAAACTCGATATTATGTCCAGTCGATATTTTGGAGTCGATATTTTGTCTCTATACCACTATGCTGCACGTAATAAAACTCTAAAATATAAATATTAACTATTATCTGCCACCTAATTGGATGGGGGGGAATGATATAAGGGGTGTATGTGTCTTGTTTGTGTAGTGCAATTTATTACAATAATAAGTTGAATCAGGCTTTCCCAAGAAGATATTATTTTACAAACAATACTCTTCCAATCCTGTGCATGTAAAAGTATTGTGATGGGCGTGAGTGCACCAACTCTCTTCCTTTTCTTTAATTGCAGGTACGTTACTGATGCCACTGTTGCTGTGTTCGTAGCATTTTTGCTCTTCATCATTCCAGCAACCAAACCCAAGTTTTGCCTGCATGATGCAAATGAAGAAGGTACTCAGAAACTTCCAAGTCTGTCATTAATTAAAGAGGCGAAACAAGGGGAGATTTTTGTATTAAAGAAAGAACATAGGTAATTTATCTGTGTACACAATATTACCAAGAATGGTTCTAAAATAGGGGCTATGTAGACAATTCTGTGACTGAGAATAGTATTTTTGGTGGTTACTTTATCAACAGTACGCTACAGGACAGCCATATCTTGCCCAGTACCACTCAGTGTGGTGAACATTTCCACACCCATTTCTAAACGACCCCTAAAAGGGATTTAGAAAATTTGTCATGATCTATTTTCAACTTATTTTTGGGTATGATTTTCTGTTTTCCCCTGACCGGTCCACCTACAGTGCAACCTACAGAACAATTCTAAAACAATTTAGATATTCATGCCTTTTTGACTACATACTTCTCCTACTTACTCCAGGAGACATGTGTCTGGCTGCTTCTATAGTGAAATCTCCAACAGTGTTGGCTGATAAAGCTCAATTAAGTAGAGTCCCTGTCCACTAGTGAATACAATCTGGAAATAAATCTTGTTTACAAAGCTTCGCCAGCAGCTTTCCAGTTTTATTGACCTTTTTGGGAGTAATTGGCCAGTGGCCACAGTTTCACAGGAAAACAACATTTTATTGAAGAATGATTGAATTAATCATAGCCAGTGTAATACTTTGGCTGCAATGACGTCCATTATTCTAGAACAGGGCACATTAAGGCCAAACCTATTTAAGCACTTTCTTTTGGGGGTGATGCAGAGCGTCTTATCCCTTAAATGGATCTTTGGTCCATGGTGTGAAATGTAATTCCCATGAATGCCCTTGGCTCCTTGGGTTAGGTAAACTAATACATTGAACCCTGTGGGAGTTATCTCATAGTTTACGGATTGGAACCAAATATTTTAGTAGATACAATCAGGTCTTAATCTGTAAAACAAGGACAAATGGGCATTTCTTGAATTAGAAATGGGAGCTACCACAAAGCATCAACAGAGTTGCACCTTTGGAAAGATCCATGAATGTCAAGTTTAATTGTATTGTGTTTATAGTTTTACACAATTCAAGCTCCTACCTTTACTTGGGTAATGATGTACTTCTGTGTAAAAAGAGACCATGTTCTGATTCCTGTCTCCTTTTGTCTGCAATGTTTCTAAGGAAAGCCAGAGCCATTTTTACCAGTCCCTCTTCTCACCTGGAAAATAGTCCACAAACAGATGCCCTGGAGCATTGTGCTGCTGCTGGGAGGAGGATTTGCCTTGGCCAAAGGAAGTGAGGTTAGTCTGCAAGGTCTAAATGTAGAGGAAGAATGATGTATGCTTGAATGAAAGGGAGATGGTAAGCATAGATAGTAACACTGCAATAGGGTGGAAACCACATGAGGTTCATATCTTGTATATTCTGGGACAGGCAGGATTACCACCAACATCAGGGCAGGATGCAGCTGCATCTTAGTTGCAAAACTTATGGTAAAGTCCCATCCTCATGTCCCACTCTGTGCATGCCACTGTGCGACTTTCAGTCTGAATGTTAACATATCTCAGTGACAGAAGTGATGCAGCCCAGGAGTTGCTCAGTTTAATATCACTTAGTCTACATCTACTAACCATCAAGACTTCGATACAACCAGCTGAATGGGCATTTCATTGATGAGGTTAATGAACAAACCAACCCTAAATTTAAGTAATAAATGACACACTGCTCTTGAAATACAAGTAGTAGATTTAATGTTACTAAAGATTATCGCACTTTAGTATCTCTCCCTGCATAAACAATGCAGTTGCTTTTGGCATTGTGAGTTTTTTCATAGCTAAGAATTTTGCGTATAGGTAGAAGTTATTTACACCAGGCACACACATTAATTAAATGAAAATAAACACCATTTTATTAATGTGTCCCAGGGTTGCGCTGTTACAGCACGATGGCAGGGGGCAGGCTGATTAGTGCAATTGTCCTAATAATGCAGCCCCCTGCCAGTGCACAGGTCAGATTGGCCGGGTGCCTACAGCCGACCAATCTGACTAGAGCACTTCATAGCCTGCAATCCCAAGGCTGAGAAACAGCCGAGAGATTGCAGCCGCAGCCCCCCCCCCTCGCCTCAAAAAGAGCGCTAGGTTCCAGGATTGCTTGGTTTTGTATTGTAGGGCGGAAGTCCTTCCCTTTCCGCCCGAGTCAGCGCCAAAAGGAAGAAACAGACTGCAAACGTAATGCACAAAAGAGTGGCAGGCGGAAGGTAAGTTATTTGTATTTGTTTTTTTAATGCTTTTTTATTTGCCCTCCCTCATCCCGACCTACCCAATCGTCCGCCCCACCCTACCACTCAGCACCCACTCCAGCCGCTACTGTATTTAGGTAACTATTAGGGAGACATATGGGGTGAGTTGTATGAGATAATATTGACCACAACAATATATAAATATTTCCCCAAAAAATGTATCATAAAAATATTAGCATCCTATACTTAAACAATAAAATATCACTGTTAAAAATACCAAAATATAGACAACAAAAATAAAGAAATACACAACATCATGATCACGTTAAACATATAGAACACTACACACATATTGAAAACAGCACTATCGGCAACAACATTATTGTTCAAAATAAATCAAACAACTATATTTAAATTCCATTAAACTATAAACTTAAAATGCCTTAAAACTACTAAATAATCTTAAAATATTTACATTCATGAATTTAGTATATAAACACAAAGTGAAATATTTTTCAACATCAAACTATAATTATCTGAACAAAGCAAAAATAATGACTCGAAAAAAGTCACAAAAAGTGCATTAATTTGCAGCAAAAACTTAGGGGCATATTACCAAGGGGGGCTATAGGCAATTATCGCCGATTTTCGCAATAATTCTATCGCCCTATTAACAAGCTGTCGCAAACTGATGTTAGCGACTGAAAGCAGTCGCTAACGTTGCTATCGCCTATTAGCAAGGCAGGTGTAGTGTTGGAAATATTCACGCTAATACTAACACCTGCCAAGACCAGTTCTAAGCCATGTTATCCAATAAGAGGTGGATAACATGGCTAAGAGCATTTCGTCGCTAATGCGTGAATATCGCGGTATTCTCATCGATATTCACGCATTTCGCCGCTATTGCTGGATATTTTAGCACAATGGAGAAAAACGTTGCTAATAGCATGTATTCTCCGCTAACATATCCAGCGATAGGCAGCGGTAATATGCCCATTAGTGTGTGTGCAATAATGTATGATTATGCAAAATGCAAATCTGTCACTTCACACCATACTTCTTAGCAGGACATTTTTGGCATGATGATGAATTTAAACAAAGCACAGCAAACAACAGTCACTTGTGTTCTGTTGTTCCCGTGTTTTTGCAGCAAATGTTTACTGAGAATAGGCATGTTCTCGCTAAATCTGTACTGCAAATGGCTCATAATGACACGAAATGGCATGAAGCTATAATTTCAGGATTTGTTTACCAAGTACAATGTAAAATTCCCAAATGTACACGAGTTATGCTGGCATAATTTATTTTTACCCGGGCCTAAAAAAATGCCAAGATTTGAAGAAAGCGACCCTCTGTCAGATTCCATGCAGAAAACACAAACAATCAAAGAGAAAAACTCACAATTCTGATGAGGATGACAACTGCTCTTATAAAATTAAGAGGGCACTCGTAATAAGGGCCTTAGGACAACTTTGAGTATTTCCAAACTTTATGAAATACATACATACCTCTTGTCATGTATGCCAGCCTAAGAACCGAAAGAATGTGCTTAAAGTCAAGTCAAGTCAAAGAATTTATATAGCGCTCTACATACCCAGAGGGTCTCAAGGCGCTTGAGGAGGGGAGGGGAATTACTTGTCAAATATCCACGTTTTAAGTTGCTTTCTGAATGCTAGGTGATTCTGAGTAAGGCGAAGGTGAGTGGGAAGGGAGTTCCAGGTTTTAGCTGCCAGGTAGGATAAGGATCTACCTCCCATGGTGGTTTTGTTGATGCGGGGTACAGTGGCAAGGGCTTGGTTGGATGATCGTAGCTGGCGGGAGGGGGAGTAGATGGACAGTCGTGTGTTGAGGCATTCTGGTCCGGTTTCGTAGAGTGCTTTGTGTGCGTGGGTTAGGAGCCGGAAGGTGATCCTCTTATTGACGGGTAGCCAGTGGAGGTTTTTCAGGTGACCAGAGATATGTTCTTTACGCGGGATGTCTAATATGAGCCTGGCTGAGGCGTTTTGGATTTGTTGGAGTTTTTTCTGGAGTTTAGCGGTAGTACCGGCGTAGAGGGTGTTTCCGTAGTCCAGTCGGCTCGTGACCAGGGCGTGGGTGACCGTTTTCCTAGTTTCGGTGGGGATCCTACGAAATGTTTTTTTGAGCATGCGAAGAATTTTGAAGCAGGATGAAGAGACGGCGTTGACTTGTTTGTACATCGAAAGTGAGGAATCCAGGATGACGCCCAGGTTCCGTGCGTGGTCTGTCGGGATGGGTGCTTTTCCAAGGGCTTCTGGCCACCAAGAATCGTCCCATGCAGAGGGGGAGGTACCTAAGATAAGGACTTCTGTTTTATCAGAGTTCAGTTTCAGACGGCTATGTTTCATCCATTCGGCAACTTCTTTCATTCCTTCGTGTAGGTTAGTTTTGGCGGTGTGTGGGTCATTGGTGAGTGATAGGATCAGTTGAGTGTCATCCGCGTAGGAGATGATGTTGAGGTTGTGTTGGCGTGCGATGGTTGCGAGGGGGCTCATGTATACGTTGAAAAGGGTGGGGCTGAGTGAAGATCCTTGTGGAACGCCGCAGATGACTTCAGTGGCTTCTGACTTGAATGGTGGAAGGCGGACTCTCTGGGTTCTTCCGGTGAGGAACGAGGTGATCCATTCTAGTGCTTTTCCTTGGATTCCGATGTTTCTGAGGCGCTGTAGAAGGGTGTTATGGCAGACTGTGTCGAAGGCTGCGGAGAGGTCGAGGAGGATGAGGGCGACTGTGTCTCCATTGTCCAGTAGGGTTCGAATGTCATCTGTTGCTGCGATGAGGGCGGTTTCAGTGCTGTGTTTGGCTCGGAAGCCGGACTGTGAGGAGTCGAGGGAGTTGTTGGCTTCGAGGAAGGCGGCGAGCTGGTTGTTGACGGCTTTCTCGATGACTTTGGCCGGGAATGGAAGGAGCGAGATGGGACGGTAGTTTTTGAGTTCGGTGGGGTCCGCTGTGGGTTTTTTCAGAAGGGCGCTGAGTTCTGCGTGTTTCCAGCTTTCCGGGAAGGTGGCGGAGTTGAGGGAGCAGTTGATGACGTCTCTGAGGTGCGGTGCTATGATGGAGTCTGCTTTGTTGAAGATGTGGTGAGGGCCTGGGTCTGTGGGGGATCCTGAGTGGATGGAGTTCATCAGGCGGATAGTGTCCTCAGTGGAGATTGGGTTCCAGTCATTAAGGGTGTTCGATGGTGGTGAAGGTCCAGCAGATGGTTGGGTGGAATGGTCTCCGGGTTGGTTGTCGAAGCTGTTGTGGATGTCTGCAATTTTGTTGTGGAAGAATGAGGCTAGGGAGTCGCAGAGGGCTTGAGAGGGGGTGATGTCGTTGGAGTTGGCCGAGGGATTGGTGAATTCCTTGACGATGTTGAAAAGTTCCTTGCTGTTGTGGGCGTTGCTATCTAGTCGGTCCTTGAAGGCGGTTTTCTTGGCTTTTCGGATCAGTTGGTGGTGTGTGCGAGTGGCGTTTTTGAAGGCTTCCTTGGTGCTGGTGGTTGGGTCTTTTTTCCAGGCCTTCTCCAGGGATCGGCAGAGTTTCTTGGATTTCTTAAGATCATCGTTGAACCAGGAGGCTTTCTTGCTGCCAAGTTTGATTTGTCGTTTTTTCAGTGGTGCTAGGATGTCGGCGCTGTTGGATAACCATAGGGTGAGGTTGGTGGCGGCTTGGTCGGGGTTTGAGGAGTGGGCGGGGGGCTTTTGAAGAAGCGATGAGGAGATCTGGTCGATGGTGATTTTGTTCCAGTTTCTTTGCAGAGTTTGTTGGGGGTGGTTGTTGGGTTTGGGCTTGTTGTAGGTAAAGTGGACGCAGCTGTGGTCAGTCCAGAGGAGAGCCGTAGTGTGGCTGAAGGAGACATGGTTGCTGGAGGTGAAGATAGGGTCGAGTGTGTGACCTGCGATGTGGGTGGGGGAAGTGACCAATTGTTTAAGTCCGAGGTTGGCGAGGTTGTCCAAAAGGGTGGTGGAGTTATGGTCGTTGTTCTTTTCAAGGTGAAAATTGAGGTCTCCCAGAAGGATGTAATCTTTGGATGGGAGGGCGTGTGGAGTGATGAAATCCGTGATGTCTTCACTAAATTGTGCGCGGGGTCCTGGAGGTCTGTAGAGGAGGGTGCCTCTGAGTGTGGTTTTAGGGTCGGTGTGAATCTGGAAGTGAAGGTGTTCAGAGTTGGCGAGATTGACGTCAGAGCTGGTTGAGATGTGGATGGATTTTTTGTGGACGATAGCGATTCCTCCTCCTGTGTGGCTGGTACGGTCCTTGCGTATGATCTTATAGTCTTCTGGGATGGCAATGGTGATGTCTGGGGCGGAAGAGGCGTTCATCCATGTTTCTGTTAGGAAGGCGACGTCCGGAGAGATGGTGTCTAGTAGATTCCATAGGTCAATGGCGTGCCTGTGGACCGATCGGGTGTTGAGCAAGATGCATTGTAGGTTGTTGGGATCGGGAGTCTGTGGGGTGGTCATAGCGGAGTTGTTGACGGTGCCGATGAATTTGCAGGGGTAGCATGAGAAAGGTCCATGGGTGTGTCCAGGAGCGGCTTGGACGCAGTTGGGGGAGCGGCCGGGGTTAAGGGCTAGGAGGGTGGGGGCATCGTAGGTAATGCGGGAGGGCTGGGCAATGCGAGGGCCAGGGGATCTGGCGCTGGGCGCGGTCCAGGCACGGACGGGCGTAGACGGGCTTACCTTTGGCGCACCTTCGGCGCGAATGGGGCGCGATCGCTGCGCGTAAACGTTGCGCGCGGGAAGAACTGTCAAAACTTACCAGTATCATTTCGCCCACACGCATTCAGATGCTTATTTTTGTTCAGTTGTCATTAATTTGATATTCAAAACTCTTGGGGACGGATTGTTTGAGAACTAACACAATACAGTCAGTGAAAGGGAGAGCAGAACAGCAATATATGTACTAAAATGTGACACTATTCAGGTCTCTTCCAGCGGTGTTCAGCTGCCATGGGCCAATGCAAGCACCATTGTGCCATGGTGTCCTACTGCTAGCAAGGGTCCCTTCGACCACAGAAACTATGCTTTTGCTTTAATGCGTTTCCCACTATGTATGTGTGCTGCATAATACAGCATACGTGCAAAGTGGAAAAAGCAGGGAGAAGTGAAATCATTTCGGTATTCACAGAAGGCATTTAGGAGTCCTAAAGTTAGGACTCCTAACTTCTGTGAATACCGAAATGAGTAAGTGCCTTCTGTGAATACCGAAATGAGTAAGTGCCATCTGTGAATACCAACATGGTAGTAAGTTCAGGATTTTGTCTTAAGTTAGTTCTGTGAATCGGGCCTTATCTCCTGATATTCATATGCCTATTTGTTCTTTTCATTCTTTACAGGTGTCTGGCTTTTCCAGATGGCTGGGCGACCAGATGATGCCCTTACACAGCATCCCTCCATGGGCCATCGCCATGGTTCTTTCACTTATGATTGCTACCTTTACGGAATGTGCCAGCAACGTGGCCACAGCAACCCTCTTCATGCCGGTTCTAGCCTCTTTGGTAAGAAGCGATAATATAAATATGTGAGTTGTAATTTGTTTGTTAACAGAGACAGGCTTAGCTATGGGAATCGTAGGTTCTTGAACAGGTCTCTAAAAGGTTGATGTGAGGGGGGTCATTTTAGTCAGATTTAGTGATTCAGGTATCCAACCACTCCATCCTTTAATTGGGTACCACCACAGGCGACAATGGCAACAAAGTAACAGAAATGCTGATGTGTTATGATCTGGCACCCTTATATCTCCTATATAATTATGTCTTCTGTGGATATGAAAGTATACAGGACAACCCAGTTAAAACGAAACGATCCTCATCATAGACATTCCTAAATAAATCACTTTGTCCCTTCTGCCATCTATGGGATTCCTGATAGAAGTGAGATGAAATCTTAATATAGTGCTGAGATAGCATTGCAATATGTCCTTTGAAAATCTGATCTCTTCTGCAAAGTACCACAGCACATTCCACATAGGGAAACAGGGGTACAGGGGAAATCCTTGGCTTAATTTTGTTTTGTGGTGTGTTGGACCGGTTGCCGGCAACCAACCTATGCAATATCAATCAGGTACAAATCAATAAGGACACTCAGCAAGGAGCAACACACAGGTAGCTGATAGAGTGTGACTTGAATAAAATAATAGCACATGCACGATTATTGACAATGATGGCTAAACCGTAGCAGAGCGGTAACACATAAGCGCATATGTACAGTGCAATACTAGCACAATTATAGCAAAAAAACTGTCTTGAATCAATTGCAATGCAGTAACTCAATAGCACAATAATAATTCTTTGAATAAAGATAAAGCAGAGGAATCTGGGGGCATATTACCAAGCAAGAGCGATAATTATCGCTCTTGCTTGATTAGAGACAAAAATTTATCGCCGACCTGCGGCGCTTTTTATCGCAGATAAACCTTGGTATTACCAAGGTTTATCGCAAATGCGTTAAAAATCCGCCGCAATGCATGAATATCGCTGAAAAGTCAGCGATATTCATGCATTACCGAGCACATGCTCTTAGCCATGTTATCCACCTCCCATTGGATAACATGGCTAAGAACTGCTCAGGGCAGGTGTTAGCTTTTGGAGATATTCGCGCTTAGCGCGAATATTTCCAAAAGTTAATAATAGGAGATAGCCATGTTAGCGACTGTTTACAGTCGCTAACATCTTGACACGCCCACTTTGCATGTCATTAGTGATAAATTTCTCTGACATGCAAAGTGGGGCCCAAGATGGTCGCTATCTCCTACAAGCTGTGCCTAACTGGTGTTAGCGACAGCTAGGTAATAGGGAGATAATTTTATCTCCGCTTTCTTGGCTTTTAAAGCCAAAAAAGCGAAGATAAACCCCCTTGATAATATGCCCCCTGACCCTTCGTCCCTGGACAACTTACCTTTAGGAGCTAGCACCGGGAAGCCCGCCCCTCTCTCTCGCCCTCTCTCTCTATGAGAGACAGGGCAAGCAGCTGTGGGGGATGGCAAATCTGCACAACACCTTCTGTGGGCTTCCCCAAGACTTCTACACCCCTCCTGTAATACACTTAAAGCTGTCTTACACAATATCAATTCCCTTTCCTGCACCAGTGGTTCTCGTGATGTCATCAGTGTTTTCCCAAGATCCTCCCAAATCCTACTCGCTTTTTGCTCTCACTGGTATCAATGAATCATCCACTCAGGGGCTTCAAACTACTCCAAGACTCATTGGGGCATATTACCAAGGGCCTTTCGCCGCTTTAGCGGGAATTTTTCCCGCTAAAGCAGCGATCATTTTATTACCCTATTACCTAGCTGTCGCTAACACCAGTTAGCGACAGCTAGTAAAGCTGTTAAGCTCTACCATCGAGCTATCTGTAGAGCCCGCACGGCGTTCTACGCAACGGAATTCCGTAATAGCCATAACCCCTCGAAGACCATCTTTAAAGCCTTAAAAGACTTGATGGCTAAGAGAGCGGCTCCGCCTGTGGATGGTTCCACCTCACAGTGTGAGATTTTGGCTGCTTTCTTTTTGGAGAAAGTTAAGAACATCTATTTGTCATTTCCCAGCATGACATTACCACTTTCCCCTCGGAATGGCCTCTGCAGCCGCCTGGTATTACATTCTCTCCCTACTCTCTCTTGGGATGGGTTTGTCAAGCTGGCACAACGTGTCAAGTCCGGCTCCCCGGCGGACCCACTCAGACCTGCTCTCTTCAGAGATCCGTCTTTTCAGGGGCGCATGGCAGTGTGTTCATTAATCAATCTTTCCCTGACTTCAGGCACTGTTCCTGCCAAGTGGAAGCAGGCGGTGGTTTCCCCGATCCTGAAAAAAACATCTTTGGATCCTCTAAAACCGGAAAACTATCGCCCGATCTCATTGCTTCCCTGGCCGGCCAAAGTCATGGAGGCCCATGTTAACCTAGCCTTATCTGAGCATCTGGCCCTGGCCAATGTTCTTGATCCTACGCAGAATGGGTTCCGTGCTGGGCACAGCACGGAGACTGCCCTTCTGGCAATGGTGGAACATCTGCGGAGTGTGTTGGATGCAGGTCAAACGGCAGCGCTTATTCTATTAGATCTTAGCGCTGCCTTTGACACAGTGTCCCATCGCATCCTCCTACACCGCCTGGAGAACATTGGCATTTTTGGCCCCGCTCTGCAGTGGTTCCGTTCCTTCCTCAGCGATCGTTCCTTCTGCGTTGCCACCCCTCCTTTCCAGTCCAAATTCCATCAGTTGGACCTGGGGGTCCCCCAGGGCTCCTCGCTGAGTCCCACGCTTTTCAATCTCTACGTGCGGCCGCTGGCTGATGTCGCCAGGCAGTGGGGCCTTACTATGGTCTCATATGCCGACGACACACAGCTAGCGGTCACGATCAGCGGGGACGCCGAACTGGATGCCCCCAGGTTCCGAGATGGGCTGAGAGAGGTGGCCAGCTGGATGAATAACAACTGTCTCCAGCTGAACGCAAAAAAAACCGAGGTGATGATCGTGGAAGAGGAACGGACTGCTGGGGGGACAATTGGTGGCCACAGGAGCTCGGGCCTGCCCCCATACCGGTGATGGAGCTCAGAAACCTGGGAGTATGGCTCGACCACACCTTATGTTTTACCACCCACACTAAGAGAGTGGCAGCATGCTGCTTTGGTGTTCTGCGCGGACTGAGGCCGGTGCTTAAATTTTTCGATGCCCCGACGAGACAGTTGGTCATCCAAGCGACGATCATCTCCCGGCTGGACTATGCCAGTTCGCTCCTGCTGGGAGCTAACCAAGCTGAGATCGTCCGCCTGCAGCGCGTCCAGAACGCGGCTGCGAGAGCAGTGGTGGGCCTGCCGAGGTCATGTCCCACGTCCAACACTCTGAGGTCCTTACACTGGTTACCAGTGAAAAGCCGAATCCATTTTAAGGTACTCAGCCTTGCTTTTAAAATTTTAAAAGGTTCGGCACCCGAGATCCTCAATAACCTTATATCCCCTTATGTCCCGACTCGCTCCCTCAGATCCCTAGGGCAATCCCTTGCGGTTACCCCGCGTTTCAGGCTTAGCCGGATGGGCGGCCGCTCCTTCCGTGTGAGAGCTGCGGCTCTCTGGAATTTGCTTCCTTTGGAAATCCGCCTGTTAGAGGATCCTCTAGCATTTCGCAGGGCCGTGAAAACCTACTTGTTTTAATCTTCTTATGTTGACTCTCACCTTTTTTCCGCGTTGTGTTATGTTCACCTTTTCCATGCGCCAGGACGCTCCTTCGCTGGAGCAGCTGTGCGCAAAATAAATGCAGTTAACATAACATAACATAACATAGTAGAAGATAGCGATCATCTTGGGGCCCACTCTGCATGTCAGCGATAATTATCGCTAATGACATGCAAAGTGGGCGTGCCAAGATGTTAGCGACTGGAAAAAGTCGCTAACATCGCTATCTCCTATTACCTACTTTTGGAAATATTCGCGCTAAGCGTGAATATCTCCAAAAGCTAACGCCTGCCCAGAGCAGTTCTTAGCCATGTTATCCAATGGTAGGTGGATAACATGGCTAAGAGCATTAGCTCGGTAATGCATGAATATCGCGGACTTTTCAGCGATATTCATGCATTTCGGTTGATTTTTATCGCTTAGGAGATAAACCTTGATAATAGCAAGGTTTCTAAGCGATAAAAATAGGCGAAGCACGGCGATAAAATTATAGTCGCTAACCAAGTTTAGCGATAATTATCGCTTATTCTTGGTAATATACCCCATTAGGTGTTAGTACAGCCTCAACGGTTTGTCTCCCCGATCCACATGCCTCGACCTGGTACAGTAGACACAGGACCTTGGAGGTTGTGTCGATTAGAAATGCCAATAACTGGCTACACAAGATGATCTGCTATCTCAGCGTGTTACATGGGTTTTCTGAATGCATTTTCACTCATCGACACTGCCTGAGCTAATTAACCTTGTTGCATCACAATGTATTCTGTACACTATCACCCACATACTGCACAGCTATCCACAGCTGCAAAACAATCCACAGAGAAAACAAATAGCAATGAAACCCCAAAATATTTAATTTGAACAGCACAACCAAACCAATACATTCATAAAATGAAAAATGTAAAGCACAGAAGGAAAGGTTTAGTGAAAAAAGGAAGTATTACAAGAAAAGAAAAGTGCTAAGAAGAGGATCAGCCACAAAATGTACATCATCACAATTACATAGTGCACATTACCCTCAAGTTTCATAGTATCGATCAAGTCATCAATAAGCTAGAAGAGCAGTTTCATTGATCTGATTGATAGACACTGCATCTCAAATGATGATGATGTAAAATGCATTACAACGTTTTAAAAACTGTAGAACTCCATGACAAATCTCATGTTGAGTTCTATATTTCAACCCTCTTTGCAAAATGGTTTAGGTGTACACCCATAACCACACAAATTTGCTGTCTTTGTTGGTGCCTTTAGCCATCCTCCACCCTGAAAAAATCTGTTCAAAATGTTCACGTGTGCAGGGATTTGGGGAGAATGTTTAGGCAGGATGCATCAAACTTTAAAATACACCAATTTTCTTATAATTATATACATGTTTGATGGGATTACTCTCCAAAAGTAGAAGAGACTGTCCTACCAAATTGGCTCAGTGCCTTCAAAACTCAGGACCAGCCTGCAGCATCAAATGCTGAGCAGCTCGCTACTCATCACAATCCTCGACAGTTGCTCAATGGGTGTTAAGGCTGTAAAGAAAGTCCTGTATATTAGGATGAGGAACCATATCCCGCCCTGGAACAGTGTTGTCAATGAAATTATCAATGGTACTTTTCAACTCTCCGATAGATCACTTATACACGAATACCTATTGCTTTTATCAACAGAAGACACTTGAACTCACTTCACTTTTCCATAGCCTTTCAGTGAAAGCAGATATGGAAAAATCAATTCCATCACCCTCAGCCCCAAACTGTCTGAAATATCTAGTGTAGGGCTTGGGGATGCCTGGGCAAACTTCAAGCTCACCTGGGGTTCATGGAGCAATTTCAGTGACCTCACGGTCACAGCTGTGCACATTTATTAAAAAGATCTAGTGCAAACACAGGTCAAATTATTAATCAACAAACTTTGAAAATAATTTTTTATTGGTATGTTTAGTGAAAATTGTCCTGTTCAGTGTCAGCTAGGGTAAGAAGGAGTATTTGGCCCTAAGGAATGTAAACATCTTGATTTTGCACCAAAATTAGTGGAACGTTTTTTGAGAATGTTTTGGGGAGATAAGGATAATCTGACAGTGCTCCCTTTCGAGTTTAGCAAAATATATTTTCTCTTTTTTCTCACTTCAGAAGGTATATAGATACTTGGCTCCTGTTAGGTAAATTTCCTTTAAACCATGGCACTAGTGCAGGACCTGGGCAGTTGCACCGTATGGTATGTTGACCTGCCTGAGGTTATGCAATGCTGTTGAAACATGGAAAACAATAGAAAAAAAGATGTTAAACCTTGGCAAGCTGTTTGATATTGAGCTCTTATTCACTCCAAATGTTAAAGCAGTCTTTCAATCTCTATAATATTTTTTATCATTTCGCGTTCTGCAGCTTTAAGGAACGTTCATTCTTTTCACCTACTTCTCCCCTAAAAATTATTTTAGTCTTTTCTGTGGCAAGCCTAGCATTTTTCTTTGCCTACTGATATTTGTAAACCCACTAGACAATAAGGACCATATGTACCAGACTGTAATAAAATGAGATTTGATGAGCTATTCACACGTGCATCACAAACTCTACTACCTGTCAAATGAATAATCTATAGCTTGTAATGGTTTGAGAGAATGTTGCTGATTATAGAGGTAGTACATTTTTCAATAAATTGTGATGGGGTGCAGTGGCACCAGGAGGTGCATAGTTCAAGCTATTGTGTAGCAGTTCACACTAAACTCAGTCTCATCTCTTTGGCCTCATGTATCCCCCCTACTAGGCTCCCCTCTTCATCTGCTGCTGCACACTGCGCACCCGCATAGGTTCCTTCAGGGAGCGGCTTTGTGCGTTCGCTCCGATTTGGGAGGTGATGTACAAAATAAAACATGAAAATGCTAACACCCACCCACATAAGAGTAAGACCATTCCTATTCACAACTACACTTCTAAAGTTAGTACAGCCCAACGGCCACAAAACAGACATACATTTACTCCAGCCCCGACAAGGAGTATGTCTCCCACCACAGGGCCACTCACAGGCAGTCCAACACTCTCTCATTGGAAATAATGGAGGCAGTTACTTCAAATAGAACCCCATAGGAAACAATATCAAAAGACTTTTAAAAATCTATATGCATTTACTTTAATGGTAGAAAATTATATATTCAAATGAAAATAAATATTATTTTATTATACAAAATGATAATAATCTTAATATAATTTAAAAATAATTAAATTAATTTAAATTCATCCTATAATCAGCTTTCAGTATTTAATACAAAATGCATAAATACAATTATTGTAATTTAGGTGGGATTTCTTTAATAAATAGGTATTAAAAAAATATATTTGTATTTATTATATTTACATTAATTAAACATGCTTATAAAATTGAGTAAATATTGCTGAAGTATTCTTTATTTTGTTTATTTAAAGTGAATATATAAAATAATGTACATTATTTTTTAACAGAAACATATTTTACTATTTTTAACGCTTAATAAAGTTTAAAAAAAAGTCCCTATACTTTACCATAGGGAGAGCTTCACCACAGCAGGGGTGAAGTCCTCTAAAGTGGCAAAGATCTGCACAAAGGTATCAGAGATCTCTAATGTGTCAAAAGTTGATAGTAGTGACTTTGCACCCATAAATGTTAATCCCCCTCAGTTTCAGGGGGGGAAGACATGTAAGTATACAGGGCCTCATTTATGAAAAGTGACGCATCGCTGCGTGAAAACAGCGCTGCGTCTCTTCTCAGTGCGCACTCCTTGCAACATACCTGATGCGTCATATTTAATGTATGACGCATCATGTCGTAAGGAGTTACAGATACGTCAGTATTTCTGACGTATCTGTAAGCGCAAAAGTGACGCATTGCTAGAGTGTGTCAGAAAAGTGACGCAACTCCAGCAATGCATCCTTTCACATGGGGCAAGCCCCATGTGAAAGGGCCTGCGTCAGTCTTACGCCTGCTGTGAGGCAGGCACAAGATTTTGACGCAACGGCGTCCTAGAAGTGACGCAGTAAAATCTCATAGATTTCACTGCATCATTTCTACGAGGCTTTTTGCGGGGGAACGCCCCCCCCTGCATACATTATACCTGACGCAGGTATAATGTAGCGCAGGGGTTTATAAAGTGACGCATCTGCTCAGATGCGTCACTTTGTAAATAGTGCGCAACAAGAGGCATGTTTTACGCCACCGATGCGTCATAAAAAGTGACGTATCGGTAGTGCAAAACTGACGCATGGCCTCATAAATGAGGCCCATAGTGTGTAGTTGATTCACACTTGGAAATGGTGACTAACCAAACATTATTGTCGTATAAATTCACAACAAATTGTAAGAGCAAATTTAGACGTGTATATTTAATCATGTGATAATATACCTTTGTGAATAGGCCTCAAAATGTCTTCTGAATTAAACCTTAGCTCCTGAGCTCATCACAGAGGTGGTATTTGTTCTTTTGGATGGCAACACGTTCCATGAATCAAAATGTAGGAAACAAGAGTCTGATGTTAGAATAAAAACATGTAGATGTTCTGGAAACCAACAGACCTGTTTTTTCTTACGCTTTCTTGGACAAACTCTGTGAATAGCTATGGTCTAGATGTGACAAGAAATTTGGTTAACCTCTTAAGGGTCTTATTATGACTACGGTGGTCCATCAGACTACCATAGCCACGGTGGCGGTGTGGGCACCGCCGCACCGCCAGTCCGAACTCCCTATTATGACTTTGGCAGTCATACCACATTGGCACCACCTCAACCACCAGGGATCAGCGAACCCTAGCGGCGTTGCAGTGGTCTTGAGGCTGAAGAATGCTTAGCGGGCCACTGCAGCCCCGCCACGCATATTACGAGTTTCCTCTCTGCCACAGTCTTCATGGAAGTTCGGCGGAGAGGAAACAAAGGGGCCCTATAGGACCCACTATTGCCTCTGCACCAGGGGATGAATTCAAGCCTGCATGCACCCCCAGTTTCTGCAGGGCATGGACTTAACAGTCCAGGCCCTGCAGGATATCTGAAATGGTGTTCCCATTGCTGTGCCTGTTACGGCTCTCCTATGACCCTTTAAACAGGGACTGCGTGGGTCAGCCACCGCAGGACCACCCACCCTGGATTCTAGACGGAATCCAGCAGGCAGTCTATTTATGGCTTTGGCAGTGCGGGAGCAGGGCGCTAGTGTAGCAGCCCACTCCCCTGCAGCCAGTCATAATAAAGCCCTAAACATTGACAGTCGCTGTGTATGTACTATTACCTTATGTACATCCTAATGGATAAGGTTTGCACAGTAAGCTTCCATCCTTACATCCAACGTTCAGCTCTGGCCTGTTGGTTGTGTCATGCTGTTCAGCATCTGCAACAAGCAGTGGCAAACTAAAAGGTCAGCTAACGCCTTTCAGAGTCCAGGCTGCCAATACTTGTTAAAAAGTTGCATCAGTGGGAGAATCCTCTCTTTTAAAATGTTCCAAAAAAGCAGTTTAAAATAAGAACATATACCACATGCTAAGTACAGTATAATTATTGTAGTATATTTGGGAAAGTTTGCATTCAAATGTAAATTTGTCTACTTGCATGCTAGGGGCACATTGTGTCTTTAACTGTGACGTTTATCTCAGTGGAATTTTTCTCTCTTCCTACAGTCGCAGTCCATTAAGCTCAACCCTCTGTACATCATGATCCCCTGCACACTAAGCACATCTTTCGCCTTTATGCTGCCTGTGGCCACACCTCCAAATGCCATTGTATTTTCATATGGCCATCTCCGCGTCTCCGACATGGTAGGTCCATTAAGTTACTGGAAGAAAACCAACCAAGAACAGTAGAATTTATATTGTAGCAGGGTGCTTTTTATGCTATCTGTGTTTTCTCACTTCATCTAAGGCAGAGAGAATTGTTCTTATATAATAATACTTTATATTTCCCATGTGCTTACAGAAAGATCTCTAGTGTCACAGGGTTCCTCTTTGAAGCCTCATTGTATTCAAGTTAGCATCCAAAATGTCCAAATTATTTAGGCCTTCTGTGCCAGTGGCCTGGTAAAATGGCACAGTAATACTACACCAGGTACTCGTATTTGTATTTATTTTTAACATAGACAGGGCAGACTGTCACCAGGGGTCTTTTGGCACATAAGTGAGAGGTACTGTAAATTGATGATGCACTAGAGATGAGATGAAGCTTGACCAATACTCCAGATTTTAAGGCCATGTCTCATACTACGGAAGACATGTTTTGAATTGCAGATATAAAGACTGCAAGTTCATAGTAAGTGTTCTTGGTAGGGGAAACTGCATCCACCAGATCTGACTTCAGTTATTTTGAAGTCCTTAGGAAGTGGACCACTACAAACCTCCACTGGCTGTTCTTTGATGAAAAGAGGGACCCCACCAAATAAAGGTCTATTTATTATGCAAACATCTCTAATTGTTTGACGGGCAGCCAATGGATGCTCAAACCTGTTGCAACCTGTAGCATAATTATTATTATTATTTGTGATTTGTAGAGTGCCCAAATCACCCCCATCGGGGTATCTCCGCGCTGTAACTGGTGGGGACCAACCCAGAAAAAGAAAATTATAACTGTGACGTTTTCAGAAAATTTCGGAAGGTCAGAAAGTTGGTACATTGGCGCAACTGGATGGGGAGTTGATTCCAGTAGCATGGGGCTGGGCGGGAGAAAGCCTTGCCGCCCAGAAAGCCTTGACGTTGTTTATCTGACCAACTTTTCTGTCAAATAGCTGGGACCCATGTTGTTTGGCATAATGTGCTGCTGACTATTAAACTACCTTGAGTTTGTTAGCTAGGGAAGATGGTAAATACAGGTACTTCACATTAGAGTAATCTAATCGTGGACCAATCACCACTCTCGCTACTAGATCATTGATTTTCGAAGTGAGGAAAGGTGAGATTTTTTTTCAATAGCAGACCGAAGCGCTAGACATTACACGGTCAGCTATAATGAGTTGGGAATCAATCTTAACCCCCCACACTGTTCAGGAACTGGTTTTAATTAACAATTTAGTTCAGGTTACAAGTTAAATCAATCAGCAAAATTGTAGCAAATATATATATTTATATGATCATGCAATCTTTTTTTTATATTATGAGGAAGAAAATGCAAAATAGATCAGATGAAATATCATGGTAGCAGGTTCCATCAGGGGCTTCTTTATTCTAAATAAAGCATCAAAAGTGACATGGGCAAATTCTAGGTGGACACTGTCAGCATCATATGGACTAAGTTTAAGGTAAATAGTATGAGTGCTCAAGCATGAAGCACAACACTAGCAGGAGAAATCAACTGAGTTGAGAAGCGATTTTCTCAGCAAAGTCTCAACAGAGTTTCTGAACTTGTCTAAGGAACACATCATTAAAACATAATGGAATATTCTGGAAGGCTTCTCCATATCAGATCCGCAAACAGACCAATTTAGAGTGACCATTTTTTGGGAGCAAGCAAACTTCCTACGTACTAGCGCTGGACAATATGGCACAGATCTGTTCGACCTTGGATGTAACATCGGTCCAGTCTGCTGGGGCAAGAGGATCTCTCCCACCTTCTCAGTCTTAATGTCTGAAGCCAACTTTTAATTTAGCTTCAGCTACCTCTCAGTCTAGAACAGTAAGCACTAAGCCTATCTTAGCTAATGAGACACACGATAAGACACCTGCAGAGGAGAGAAAAACAAGTCACTAGCAAAGCATTTAATAAAATTTAATTTATGTTACTCTGGTCTGGTTACAAGTTAGGCCATCTACATTTAGCATGAATAAATACATTGATTACATTTTGAATGTATGTGTCGCTCTTGCCAGAAGTAAATGCAGCTACCTACTGTTATTTAATTGATACAATGCACACATATTCATGTGGTGATTGTATAACAATTATAAATGATGTGCAAGTACATAAAGCGCGAAATTGCGCTCCACCAAAATTTTGTGTGATTAGGAGTGTCAGATTTGTTAAACAGTTACAGCAAACCCCTCATGTTGTCTGCTTACATGGAGGTTAACTTAACTCAGTCAGTGCATTTGACAGAGGTCTAGTAGATTTTGAATAGATGGAGAGACAATGAGGAGCTTTGAAGTACCCCGTGAGGCACATGAGCTCTCTGCAAAATAAATGGTTCATGGATAGACTAGAAACACATTAGCACCAAACGTTCGATACCTTCTACCTGGATATTGACATGAAAATAACATGATAAACTTTAACAAAGTGGTTGTTGAAAGATCCAACAAAATCAATGCACTGACACACCCAATAGGTAGGTCCATCCTTAGGCCATCCAAAAGTGAGCCCAGGAATGACTCAATACTATGTGCTGAGTGAAGGACAGCTTCCATCAGATTTGAACTGCTATGAGACTGCAAGTGTTTACACAGCAACTGTGCCACATGTGTTTTCAAGCACTTTGGCCCCAACATTAAAATGTCATTGCTCGAAGAGATCCTCTCCCTGAATGAGGCCCTGAAACTGACTGTTCAATGACTAGCCTCTAACCAACTCAAACTCAACGCAAAGAAAACTGAATTTCTCCTAATCTCCCCTACAAAAGCCAACCCGGAGATTCAGATGTGGATCAAGGCCTTCACAGCCCTCAACTGCCGGCCGACCTTCGTAGACTCGGCCAAATCTCTGGGTATAATCCTCGACTGCAACCTGAACATGCGGGACCATATCAACTCGATTGCTAAATCAGCCAGGTTCCACTTGAGCTACCTAAGTAAGCTGAAACCCTTCATTGATGCTCCTGACCTAAAAATGGGAGTACAAGCACTAGTCATCTCTAGGCTGGAATATGGCTGTTCCACCCTCTCGGGATTACCCAAGATCTCCCTGGCACCTTTAAAAGCCTGCCTCAACGCGGCCGCCAGACTACTTACTGGCACTAGGAAATTCAACCACATCTCTCCACATCTGAAAGCTTTGAACTGGCTCCCACTCGAGGCCAGAATACAGCTGAAACTGGCATGCATTACACACAAGGCTCTATACGCAAACTCCCCTGCTTATCTGGCACAGAAACTAGTGGTATCAGGAGGAAGCAGGAACTCCCGGTCCGCCACAGACCTCTTGCTCCAACCTGCCCGTTTTCGGGAAAAAAAACTACCATCAGGCTTTCTCCGGGGCTGTAGCAAGAATTTGGAACTCTTTCCACCCGCCATTAGAAGAATCCCTTCTCTGGCACGCTTCAAAAAGAAGGCCAAAACTCTTCTCATGGGTAAATTCCTCGTCTATTTTCTGCCTTCAACCACCACAGTGTGCCTGACTAATCTAAGACTATCGCCTTTGCCTCAGATCCCCCATTCACTCCACCAAGAAACTGTGGGGTTTTATACGGATTCTAACTGTAATTGTCCCTCTATTCCCCTATGGGTCCAGAACCACTGCCCCTCTCCAATCGTTTTGTATACTTCTGTACTTCTAAGCCTTTTGTTTGTTCACTTCTGTAAACCTTGTAAAGCGCTAAGATACCCTCACGGGTCAAGTTTGCGCTCTATAAAATCAATAAATAAATAAAAGACAAGAAATAAATAGATCAAATTGTTGAGGACTGTGGGATCAAGGCCTATTTTTTAATGGCTGAATTGCAGTTGCCTCCTTAAGTCCTTAAGGACTGGAGGTACCATACTCCTATATAAGGAAGCATTTAAAAGAGACCAGTGACTGTGCAATCATCAGAGTTAACTGATTGAAAACTTTCCACCCGGTGCACCAGATTTCACTGTCTTCATCAGAGTGGTGATTTCAGTGACTATTACCGGAGGCAAGGAAGTAAGAGTAGATGACTTCTTCTCTTTATTTGTATAAAGTGAGCCAAAGGAACATGAGTCAATATCCCTTCTCATAGTCATCACCTGATTTAGAAAGAAAAGGTTCATCTGTTGACAGAGCTCAATACAAGGGAAAATCTTCAGTGGAACACTAGACATATCTGCCAACTCCTTGACAGCTTGGACCACACTTTGTTGAGTGTTCTCGGATTGAATAATCTCTTTGCATAAAACACTTGTTTAGCTCGCTTAAGGGAGGCTTTATACGTGTATATACTTTCCTTGTATTTAAGCCAATCATCGAACGAGAGCAACTTGCACCATTGATTTTCTAGGTGCCAAAAATAAGATTGAATCTCTGTAAACTCTGCCATGAATCAACAAGCCGGGTCTTTATACCAATAGAAGTACATTTACAAAGTGGAATGTACCTTTCTACCGCATATACCAGCCACATACGGAAAGGCCACATACGGAACGGCAACCCAGTATACAAAAGAAGTATTTTTCCCAGGGACATTTTGCACATTTTTGAAGAGTGTATTTATGAATTTTGCCTACTTCTGCTGGCTGATTTACAATTGTGCACATCCCTATCAAATACCATCAGACATTGCTCTATCCATAAAGCTTTGTAAAGCTCAGAAATTGTTACATTTTTACATTGTACGTGGATGGTTCAGTCTCAAGATACATTTTAGCTATTCTTTTTTAACTTTAAGACACCATAAAAAAGGCGCTTCAACACCCCATATGGGGTAACAAGCGCTATATAAATACAAACCTTTTTTCCTCTTCTATCCTTCCGCATCAAAATAACTGACTAACCTATCCACCACTTTAATTACTTTCATATTTTACTATATTAATTCAACACTAATCCTCTATGGGTCCGGGAGTAGCGTGCTACTCGCCGAAAAAGCGTTTTGACGCCTCGTCAGGGGTAGTAAGCGCTATATAAATGCAATTACAATACAATACAATAAAATTAGATAAGCAAAAAAAAAGCTCTCCAACAACCAAAAAGTTAGAAACATAGGATGATCGTTTTACCTTTAGAGCTGTTAAACCCAACCCTTCCCCAGGGAACAAAAACCACACTCGTATTCTTGAGGCCATATAAGCAGAGGTGAGGGTCCTGTCCAAGAGAGAATGCTAATGTACGCGGTTAGGGAGCGGTTGTCAAATGAAAAAACATTGCTCCTCTGTATTCAATAGAGCATCAGTGTGGGGTGTCATCTTGATGTCAAGGAATGAAAATAAAGGAATGTTGAGCTTCACAAGATACCACATAAACTGGACTAGTGACTTTGATAGAAATTAAACATGGAGGTATTAAAATCAAATAATATCTCAGGGCCTGATTACGATCTTGTCGGATGTGATGCTCCATCACAAACGTGACGGCTATCCCGTCCGCCGTATTACAAGTTCCATGGGATTGAATGGGATCTTAATTTGGCGAATGGCATATCTGTTATGTTTGTGACAGAGTATCCCATCCACCAAGAACATAATCAGGGCCTTAGAGTTTTGCAAAAACACCCACTGGCCGAGCTCCTTTCATTTTATTAAAATGTTTCCGTTCAAATAGCACTTGCTGGGTTCATGTGGCTCCAGACGTAGAAAATATGTGTTGAAACATTTGCCACGCAGCCATACATCTGCTTGGTCCAAAGAACTACACAAGCCCCCTTTTAACCCCTTCGATGCTGATGACGAGCTCAGCTCGTCATCACCCACGGGTGGCGTGTGCTGATGACGAGCTGAGCTCGTCATGTAACACGGTATTTTAAAAATTGCCGCCCAGCCCAAAAATCGCCGCAGCAGCGATGCGGTTAATCACTAATTACTAGAAGTAAAGCAAACATATGTGTATATTCAAGTTGCATATGAATAGCAATCGGACAGTATGCAAGTATATATGTAAGAACCCAATTGGTTAAACCATTGCCGAAATTTCCTATCTGTACACTGTGGTAAGAAGTGAGCCAGCACTTATTTTGGAGGCCACTGTGTGTTGTCACTGACACGGGAGACCACTGCGTATTGTCATTTACTGGAGGCCACTGTGTGATCACTGACCCGTTCTAGTCTTGTTGATACGTCGGACAGAGGCCATAGAGAGGTGGGCTGATTGCAAGTGTCTTTTTGGTGCGTGGAAGGAGAGGTGGCTGTTCAGGTATGTGGGTTCAGTGTTGTGAAGGGCACTGACACTAGAGGCCACTGTGTGTTGTCACTGACTTTGGAGGCCACTGTCAAGTCAAGTCAAGTCAAAGAATTTATATAGCGCACTACATACCCAGAGGGTCTCAAGGCGCTTAGGGAGGGGAGGAGGATTACTTGTCAAATATCCACGTTTTAAGTTGTTTTCTGAATGCTAGGTGGTTCTGGGTAAGGCGAAGGTAAGTGGGGAGTGAGTTCCATGTTTTGGCTGCCAGGTATGAGAAGGATCTTCCTCCCATGGTGGTCTTGTTGATGCGGGGTACAGTGGCGAGGGCTTGGCTGGAAGAACGTAGTTGGCGGGAGGGGGTGTAGAAGGACAGTCGTGAGTTGAGGCATTCTGGTCCGATGTCGTAGAGTGATTTGTGTGCGTGGGTTAGCAGTCGGAAAGTGATCCTCTTATTGACGGGTAGCCAGTGGAGGTCTTTCAGGTGGCCAGAGATGTGTTCGTTACGCGGGATGTCTAATATGATCCTGGCTGAGGCGTTTTGGACTCGTTGGAGTTTCTTCTGGATTTTAGCGGTAGTACCTGCGTAGAGGGTGTTTCCGTAGTCCAGTCGGCTTGTAACCAGAGCATGGGTGACTGTTTTTCTGGTTTCGGTGGGGATCCAGCGAAATGTTTTTTTGAGCATGCGAAGAATGTTGAAGCAGGATGAGGATACGGCGCTGACTTGTCTGTTCATTGAAAGTGAAGAATCCAGGATAACGCCTAGGTTCCGTGCGTGGTCTGTCGGGATGGGTGCTTTTCCAAGGTCTTCCGGCCACCAAGAGTCGTCCCATGCAGAGGGGGATGTACCTAAGATGAGGATTTCTGTTTTATCTGAGTTCAGTTTCAGACGGCTGTGTTTCATCCATTCGGCAACTTCTTTCATTCCTTCGTGTAGGTTGGTTTTGGCGGTGCTGGGGTCATTGGTGAGAGAAAGGATCAGTTGAGTGTCATCCGCGTAGGAGATGATGTTGAGATTGTGTTGGCGAGCGATGGCCGCAAGGGGGCTCATGTATACGTTGAAGAGGGTGGGACTGAGTGAGGATCCTTGTGGTACGCCACAGATGACTTCCGTGGCCTCGGACTTGTATGGTGGAAGGCGGACTCTCTGGGTTCTTCCGGTGAGGAACGAGGTGATCCATTCAAGTGCTTTTCCTTGTATTCCGATGTTTCTGAGGCGTTGTAAAAGGGTGCTGTGGCAGACTGTGTCGAAGGCTGCAGAGAGGTCGAGGAGGATGAGGGCGACTGTGTCTCCATTGTCCAGTAGAGTTCGAATGTCGTCTGTTGCTGCGATGAGGGCGGTCTCAGTGCTGTGTTTTGCTCGGAAGCCAGATTGTGAGGAGTCGAGGGATTTGTTGGCTTCGAGGAAAGCGGCGAGTTGGTTGTTGACAGCTTTCTCGATGACTTTGGCCGGGAAAGGAAGGAGCGATATGGGGCGGTAATTTTTGAGTTCGGTGGGGTCCGCTGTGGGTTTTTTCAGAAGGACGGTGAGTTCAGCGTGTTTCCAGCTTTCCGGGAAGGTGGCGGAGTTGAAGGAGCAGTTGATGACGTCTCGGAGGTGCGGTGCTATGACGGAGTCTGCTTTGTTGAAGATGTGGTGAGGACATGAGTCTGTGGGGGATCCTGAGTGGATGGAGTTCATCAGGCGGATGGTGTCCTCAGTGGAGATTGGGTTCCAATCGTTGAGGGTGTTCAAGGGGGGAGAATGTTCAGCATATGGTTGGGTGGGTTGGTCTCCGGGTTGGTTGTCGAAGCTGTTGTGGATGTCTGCAATTTTGTTGTGGAAGAATAAAGCCAGGGAGTCGCAGAGGGCTTGAGAGGGGGTGATGTCGTTGGAGTTGGCCGAGGGGTTGGTAAATTCCTTGACGATGTTGAAAAGTTCCTTGCTGTTGTGGGCGTTGTTGTCTAGTCGATCCTTGAATGCTGTTTTCTTGGCCTTTCGGATTAGTTGGTGGTGTGTGCGGGTGGCGTTTTTGAAGGCGTCCTTGGTGCTAGTGGTTGGGTCTTTTTTCCAGGCCTTTTCAAGGGAGCGGCAGAGTTTCTTGGACTTCTTAAGATCATCGTTGAACCATGAGGCCTTCTTGCTGCTAGGTTTGCTTTGACGTTTTTTCAGTGGTGCTAGAATGTCGGCGGTGTTGGATAGCCATAGGGTGAAGTTGGCGGCGGCTTGGTCTGGGTTAGAAGAGTGGGCTGGGGTGTTTAGAAGGAGCGATGAGGAGATCTGGTCGATGGTGATTTTGTTCCAGTTTCTTTGCAGAGTTGGTTGGAGGTGGTTGGTGGGTTTCGGCTTGTTGTAGGTGAAGTGAACGCAGCTGTGGTCAGTCCAGAGGAGATCCGTAGTGTGGCTGAAGGAGACATGATTGCTGGAGGTGAAGATGGGGTCGAGTGTGTGACCTGCGATGTGGGTGGGGGAAGTGACCAGTTGTTTAAGTCCGAGGTTGGCGAGGTTGTCCAAGAGGGTGGTGGTGTTGCGGTCGTTGTTCTTTTCAAGGTGAAAGTTGAGGTCTCCCAGAAGGATGTAATCTTTGGAGGGGAGCGCGTGTGGAGTGATGAAGTCCGTGATGTCCTCACTGAATTTTGCGCGGGGTCCTGGTGGTCTGTAGAGGAGGGTGCCTCTGAGTGTGGTCTTGGGGTCGATGTGGATCTGGAAGTGAAGGTGTTCAGAGTTGGCGAGGTTGACGTCAGAGCTGGTTGAGATGTGGATTGATTTTTTATGGACGATAGCGATTCCTCCTCCTGTGTGGCCGGTACGGTCCTTGTGTGTGATCTTATAATCTTCAGGGATGGCAATGGTGATGTCTGGGGCGGAGGAGGCGTTCATCCATGTTTCTGTTAGGAAGGCGACGTCTGGAGAGATGGTGTCTAGTAGATTCCATAGGTCGATGGCGTGTCTGTGGACCGATCGGGTGTTGAGAAGGATGCATTGTAGGTGGTTGGGGTCGGGAATCTGTGGTGTGGTCGTAGCGGAGATGTTGTCGGTACCGCTGAATTTACAGGAGTAGCAAGAGAAAGGTCCATGGGTGTGTCCAGGAGCGGCTTGGACGCAGTTGGGAGCGCGACCGGGGTTAAGGGCTAGGAGGGTGGCGGCATCGTAGGTAATGCGGGAGGGCTGGGCAGCGCGAGGGGCAGGGGGTCTGGCGCTGGGCGCGGTCCAGGCGCGGATGGGCGTAGACGGGCTTACCTTTGGCGCACCTTCGGCGCGCAAGGGGCGCGGTCGCTGCGCGTGAACGCTGCGCGCGGGAACTCTTGTCATATATGGATGGTGGAGGGGGAGGGGCGAGGGCGTCTCAGCTGGGAGGCGGGGCGGGCTACAGAGGAGCACAACAACAAATAAAATGGAGGCGGAGGGGTGAGCAGAGCGGAGCGCTAGGGGGAAAACGCGCAATCAGCGTGAAAGTGACACAGGGAAAAACCAAAGTGCATACAAATAAAGCGGCAACCAAGGCAAACAGTAGGCAATAAATACGAGGCACTTTTAAAAGCAAAGCAAAGCGCTGCAGAACGATACCACGCTGGGGAGCGACCACTCAGCCCAAAAGCGAAGAGTGAATCACAGCGTTTCCAGGGAGTGGAGCGCTGTTTGTAGACAGTGGGAGGGCGTCTCAGCTGGGAGGCGGGGCGGGCTACAGAGGAGCACAACAACAAATAAAATGGAGGCGGAGGGGTGAGCAGAGCGGAGACTAGGGGGAAAACGCGCAATCAGCGTGAAAGTGACACAGGGAAAAACCAAAGTGCATACAAATAAAGCGGCAACCAAGGCAAACAGTAGGCAATAAATACGAGGCACTTTTAAAAGCAAAGCGCTGCAGAACGATACCACGCTGGGGAGCGACCACTCAGCCCAAAAGCGAAGAGTGAATCACAGCGTTTCCAGGGAGTGGAGCGCTGTTTGTAGACAGTGGGAGGGCGTCTCAGCTGGGAGGCGGGGCGGGCTACAGAGGAGCACAACAACAAATAAAATGGAGGCGGAGGGGTGAGCAGAGCGGAGCGCTAGGGGGAAAACGCGCAATCAGCGTGAAAGTGACACAGGGAAAAACCAAAGTGCATACAAATAAAGCGGCAACCAAGGCAAACAGTAGGCAATAAATACGAGGCACTTTTAAAAGCAAAGCAAAGCGCTGCAGAACGATACCACGCTGGGGAGCGACCACTCAGCCCAAAAGCGAAGAGTGAATCACAGCGTTTCCAGGGAGTGGAGCGCTGTTTGTAGACAGTGGGAGGGCGTCTCAGCTGGGAGGCGGGGCGGGCTACAGAGGAGCACAACAACAAATAAAATGGAGGCGGAGGGGTGAGCAGAGCGGAGCGCTAGGGGGAAAACGCGCAATCAGCGTGAAAGTGACACAGGGAAAAACCAAAGTGCATACAAATAAAGCGGCAACCAAGGCAAACAGTAGGCAATAAATACGAGGCACTTTTAAAAGCAAAGCAAAGCGCTGCAGAACGATACGACGCTGGGGAGCGACCACTCAGCCCAAAAGCGAAGAGTGAATTGTGTATTGTCAGTGACACTGGAGGTCACTGTGTATTGTCATTTACACTAGAGGCCCAATTTATGTTGTCACCGACACTGGAGGCCACTGTGTGTTGTCACTGACACTGGAGGCCACTGTGTGTTGTCACTGACACTGAAGGCCTTCGATCCCTTGTTCTAACCCTTAGATAATAGAGAATTTAACAGCTATGGCTACTTCTTTCTCCATCGAGTTCTATGCCTGCAGAAGCCATGTCATTCAGATTAGCTCTTTGTACTCGGTCTTTGAAGACTTGCTAATTATATTTTTCTTTCCCAGGTTAAAACTGGAATAATGATGAATGTAATCGGAGTGCTCTGCTCTACTCTGGCCATCAACACCTGGGGACATGCAATGTTCGCATTGGATACTTTCCCCGCTTGGGCCAATGCAACTACTGGAAAATGAACTGTGCGATGAAGGATAGGACATGATCTACCCCTTCTCGTTGTATGGATTCTCCAACGTCAGCTACAAACAGGGAGGTCACAGATGTGCCTGGATTCCCCTATAGAAGTTCATTGTTGCCAGAGACAAATCTTAAAACAACAAAAATGAAAAAGATCTTCTCCGAATGTGGTGGGCTCAATATGACCTTGGGCTATGTGCAGAGTCAGTCCACACTCACCCGGGCACTTGGCCAGCCAGTATTTGCACATCTAACAAGACAGCTACCAAAGGCAAAGAAGCTTTAAGTTTGTCTGGTGACATCTTAATGGCCTTGTACATTATATTGTAATATGAGAGTTGTACATAGTCACATGTACAGAAATTCTGGATTTTTTTCTTGCCTGAGCAAGCCACATTGTTTTATTTAAATCTGTTTTCTTCTTGTACAGGATTGGTGGTAGAGAACTTTGCCTTAATTGATGCTCCTACCATTCAGATTTTAAGTCACAACATCACTTTTCATGCACCATGTGGTATCACTGAGCAAAGACATGGCTATGAGGGATGAGCAAGCACGGTCAATCAAGATGGGACAGCGACTTACCCATGTTTCCAAGCTTCCTCTTAAACCATTTAAATAAGTTGTTAGTAAGGCTGCTATCGGGTTTTAAGGGTCAGTAGGGTATGTTTCTGTGTTACAAATTAATTCGCATTTTAGAAATTGGTTTATGACCAGAAGATGCTGTGGGAAGAGAGCGGGTAAGTTGTTCTCAATTGATGGCTAGTTGGTGGTCTGTGTGCAAACAGTTTGTTGGATGCATTTCGGCCCTTGGCGAATGATAGCCAGACCCCAGACTTAGTCACTAATTCCGAGTTTGGCGGTCCGAAACTGCCAAAACCCACCGGTGGTCCAACCGCTGTAATACGAGCCTTGATCCCTTGTCTGTGACACAACGGTCTGAGGCAAAGCTATGTTGGCGATGCCGCTGTGGCACCGCCAAGCATATTCATAATTTTCAGACCCCCCACTGGTGACGGTCAGAAAACTATGGGTACCAAATAGGGACCTCTGTGCATCGGGGTGCATGCAGGGGGGCACATGGTGTGATCCCCGGTCTGTATGCACCCCTCTTCCTGCACGCCATGACCTGCACCAGCCCGTGCCATGCAGGAACTTGCTATGGCGATCCCATGGCGATGACCTGCTAAGGCTCACTTATGAGCCTTAGCACAACACCGCAATGGGACCACCAATGCACCGCCTGCCAGACCAGGAGAATATTCCTAATCAGGCGGGCGGGCGTCGGGGGTCGAGTTTGGCAGTGTGGGAGCGGGGTGCTGGCGTGGCGGCATGCTCACACACTGCCTAACCCGTAACCAGGCCCCATTTGTCATCACCATCACCTGACTATGAGATCCACTGTGGATCCTCAATGCATGTCCACAGTCTAATGTGAAGAGGAAGCCTTTGCTTCCAGTGTGTGGTTCAGCGTGTGCCCCTAAAAGGTGAAACTTCACGTGTATTGTGTATGTGTGCTAAACATGAATGTATACAAGAATATCTTTGTGCTCCTCACACAAGATATAAAATTCACATAGCACATTTTAGGAAAATACTAAATATTAAAAATATATTTGAAAAAGTAAAGTTTATAGTAGGAATACAATTATTTTATAGATATATTTTCCTAAATTTCACTTGTAGAAATATTAATTGTTGTAGAGACAATGCTAACCCGGACAAAGGTTTGAACTAGCAAAGGACAATGTGAATCCAGTGACCAAGCATGTCTTTTGCTGCCTGTATCAGTTTCAATGAGTAGAGCTAGTGTGAATAAGAAAACCAGCAGTCTCCATTACGTCTTATCTTGTACCAGTATTTAATCAAGGCCATCTAGTATCACTTGATTGGACACCAGTCATCACACACTAGGCATACGTATGTTGCATGTGCGGCTTCCAGTTCAATTTACATCCAGCAGTCAATGGATCCAAGACCATGAATTTTACCTGTGCTTGTCCTTTGCTGCCACTGTTCATTTTGGACCATCTCCAAGGAGCATTCACCACTTCACAGTGAATCACAAATTGGTGCCTTTTCCAGTTCTAAGAGTGTGAACCTATTGACTCAGGTACATCCTTCTCTGAGTATCGAGGCCAGCCTGCCTTGCATCATCTGCATTCCCCAGCCCTTTCACTTCAGCACCTGATGAGGACTTTCTCCAAGGACAGGTAGTAATGTTTCATACTGGCATTATCTTAGCATTTTCCTTCACTGACACATTTATTTTTGAACCTACTCAAGTAGAGAGATAGATAGATAGATGGATCTAGTTTCGAAAGTTTCTGAGCTTCATGAACAAGACTCAAGACAGCAGCCAGACAGCCTCCAATTCACAAAGATTGCAGCCTCCTTCTCAATCAAAACACATCCATTAATATTTTCCATCCTTATTCCTGTGGTTCAGTAGAATATATGTAGCCAATGCAGGAATGCAAGGTCATTCTGTTATCAGAGATGCATGGGACAGAATATTGACTTTCAGATACAGTTCTAAGATCACCAGATCTATGTTGGGTGGACAAAAGTAACACTACTTATAAACACAAAATAACTGCACTTATGTTTCCTTAGGCAGCATAGGCTACTGCTCAGACTTCATAGTTAACTCATGAAAGTATCATTTCTCTTTTAAAGTTACAGGTGTCTTGGGCCAGTAGAAGCATAGATGTAAGAGTACATCTTGAAAAAAGCCTTCCCTTGACTTTTCGACCAAGGCGCTTTTAGTGACAAATGTCTACACTTCTCTATCGGTACCAAAAGGCTCCTCTGTTGACAATAACCCTTCTGCCAGTTTGTTACTTCACCAGCACTAAGAAGGATGTGTGCCTGACTACACACACTTTGATTTCCACACTCTACTGGTGGACCATCTGACAGGCACTGGCTTGGAATATGAAGTATCCACTGTACTCAGTGTCAACTATCACACGTCTACTCCAATATCCAGAACTCCATCCACTCACTCTCATGCATCCATCTTCTCGCCTTGTGGTTGATGTTGGTCTGTATTGATTGTATGGTTACTCTGTATGTGTCTGCATATGTGCTGTCTTTGAGTGTATGTATGTGGTCCTGGGAAAGAGTGCATGCACCTGTGTTGCGCTTTATGCAGGAATGATTGTATTCATGTTGGCTTATGTGGGCATGGATTCCTTTGGGTAAGAGGCCTGGGTATATATATGGGTGCATCTATTACGTGCCTTAGTGTGCATGCACTATGCAAAGAACAAACCTCTTGGCCTTGTCAATGCTTGCTTAAAGTTGCTAAGAAGGTCTGTAGTCCTGTCAAAAGGTGTTACAAAGATTGAATATAAATTAGGAATGGGACTTGGGGCCTTTGAACATATGGGTTAATGCATTTGAGCAAATATTCCTTATTATCTCATGAGCTTTCAAATACCCTGATTCTTATAGTGATGACTTGAATTTTTTGGGGGAGTTATCCCCTATACGATGACTGTAAGTGTTGGACCCAATATTATAGTCGGTTTAATTGTACTCATTGTCCTTCTGAACCGTCTGCACCCGGTATGTCCTCCATGGCACTGCAAAATGAACTGAGAAGGAGAGCACTGAGAGGACAACCAGCTGCCATGACTGCTTATAGCCATTGCATTTAATATATTATATCTGACAAGAGCACTGACCATTCATCTGCAACACATGCACTTGACCACTTATCCTCAGGAATGAATCTGCTGTTTGTGATAAGATTTCTCAATGGATTCAGTTGTAGATAATTGCTCAGGAATATAAAAGATGAATTACTTTAAAATTATTTTCAAATAAACATTTGCTCTCAATCTGTTGTCAAACCATATTTGGGTACTGAAAAATGCAATGTGTTCCCTTAATTTTGCATCGTTAGCTGTTTTTGTATACTGCACGCTCCCAGGTATATCCTTGTGTCTCAAGTATTGTCAACTAACTATCAACAGTACTGAGCTGCCCCAACAACTAAGGACTGGCTGAAATAAAGCACTTGTAAGCCAGAACTGCTGCTGTTGGAGTCCTTGAGTTCTATACATTACCATCTGACTAAATTCTAAAGCAAAAATCTTCATGTGTACTATAAAAATCCCCTAAAGGCCAGGTGGATGCACAACGTAGCCATTAGTACAAGGGAAACATCTCTATAGTGTTGGTGGGGCAGTCATCAATTGATGATCACCTGTTGATGCCTTCAGCATCATTTGTTGAAAGACCCCAGGACTTGGCTGTGTAAGTTGGACAGTGACTCGCCAGTCTATAAGAGTGTGTCTGTATTGAGCTTCAGGTTCAAACTGAACTAAGGGGCACATTAGGATGGCGGGTGGACTTTGTCCGCCCGCCATCCTATCGCGAAATGGGACCGCCTGCCATAAGGGTGAGGGTCCCTTGGGGGCCATTAGGATGCGCCCGCCACAGTGGCAGGCGCATCCTGCATTCCTGGCATTGTGGCGGGCGGTGCACTCAGCACCGCCCACCACAATGCCAGGAAGGCATGTAGTGCACTTCAATGCACAACATGGCAGGCACTGCGTGGTACCTGCCATGTTGTGCATGAAACAGCAGGGGGTGCACCATGTGCACCCTTCACCCCCTAGAATCCCTGCGGACCCGCTACAGGCCCCCAATGTAAAAAAAACGCCTGCCTTTCGTGGCGGTAATGCCGCCACGGAACAGGCATGTCCCCACCTGCATACAAATATGGATGGCGGTGTCTACCAGACACTGCCACCATATAAACGGCTTTTCCGCCCGGTAGGCAATCGGGCGGATTGCCTACCGGCGGAAAACCGGCAGACGGTCTTCCAGTCCGCCGGGGTCCCCCCCGCCATGGTAATGTGGCGAGGGAAAATTAGAAGTGGGTGGAGGTTTTTGGCGGGCGGATCGCCACTGCCAAATGGGCGGATCGCCGCCACCGCCATACGGGCGGTGGCAATCCATCCGTTAACCTAATGGGCCCCTAAGTGTCTGGCAGGTGATACGATTTGCTAGGCCAGAGCAATGTGAAATATAAAAAATATTTACAACCCCATGTTTTGGGGGATTTTTCAAAGCATATCGATAAACTTCAAAATCCAGATCAAAAAGCTGAAATAAACTGAAGCACTTATTTTATCAGTCCCTTTGCATGATCCTTTTGCACATATACAAGTTGGTCGCTAGTACTTGTGCTCAATCTGAAAATTTTCTATCTGACCCCATCAAGTGGCACCTGCAGGAAATTGGATTATGATTTGGAGCGGGTGACTACCCACCTCAATGTATGATTAGAAACTTTCTGAGGGGGAAACCTCAAAGTCACTAAATTAACCTGAACTCAACCCTTTGGTAGCAAAGGCACAGAGCAGACAAACTTAACGTTGGACAATGTGTTAAGTATTTATGTAGTACTAACACAGTAATCAAATCAAAATGCAAAACAAAAAAAACACTAAACCGAATTAGAAATGTAACAAAATGGCAAAAATCTAAACCAGAGATATGAAGTTGGAAGTAGGAATTGCGCCAAGAAGCATACAATTGCAACGATAGTCAATGGGCGTGGTAGACCGGGTCCTATGCATAATTTGACGCTGACCACATTGGAACACGGATCGGATACACAAACCAGATTCATCCTGGTTACAGATTTTACATTCTGGGGCAGATTTATGAGGCCGTTGTGCCTCTTTGCGCCGCAATTGCGTCACTTTATTTGACGCAACTGCGGCGCAAACAATGCGCCCTATTTACAACGTGACGCATCTAGGAGATGTGTCACGTTGTAAAGCACTGCGCCATAAGGAGGCATTCCTGCGCAGGGGGGGGGGGGGGCGTTCCTGCGCAGGAACGCCTCCTGAAAGTGGCTGAGTGAAATCTATGAGATTTCACTCAGTCACTTTCAGGGCAATGCTGCGTCAAAACCCTGCGCCTGCTTGAAGCAGGCATAGGTTGTGACGCAGCATTGTGCACATGTGTACCCCCGAGCCTTGCTGGAGCTGCGTCGCGCTTGCAACGCAACTCCAGCAATGCGCCACATTTCCGGCACAGAAGCGTCACGCATCTGTGCCATTTTTGCACCATGGTGCGCCGCATTATAAATGCGGCGCACCATGGGTGGCGGAGCTGTGGCGCATGTGGCGCATGTTAACTGGCGCATCCCTGGCGCAGGGTTTCGACGCAGCATTGCCCTGAAAGTGACTGAGTGAAATCTCATAGATTTCACTCAGCCACTTTCAGGAGGCGTTCCTGCGCAGGAACGCCCCCCCCTGCGCAGGAACGCCTCCTCATGGTGCAGTGCTGTACAACGTGACGCATCTCCTAGATGCGTCACGTTGTAAATAGGGCGCATTGTTTGCGCCGCAGTTGCGTCAAATAAAGTGACGCAATTGCGGCGCAAAGAGGCGCATCGTCCTCATAAATCTTCCCCTTAGTGTTTTGAGTTCCAATCCACCGCTAGAGTACACATCTAAAGCCACTCAAGGCCTCAGGGAAGGCGCTTACAGACTCACAGGGTGTCAGGCAGAGGTAAACAGCAGTGTCCAGTGCCTTTCGAAGCACTGAGCCAGCCTGCTCCCATCATTCCAGACACTTCACTCATGCTGATTACTATTATGAGGAGCATCATAGAAGCTCCTGCATTGGTTAGAATTTAAAATGTATCCACCACAAGGAAATAATTACAGGAAAAAAACAATCACTTACAAAGCATTTAAAAAAACAAAAAATAAATATCTTTAAACATGCTGATGATTGGAGAATGGCGAAGCATAAGAACAATGAGCAGCGCCAGGGCTGGTTCCTGCATGTTGTTCATCACTTGAATATTAACCCCTGAATCAGAGAATCTGCTGCATTCATGACATTTTCAATGGCCAGGTGCTGGCTGCAGTGTTTGTGCTGCAAGAGGAGGCAGGTGTACTGCTTAGTGTGTGTCTCTCTGTGTGTGCCTCCCCCACAGGACTCAATTCTAGCCTACAAGACAAATATTAATCATAAAACGTGGCTGAGCTTCATGTTTCATGCAGCGCTCACACCAAGCAGGCACACCTGCCCACTGACACCACACCCAGCGCGCCATACACCATGCTCCTTGCTCCATTTATGTTGAGCTAGCAGGAGTTGCACCTTGTACCGCAGAAAGCTCTGATGCAACAATCACTTGCATGCAACAATCATTCAAATGCAAGTCCATTTTCAAACTGCATGTCGTTCTGCGCTGAAATACATGATGACTGTATTTTTAACAAATCAAGGGGCATATTACAAAGACCGGAGTGACAATTTTTGTGGCGTGCTGGTGGTGCTGTGCCCTGCTCCATATTTACAAGACGGCGATAAGCCACTTTGCGTTGCTGAATGCCGCCTTGTAAATATGATTCAGAAAAGGGGGTGGTGATGAACAGAGTGGTCTGCCCTGTTCCCATGATGCACTGGGCCAGGGTCAGACTAATTTGCATATAGCCAAGTTCTGAGCTGGGATGGTGCAGTGAGCTAAAAAACGGTGATGGATCAAGCCCTGATCTTTGGACTGGGTAAGAGTGGGCTGCTTAATTCAGACACTCTGTTCATCACCACCCCCTTTTCTGAATCATTTTTGTCCACCATAAGCGTGGAAGGGTATACTCAGATGTGAGTCCCTTGCTCATTGCACCATCAGGATTCAAGCAAGCCGGGCCGAAGACGGCTGAAATGCCAGAAACCGGTCCCCGGTAGCTTGTTTCCTTCCCAGTATAAGAATTGGCTTGGTAGTTTGGTCTGCCCTGTTTCCATGATGCACTGGGCCAGGGTCAGACTAATTTGCATATAGCCAAGTTCTGAGCTGGGATGGTGCAGTGAGCTAAAAAACGGTGATGGATCAAGCCCTGATCTTTGGACTGGGTAAGAGTGGTCTGCTTAATTCAGACACTCTGTTCATCACCACCCCCTTTTCTGAATCATTTTTGTCCACCATAAGCGTGGAAGGGTATACTCAGATGTGAGTCCCTTGCTCATTGCACCATCAGGATTCAAGCAAGCCGGGCCGAAGACGGCTGAAATGCCAGAAACCGGTCCCCGGTAGCTTGTTTCCTTCCCAGTATAAGAATTGGCTTGGTAGTTTGGTCTGCCCTGTTCCCATGATGCACTGGGCCAGGGTCAGACTAATTTGCATATAGCCAAGTTCTGAGCTGGGATGGTGCAGTGAGCTAAAAAACGGTGATGGATCAAGCCCTGATCTTTGGACTGGGTAAGAGTGGTCTGCTTAATTCAGACACTCTGTTCATCACCACCCCCTTTTCTGAATCATTTTTGTCCACCATAAGCGTGGAAGGGTATACTCAGATGTGAGTCCCTTGCTCATTGCACCATCAGGATTCAAGCAAGCCGGGCCGAAGACGGCTGAAATGCCAGAAACCGGTCCCCGGTAGCTTGTTTCCTTCCCAGTATAAGAATTGGCTTGGTAGTTTGATCTGCCCTGTTCCCATGATGCACTGGGCCAGGGTCAGACTAATTTGCATATAGCCAAGTTCTGAGCTGGGATGGTGCAGTGAGCTAAAAAACGGTGATGGATCAAGCCCTGATCTTTGGACTGGGTAAGAGTGGTCTGCTTAATTCAGACACTCTGTTCATCACCACCCCCTTTTCTGAATAATTTTTGTCCACCATAAGCGTGGAAGGGTATACTCAGATGTGAGTCCCTTGCTCATTGCACCATCAGGATTCAAGCAAGCCGGGCCGAAGACGGCTGAAATGCCAGAAACCGGTCCCCGGTAGCTTGTTTCTTTCCCAGTATAAGAATTGGCTTGGTAGTTTGGTCTGCCATGTTCCCATGATGCACTGGGCCAGGGTCAGACTAATTTGCATATAGCCAAGTTCTGAGCTGGGATGGTGCAGTGAGCTAAAAAACGGTGATGGATCAAGCCCTGATCTTTGGACTGGGTAAGAGTGGTCTGCTTAATTCAGACACTCTGTTCATCACCACCCCCTTTTCTGAATCATTTTTGTCCACCATAAGCGTGGAAGGGTATACTCAGATGTGAGTCCCTTGCTCATTGCACCATCAGGATTCAAGCAAGCCGGGCCGAAGACGGCTGAAATGCCAGAAACCGGTCCCCGGTAGCTTGTTTCCTTCCCAGTATAAGAATTGGCTTGGTAGTTTGGTCTGCCCTGTTCCCATGATGCACTGGGCCAGGGTCAGACTAATTTGCATATAGCCAAGTTCTGAGCTGGGATGGTGCACTGAGCTAAAAAACGGTGATGGATCAAGCCCTGATCTTTGGACTGGGTAAGAGTGGTCTGCTTAATTCATACACTCTGTTCATCACCACCCCCTTTTCTGAATCATTTTTGTCCACCATAAGCGTGGAAGGGTATACTCAGATGTGAGTCCCTTGCTCATTGCACCATCAGGATTCAAGCAAGCCGGGCCGAAGACAGCTGAAATGCCAGAAACCGGTCCCCGGTAGCTTGTTTCCTTCCCAGTATAAGAATTGGCTTGGTAGTTTGGTCTGCCCTGTTCCCATGATGCACTGGGCCAGGGTCAGACTAATTTGCATATAGCCAAGTTCTGAGCTGGGATGGTGCAGTGAGCTAAAAAACGGTGATGGATCAAGCCCTGATCTTTGGACTGGGTAAGAGTGGTCTGCTTAATTCAGACACTCTGTTCATCACCACCCCCTTTTCTGAATCAGCCTTGTAAATATGGACCTACATAATGCAGTTTTCTGCTGCAAAGGGCTTTCAATGGGTGTTGCTGTGGACATTACCTGGATTCAGGTTAGCCTGGCTGATGGGGGTAATACCCAGAAAGCGGTCCCAGGATGCTTGTTTCCGGTTCAGGGAGGACCTGGCTTGGCAGTACGGGCTGGACTGTTCCCATGTGGAGCAAGTTCCTGATTGATTTGCACATGGCTGGGTCTAAACTGGGATGGCAAGGTGAGCAAAAAAAGAATGGATCTAACCCAGATCTTTGTACTGGGGTGAATGTATGATTCTTTCAGCATTCCTTCCATTATTTGTTTGCGTAGCACCTTACCACTGGTTAGCAGGTTAAAGTGCACAGAGTTGTACAAACAGAAAAGACGGTCAAGGATAAACTCTGGATGTACACCACGCAGAAGATGGTTACTCATACAGCCCCAAATTCTAAGCTCAAAACTGATAAATAAAAACGTGAAAAATAAATGTGGTTTCACAATCAATTAGGAAATACATCATGTGTGTTCTTAAAAATAGCACCAAAGATCTGCAGACAGCAAGCTCTGCTAGGAGATTTGACATGCAAAGAAAAATACATCATCATTATGAATGCATCACGTAAATATCAGAAATAAAACAACAGGGGTTGTATTTCAGATGCTTTTCTGCATGCAGAATAAATTCACTCAAAGGAACCTCCTTCATGTGTTTTGTCAGGTTGCATTTCTGGATATCTGATCCTGAAAGTACATTATGCTATCCATATCAGGTCCCCTCATCTCTACTGCTCTATTTGATTTCCTCAAATATTTCTAGAACACAGATAGCCAAGCTATAGTATCTTTACCCAATACAAAACTTTTCAAGGCTTTAGAATATAGGGCTAGTCTTTTCCAACTTTCAATCACTATTCACTTGAGCATAAGTGCATATGTGCTCCTACTGGCAGAAAAGCACTGATTGACATACATCAACAGTTTGACAGCTTTCTGATGTTTGTAGGGTATCAAAGACAAATGTAAATCTGATTGCAAAGCCTTTAATAGGATTTAACCTATCTCCCATAATGAATTAGTCTAATGCTACTCTTTGATCATTTGTGCTGAGAAATGAAATAATTACTTTGGATATCTTCATATTTTGGGTGGCATATTACCCGTATTCATTTTGCAGCAGTTGATCAAACTCAAACAGACTCATAATTGACACAGGAGAGAAGCTAGGAATGATACAGGGGGAACAGGGCTATAAATATACAAATCTAGGGATGTATCAACTTGAAAAACGTTTGTGGAAATATTTCTTAGATCACATCATTAACACAGTTCCCCACCGTTCTGAGGAAGTTTGCTCTTTATATGATTGAATAGTGGTGAAAAACTCTTACATTTGTCTTTCACTACTGCAACGCCTATCTCTCCTATAGAATATCGTTAGAGTTGCCTTATTACATCTTATAAGTGTAATCTCCAAATGGGAAGAGATATAACGTTTATGTTTGGTGTCTCTGAAATCATAATTTACAAATCTAACTGATGGTGAAGCAGTATTTAAAATCGAAATTCTAAAAATGGCACTTTTAGAAATCTGCAACTGCCAAGCCATGTCTCTCCTGGACTGGAATCAAGCATCCTAGGACCGGTTTCTGGCTATCAGCCGTCTTCAGTCAGGATAGCTTGACTCCAGTGGTATGGAGAGCATGGGACTCAGGTCTGAGCATACCCATCCCACTCGGGGTGACAAATGCAAAAACAACAGTTGATGGACAGAATACAGAACAATGTCATGCATTTACCCCAGTACAGAGATCTGGGCCTAAATCCATCATTTTTTTGCTCACCATGCCATTCCAGTTTGGACCCAGCCATATGCAAATCAGTCTTGACCCTGGTCCCAATGGGAACAGTCCAGCCCGAATTGATAGGTCAGATCTTCCCTGGACTGGAAACGAGCATCGCAAGACCGGTTTCGGGTTTTCAGCTCTCAACAGCCAGGATAGCTTGACTCCACTGGCACGGAGAGCACAGGACCCACGTCTGGACATACCAGTCCCACTCAGGGTGACAAAGGCAAAAAGAACAATTGATGGACAGAATGCAGAACAATGTCATATATTCACCCCAGTACAGAGGTCCGGGCCTAAATCCATCATTGTTTTGCTCACCATGCCATTCCAGTTTGGACCCAGCCATATGCAAATCAGTCTTGGCCCTGCGCCCAATGAGAAGAGTCCAGCTCGAATTGCCAGGCTAGGTCCTCGATGGACTCTTGGGACCGGTTTTGGGCTTTCAACTCTCATCAGCTAAGATAGCTTGACTCCAGTGCCATGGAGAGCACGGGACCCACGTCTGGGCATAATCGTCCAACTCGGGGTGAGAAATGCAAAAAGAACGATTGATGGACAGAATAAAGAACACTCATACTGATGGAGCGGTAATTTCTTCTGGTAATTTCTCAATACCAAAACCTCATGCTACCTCTATTTACCGCTGAAAAGGGGTTGGGCCCTTCACACCATGTATTACCTTCAGGATATTTAAATAAACAAGAACAGTCAAAAATGCAATTAATATTTTAAGCCATAAAAGAGAGTTGTTGAGTATTTTAAAGGGTTTTATTTTCTAGTCAAAAGTTAAGTTTTCTCCGACCCTTTATTCATTAGTAAAATATCAATCAGGTTACAGAATTTGGAAAACAGGAAAAATAGCATTAATACAGAACACATTACAGTCTGCATATAATCATTACATGTAGAAAGAAAATGTGGCGTAAAATATCAGTCAACATTCTTAAAGAGTTTCTAAGAAAAATAGTCTTGCAAAGCTAATCAATAATTAAATAGTTGGCAAAAATCTCCCGTTAAGAGAAATAAATGTATAAGTCAAATAAATCTTTTTAGACCTAATTAATTAGTCAAAGCATTAACTTAAAGTTTAGCATCTATTTCTATCCTAATCCACTGCACTCTGCTTCTGTCTGTGTCTAAAGAGCAAAACAACCCGCCCTTCACAGGACCTCAAGGGAATGTGGCCTGCAGTGCCAAAAAATATGACGTGCAAGGACTCTTTGAAAAAAAAATTCCCCTCTCCTCGGAAGCAATCTCCACCCTATCAGCTATCTCCCGGGATGTTCTCGTACCTAACCCATGTGAATGAAGCAAAGCCTAAGCCAAAATGAGCAAGAATCCAACCACGCCCCCAGAGAGGTCATTATTTATACTCTAATTCTTGGCAGACTACACAAAAAAGGTTTCATCTTCAGGAAAACCTGTACGTGATTGGTCAGCCACAATACCATGATATCTCACTATCCTGACAATGAACATTTTAGGAAAAAGAAAAACGAGAGGAGCCAGGCCCTTAAGGACAGGTGAGGAGGCTGGACCTTATTTTACATTATACCAAAAAATTGCCTCTTCACCTACGTTTATAACCACATTTAAGGAAAGTTGAACACGCTAACAATCGTGTTCAGCAAGGTATTTTTATTTTTTCCAAACTGATTTTAGAATTAATCAAGATTCAAACAAACAAGTTTTGGAGCACATAAAGACACATTGATACATACATTATTTAAACAGCATAAAGAATAATGAAAAGGGGGGAAGATAGAAAAGAAGCAAAGTTAATTTGTAAGTTTTTACAACAGCAGAAATGCTGGCATAACGAAATGGATCACAACAACTCCTTTCTAACTGGCCGACGCGTTTCAATTCCAGTGACCGATTTCCTGGAATCTCATCAGGGCACAAAAAAGTTCTGTCTGTGAGAAGGAAAGGGAAGTGAATTAGAATTCGGGAAACTATGGGTTCTTTCTCCCAAGGCAGTGACGCTGAGCAAAAGGAATGAACCTACCAGATTGTAGGAATTGCGAAGATGCAAGTGGTTTCTATGTGTGCAACGTCGAACTTCTTGGACATACACTCAAGAGCTGGGCAGGGCACCACCTACGGGTTAAGCAATTCTTGTCAGACATGTGTCTGTTGTCTGTATAAAATCGCAATAAGTGTAAAATGAAATCAAGCGAGGCGACGTACAATCAGGAGGCGAATACATGGATCCTGCCGGCTGCCGCTGTGTCGCCGTTGTACTCCGATTGAATGAAGGGCGGAACACAGAAGTGTTTATGCTAGGGGGACGGTAGCAACAGGTTAGTGCCAAGGGCTGGAGTCTGGCCAAACTAATTGAAAAAATGATGACCTTTCTCGATGTAGAAATGACAGTCATCGATGGTGAACTCAAATCATCCCTATATAAAAAGGAGACGGATAGACGGTAGCGTGTTCAACTTTCCTTAAGTGTGGTTATAAACGTAGGTGAAGAGGCAATTTTTTGGAACATTTTAGAGCATACCAGTCTTAACAAAAGAAGCATACATGAGTAAATACATTTTATATATATTTGCAACATCTGCTAGGAAAAATGTTTCATACTAATTCTCTTCCTTCCCTTCACAGCGCAGTAGGACGGATATTTTAACTAACTGGTACATTGGCACAATCACAAGAATGTACAAAGTTCAAGATGGCCTTGACTCCCTCGTGGCTTGAGGAAAGCTGATTTGCAAGTCATAGCCTTGATGGATTCACAGGCAGCCATGTTCTCTTAGGCCCAAAAAACTAAGCAAACACACAGAGAATATTAATTTCATGTAAATCTGCCTATTATGTTTCCCAACTCCATACTAATACCCCTTCTAAATGTTTACCTAGTCAAGCTATTAGATTCAAGCAGTTTTCTATTATTTATGACAACATGTAAAATAAATGTGCAATGTGCAACATAGCATTTTTATGCTTTAGTGTAAATTTTAAAAGCGCACACAGTTAATACAGCGCACACAGTTACATGCTTTAGTGTTTTAGATAGCTTTTCATGCAAAAAGCATTTAGCCCCATGTGTAGTGTTTGGTGCATTATTAATTCACACACATTATAAAAAGAGGTGTTATTATTGATCAAAATATGCAACAAGCTGAAGCCTTTTAAGACAGGAATAGTGAATTTAGATTGCAAGGAATGAGCTGGGAAGAGAGAAACATATTCTATTAATCTTCAAAGCTAAAAAGGCCACTTTCCTCTACACTGAAAAAAACACATGTTAATTCAGCAAAAGCATTTCAGACTGAATAGGCCTCAGCTTTCCTATTTTTTATGTGTCATGTTTTTAATTTGCACCAAAATGTGTGGGCAATTTAAATGCAGTCTGTCTGAAGCACAACAAATTAAACAATGCCTGACTGCAGATGAAATCTGCTCCATCAATACATTCACCCCAGTACAGAGATCTGGGCCTAAATCCATACATTTTTTGCTCACTATGCCATTCCAGTTTGGACCCAGCCATATGTTTTGTCCATCTTCTCCTTGTGTGTGCTTAGTTCACCCTAAGTTGGCAGGATATGCCCAGACATTCTATTTTGACTAGAAGACAGAAGGATCTCCCTTGGGGGGTCAAGGAGTGACTCCCCTGTTCAAACAGACACCAAAGAAACATCTTACGGGTCTGCATTTTCAAGGCTCCTGCCGGATTCCGAAGGATTTGTGACACAGTACAAAGACTTCCAGACATCTCTGAAGCCGACACGAGATCACAGCAAAGCTGAGACCCGTAGCCATCACGAGAGACGTGGGACTGGAACTCCTGGACACTGTGCATATTTGCAAGTGCACCTACTTCCCGAGCTTTCTAGAAGTTGGGCATTGGGCTACTTGCAGTCCAAGCCCTGAGTTTGCACTGAAGATTGTGGGCCTACACTCCACGAGTGTTCCGTGGGCCCGCTTCTAGCATTTCTGCTTGAGGCCCCTTTGCGATCCCTGGTCAGTCAACTAATGGGTCCCCACGAAGGTAACCCTTTTGTTTCTTGGGCTTCCCTGGTTGCTCCCTGACTCCCCTCCAAAGGGTGAGTCCCTCAGACCTTGCTGGTCTGGTCCGAAGCCAATATTTGCATTCTGCATGGGTTGATGTTGCCAAGGTTTGTTGGGTCCAATCCGGATCCTGACCCTGCAGCACTCGACATCAGACATGGGACAGCTCGAATCCAGCTCCTGGTTGTCGTTGACGCCTCCTGGTCCTCGTGACTGAAGAGTAGTCAAGCTTCACCTCCTGCACCTGTATTCACCCGACATCGGTGGGCATCTTCTTGTTGTCTCCCTGGTCACTGGCAAGTGACCCAGACTCTGTCCCCTCTGCTTTCAGGTTCTTCAGATCTTCGTTCCACCCTTGGATCCATCCGGACACTTTTCATCTTATCGCCTGCAGCACTTCTTTGCAGCTCTCCATAGGAAACGCAGACGAAACCCGACACGAAAAGACACCTATGAACCTGACAGTTACAGACTAAGGGGTCGATTAGGATCGCGGACGGAAACGTGTTCCGTCCGCCGAGGAAGGTGGCAAGATACTCCGGACCTGTCCGCGGAGAAACCGAAATAGCGATTAGGATCAAATCTGATAGAAACGCCGATCGCAGCGGACGGAGCACAACAATCTCCGTCTGCGGCGGTCGAAGTACACCTGAGGCCGCGGCAGGCGGACGGAACCAACATAACACCGACCGCCGGGTACGCACATGACCAGGATAACAACAACCTCCCCCGCGATACCTGCGTAGTGTCCGTGTCCGCAATTAGGATAACTCCGCAAGTACCCTGGTAGCTACCGCGATCCACGTCCGCGGCGGTACCAATGCTACGAGAAACCGTGCACCACAGCGGAAGTCCAACACGAACAACATCCCTACAGTCAAACCAATGCCATACATTGCGACAGAATTCATCACCAAACACAGGAAAATGAACGACCACCCACCTGACACATCTAAACCAAACACAAGACACAATGACCCACCCCCAAGAACCGCATAAACCACACCTGCCAACACACCCACCTATCACCTGACTGCCAATCAACATTCACACAGGGCCAACACACAGACTATAAATTAACTCCCACCCACTCCAGAAATCCTCTGCATCACAGCATAGCTGCTAGCAGGAGACACCACTTAGCCAACAGCATAAAACAGATATCATACACATTATCCACACCCAAACACACCCTGTACACAAAGACCCACCACACCATCCCCAAACACCACACACCAGCACCTCCTAATTCATACAAACACACACCCGAGCACCATGGCACCCAAGAAAAACCCTAAATTCACCGACACCGAGTTAAGGGTTATGGTCGATGAGATTATTCGTGTCGAAGCCCACATTTTTGGGGCCCTAGTGCAGCAGACCAGCATAGCTAGGAAGAACAGCATGTGGGACCGGATCGTCACCAGGGTCAATGCCTCCGGGACCGTCCCGAGGACGAAGCAGGAAATTCAGAGGCAGTGGCACGACCTCAAGACCCGGGTGAAATCCATCAGAGCCAAGAACTTCCTCCGGGCCAACCACACAAACGGTGGAACCCCCCCGGAGCCCCTACCGTACACCGAGTGGGAGGAGAAGGTGCTGACCATCCTGCACCCTGAGACCCTTGATGGACTTGATGAGGGAGAAGAGGCTGGTAAGTACCAACCAAGCACCACAAACACAACAACACGGTGTGCCTCACACAACTCTGAAGACACATCTCCCAGACCCCAAGGCATGCATGCAGTCCACATAGTCACCAACGTCTAAACCACTCCTACAGGCCCCCATGTCCATAGAGAGGGTGGTGGTGGTGGGTGGGGTGGGTGTGTGAGGGGACGGAACTACAACTCCCAACAGGCCCACATGTCCATAGAGAGGGTGGTGGTGGTGGGTGGGGTGGGGTGTGTGAGGGGACGGAACTACAACTCCCAACAGGCCCCCATGTCCATAGAGAGGGTGGTGGTGGTGGGTGGGGTGTGTGAGGGGACGGAACTACAACTCCCAACAGGCCCCCATGTCCATAGAGAGGGTGGTGGTGGTGGGTGGGGTGGGTGTGTGAGGGGATGGAACTACAACTCCCAGCAGGCCCCCATGTCCATAGAGAGGTTGGTAGTGGTGGGTGGGGTGGGTGTGTGAGGGAACGGAACTACAACTCCCAACAGGGCCACATGTCCATAGAGAGGGTGGTGGTGGTGGGTGGGGTGGGTGTGTGAGGGAACGGAACTACAACTCCCAACAGGCCCACATGTCCATAGAGAGGGTGCTGGTGGTGGGTGGGGTGGGGTGGGGTGTGTGAGGGGACGGAACTACAACTCCCAACAGGCCCCCATGTCCATAGAGAGGGTGGTGGTGGTGGGTGGGGTGTGCTACAGGTCACTAGACCAACTCCCAACAGGCCCACATGTCCATAGAGAGGGTGGTGGTGGTGGGTGGGGTGGGTGTGTGAGGGAACGGAACTACAACTCCCAACAGGCCCCCATGTCCATAGAGAGGGTGGTGGTGGTGGGTGGGGTGGGTGTGTGAGGGGACGGAACTACAACTCCCAACAGGCCCCCATGTCCATAGAGAGGGTGGTGGTGGTGGGTGGGGTGGGTGTGTGAGGGGACAGAACTACAACTCCCAACAGGCCCACATGTCCATAGAGAGGGTGGTGGTGGTGGGTGGGGTGGGTGTGTGAGGGAACGGAACTACAACTCCCAACAGGCCCACATGTCCATAGAGAGGGTGGTGGTGGTGGGTGGGGTGGGTGTGTGAGGGAACGGAACTACAACTCCCAACAGGCCCCCATGTCCATAGAGAGGGTGGTGGTGGTGGGTGGGGTGGGTGTGTGAGGGGACGGAACTACAACTCCCAACAGGCCCACATGTCCATAGAGAGGGTGGTGGTGGTGGGTGGGGTGGGTGTGTGAGGGAACGGAACTACAACTCCCAACAGGCCCACATGTCCATAGAGAGGGTGGTGGTGGTGGGTGGGGTGGGTGTGTGAGGGAACGGAACTACAACTCCCAACAGGCCCACATGTCCATAGAGAGGGTGGTGGTGGTGGTGGGTGGGGTGTTTGCCAGTGCCGACTGAATGTCAAATGTAAATAAATGTACACGTAATGGCCACATGACTCATCCTCACATTTTTGTTTTGCAGGGGATCCTAATCTGACAGCTGCAATAAACACCAGGCCTCCAGCCTCCCCACACTCAGAAGTTTCAGGGGACGATTAGCCAGCCACCTCCGGGGCTGAGGATGGTGCCGGCTCAAGCAGCCAGCCAGGGGCATCTGGCTCCCAGGTCACACCTGCACCAACAACTACTACGGCCTCTGGCATTACCACAACACCGGCTACTGTGACCTGCACAGCTACCTCCAGCACCACCTCCACCACCACTACTACCACCACTTCTGCCCCTGCCACCCTGCCCAACCCACCGCCCAACGCTGGGCCAGCGCCATCCCAGCCACGCAGGCAGAGTGTGAGGCAAACCACAAATGCAAGGCCAGATCCTGCAGGCAGGAGCACAGCACAAAGAAGGCATGATGAAACAACTACACCCAATGCCGTGCAACAGTGTCTAGAAGCACTAGCCAGGGTGGAGGAAAACTATCTACGTGGCCAGGCACAGACAGACCGGGCCCACCAGGACTTTGTTGACAACACAGCGATGTTGGGGGCCATCGAGAGGCGGCTTGGCCAACTCGTGGACATTTTTAGCACGAGTGATCCGCCAACACCACCCTCCCCACACCCCCTCAAACAACGCTACCGCCACCAACAACGCCACCGCCACCGCCACCTGCGCCCCTGGCGGTGGATGTGGTACCTGATCAGCCAGCGCCCCCAGCTGACTCCGTCCCGACACAAAGACGGAGGGGCCGTCCGAGGCTGGAAGTGGGCGAGAGCAGTGTCGAAGCTCCTGCCACACGCTCCAAGAGGAGCCGACAATGACTCTTTTGAGTACCTGAGCCTGCCATTCACCCTGCCAACTATCCGGTCCCACCTGGCACAGGCCTGCTGCACTAGGCAGACACCACCCTATGTGGTGTCTGCACGGACATCTCATCTGCCATAACCTTTGACTCTCACTCCCCACCCCTTCACTCATTTGTAAATATGCACCTACACCTATGCACAATCTGTAAATAAATAACACTTACTCACTCAATGATGTGTTGTCTCCATGTTTATTCACATGATTGCATCAGAAACAGACGTAACCAGGTTCAGGGATCCAACTGGTACAGAATCATGCCGCAAGGGAGTGACCTAGGGAAACATAGAAAACGCAAACACACGTTAGGAAACACCATCACACTCATCCAAACGCACTGCAGTGCAACTTTAAACAAACCACACACATCACTACAGGAATGGATGAGACTACACACATCATGGAGACGATCATGTACTCATAAATTAAGAGACACACGCACATGCATACATCACATAACAAAACACATAGATGATGCCCAACACAATGACACAAGAGCAGCAAACCTACACAGGGCATACACAAGCAGCACAAGAGGGGCACACTCACAATCAAGGGAAGTAGCGTTCAATGAGCTGGCGCCTCTGGTCCACACCTTCCTCCTCACCACTATCCTCATCAGTCGACATGGGTGGGTCGGGAGGGCAAGGAACTTGCTGTTCATCTGGGTCCAAGAGCAGTTCAATGTTATTGCGCACAGCCAGGTTGTGGAGCATGCAGCAGGCAATCACAATCTTGCATACTTTGCCTGGTGAGTAAGGCAGGGCCCCTCCAGTCTTATCCGGGCACCGAAAGCTAGACTTAAGCAGGCCAAATGTTCGTTCCACCATCGACGTGTCCTTCCATGGGCATCATTGTATCGCATTTCTCCCGCTGTAGTGGGATTGCGTATTGGACTCAGAAGCCAAGGCCTGTTTGGGTAAGCCGAGTCGCCTGTGTTTGTGGAAATTAGAGAGAGAGAGAAACATCACTACCGGAACATGTGGGCACACCAAGCCACACAGATATCACTCCTGTCACCACAGCATACTCACCAACAAGCCACGCTTGTGCCGGACGCAGATTTGCCATCAGTTGGGGGACAATGCTGCTCCGCATGATGTGGGCGTCATGTGCAGAGCCAGGAAATCTTGCACACACATGTGAGATTATGTTGTCGGCTTGGCACACCACCTGCACGTTTAGGGAATGGAAGTGCTTCCGATTCCTAAACACCTGCTCACGTGCCCGTGGTGGAATGATCGCAATATGCGTGCCATCAATGGAACCCACAACGTGTGGAATGCGACCCAGTGCATAGAAGTCAGCTGTGACCGCTGCCAACTCTGCCGCCTGTGGAAAATGTATGTAGTCATTCTTGTACAGCATCATGGCTGTCAGTACATCCCGAAGTACCGTGCTGAACATGGCCTGTGACATTCCCCCGGCATGTCCAACAGTGTACTGAAATGTGCCTGTTGCAAAAAAATGGAGTGCCGCCATCACCTTTTGGGTGGGTGAAATGGAACCTGGATAGGTTCTTCTTGGCTGCAGGTGAGAAGACAATTGGTTCACAAGCTCCAGCAATCGACGTCGATCAAGCCTGAATTTCCTGATCACCTCCTCGTCCACCATATCCTCCAGCACAGTGTATGGGCGATGGACATTTTGAGCCCTCCTGTGTGGGAGTAAATGGAATGGAAGTAAATTCACATACAACGCATGTCTGTGCAACTCACTCACATGTCATCGCACTCTATACAACATGTAATAGGCAGTGTTCAATTAGCATATGTGTGACATCTCTGATTGTCACAACAACATGGATTGACGTAGCAACAATGTGCACCCACTAGCTACATGATGTGTTGCAACATGTGCAATGCACTTTGTCTCACCTCAACATTACTGCCAACAAGACATGTGACATGACCCACATGTGTATGCGCAACATGACATACACACATGCAAGTGTATGCACACAAACGAAAATATACACACACCATTTCTTGATGCACCAATGGCAACACCAATAATGGTGACCAAACGGACATCACATGCATGGTGACCCAATAGGCAACACGCATGCACTGAACACAAGTGAACCCCCACCATAGTCAATATCACACATATACCAGTCACAGACAACTGAATCACAATGTGGCAATACATCCGGGATCTACTGTGTAGATGTGAGGTACGATAAACTTGTGTATGGAAATAACCAATGTCGACATGCACATGTGATGGACATTTGTGGCACAACGATGGGCATGGTATGGACACACATGGGATAGAGCATGAAGTGTGGAGTCACGCAATCACGCACACAACCGTCATCATGCAGCTGCAGACAATGAAACAAGGTGCATCGTCAGCTGACATGCAATCATTGACCCCGCCATGGCGGTGCACTGCTTCCGCTGTTTACGTCTGGCCATACGCGGCCCGCGTTCAACATTCCCATTGTCTGCATGTGCACAGACCGTCACGCTCACACACCGGCAAGTGCATGTGCTAGACACCGGGACGGATGCATCATTTGCAACAAAGTTCTAACAGTGGCGCCACCATGGCAGGGCACGTATTCGGCGGGGGAGGTGCAGGCCAAAATATCCATAAGCTGATGTCAATGCACATGGCAGTTCATGACCCCCCTTACAGTGACATTGCATCAGCCAGCCTACACCGGCCGGCCCAGCCCTGCCCATGACCGCCGTGCCGGCAATGCCAACTACTGCCGTTTCAGGCCCCGTCCACTACCGCCGTGCCAGGCCCTGCCCATGACCGCCGTGCTGGCCATGCCAGCTACCGCCGTTTCAGGCCCTCTCCACTACCGCCGTGCCAGGCCCTGCCCATGACCTCCGTGCCGGCCATGCCAACTACCGCCGTTTCAGGCCCTGTCCACTACCGCCGTGCCAGGCTCTGCCCATGACCGCCGTGCCGGCCATGCCAGCTACCGCCGTTTCAGGCCCCCTCCACTACCGCCGTGCCCTGGCGGGCCTGGCACGGCGGTAGTGGAGGGGGCCTTAAACGGTGGTAGTTGGCATGGCCGGCACGGCGGTCCTCACGGCGGTAGTGGACGGAGCCTGAAACGGCGGTAGTTGGCATGGCTGGCACGGCGGTCATGGGCAGGGCCTGCCAAGGCGGTAGTGGAGGGGGCCTGAAACGGCGGTAGCTGGCATGGCCGGCACGGCGGTCATGGGCAGGGCCTGGCACGGCGGTAGTGGAGGGGGCCTGAAACGGCGGTAGCTGGCATGGCCGGCACGGCCGTCATGGGCAGGGCCTGGCACGGCGGTAGTGGACGGGGCCTGAAACGGCGGTAGTTGGCATGGCCGGCACGGCGGTCATGGGCAGGGCTAGGCCGGCCGGTGTAGGCTGGCTGATGCAATGTCACTGTAAGGGGGGTCATGAACTGCCATGTGCATTGACATCAGCTTATGGATGTTTTGGCCTGCACCTCCCCCGCCGAATACGTGCCCCGCCATGGTGGCGCCACTGTTAGAACTTTGTTGCAAATGATGCATCCGTCCCGGTGTCTAGCACATGCACTTGCCGGTGTGTGAGCGTGACGGTCTGTGCACGTGCAGCCAATGGGAGGTGTGGACATGGGCCACGTGTGCCCAATAGTAAGTACCGTATGCTGTTCACCGCAACACCAGGGCCAATCATTGGCCCAATTCCAAACACGCTTCCATGGCTGACCAATGGCTGGCGCCGTATGCCTCTGACATGGCCACAGGGCCCTATATATGTGTGATGTGCAAAAGCATACATTCTACGATGACCACCGACTGCTGCCTGTGACCATAACCTCCACCTGCTGCTGCGGAGCTGACCACCGACTGCTGCCTGTGACCATCACCTCCACCTGCTGCTGCGGAGCTGACCACCGACTGCTGCCTGTGACCATCACCTCCACCTGCTGCTGCGGAGCTGACCACCGACTGCCGCTCTAGTGCCATACTCCGTGACCTTGGCATGTCGCGACTCAAAGAGATCCGGTCTCGTCCCTTCACGGCCGCGGAGCTTGATGTCCTCGTGGACGGTGTGCTCCGCAACTACGGACGCCTGTACGGCGCACCCGGACAGGTGGTAAGTGCAGTGGGGGATAAGTTGTTGTGCATGAGGTGTCCTATGACACCTGGGCTCTGGAAACTTGGCGGTGTGATGTGTGACCAACAAAAGATTCGAAATGTGCATGGCTGCAGAGAGAAATGTGTTGCCCCTATCTGTGTGACTGGCCAACTGTCCACTGACTTCCACCCTTTTGTCTCCCATCATGGTAGGTCAAGCTGCACCTTCGCAAGGACGTGTGGAGGAGCATTGCACGTGATGTACGAGCAGCGGGAGTGTTCAATAGACGACATACACACTGCCACAAACGCTGGGACGACATTTCCAGACTGAGCAAGAATGTAGCGGAAGTGACACTAGGGATGATTCCAAGGACGGCACGTCTGGCCCGACGCTCAATGACCCCTCTCATGCACCGTATCATAGCTGTGACGCATCCTGACCTGTCCGAGCGGTTGCGTGTGGATGAAGAGCAACGTGGCGGTAAGCATACTGTCAGTGTATGTTGCTTGTGAGTGCAATGCATGTATTGTTGCCCACACACATTAGGGACTTCGGTCGATCGTGAGGCTCGTTCCAATGGCATGTTGGTGACATTGGCGCAGTAAAATTTCACTTCCCGATGCGGCATGTTGAGACGCCACCCACTAAGCAGTTCAGTTTTCATGCACATGCTGTAGTGCTCCCTCACCCCTTGGCAACACTTGTGTGCAGATGTAGTTCCTCATGCCCAGTGTGCATGCTGTACATGTATTACGGCCAACGCCACTTAATTCCTGTGAGGATGACTGGTTGGGGTGGGCCGTGTGCAGGTTGGGGGATCGATGGACATTGTCATCAGTGGCTTTAGGGATTCCGTAGCAGTACTGTACGTGAGTGTGCCCATGACTTACACCAATTTCCTGTGCATTTCAGCTTTGGCAGAGGGCACTCAGCCACAGACGGCGGAGATGATAGAAGGCAATGCATCCGGATCAGACGTCGCGCACACGCAGACTGACACCGAAGGGGCCAGCGCCGGAGAGGGGGACAGGACCGTCCCGGAGGACTCGCATGTGGAGACAACATCGTCATCATCTTCCGACAGTGTTGGTGAGTCAGCACTGTTGTCACAGACTGGGAGTGGGCAATCAACACCTTCGGTCGGGACACAGCACACAGGGCCCACCCTGCCGCCAACTGCACCATGTACTGTTCGTGCACGCAGGAGTAGGGGGAGCAGAGTGGCCTTCGGTGTCGGCACCGCTGCCCCAGCCTCGGTGAGCCAAAATGCACTTTGTGCAGAGGCTGTTGATCTGCTGCGACAGCTGTGTGTGGGGCAGACCAATATGATAAATGCTTTCCAAGACCACGATAGGAAGTTGGGGCAGGTGGTGGCATTCATGGAAGGTATGCATGGCGATCTGTCTGGTGTACACAGGACACTGCAGTCATTGGCTAACAGTGTGTCGTCTGCCATTGTACAGTCGCATGGACTGGGTGGTACTTCTGTTCCACCATCTACAACACTGGATGTCTCAGGGGGGAGTGAATATTCTGACCAGGACTCTAATACAGGTTATTGCACTAGAAGCAGCGTCAGCCAGCACGTCAAGGCACGGAGGCCTCAGACCCCATCCCCTAGGTCAGCTAAATCTGTTCACAAGGACAACGTCAGATATAGTGGAGTACACACACGTGAAGCAAAAGAGGGGTTGGGTGTAATGGCTACACATGCTGCACAGCCATCCCACACACAAGGTACTACCAAGGCAAGCCTCACTCCCACTTCCATTGACACTACCTTGGACGAGGACATTGAGAAGACGAATAAATCTCTTGAGGGCTCGCATACTCCCAGTGCCAGGGAGACTAGGAAGGAAGGAGCCACTCCCAAGGGCAGGGAAACTAGGAAGGAAGGAGCCACTCCCAAGGGCAGGGAAACTAGGAAGGAAGGAGCCACTCCCAAGGGCAGGGAGACTAGGAAGGAAGGAGCCACTCCCAAGGGCAGGGAAACCAGGAAGGAAGGAGCCACTCCCAAGGGCAGGGAGACTAGGCAGGAAGGAGCCACTCCCAAGGGCAGGGAGACTAGGTAGGAAGGAGCCACTCCCAAGGGCAGGGAGACTAGGCAGGAAGGAGCCACTCCCAAGGGCAGGGAAACTAGGAAGGAAGGAGCCACTCCCAAGGGCAGGGAGACTAGGCAGGAAGGAGCCACTCCCAAGGGCAGGGAAACTAGGAAGGAAGGAGCCACTCCCAAGGGCAGGGAAACTAGGAAGGAGTGGCTCCCAGGGCAGGGAAACTAGGAAGGAAGGAGCCACTCCCAAGGGCAGGGAGACTAGGCAGGAAGGAGCTTCTACCAAGGGCAGGGAAACTAGAAAGGAAGGAGCCACTCCCAAGGGCAGGGACAAGGACAGTCACAAGACAAACGCACCTAAGAAGAGCACGGACACTCCCAGGGGCAGGGACACACACGGGGAGAAGGTGTGTCCTGGGGATATGTACACCACAGACGACAAGTCTGCTGCCTGGAACAGGGCACCATCCAGGGAACAGGGAAAGTCCGCAGACAACAGTACTCCTACGGAAATGGAACATCCAAGGCCCAAGGCATCTCCCATGGACAGTGGCGCTGTCAGGGACAGGCATACATCACCCGTTGATGCACTGAGGCAGCTGTTTTCTGGGAAACGGAATACAGATGTCTCCGCAGTGGAGTCACCACTTACCTCCACTCCCATCAGGGCCCGTCAGGGACGGATGCAGGTGGACCCTGTAGTAGCATCCCCCATGACACATGTTGCAGAGGCCACAAGGCAGCCACACAGCAAACGACAAGCAGGCTCCAGCACGTCCCCAGAGAGCATTCCCCCCCAGCAGATGCAGCTCCCATGGTGGGTGAAATTTCTTCTCAGTCCGGCCCACTTGTCACGCCTGTCCTGTCCAGGGTGCAGGCACATGTCCAAAAGAAACGTAGACACACAGCATTGACACATGCACAATCCGATGTCGGACAATTGCAACTATCCCCCGCTCCCAGAGCCACCCTGCCTCCTGGACCATACAGCCCTGTGGCTCATCATTTCAGTGGTCCCAGTGGCGCTGGTGCAGTTGACTCGCATGTGTCTGTTAGTGGCAGTGTATCAGTCGAGACCTATCCTGTATCAGGTGCTGGCAGTGTATCTGGGTCTATGGGCCATGTGTCATTCACTCGGTCTGTGGCTGTGTCTCACACTCCTGTATCAGGTGCTGGCAGTGTATCTGGGTCTATGGGCCATGTGTCAGTCACTCGGGCTGTGGCTGTGTCTCACACTCCTGTATCAGGTGCTGGCAGTGTATCTGGGTCTATGGGCCATGTGTCAGTCACTCGGGCTGTGGCTGTGTCTCACACTCCTGTATCGGGTGCTGCCAGTGTATCTGGGTCTATGGGCCATGTGTCAGTCACTTGGGCTGTGGCTGTGTCTCACACTCCTGTATCAGGTGCTGGCAGTGTATCTGGGTCTATGGGCCATGTGTCAGTCACTCGGGCTGTGGCTGTGTCTCACACTCCTGTATCAGGTGCTGGCAGTGTATCTGGGTCTATGGGCCATATGTCAGTCACTCGGGCTGTGGCTGTGTCTCACACTCATGTATCAGGTGCTGGCAGCGTATCTGGGTCTGTGGCTCACGTGTCAGTCACTACATCTGTGGCTGTGTGTCACACTCCGGTTTCTGGTGCTGGCAGTCTGTCCGATGCGGGTACTTCACGCAATCCACCTGATAGTGTGATGTAAGTTGCTGTTGTGTGCCCTCTGATGTACTGCCTCTGATGGACCTGTACCTTGCCATGCAGTGTTTGTGCACCTAGCCCCTCTCATGTGCTGCCTCTGATGTAGCTGTTCGATGCCATGGACTGTTGATGCACCTAGCCCCTCTCATGTACTGCCTCTGATGTACCTGCTCTGGTGTCCACACTGCCTTGTTGCTATTCTCATACTGATGTACTGCATCTGATGTACCTGCTCTGGTGTCCACACTGCCCCGTTGCTATTCTCATACTGATGTACTGCATCTGATGTACCTGCTCTGGTGTCCACACTACCCTGTTGCTATTCTCATACTGATGTACTGCCTCTAATGTACCTGCTCTGGTGTCCACACTGCCCTGTTGCTATTCTCATACTGATGTACTGCATCTGATGTACCTGCTCTGGTGTCCACACTGCCCCGTTGCTATTCTCATACTGATGTACTGCATCTGATGTACCTGCTCTGGTGTCCACACTGCCCTGTTGCTGTTCTCATACTGATGTACTGCCTCTAATGTACCTGCTCTGGTGTCCACACTGCCCTGTTGCTATTCTCATACTGATGTACTGCATCTGATGTACCTGCACGAGTGTCCACACTGCCCTGTTGCTATTCTCATACTGATGTACTGCCTCTGATGTACCTGCTCTGGTGTCCACTATGCCCTGTTGCTGTTCTGATACTGCTGTATGCCCTCTCATGTGCTGCCTCTGATGTACCTGCTCTGGTGTGCACAATGCCCTGTTGCTGTTCTGATACTGCTGTATGCCCTCTCATGTGCTGCCTCTGATGGACCTTTTCAGTGCAATGGACTGTTGGTGCACTTAGCCCCTCTCATGTACTGCCTCTGATGGACCTGCTCTGGTGTCCACTATGCCCTGTTGCTGTTCTGATACTGCTGTATGCTCTCTCATGTGCTGCCTCTGATGGACCTTTTCAGTGCAATGGACTGTTGGTGCACTTAGCCCCTCTCATGTACTGCCTCTGATGGCCCTGTGCCTTGCCATGGACTGTTGGTGCACTTAGCCCCTCTCATGTACTGCCTCTTATGGACCTGTGCCTTGCCATGGACTGTTGGTGCACTTAGCCCCTCTCATGTACTGCCTCTGATGTACCTGCTCTGGTGTCCACTATGCCCTGTTGCTGTTCTGATACTGCTGTATGCCCTCTCATGTACTGCCTCTGATGGACCTGTGCCTTGCCATGGACTGTTGGTGCACTTAGCCCCTCTCATATACTGCCTCTGATGTACCTGCTCTGGTGTCCACTATGCCCTGTTGCTGTTCTGATACTGCTGTATGGCCTCTCATGTGCTGCCTCTGATGTACCTGCTCTGGTGTGCACAATGCCCTGTTGCTATTCTCATACTGCATTGTGCCCTCTCATGTGCTGCCTCTGATGGACCTTTTCAGTGCAATGGACTGTTGGTGCACTTAGCCCCTCTCATGTGCTGCCTCTGATGGACCTGTGCCTTGCCATGCACTGTTTGTGCACCTAGCCCCTTTCATGTGCTGCCTCTGATGTAGCTGTTCGATGCCATGGACTGTTGATGCACCTAGCCCCTCTCATGTACTGCCTCTGATGTACCTGCTCTGGTGTGCACAATGCCCTGTTGCTGTTCTGATACTGCATTGTGCCCTCTCATGTGCTGCCTCTGTTGGACCTTTTCAGTGCAATCAAGTCAGTCAAGTCAAGAGATTTATATAGCGCTCTACATACCCATAGGGTCTCAGGCGCTTGAGGAAGGGTGGGGAATTACTTGTCGAATATCCAAGTTTTAAGTTGTTTTCTGAATGCTAGGTGGTTCTGAGTAAGGCGAAGGTGAGTGGGAAGTGAGTTCCAGGTTTTAGCTGCCAGGTAGGAGAAGGATCTACCTCCCATGGTGGTTTTGTTGATGCGAGGTACAGTGGCAAGGGCTTGGTTGGAGGATCGAAGCTGACCGGAGGGGGTGTAGAAGGACAGTCGTGTGTTGAGGCATTCGGGTCCACGTTCGTAAAGTGCTTTGTGTGCGTGTGTTAGTAGGCGGAAAGTAATCCACTTATTTACGGGGAGCCAGTGGAGGTTTTTCAGGTGACCAGAGATGTGTTCTTTGCGCAGGATATCTAGTATGAGCCTGGCTGAAGCGTTCTGGATGCGTTGGAGTTTTTTCTGGAGTTTAGCGGTGGTACCGGCGTATAGGGTGTTTCCGTAGTCCAGGCGGCTCGTGACCAGTGCGTGGGTGACCGTTTTTCTAGTTTTGGTCGGGATCCAGCGAAAAGTTTTTTTGAGCATGCGAAGAATGTTGAAGCAGGATGATGAAACGGCGTTGACTTGTCTGGTCATCGAGAGTGAGGAGTCCAGGATGACGCCCAGGTTCCGTGCGTGGTTTGTCGGGATGGGTGCTTTTCCAAGGGCCTCTGGCCACCAAGAGTCATCCCAGGCGGAGGGGGAGGTGCCTAAGATGAGACTTCTGTTTTGTCTGAGTTCAGTTTCAGACGGCTGTGCTTCATCCACTCGGCTACTTCTTTCATTCCTTCGTGTAAGTTGGTTTTGGCGGTGTTAGGGTCTTTGGTGAGTGAGAGGATCAGTTGGGTGTCGTCAGCGTAGGAGATGATGTTGAGATTGTGTTGGCGAGCGATGGTCGCAAGGGGGCTCATGTAAATGTTGAAGAGGGTGGGGCTGAGTGATGATCCTTGTGGCACGCCGCAGATGACTTCAGAAGCCTCTGACTTGAATGGTGGGAGGCGGACTCTCTGGGTTCTTCCGGTGAGGAAAGAGGTGATCCATTCCAATGCTTTTCCTTGGATTCCGACGTTTCTGAGGCGCTGTAGAAAGGTGCTATGACAGACTGTGTCGAAGGCGGCGGAGAGGTCGAGGAGGATGAGGGCGACTGTGTCTCCATTGTCCAGTAGAGTTCGAATGTCGTCTGTTGCTGCGATAAGTGCGGTCTCAGTGCTGTGTTTGGCTCGGAAGCCGGATTGTGAGGAGTCGAGGGATTTGTTGGTTTCGAGGAAGGAGGCGAGCTGGATGTTGACAGCTTTCTCGATGACTTTGGCTGGGAATGGAAGAAGCGAGATGGGGCGGTAGTTTTTGAGTTCAGTGGGGTCAGCTGTGGGTTTTTTCAGAAGGGCGCTGAGTTCAGCGTGTTTCCAGCTTTCTGGGAAGGTGCCGGAGTTGAGGGAGAAGTTGATGACGTCTCGGAGGTGTGGTGCTATGATGGAGTCTGCTTTGTTGAAGATGTGGTGTGGGCATGGGTCAGTTGGGGATCCTGAGTGGATGGAGTTCATCGGGCGGATGGTGTCCTCAGTGGATATTGGGTTCCAGTCGTTAAGGATGTTCAAGGGGGGTGAAGGTCCTACAGCAGGTTGGGTGGGTTGGTCTCCGGGTCGGTTGTCGAAGCTGTTGTGGATGTCTGCGATTTTGTTATGGAAGAAGGAAGCTAGGGAGTCGCAGAGGGCTTGGGAGGGGGTGATGTCGTTGGAGTTGGCTGATGGGTTGGTAAATTCTTTGACGATGTTGAATAATTCCTTGCTGTTGTGGGCGTTGTTATCAAGTCGGTCTTTGAATGCGGCTTTCTTGGCAGACCGGATTAGTTGGTGGTGTGTGCGGGTGGCGTTTTTGAAGGCGTCCCTGGTGCTGGTGTTTGGGTCTTTTTTCCAGGCCTTCTCGAGGGAGCGACAGAGTTTCTTCGATTTCTTAAGATCCTCGTTGAACCAGGAGGCGTTTTTGCTGCCTGATTTGATTTGACGTTTTTTCAACGGTGCTAGGATGTCGGCGCTGTTGGATAGCCATTGGGTGAGGTTAATGGCTGCTTGGTCGGGGTTTGAGGAGTGGGCGGGGGGGTTAAGAAGAAGCGATGAGGAGATCTGGTCAATGGTGATTTTGTTCCAGTTTCTTCGCAGGGTGGGTTGAGGATGGTTGTGTATTGTGGTCTTATTGTAGATAAAGTGAACGCATCTGTGGTCCGTCCAATGAAGAGCTGTGGTGTGACTGAATGAAACATGTTTGCTGGAGGTGAAGATGGGGTCTAGTGTGTGACCTGCAATGTGGGTGGGGGTAGTGACAAGTTGTTTGAGTCCGAGGTTGGCGAGATTGTCCAGAAGGGTGGTGGCGCTGCTGTCATTGCTCTTTTCCAGGTGAAAATTGAGGTCCCCCAATAGAATGTAGTCCTCGGAGGGGAGGTCGTGTGGGGTGATAAATTCAGTGATGTCGTCACTGAATTGTGCACGGAGTCCTGGAGGTCGGTAGAGGAGGGTGCCCCTGAGTGTGGTCTTGGGGTCGGTGTGGATCTGGAAGTGGAGGTGTTCGGAGCTGGCAAGGTTGGCGTCTGAGCTGGTTGAGATGCGGATGGAGTTCTTATGGACGATAGTGATGCCTCCTCCTGTTTGCTTGAAGCGGTCCTTACGGATGATCTTGTATCCTTCCGGGATGGCAATGGTGATGTCTGGGGCTGAAGAGGCATTCATCCAAGTTTCTGTTAGGAAGGCGACGTCCGGAGAGATGGTGTCTAGTAAATTCCAGAGGTCGATGGCGTGTCTGTGGACCGAGCGGGTGTTGAGCAGGATGCATTTTAGGTGGTTTGTGTCGAAGCTCTGTTTGGTGTACGTGGATGAGGAGTTGGTCTTGGTACCGTCGAACTTGCAGGAGTTGCAAGAGAAGGGTCCATGGGTGTGTCCAGGAGCGGCTTGGAGGCAGTTGGGGGAACGACCGGGGTTAAGGGCTAGGAGGGTGGTGGCATCGTAAGTGAAGCGAGTGGTCTGGGCATTAAGGGAACCAGGGGGACTGGCGCTGGGCGCGGTCCAGGCGCGGACGGGCGTAGACGGGCTTACCTTTGGCGCACCTTTGGCGTGACTAGGGCGCGATCGCTGCACGTGAACGCTGCACGCGGGTGTGACTGTCATAAGCGGATAGTGGGGGGGGCGGAGCGAGGGAGGGGCGGCTGGGAGGCGGGAGGCGGGCTGGATGTGCTGCTTCAGGCAAAACAAACAAAATGGTGGGTGGGGAAAAACGAAACTGAGCCTGGGCGAGGTTGGGGCACAGGGAGGAGGGACGCTGAGGGCAAAGGTACCGGCACAAACAGAAAATACTTCTTCAATCCCCAAGCACACACCAATACAATCTGCGCGCTAGCTGCAAATGCAGAACCAGGATTACAGAAGACACGAAGTGCACGCTAGCAGAATGTTATTTAAAGTTCCCAAAGTGCACGTTTTCAAGGCGCCAGCAATGGCAAGCAAAACAAAGCGGCAGAAGCAGGCAGGCGAATAGCGCTACGATACCGGTTTTCAGCTCAGCAAAGCGCTATGGCAGTCAGGCAGTGGCAATTGGAGCGACCGCTTCCTACGGAGCACTTAGCCCCTCTTATGTGCTGCCTCTGATGGACCTGTGCCTTGCCATGCACTGTTTGTGCACCTAGCCCCTCTCATGTGCTGCCTCTGATGTAGCTGTTCGATGACATGGACTGTTGATGCACCTAGCCCCTCTCATGTACTGCCTCTGATGGACCTGCTCTGGTGTCCACACTGCCCTGTTGCTATTCTCATACTGATGTACTGCATCTGATGTACCTGCTCTGGTGTCCACACTGCCCTGTTGCTATTCTCATACTGATGTACTGCCTCTGATGTACCTGCTCTGGTGTCCACACTGCCCATGCTCGATCCTAGACTGTGATGTTACTCCGATTATGCGTAAATAAAATTGTAAATCGTGTGTCGTGGGTTGTCGGAGTCCTTGCGTGTGTGATGCTGGTGTGGATTTGTATTTACTTGAGGGCGGTGGGTTCAGATACATGTCACTCCCCCCTACCTGGGTCACGACCCTTGGAGGCGTTGCCGTACACAAGAATATGTTGATTCCGGGACATGTCACTCCCCCCTCCCTACGTCACGGCCCTTGCAGGTACTCCTCTCCAGACAGTGAATGGTTTGTAGCCTACCTGTGTCATCCTCAATGGTGGGCCAAGACTAGGACGTACTGGATCGCGTAGAGTATCGGGTAAGCGTGTAGTGCAGGGTCCATGTCGGCGAGCGGCTCGTGGTGGGTATGGTCGCTGTGGGGTATCCGCAGTGTTCCGGCAGGTTGTTTTTCCGCAGCGCTTTTATGTGTATTTTCCGCCATCTTGATTTGGAGGACGGTCAGTCTGTACGGCGGAGTCTCTGGATAGGTTACGTCCGCCGCGTGGTTGGGTGTGGTGGTGCGGCGGACCGTGTTCTACCACCGCGGACGGATTTTGGCCCGTATTTCGTATCCTGATTTGGCGGACGGAGTGTCCGCGACGGGCGCACGGAAAATAGGCATGTTCTGCATACTCTGGGTCTGCGGAGGCACATCCGTCCGCCATCCTACTGAGCCCCTTAATGTGTATGAACAGTTCAGATTCCTCTGCGCATGTACAGAGTGGCAGAGTCTAAGTATAGCTAGTCCTCTAAGCAGAGCACAAGGGTAAACAACAGTGAAGAAGAAAAAAGCACATGGTGAGCACATGGCAGACAAAATGGCAGCTGAAAACAAGATGGCTTCAGCTAAATGCTAACACTGATCGCTGTCAATTTTCTACAGACTACCCTTTGAGCATTAGCCGAAGACATTTATGTACTAGGATAGTCCTTGTTTACATCTTGTATATCAATTTGCATTAAATTATTAATTTCTTTATCGAATATTTTCTGGGCATTCATTTGTACAACATTTTGTTTAGCAGGAGTTCAGGTAGTAATACAAGCAGAGAGAGCATTGTACCACATTGTATACATAAGCAACATGTCAGTAGAACAGAGAATAATGTACATAAGATAGTAACTACGTTCCAACCCCAAGTTACAATTAACCCCCAAAACCAGCTGGCAAAAGTCCATGTGCCAGTATCCGGGTGGATTTCACCAGCAATCTTGTGTAGTTTAGAGATTGCATCAAAAACTGAGGGGGCATTGTCAGGTATATAGACGCAGCAGCTACTTCAAATGATATGATATGGCATGCACCACCTCGGTCAGCCAAGACTACATCTAGGACCTTACGGTTTTGGAGGATCACAATCCTTGCAATTTACAGTTCCAATGTAATGTTCACAAGTGCCATAGATGTCTGGTTGGTCACAGCTTCCACTACACAAGTCAAACGTCTAACCTTTGTACTGTTTAGGGTAGCACCAACAAAGAAGAATAGTCCCAGATTGAAATCAACATATTGCTGTAGTGCAGTGTCAGTCTGGTCCACCTCATCATTACTTATTGTCCTCCTGTATCAGTTCTTAGTGATATCATTAAACAATTGATAGTCCTTATGATATGATGCAGGTGCCAGAAACACAGGTGCTAACAAAAAGGACATGTAGCAGAATCCGGACCATCCAACAGGTAGATGGTAGTATCCCTTGTTACCGCAGACAAAGTAGGTGTTATGCGAAGACATGAAACTACTATTATTGACACCTTCAATGGTCAAAATTAGAGTACATTTGCTTCTTACTACTGGGAATCTCCCCACACTGCTTATACACAAGTCTGCTCCTACGCTAGTGTCAAATATTACATATGGTCCATTAGCCTTTGTAGTTCGTATATATGGGAAAACATAAGGGGTAGAAATGTTTCCAGGTCGGTACTCCTCCCACTCCCATTTAGTTCCTTCAGCCTGTGGATTGCCATCTTCATCTGGATAACATCCTTTTTTGAGATGATAGTTTATCCCCCCTACAGCCATACTAGTAATGTTAGCTCTTTCGGAAGCGATTAGAATTGCAAACCAGGCTTGACAAGAACCATTATGGGAGAAGGGAAGGGGAATGAAAGGTGTTCCTCCCTTCTTCTGGTGAGCAGGTATCATCCCACATACCCAACAGTCAGTAGTGTTCGTAGCATTGTGAGTAGGGTGTAACATCTGGATGAACGTGTTGTTCAAATAAGATTGTCTATGCTTTTGCTCATGGTATGGGAGAGTAAAATAGTGGTGCTCAATTGGTACTGGAGTAGTGGCAGTCATCAATTGTCGAGCAGGAGCCACTTCCTCTACAATCCAAGTTATCACTGCCATAGCAATCACAGTGACAACAAATCCAGTAATGCACATGGTTTTTCTGTTACACATTCTGGCAGCAGTTGACATTTTCTCCTTCGGCATATCCATCCCACTGGTTGAAATATCAAAAATCGTTGGAGGTCTAAAGTCCTGGGCAGCCATTGCTTTCTTTGCTGAGGGTTGAGACGGGTGTCACTACGCAGAACCAATACCCCCCTTACCACATCAGCTCCTTTTCACTATCCCAGGACGGTCGCTCAACCAGTCTTTTTCTTTTTCTCTGTTGATATAGGGATACACCAGAGATCGTGTGGTCCGGGAACACTTCCGCAGGTTCTCCATGTGATACAACTTGCCGTTCTCCGTTTCCAAAATCTCTCGATGGTCTATCAGGGCAGCAGGTTCCACCAGGGTAGACGGCACACGCTTACAATGCGTTGAGTGAATCCAGTTCTTATTTTTCGTCACTCGAACTGCAGTTCTCCTCCCGAGGACCACCTGCTCCCGTCCTCGCCACCTGGGCTTCAAGCTGCTCGACCTCTGAAATACTCTGACCATCACATAATCACCGGGCCGGAGTCCAGTGGCCTCACCTGTGGAACTGTCAAGAAGAGCTTCTCCAATCTGTTGATGAATAGAAATCAAACCGTCAGTCAACTGTAATAGTTAGTCACGCATCAATACACATGGTACATCATATATGGGGCATGGCTTAGGAATTCCCCAAATATTCATAGGCCTTCCAAATACCACCTCATATGGTTTAAGACCAGTTTGTGAGTGTCTGGCACTGATCTGATGGACAACAATGCTATAGGTAGTGCATCTGGCCATTTCAAGAATGTAGAAGCCTGTATTTTCGCTAGCTTCAATTTTAAAGTAGCATTATATCTCTCCACTAGCCCCGCTGATTGTGGATGAAAAACTACATGAAACTTCTGCTTTATCCCTAATCCTTTCAGGACATATTCAACAACTTGTCCAACAAAATGATGTCTGTTATCACTCCATAAAAGTTTGCAAACACCGAATCTGGGGAATAATTATTTTGGAAGCACCTTTGCTGTGGTCAGAGCTGTATTATCTTTTGTAGGGTACACCTCTATCCACTTACTGAAGGCACATACCACTAGTAAGACATATTTTAGATTATTGCAGCGTTCACCCTGAATATAATCCATTTACCAAACTTCAAAGGGTGCAGTTGGTATAGCAAACCGTCCTGTAGGAGTTTGTGTCCCTTTACCAGGATTATACTGGAGACAAATCAAGCAGGACTGTACTGTCTTTTTAGCTGTACCGGCAATCTCTGGATATTCCCAAACTTGCGTAAGCAATTTCGTTATTGAGGAAGCTCCAACATGTGCCGGTCCATGTGCCATGTGAATTATAGGTTGAAAATAGGCTGTGGGCAGTTTCCCCTTGGTCATCTCTTTATTCTTCCAGCAGCCCTCATCATCCAATGTTCCTTCCTTAGACCATTGCTCTGAGTTCTTCAGCGGAAGCATATCTCTGCATGTCTAGCACTTCCTGCCTAACATCATGCCATCATTCGGCCTGTGACTTTACTACATACATAGATGTAGTACTTCGCTGCATTGCAGTCTCACGAACTGTGTGATCCGCAAAGGCATTGCCTTGTCCTATTTTATCAGTCACTTTCTTGTGTGCACTACATTGAACAATTGCTATTCTCTTTGGGTATGTCAAGGCAGTCAAAAGATTATGCACCAACTCTCAATGCATTATTTGCATCCCGTGGGATGTAAGAAAGCCTCTTTCCTTCTAGAGTAACCAAAATCATGAGCCACTCCAAAAGCATAGCGGTTATCTGTATAAATGTTCACAATCAGTACTGAGTTCACATGCTCGAGTCAAAGCTATCAACTCAGCTGCCTGAGCTGACTTCTGTGGGATTTGAGCTGTCTCAACTACCGTCTGAAGTGTTGTAATCGCATATGCAGCTGATGTCATGCCATCTGATAACTTCAAACAAGACCCATCAACCCACAATTCCCCATCAAAATTTGAGAGGGGGGTGTCTTGCAAATCGACACGTCCCTTTGTCTGTTCCTCAGTAAGGAATATACAATCATGAGACTCCTGTGACTGAGGCTGAGTTGCTGGGTATGGCAACAAAGTAGCTGGATTCAGGGTTGAACATCTTTTCAAGGTGATGTGGGGAGCCAAAAGTGTCAATTCATGTCCTGTCGAATGAACACTAGGTTAAGTGCTGCATTTTGGTTTGGTTCAGAAGGGCATCAACTGCATGGGGTACTAACACCAATAATCTGTGTGACAAAATTATCCCTTCACTTTGACGCATAGACACAGCTGCCGCTGCAACAGAGCGGAAGCACCCAGGCAATGCACGGGCTACTGGATCAAGAACAGCTGAAAAAATGCGCAAGGACGTTGCTTGTCACAGTGTGTCTGTACTAAAACTGACAATGCACACCCATCTCTCTCATGTACATAGAGTTTAAAAGTCTTAGGGGCATATTATCAAGGGGTTTATCTCTGCTTTTTTGGCTTTAAAAGCCAAGAAAGCATAGATACAATTATCTCCCTATTACCTAGCTGTCGCTAACACCAGTTAGCGACAGCTAGTAGAAGATAGCGACCATCTTGGGCCCCACTTTGCATGTCAGTCATATTTATCACTAATGACATGCAAAGTGGGTGTGCCAAGATGTTAGCGACTGGAAACAGTCGCTAACATCGCTATCTCCTATTACCAACTTTTGGAGATATTCGCTCTAAACGCGAATATCTCCAAAAGCTAACACCTGCCCTGAGCAGTTCTTAGCCATGTTATCCAATGCGAGGTGGATAACATGGCTAAGAGCATTAGCTTGGTAATGCATGAATATCGCAGACTTTTCAGCGATATTCATTCATTTGCGGCAATTTTTATCGCATTTGCGATAAAGCTTGGTAATACCAAGGTTTATTTGCGGTAAAAATCGCCGCAGCTCAGCAGTAATTTTTTGTCTCTAACCAAGCAATAGCGATAATTATCGCTATTGCTTGGTAGTATGCCCCTTAGTGTAGTCTGGAGTGCCTAATACTGGTGCAGAACAAAGAGCTTGACGCAATTGATGGAAAGCAGTCTGGCATTCAGTCGTCCATGGAAGGGGCATTGGAGTGTCTTTAGTTTGAAGAGTCAACAGGAATTTTACAATGTGTGAAAAGCCTAAAATCCATTGCCTACAAAAAGAGGTAAGACCAATGAATGCAAAGACATCTTTCTGAGTAAGGGCTACTCGTGTGTCTAAAATAGCTTGAATGCGATCTGGTGCACGTCCCAAATCAAGCATCCTCTAAATGTAGGGGATGACCATCTGGGCACAACTTGAATCGCTAGCAAGCGATTAAATGGTTATTCAAATAGTGATCCAAATAAGTTGATCCCTTATTTGTTGGTTTGACTGTAAATTTTATTCAGAGGTAAACAATATGCAACATCTACCGTGCACTGTTTTTTAACTCTTTTTTTTACAGGTCATACACAATATTCCGAATGGCATTCCCAATGCATTTCATGCACTGATGTGCACTTCTTCAGGGGAATATCTAAACAAAAAGTGAATGTCTCTAATGAAGATACATATTAAATAAACTACTTCTGTTTATTCACATCAATGAAATATATATATTATGCAAGCGTGTGTGTTCATGCCGATAAGGGTGTAAAAATCAGTCTGTGGTTTGGTTTAACCAAAAGATCTCTTCATGTGAACTGAGCTGTGAGACTGTCCTAAAAGCAATCTTACCTGGTGGGTATTATGTTACCATGCAAGGATTTGGGGTTTGAGTGAGGTTAAAGGAACATAAACCAAACTGTGAATAAAAACAAAAATCGAAAAAAAAATGTAATCAAATAAAACCAGAACAAGAACCGGTTAGAGCATACGTCTAGACGGATATTAGTTACTAGTTGTGTCGAGTATAATGGAAGCCACAATGCTTCTTACCTTCCGTTCAATTTTTCGTGTTTCATGCGGCGTTTGTTCATATCGCTCGTGTGAGTGTTGTTAATAAACTGGCGTGCACGTTAGTGGGGGAGTATAGACATGGAAATAGGGCTACTATTGTGTGGAGTCGAAACTCGCGCCATCTTAAACTGGTGTTTGGTTATATGTCAACAGGGTTAGTAATTCTATAACCGTGACTGTACAGAGAGTGACATCGGTATTAAGGATAAGGTAAACAAAAATAATAACTTAACTGAATCAGTCTTATAGCCGTGTGGGAAAACAGTAAACTGGAAAGTTGGAAAGTGCATAAACAATCCAATGAAACAAATGAAAAAATGAAAGGATATGCATCATAGCAATCAAAAACCTGGTGATCAGGATCTGGAAAAATGGTCAGTCACATATGGTACATGTTATTTTTACAGGTAGGAAGCTCCTGAGACAGAAGGTGACCCAAATAAGTCACCTTCGGTCTACAATACTGCAATTTCTTCCATGAAACTTTATGATGGTGAGATGCAAGGAATGATATCAATGACAGTGTGCATTCTTCACACTGATCAGGTGTATCAGTTGCCAACAAAATATCATCGAAATATTTTATGAGAGCCACCCCTGTGGGTAAAGGGAAAGAATCAAGCTGTCTTTTCATTGCTTGGCTGTAAATACTAGGAATCTCTGTATACCCCTGAGGAACTCTACAGAATCTATAGGATTGATTATTCGAAGTGAAGCCGAACAAATACCGACAGTCAGGATGAATAGGAATTGAAAGGAAGGCATTCTTCAAATCAATTATGGTGAAGGTAGTAGCCGTCGGAGGAACCAAAGTAAGAAGTGTGGTGATGTCAGAAACTACCGGGTATTGTGGTACTACAATCTTGTTAACCTCACGTAAATCAATGATAAACCTGTAGATTTTAGTCAGAGTGTCTTTCTTCAAAATAGGCAGAATAGAGCTATTGCAAACATTATAGGGGACTTCTTGGGTGGCGTGGCTACGGAGCCGAGGGAAATGGCGGCGTGAGCTCGGAGCTCCGGGCCTGATCCCCGCAAACATCCTTTTTGAAAAGTGGTGGTGCCCGCGAGAGCCCCTCCAGGCAGACCAGGGCGATAAGAACGTGGTCTGCGCCCTCGGACACATAGAGGAGCGAAGCATCGGCCTCCTAGGGTGAGGCAGAAGCGCCGGAGGCCGAGACGGATCGGAGCACAAAATGGCGGATGCCCCCGCGAGCGATTTCACCGAGGCAGAGCGACTGGCATGAAGGAGACTCGCGCTGGGCTGGAGGAGCGGAGACTGTGCTCTACCCCCCGCGCGACGGACTCGGAGGAGCTGAGGCGCACCCTGAGCGTGCACGACAACTGCAGGTCCCCGGCCCGGACCGAGTTGGGTCTCCGGTGCCGGGACGACAAAGAGGAACACTGAAGAGCGGAGGTGGCGGTGGACCATCCCGGCCCCTAACCGGCTGGGGCCTTGTTACAGAGGCGACTCCCCTCACAAGCAGCCATAGGGGAGGTGACAAACCCGTTGCTTGTCGGCGGGACCGCTGACACACCAGGAGCAAAAGAGGGGTATTCGCAGCGAGCCTACCCCGCCCAGGAGACGCGCCCAGCAGACGGATAGGAGGACTGCCCCGGTGCGTCGGACCACAGAGCGGCAAAGGAGGAGACCGCTGCCTGAGTCGTGGAGGAAGGAGCCCGATGGCGCAAAAGTAAGGCTCCCCCCGCATCATTGGCCCGGGGGACCGTGGGGGCTCCACGGCGACCTGGCAGTAGAAGGGGCGTGGCAGCGAGATTTGCGCCCAGGACAGGTACCACGAGCGGAGACTGGCTCGCGTGACCCGGAGACTTCAGAAGACGCCTCACAGAGCACGGAGAAGGGGGGTCCCAACGGCCTTTGATCCCAACGACGAATCGCGCCCCAGGCCTGAGTCATTGACAGGTGGGGGACAGCGGACTGTTGCAGAACGGGAACGGGACTACCCAGGAGGTGGGGCCAGCTTAACAGTGAGGTGCGGCGCTGAGGCCTGGCTTTCCAGCTCCCGGGGCAGAGCTGGAGAGGGTTGACTTGGGATCGCCCTATTGCGAATCGGGATGAGCCGGCCCACCTAACACAAAGAACGTGTGGCCTGGACCCTGAGGTACTGTGCTGCAACAGCCGAGCGGAAAGGCTGACCCGGGCTTGGATGGAAGACGGACTGCCGCGCCCGGGGGGGAGTGTTGCGTGAAGGGCTGAACTTTGATCGGGTGCTCAAGGAATAGCACCCCCGCGGGCGCAGCAGCAGGGAGTGGAGGTGCTCAGGTTGACCACAGAGCTGTTTTGAGCCAGTAAAAGGGGACGACCTCCTCTGACATCATACTGTCATTTGTGAGCTACGGAGGAGGGGAACGCGAGATACGGTGCCCTGAATGACCTATCGCACCATGGGGAAAACCAAAGGCAAAACCGAGGGGGCCGCGGCCTCTGAGACCCTGGAGGGGAGCACAGCGGGACCATCAGACTTACAGCAGCTTCAAGACCGCATCCTTGAGGCTATTGCTGCAACCAGAGATGCCCTGCAACACGACATTGCGCAGGTGGTGACGGGATTGGGGCTCTTGAGAGCTGACCACGATAAACTCAAGGATAGGGTAAAGGAAGCAGAAGAGACTCTAGAGACTCTAGCCCCGGCCCATAAAACCATGGAAACACGGCTATCGGATGCTATGGAGAGGATAACAACGCTGGAGAGAAGGGCCGAGGATGCCGAGAACAGAAGCAGATGCAGTAATGTTCGGATCGTAGGCCTGCCGGAAAAAACAGAAGGGGAGGATATGGTAGGGTATCTGGACGACTGGCTAAAGTCTCAGGTAGCACCGGGGGGTCTATTGCCATTCTTCACCCTAGAACGTGCTCACCGGGTCCCGGCTCGGCCCCCCAAGCCGGGATTACCTCCCAGACCTATAGTGGCCAAACTGCTGCACTACAAGGACAGAGACCACTTGCTCCAGCGGGCCCGAGAAGTGGGGCCATTCCAAGTGGCAAACAGCAAGGTGACCTTGTTTCCGGACTATACCTTTGAGACACAAAAGCTGCGAGCTTCCTTCTTATCCATTAAGCGTGAGCTACGGACTGAGGGAATTCGATACTCCCTGCTCTTCCCGGCCAAATTAAGAGTTGTACTGGACGTCAAGACTCACTTTTTCCCTACATCGGCGGATGCCTGGGATTGGTGGGAGACGTATAAAGCGGGTACGGATGGCGCCAGAACCCGGGAAGAGTGAGAGAGAGCGAAGACACAAACGCGGAAGTCTCAAAGACTGCGATGGAGGTGGCAAGGCTCAAAAAAACCCTCGGTATCTCAGACGGAGGCGGAGAGGCAAGCGGCGTTGCAGGCGGTCGAAGCACTGTCCAAAGCTGACGTCTCGCCATCACAGAGGGGCTCACATTCTGAGACCATAGACACAGAATCAGAGTCAGAGGCATCGGAGACAAGCAGTTCCAAGGGCCCGTCAGTGACTCCGCAGACCTCGGGGGACATCCTGAACATTTGATGAGAGGCGGACATTGGGAGACCACTCTTACGGAGTACAACAAATGTGAACTGTAAGGTATTGCTATGGGAGGGGTTCGGGATGGGCGGTCAGACCGCTGCTACTTACGGTGAGCGGGGAGGGCGGTTTTTACCTCTCTCGGACCTAGCCACTACCTGCTTGCCCTTAAGGCGACCGCGGTTACGACCGTGAATTAGTCTGGCAGTTGAGGGGGTTAACCTAGTTTGGATGGGTACTGATAGTTTGAAATTAGGACCTATTCTGGGGGGGAGGCAATGGGAATTGTTGGGGTTGATATGGCTTGTGGGCAAAGGATAACACAGAATTGGAGGGGGTACACTAAGCCAGATGTTTTTGAAGTTTGTTGGGGGGAATCCACCACTCATTGTATCGCTATACTGAGACGGGAGCAGAATCACGGACTATGGGACAATGGCTAATGTAAACGAAATAAGATGTATAACCTGGAATGTGTGAGGGCTGCACACAATGGCACGAAGGCATAAAGTACACGCCTATCACAACCCCCTACCTGGCGGTAAGGTGTTGTGGCAGGACCTCCTGACCCGCTAGCTCGCCAGAGGATATCACTTTGAGCCCTTGCTCTAATCATTTGTAAAAGTGTTAAGCTGGATTGATTGTTTTTAATTCTGTGAACAAAACGGAATAATCTTCTTTTTAAAATTACTCGCTATTCGCATTCTGGCACGCACTTCACCACACTTGAGACTGGTGTACTTTTGATGTAAAAAACGTACCTAAGACCGCTGAATCGTCTTCCCTCTGATTGGAAGGGGGAGGACACCACTTCCTGTTTCGAACTGCTGGCGGTTAGCGCTCTAGCAGTTGGGTCTACCGGGGCTATTTAGCCCTCGCCCCCTACTGAGCGCGCAGCGGTCGCGCGCAGTGGAGCCGAAGCTACGCCGAAGAGTAGCCAAAGAGTAGCCCGTCTGCGCCCGTCCGCGACTGGACGGGGCCAGGGGCCACCCACTCTGCCCTTGTTACTATGGACTGCCCCATGCCCACCCCTTGTATCAGGTATGCACCACATGCTCTCAGGGCGCTGCAACCCCAGGGGAAATATAGCTGTACCAATAAAACGCTAAAATGTCCCGAGGGTCCCTTCTCCTGCATCAATTGCGGTTTTCAAGCTACGCACTCCTACATCATTGCCGGACGGCCCACAGATAGCATAGATTCTCAGGGAGGCTGGAAAAGCTTTTTGTTAAATGTCAGATCACTCCCTAAACATTATATACAATTATGGGACACCATTTACAGCATTCAGCCTGAGATATGTTTCTTAACTGAAACATGGCTGAAACCCCACACTATCCCCACTATCACCTTAGGGATACCCATGGGATATAAAATTCTTCGCCTAGACCGCCCTGTGAAGGTAGGAGGCGGGATCGCTATCATATATAGAGACACTCTGAATATCAGAGTCTTAGAACAAGTGATGCTGCCTACCATGGAAGTACTAATCTTTCATCTAAAAATCAATCCCAAGGTACATTGGAAAAGAGCACTAGTCTATCGCCCGCCTGGACCCAATGCTGGGTTCTCCCTTGCCCTCACTGAATTGTTAGCCCCCCACATGAAAGCTAACGGGAACTTCATTTTACTTGGAGACTTTAATTTTCAAATTGACACTGATGATCATCCGGATACTAATGTATTTCTGGCAGACCTTGCCCTCTTAGGGCTACATCCGAGAAATAGTGGTCCCACTCACTCGGGTGGTCACACCCTGGACCTAATCCTCACTACCCATCCCAACGTCTACTGCCATCCCCCTAAGCACATCAATTGGTCTGACCATAAAATGATAGATTTCTCTATACCACACTTATCCAATCCCATAAATCGCCCGGCCACTCAGTCCACTAAACGTAGACCATGGCATAAAATTACTTTTGCTAAGCTTACTCAAACATGGGAACAGCCTATACTCTCCAACTCTGATAACATCGATACTGCTCTCTCCAAGTTTAACTCCACACTGATGACAGCTATTGACACTCTGGCCCCTCAGAAAAATGTGAAATAACCCACCATAGCTAAAAGGGAAGCATGGTATACTGAGGCCCTTAAAACAGAAAAACAGAGATGCAGAAAATTGGAAAAACTTTGGAGACGGACAGGCAATGGGGAAGATAAGGGCCGATACTTGGAGGCTATGACCTCCTATTACAAAAATATAAAAAAAGCAAGAAAAACAAGCCTCACCACCCAAATTGCAGAGGCAGGCAACTCTACAAGAGAGCTATTTAAAATCATTCAGACCTTTACCAACCCTGAAGTATGTGAGAGCCCAGACACCTTTACCCAAGTTCTATGTGACGAAATATCTCAGTTCTAGAAGGGATATACAAAAAAATCACTGTAGTCTCAGATCCCTTGGAAACTGAGGTCCCTGAAATTTCCCCAATGTTGACCTCTGGAAAAACTCTTCAGGTCATCCCAGAAATAACCATCAAGGACCTGACCACACTCATCAACCAAATAAAGACTGGCTCTCCTACTGACCTGATACCCACCAAACTCATCTCCCCTCTAAACGAGATATTAGGTCCCCCTATTCAGAAATTGCTCAATCTCTCCTTTGCCGAGGGTCAACTTCCACTAGCCTGGAAGGAAGCGGTAGTGAACCCCATACGTAAAAATTCCACCTTGCCCTGGTCAGAACTCTCCAACCTCCGCCCGATTTCTCTCCTTCCTTTCATCAGCAAATTGGCAGAGAAACACGTTAACACCACCCTTTCCAGCTTTATCGAGGCGACAGGGGGCCTGGACCAATCTCAATCTGGGTTCAGGCCCAACCACAGCACTGAATCGGCCCTTCTCTCTGTGACAGATCAGATCAAAATGTCACAAGATAGAGGTAGTTCCATGATTCTAGTGCTGTTGGACCTGTCCGCAGCCTTTGATACCGTGTCCCATAACATCTTTCTCAGCCGTTTGCAGGGAGTAGGAATTGGAGGCTTAGCACTATCATGGTTGGAGAGTTTCCTCTCCGGGAGATCGCAATCTATCAGCCTGGGCCCCTTTCATTCCATCTCAAGGGTGCTCACGAAGGGGGTGCCACAGGGCTCATGCCTTAGCCCTACATTGTTCAATGTTTATGTGGCCCCCCTTGCTGAGATTGTGCGGAAATATGGGTTTATACCGGTTTCCTACGCTGATGACACCCAGCTCCTCTACCCTTTCAGCTCCCTTGGCCCCAAAGTCAAGGAGAACTTTGCTGAGGGTATGAGAGCGGTGTCACACTGGATGGCGGTGAACTGCCTCCAATGCAATGTGACAAAACAGAGGTCATGCTCTTTGGCAAGGCAAGCATGCTTTGGTCCCCTGACTGGTGGCCAATAGATCTCGGCCCAGTACCTACATCCAAACCTCATGTAAAAAACCTTGGGGTGAAGTTGGACCAAAAGCTGACCCTGAAGGAACACACCAACTACATCGCAGGGTTGTGTTTCCACACCATTGGCCTACTTAGACATGTTTTCCCATATCTCCCTGCCACCTATAGAAAGACACTTGTACAGGCCTTGGTGACCAGTCGCCTGGACTACTGTAACGGCCTGCTGACATTAGCAAATGCAGATGCAGTAGGTCATTTGCAGGCAGTCCAGAATACGGCAGCAAGACTGGTCATGGGTGCACCAGCCAGGACTCCCTCTAAGCCCTTGCTGAAAGAACTGCATTGGCTTCCCATACGGCAGCGCATCAACTTCAAAATCTGCTGCACGGTTCACAAATGCCTTTATGGAGCAAGTCCTAAATATCTATCTCAATCCCTGGAGCTGTATCAGCCCAGTAGGTCTCTCCGCTCAAGCAACCAAGCCCTTTTAAAACCCCCTGCTACAAAGAAATCTAGACAAGGAGACCGAGCCTTCTCCTCAGTTGGACCTGCCCTGTGGAACAAACTTCCCATCGATGTAAGAACAACCACCAACTACTTGTCCTTCAGAAAGACATTAAAAACCCTTCTCTATCAAGAAGCATTTCTGTCCATATAACTTCCTAGGATACTCTTCCTGATAACTCTACAGCTGGCAAAGCGCGAAGATACCCTTACGGGATTGATTCCTGCGCTATAGAAGAAATTAAAATAAATAAAATTAAAATATCTGGTCCGCAGGGGGGTACACATCGCACTGCTGCAGGAGACTCACATTACTAAGCCGGAAGGGATAGCACTACAAAAGAGATGGCAGGGCCAGCTATTTAACACCACATACTCAGCTTTTGCAAGGGGGGCTTTAATATGGGTAAAGGCGGGCGTCTCGTTTCAGGTGACCAGACATATGGTAGACCCTGAAGGACGTTATGTGGCGGTGGGGGGTAGATTGAGCGGGAGAGACATTACACTATGCAGCATCTACGCACCAAACACTGACCAGGTGTCCTTTTTCACTAGACATTCGGGGGCACTGGCACATTTCCTAGCAGGCCCAATCCTGATTGGGGGGGACTTCAATTCCGTAACGAACACAACACTGGTTAGATCCCACCCTCCGCTGGCAGATTCTCCCGTTCACCGCCTCACAAAAGGCAGGCTAGATTGGCAGGAACAATGGGAACTGGAGGACGTGTGGAGGGTGCAGCACTCTGCGGAGAGAGATTACTCGTTCTTTTCGAGTCTCCACGACCTGTATGTCCTGATCGATGCAATATTGTGCTCCTGGGAGTTTGTGCGGACAGTGAAGAGAACCGAGTACCTAACCAGGACGATCTCGGACCACAACCCATTGTTGATGGGAATGGACTGGGTCAGGGAGATGTCGCGGGTCCCGACCTGGAGACTGCGCCCCGAGACATTGGAAGACCTACCCTTTCGGGACGAACTAGCAGAGGGCATTAGCCACTATTTCGAAATAAACGAGGGGTCAACCGCATCCAGGGCGATAGAGTGGAATGCTTTTAAGGTGGTGGTCAGAGGCCAGTGTATAGGGAAACATGCGGGTGCGCGGAAGGTGCTGATGGGGGATTTACAAAAGGCGGACTCTGCATTGAAGGACGCTGAGAGGGCTAGGCCGGGGCGCCCCGACTTGCAGGAAGAGGTGAACTCGGCTAGAGAAGCAGTGGCAGTAGAGGTGGAACGCCTTTGTAGCTTCGATTACAAAGCGTATCTGCTTCAGACTCATGTTGAGGGAGATAAGGCGGGAGCACTACTTGCGTGGCTAGCGAACCCTGCCAGGCTTAGCTCTCCGATACTAGCGATCGAAGGTGCGGAGAGCCAAATGCATTATTCGCAGATGAAGATACTGGACTGCTTCCAGAGCTACTACACGTCCCTATACAGTAGTGCACTAGCGGGATGGGAGGCCGACATACAGGTCTTTCTGGGGGATCTCCAGTTGCCACGTCTAGAGGAGGAACAAGCGGCTGTATTGGGGAGGGATATAGAACTAGGCGAGATTCGAGGGGCAATCAAACGAATGGCTCGGAACAAAACTCCAGGCCTCGATGGTATACCCATCGAATTTTATAGTACATACATAGACTTATTGGCGCCTAGACTACAATTGGTGTACAATGAGGCTAAGAAGACCGGACAACTACCCCAATCCATGCGAGAGGCCTTAGTGGTACCGCTCTTAAAACCTGGAAGGGCTGGAGAACATCCGGCCCCTTACAGGCCGCTCTACATGTTGACCACGGACTACAAAATACTAAGCTCCATTCTGGAGAAGAGACTCCTTCAACATATGCCCGACCTGGTCCATGAGGACCAATCGGGATTTATCCCTGCTCGAAGCACGACTATAAATATAAGGAGACTATCACGATTGGTGGACAGCCCACACATGGAGGCTCAGACCCCCCTGGTCTTATCCATAGATATAGAGAAGGCGTTTGATAGCCTAGAGTGGATATACTTATATAGGTTCATGGAACATTTTGGACTGGGGGAGGGATATATCAAATGTGCTCAGGTCCTGTATGCGGAGGCAGTAGCCAGGTTGAGGATAGGACCCCTTGTCTCGCACCAATACCTGGTAGAGAGAGGTACTCGGCAGGGCTGCTCCCTCTCCCCCCTGTTATTTGCCCTGGCAATCAAACCTCTAGCGGTGGAAGCCCGTCCGGGTAGGCTCTTCCAGGGAATAGATAGCAGAAGTGGACAGCAATATATCTCCTTGTACGCGAATGACTTGCTGTTGTTTCTGGAAAATGGGACGGAAGCTTTGCACGGAGCGGAACGCTTACTGGAGCGATTCGGGGAAGTGTCAGGACTAAAGGTTAATTGGGCGAAAACCTGCTTGTTCCCCCTGCGGCGGAACACGGCACAACCTGACCTTCAATTAGAGCTTAGATGGGAGCCGGTTTGCTTGCACTATCTAGGAGTATACGTCTACCACAAAGCTGCAGACGTATTGGAGGGCAACATAGGCCGATGCATACGAGCGCTGAAGGGCCGCATGGCCTTTTGGGCCACGCTGCCACTGACAGTCACAGGCCGCATTTCATTGTTGAAAATGGTAGCCCTGCCGCGCCTACTCTATTTCTTTCGTACCCTCCCTGTTTGGATACCTAGAGCCCTGTTTTCACAACTGAAATCCCTGGTGACCTCCTTCATATGGGGGACGGGCAGACGTAGGATCGCTTTGTCGACCCTCGTCCGCGCGAAGGACGAGGGTGGATTAGCAGCACCCGATTTTGAACTCTACTACTTGGCTGCACAACTACAGATCTTTACATAGGAGATAGCGAGAGTATATCGCGGCCCGGAAGATGAGAGGAATAGGGACACCCCAGGCCACATTTTGGCTTACATAGTCTACAGCAGAGATTAGCACAAGGGGATATGACACCTGAAGAACGAACGTTCAAGCTCTGCGGGGATCGCTCTCGGTGTCGGGCGGGAGTGCACCATCCATACGCCCCGTAGGAATGTTAACGGCACTGCTGCACGGGGGGGACTGGTCCCAACTGCAGAGCTGGGAAGACGTAGGAGTCCAAGTGGTGGGAGACCTTTATGAGGATGGAGCACTGATACCGTATCAGGAATTGCAGGAAAGATACGAGCTGCCGAGGGGGGGCTATTTGCTGCACGCTGCGGTGACTAGGGCCATGCAAGCGCACTGGAAGGAGGGGCTTATTGAACCAACGACGACTATGGCCTGCCAATATACCATGGTGGCGGCCGGTACTTATAAAGCGGTGACTTGTTTGTACTCGAGAATGCTCCGGGAGAATTTTCCACCGCTATCGGTGCTGAAGGCCAAATGGGAAGCAGACCTGAATAGAGAGATCCCGGAAACGGCTTGGGCAGGCTTAGTGCGGCGAGCCAGGAACAGCACGAGGAACGCGCGCTTCCAGCAGATCCATTTCTATGTACTACACAGGGCATATCTAACACCAGGGAAAATTAAGAAATACTTTGGGGCGGATAATGCGGCATGCCCGAGATGTGCTCTCCAGGGAGCAGAGTTGATGCACATGCTATGGTCCTGCCCTGGCCTCCGGGAATACTGGCGGGAGGTGGGTAATACTCTAGCGGAGGTGACGGAAAGATCACTTCAGTATGACGTAGCAGTTTGCTTGTTGCACTGGTTTCCCCACACGCCTAAAAACAAAACAACAAGCAAATTTATTGACATGGGCTTACTGGTAGCCAAGCGAGAAATTACGAGAAACTGGAAGGCGAGAGTCGGTCCCACACATAAGAGGTGGACCGCGGAATTCTTGAAATGGGCCGCTTGTGATAGTGCGCACAGATATCAGATGGCTCGCCGTAAGCCAACAGAGAGAGTGTTAGACTCGGCGTCGGCTTGAGAATCGATGGTGCAGGCCTTGAGAGACACTACACAACAGATGGAGGAGTCCGATTTGGAAGACACAGAGGGAGGCCCTAGCGCAGACCCAGGGGCATTGCAAGACTAGACAGCACTTGAAGGCGACGCCTATTAGCACCCATAGTTGGGAACGAAGTGAATAATCCGGAGTGGGTGGTGGACACAGAGGTGGGGGGGGGTGGGGGGAGGGAGTTAGGGAAACCTTAGGGGGGGGGGGGAGTTAGTAGCGAAGATCTTCAGAAAAGCAGCGAGTACATACGTCAGAGGGAGGGTTACACCGACCACGTAGAACTGAATAATGAGCAGTTTTCTGAATATCGCCGCCCGACCTCCGGGTTGTGGGCCGAAAGGCTGTGTAAAGACATGGAGGGGAACGGGAAAAGAGAGGAATGAACGGAGTACTCCAATGTAACTTATGTGATACTGTAAATCTGCAATAAAAATTATGTTTTAAAAACAAAAAAATTAGAGGGGACTTCTTCCACAACCCCCACTTCAATCAGATCATGAACAATGCTTATGTGTGCCTCTTCACCTTCTCGAGAAAGTTTGTATTGAGGCAATCATGGCAATGAAGCTCCCTCCTTGACCCTAATATGCACTGGTGGAATAACCATTTGCCCTTCATCAGTGTCCGAAGTGGCCCACAAAGTACTAGGGAGAGAAGCCAATGCAATATCTTCCCTAAGAAGCCAGAACTTCTCAACCACTGGATAGTTATCATTCAAAATAACAAGTCCACCTTCTGGGGAACAACGTATCATAGCCCTGAAATACTTGAGCATATCAAGACCCACAATATTGTCCGGTGTGTTAGGGGAAAGCAGAAATGGACACGGAGTAATGTATCAACATTGAATGCAAGTGGTTGTGACAGTGGGCTAAGGAAAGGTGTCCCATCGAAACCTATTGATGTAGCTCCTGTATCAACCAGAAACCGATCAGTAGAACCCAAAATACGTGCTTGGACATAGGGACCCTTCTGATCGACTGGAACTTCAACTGATTCCTTACCCCATCCTAGGCATTCCTATGCGTAAGCAGAGTCCATCAAATCCAAAGTCAAATAGTCGGAAATTTGGTGTTACGCCTATCAAACGTATTCGAAGAATTTAGAGGATGCCCCAAAGTCTCAAATCTAGCACAATCAACCATACCTCCCCTATGCCCTGGGGTCCCTGGGCGACCTCTCATTTGTCCCCGACCACGCTGGTACTGCGGAGGGCACTTACGAGGACATTCATAAGCCCAATGTCCGATCTCCCTGCAGTATACGCATTGATCAATAGACAAAGTAGCTCGGGAAAAAGAGGGCGCACAAGAATGATACATTGCAAGTCCGCCTCGACTATTATTTCCATAAGAGAGACCATAAACCTGAGTAATCAGAACCTTTGTTTTCAACGTCTTATTCTACTTATCCTCCTTTCCCTTAGCTTCTAATTCCTGTCGTTCATAATACTGAACATCAAAGGAGGTGGTCTGCACACTGCTATTTGTCCCAATATAGTCAGTTTTAACGACTTTTGAAGGTTGCGTGCAAAACTGGGTTTTCGTGCATCGCCCTGACTGCACCATTTAGTATCAACATGCTGTAGGGAGTGCTATGATCGCGCTCCACTCCCAGTTGCACTGCTATATAGGATACTAGATCCATATACATCCATTTACCGTTTCAATATAATGTTATGCAAAAACTGATTATCACCATCTTTCCAAAAGTTTTTCTCTTTTCCTTTCTCTTTAAATCTGTTTGCCTAATCCGAGTCCACATATTTCACAAGTAGCATTTTTTTTCAAGCTTCTCATTCTCTCGTGTGCCCATCCGAGCCTCTTCCGGAAAATGATAAAAAAAGCAAAAAGTAGTTCCGAGCAGCAATTCTTTATTCAGACCCAATGCATTTCGGGCATATTATCAGCCCTACGTCAGGGGAAACTGTGAATCAATAATTACAAGAAATTCATTAACATTCCATAGTCCTTCTGAATTTTACATGTTTGATATATTACTAGATAATTTCAACTAAATCCAAATAGTGACTTCTCATGTACATTAAAAAATCAAAGTAAACCTTCCATATTTGGCTCGCTCTTTCAAAACAGAACCATTACACTTCATAATCCGTGATCCCCACGTCCCATTCAATAGCCAACTTCTTTCTACACTCCCGCTCCCAACTAATTCTCCCGCTCGTATAATGCATCGCCAGGCGCTTTCTCTGAGTTCGCCTCAGTTCGGGTAGACTCTCCAATGTAAACAAGGTCCCTCTTTTCTCCCGTCCTTCCCCCAATACCACATTCAAAAAGGCCTCTGTTTTAACCACTTACTCTCCTCCCACTGCCTTCTCACATTCCTGTTGTTTTCTTAATCTACCCGAGAACTCATGCCAGTATATCTCCAGACCCCTTCACTCCCTGTACCTGCTCATTCTGCCGTAACTCTCACTGCGCAGCGCGCACTAGGAACAGTTGTTAATCTCCCGTCACCCACTTGCGGATTTAAACAGTTGTGCTCCACCCCCCCCCCTCCGTGTACATTAATTAATCAACTGACACACTCCATCTCCCTTAAACTACAACTCCCATAATACTCTTGTGGCTGGCCAGATATATGCATAAATATATCAACTAGTAAACATAATAAATTCCTTTGAGTGCATATTATATACATTTTATACAAATTCATGTTTTCACTACTTTGATCCACAGCATGTCCACTTCTGATGCTAGGAACTTGTTGTTCTCAGTACGTGGATACTTCGATATTCAGAAAGTCATACATTTTCATCACTGCTCAATTGGGTGCAATAACCAACGTGGGGCGAAAAAATTTTAAACATCAAAGGAGGTGGTCTGCACACCGCTATTTGTCCCAATATAGTCCGTTTTATCGACTTTTGAAGGTTGCGGGCAAAACTGGGTTTTCGTGCATCGCCCTGACTGCATAATACTGAGCCATAGTCAAAAGAGAGACTGGGGAAGACGTAGTCCATGAACTCTCGCTGGCCTTTAGGCGACTAGCTATTCCTGGCAACATGTTTGTGTGCAAATTTATTGACAAACAGGGGCCTGCCTGTGTTATCTGTCAATGACTGGCCACTAAAGTCGTGGAATGCTTCCTCAAAACGTGTAAAGAAATCTGAAACTGATTCATCTACCTTTTGCTTACAGGATACTAACACCGTTCAATCTATCTTTTTGGGAGGAATAATAGTTTTCAATTTAACTAGTATAGCTTTTTGAAGGTCTAAAATGTCCTGTTGCGGCTTCTGTGCTGGTGCCCTTTCTGCATCAATCCTTTCCAGCTCCTTCCAAACAGCCCCAAAAGTTGTATGGACATTGACTCTACGAATAGTTCTCCACATATCAGAGGGTAAAATAAGCCCAAAAAACATGTTGATATCAGATACGGTCATGAATTTGAATTTGAATTTAAAAGCATTTGTTTAGCGCGCTTATACCCAGCGGTTTCATGGCGCTGAAGGAGCTATTACCAGCAACAGCAACAACAGGGACAGATTAGGCATCAAAAGCTCTGGAAAAGAGGAAGGTCATGGTACAAGAACTAATAGCTCCTTCAACTTCCTCATCAGTCAGCCAGTCAAAACCACTTTATTCGATTAATTAAAATCATAAAAGTTCACATAAGAATCACATATCATTAAAATATAATTGGGTGATACAAAGATAAAAAAACAATATCAGTTACAGTAAAATTCATATTACAATCATTGCTGGGAATCTTATTTTTCTAATCCGAACAGCAGCTACCAAAATATTTGCGATATTCCAGGGGTTATCCAATAGTTGCAGGTACAATAAAGCGGTTTTGACCTGTAGAAACCCCTTACCTCGTAAAAGTGGAATAATAAACTTCTTTCTGATATCAGAATACAAGTCACAAAATAATATAAAGTGAGCAGTATCCTGAATTGAGCTGCGGTCACAATCACAAAGTGCTGCCTCCTCTGGCTTGCTCCAGCCATGAAAATTCCCCAATAAGAGGTGGATCAGATTAAAACGAACTCTTATCAATAGCCAGCGATGAAGAGGCTTTGTTACTAACTTTAGGTAGGGCTCAATAGATGGAAATGTAATGTAATTAATAAAAAATTAGCCCTAACCAGAGGTTTTTTTAATTCCTCGCTCTCCCGTTCCTGTACCCTTAATATCAGCCTTGACAATTCCTTGCGGTCTATCATAAATTTCTGGGCGCCCAAGTTTTAGAAACATTGCCTTAATATAAGAGAGCCACCGTATATCAGTAGCTCTATCTAAAATGACACAATCTTTTAAAATCTGGCGATTTAGAGTAAGGGTTCAGCCTTGTTTTTATCCAGCAAATTAGGGGAGCCATGCTCATCAAGTCGGAAACATATCCCATCCCCAGATCCTGATGGATGGCAAAAGTTGGAGTCAATTGGGGGATAGACAGAAGTGAACGAAAAAATGTATTTTCAAACTTCTGTACCCCTCCACTTGCTTGTACCCCCAGATTGCTGCACCATATGTCGTTATCGTTAAACATTTCTCCTTATAGATAGAGAGAATAGCCTCACAGGGCTTTCCTCCTAATCGTCGGGCAAAACTTATTAGGGCAGATGAGGATCTTCCTACACTATTTCTTTTTGCTAAAAACTGGGGGGCCCAAGAGCATCTATCATTAAACAAGACCCCCAGATAAGTAAAAACCTTCACCCTTGTGACCTCTGCCCTTTTACAATAAACGGTTCTGACTTTATTTTTTTGTAATCCCATAGTCAGGACATGTGATTTAGCAATATTTACTACCAGGTCCAGAGAGCTCATAAATTCCCCAAAGGAGTTCAGCAGTCTCTGTAGACCTAGTGGGGTACGAGCCAGTAGGACGGCATCATCCGCGTATAGGAGAACCGGGATGGTACTGTTCCCGACACATGGAACGTCCAAACTAGCTTTGCCCAAGGTTTTATCTATATCATTAATATATAATGTAAAAAGTAGAAGGGCCAGGATACACCCTTGTTGAACCGCTCTGCCAGATTTAGAGTGTCTTGTGCAATTGCCCTCATGAGTCACCCTCATGGCCGCAAACAGATCTATCCTTTAGGACTTCTTCAGACGTTAAAGCATCCCATGCCCCCGTTTTAATTTCATTTTTTCGAGTCTGTATAGTTAATTTATATTCTTTTCTAACATCGGCTATAACGGCCTTATCCCTAGGATTAGCTTTAATAGGTTTTGATGGGCCCTAGAGCGTTTAGAATCAAACCATCTTTTTTCTTGTTTTACTTTGGGCCTAGACTAGGTAATGGTTAGGTCTGTCGCGACCTGTCTACAAATAACTTCAAAGGCTAACATAGTTGCCCCCTCCGAGGTAGAGCAATCTGCACATTTCCTGATGTCATCTTTGACCTTCAGACTTAGACTATCAAGGAAGTGATCGGGGACTACTTTCGCCCATTTTAATCTCCTCCCTTGGTCTTTAGTAATCACGGTAATAGGCCCCTTCATAATAGGTATGACATCTATAAGGCAGAAGCCCTTATCCAGCTCTAAGTTGACTGGGTTGTGATCACTAAAGGGGGAGCATATAGCGTTATACATCAGTACATTCCCTAAAAGTGCAGGAGATATAAATATTTACTGCCTGATTCATGAAGCAAAATTGCGCCCGCAATCGCTGCGAAAATGCAATTGCGGGCGCAATATCCGGAATCGGCATTCAACATGAAAATAGCGAAATCGCAAACACATAATAGCGAATTCGCAATTATATTCGCAGAATCCCGGTAGGAGAGCATTAGCGATTCGTAAAATGCGACAATCCACGGATTCTGCTAAATAAATTGCGAATTCGCTATACAATCGCAATCGGCATTCATGAAAAATCGCAAATAGCGAAAAACCCAAAAATCGCTGTTTGCGCGGCGCAAATTAAGGACAAGTCAAAGCAGGTGGTAACCATAAAAGCCATTAAAAATTTTCTTTTAAAAAACCGTTGGCCAATCAGTAACAGGTTCAGGCCTGACCAATCACACATAAGGACAATCAGCAGCAGCATTAGGAGTTCCACAATGCCAGGAATGTACATGGGGCCTCATTTATGAAAAGTGACGCATCGCTGCGTGAAAACAGCGATGCATCACTTTTTATTGCGCTCTCCTTACTACACCAATGATGCGTCATATTCATATTATGACGCATCACGTCGCAAGGAGTTACAGATACGTCAGTATTTCTGACGTATCTGTAAGCGCAAAAGTGACGCATTGCTGGAGTGTGTCACAAAAGTGACGCAACTCCAGCAATGTGTCCTTTCACATGGGGAAAGCCCCATGTGAAAGGGCTTGCGTCAGTCTTACGCCTGCTGTGAGGGAGGCGCAAGATTTTGACGCAACAGCGTCCTAATAGTGACCCAGTGAAATCTCATAGATTTCACTGCGTCACTATTATGAGGCTTTTTGCAGGGGAACGGCCCCTCTGCATACATTATAACTGACGCAGGTATAATGTGGCGCAGGGGTTTAAAAAGTGACGCATCTACCTAGATGCGTCACTTTTTAAATATGGCGCAACAAGGCACATATTTTACGCCGCTGGTGCATCACAAAAGTGACGCACCGGCGGCGCAAAACTGACGCAAGGCCTCATAAATAAGGGCCATGGTGGTCAGGCGTCGAAGGCTACAGCGAGCAGCACGGAGGAGACGCAGGATCCAGGACAGGATTTTCCGCCAGCGGGTCACCTTGCTGGGCCAAACCAGGGAGCAGATATATGCTAAATACAGGCTGAATGGGGAAATGATAATGCAGCTAATACAGGACCTTGACCCCCTGATGCAGCACCCAACAAGGCGTACCAATGCGGTGCCTACACATGTGCAGGTATTGTGTAGCCTGCACCTCCTGGCCTCCAGGAGCTTCCAGGGGATAGTAGCGGCTGCTGGGGGGATATCCCAGCCCACCATGTCTCGCTGCCTCCAGACTTTTGTTGACGCTATGCTCACCCAGCTACACCGTCACATCAAATTTCCCACCAGCCAACAGGATTTGGACTTGACCAAGCTACAATTCTACAATGTAGCCTGTTTTCCACATGTACTCGGATGCATAGACTGTACCCACATCGCCATCTGCCCACCAGCTGCCACGGAGTATATGTTCCGCAATCGCAAGTCCTACCACTCCCTCAACATACAGATGGTCTGCAATGCTAAGACATACATCACTGACATTGTGGCCCAGTACCCAGGGAGTAGCCATGACTCCTTCATATTCCGGCACAGCGGCCTCCACACCGACTGGCCAGGGGAGACTTTGGGGAAGGACACCTACTTGGTAAGTACACTTTGTCGACAATGTCACATTGCAATTAGGTAGCAGCGCAGCACAGGCAATCGCCCTCTGCTCCTCTCATTCAGGTGACAGTGGCTACGCCCTCCGTGAATACCTCCTCACCCCATACCTCAACCCTGCTACACCCCAGCAACGGCGCTACAATCTTGCACACATACGGACAAGGAATTGCATAGAAAGGACATTTGGGCTGCTCAAGAGCAGGTTCCGCATACTGCACAAGACAGGTGGGGCCATGTATTACAGTCCTGCAGTGTGCTGCCGCATTGTGGCTGTCTGCGCAATACTACATAACATTGCAACCAAGCGCCGGATACCTGTCGACATCTCTGGCAGTGAATCTGAAGGGGACGACCGGCCACCTGCACATGCGCGCCATGCACGCGGGGAGAACCCAGCTGAAGGCCACAGACGTCGCAACCACATCACAGTGAACAGTTTCTAGTGCACCCTCTACCCTCACCCCACAAATCACAAATGCATGCAAAATGTAATAATGACACAACGCCAATGTGTGCTGCAAAAATAAACATAATTGTTTTATTCACAATAATGGTACCACTTTAACTTTCTTCATTGCTAACAGTATTACTGCATATTGCTGTGTGAAAGGACAGGGCAGGCTTACACTCAGCCTGTGCCTATGATAGTCATATGTAGTCAATTGCGCCTCCTGCGCATACCACCCAAGCGCCTCTGAGGCTCATCCTCTTCCGGGGCACGTGTACCTGCTGTGGGCCTGGTGCTGCGCCTGAGTGGCCCTACTTGTGAGGCAGAGTGGCTGCTCATGCTCGATGTCCCCTCACTGACATCATCACCCCCAACAGTGGCAGCTAGAGCAGGAGGGTGTAGTGCTGTCACCGCCGTGGTCAGGTGCTCCAGGACCCTGGTCATATCCTCACAGCACTGGATGAGTTGGTGCTGCTGTGCAAAGGACCGCCGCGACAACTGCGATGTTGCATTGCCTACAACATAATTGGACCTGGTGTAGGCCGCCAGCCGGGTCAATACTTGATGGTGACGCCGGCGTGCTGCGTTGTGCTGCGTTGTTATTGCTGCAGTGTTGGACTCCATGGCTGCAGTCATGCGGGCCATTCCCTCCCCCACACCTGCCATGGCCGCCGTCATGTGGTCCATGCGGTCCCCCACACCTGCCATGGCCGCCGTCATGCGGTCCATGCGGTCCCCCACTCCGGCCACATTGCGCCCAATGTTGTACAGCTGTAGCTGTATGGCACCTTGCTGCCGTGCCTGCCGCTGATGAATACGCAGCATGCGTCTTTCGACGCTCATTCGCGCCAGCCGCTGTCCATTGCCCCTCCTACTGATTGCTGCATTGGTGTGCTGGCGAGACCTGCCACGCCTGCTCGGCTGGCCTGACACAGTGGCTGGCCGCTGTGTTGACGATGTCGCGGCCCCTGATGTAGTAGCACCAGCTGCTGGTGGTGTCACAGCAGGCGTTGCTGGTGCGGCAGGGACTGGAGGCACACTAGTTGTGGGCCTGGCTGCGGCTGTAGTTGGTGCAGCAGGGACTGGAGGCACACTAGTCGTGGGCCTGGCTGTGGCTGTAGTTGGTGCGGCTGAGGCTGAGGCCACACCAGTCGCGGGCCTGGCTGCGGCTGTAGTTGGTGCGCCAGACGCAGGGGGCACACTGCTGGTGGACCTGGCTGCTAGTGTTGTTGCTGCGGCAGGGGCTGGTGCCTGTGTTTGTGGCGGCACCTCCTCCTCATCATGGGCCTCCTCATCTATTAGCAGCCTTTCGCTGTCGCTGCTTTCAGCGCCACCTGTGAGGGTAAGTGGACGATCATTAGTTGCATGTATCTGTCAGACGTGCAGTTGCTACATGCATGCTGGGTGACATTCCCTGACTGGCTATGGCTTTGCGTACTTTGGAACCTGTCTGGCTGCATTGTGGTACTACAACATTGTGGCCACACTACATGTCCCACAATGCTTCAGGGCATTACCTGATGTCCAACAATGGCATGACTATGGAACATTATGGGAGCCTATATGGTCATGGACATTCATAGGGGACAGGGTCGCAGTCGCATGCCACTTACCTTGGGTGTCTTGGGTGGGGCGGGATGAGTCCAGGCGCGTGAATCCAATGCACGCCTCCCTCTCAAGCGTGTCTTCCACTTGGTCCTCCAAGGCTGTGTTTGAAGGGACTGTAGGTCCTCCCCCTCCAGTGCCCGATGCCTCTCCAAGGCGCTCCGCCACCTTCTCTTTGGCACAACCTCGGAGGTCGTACCATCTTTTTTTAAGTTCGTCCAGTGACCTATCGGCCACACCCACGGAGTTCACGGTGGACGCTATTCCCTGCCAGATCCTCCTTTTTTCCTGCTCCGGCACCCTCCTGGAGTCCTTGCCAAACAGTTTGGAGTGGTTGGCCACCACCCCTTCTATCAAATGCTCCAGCTCCTGTTCTGAAAATTTTAGCTTCCTCTTCCGCCCTGTGGTGTTGCTGGGGCCAGGAACAGCTTCATCAGACATGGCAGCACTGTTGTTGCAGAGTAGGAATCAAAAATAGAATAGCAGGAGCTCTCCCAGTTGCTGACTCGAGGTCTGCCTCACTGTGGTGAATGGGGGTGGGAACTGGCTGCTTCCTGGTTGTGATGTCATCACTGTGCTCGAAATGCGACTTCCCGTTTTCCTGATCTCGCGATTTTGCGATCCCGCAATTAGCGATATCGCTATTTGCGATATCGCAATCCCGACACGGATGCAGCCGGAAATAGTGATTTTTCTGCGATTATCGTTAATCGCAAACGGAATTTGCGGCCACGTGCGAATCGCATTTTATTATCGCTAAACATCATGAATTCCGATTTGCGATTTCTCAATAGCGATTCGAAAAATTTTCGCTATTTGAGAATCGCAAATCCCGTTTTTCATGAATCAGGCTGATAATCAATAATCATCTCACTTTCCCTTGCTTTAAACGTTACAATCCTCTCACTATTATCAAAAAAACCCTGGCTCATAGAGGTCAGCATATGATAGAAGTTCTTCAAGGGCCTCCTCTTTAGGGGTATGTTCAAAGTGGGGTGGCGACGAATAGAGGGGACCATGAGTTTCATTAATTCGACAGTTACATTTACACAAATGAATATTACAATCACCCATAAGAATAATGTAAACATAAGTGGTTTGCGGCGCTTTATATGTTTCTAAAAACCGTGTCAGGTAGCAAAGATGCTCATTCGAATACTCACGCTCCCCAGAATTATAAAAATAAATTATCAATGTTTTGGGATAATTCAGGGTAGTGAGCTCGGCTATTAGGCAATTAGGAGAAGCTGAGTCTAACATCGTTACAGAGGCCTTTAATTTTACCGAGAAAAGAAACATCAAACCTCCCTTGGCTCTACCCGCTGGTGTTGGGCGGGCGGGCTGGAAATAAGATTTAAAACCATCAACCTAAAAATTGTTGTCCTTATCCCAGGTCTCTTGTAGGGCTATAATATCACAGTCACAAAAAAGCTTTAGCCAGTTCTGGTCATCCCTTTTGGACCGTAGTCCTGCTATGTTCCAACTCATTAGCCTAAATTTAACATCCACCTCTGCAGGTGTGCCAGGCTCAGTGGTAGGAATTCGAGGGATAGTAACTATGGGTTCTAGTCAGTCATTCTCATCTAGCCGAGACAAAGGCAAAAACCTATTAGATAGAGCTAATATCTCCTTTTTATTGGTTGCCTGACTACAATCTAATTTGGGCAAAGAAGGAATCCTGGGGTACTCCAGCCAGTCTGATCTTCCCTATTGGGGGCACTATATGGGGTCCCAGCTAAACTCCCATATATCGGTTCTAGGCGAGATCTCCTTACTACGTTTAAGCTTCTGAGGGGGGAGGGGGTAAAAAAGCCCAATGATAAAGCCCTGATGCTACTTTCTCCCCCTTCAGATCTGAAGCATCCCACAACAGACGGGCAGCAACATGAGGTTTATTAAAATTAACAACCACACAATCCCCATTGACTACCTTCTGGGAGCTTCCTAGCCAACCAACCCGCCTGGCCATTATAATATTGGGGGAAATTTCAGAGTCGCCAGAACAATTAAGATCACACAATTTTCTAGTTACTGACAACAGAACTTCTATTGATTCAACCTCTCCCACCACCAATGGCGGAACTCTTACAAGAATTGACACCTGCGGAGCTGCTTCCGGAGGCAGATTAATATAAGGTTGGGTAACTGTATTACTCCTGGGCTGTAGGTCCATGGCTTTACCACTAGACATGGATGGGGCTGGATTATTATGTGTCTCACATTTCCTAACTGAGCTCCTCTGAGACTCCCTATGACCATTGCTTGTTATGATAGAGCCAAGCACAAGGATCTCAACCTTTGGGGGGCTCAAAATCATTGACCTCTCTCCTTCCCCCATAATTAACCCAGTAACTGTTTGAGGAGTACATTTAGGGGACACATACATTTGAGCAGAACCAGATACACAATTGGGCACAGTTAAAACTGAGTTAATGCGGTCACATTTTTCTAATAGACTGGCAACACAAATGTTCAGCGTATAATGATGTCCTTAGCGACACTGGTTAAGGCCTTCTCCGACCGGGAGGTAAAAATTTCCTCTACCATGTCCCATTCAGTTGACTCTATAAGGTTAGTTGTAACATGTCCTTGTATCAAAGAGGCACTCTTAGTGGCTTTGTCCCGCTTATTCAACCTCTTTGTTGATCTCTTTGTCGCGGTGCTCTGCTTATTCATCTGCCCTTTGTTAACTGGGTCCTGACTGGGCAATTTACAGGGAGTTTTACTTACGGGCACCACAACCCTCTCCTCAGAAACGACACAGGGCGACTTCGCGGTGCAAGATGGATTATTAACAAGTACAATGGGCTCCAGAGGGACCGGATTTTTCATAACTGGGGGGGAAGAACCAACTACTTGTACATCAGTAGAGTCCAGCCCAAGTTCCCTCTCTGCAATGGAAATTTCTGTAGTCAAAACGCCCACTGCCAATGTAAGATAGGCTTTAATAGATGCAGATTTTCTCAGGCCTTTGGCTTTAACCCTCCCTGATCTTGTGAATTATGGAGTTTCCGCTTACCCATGATGGAGTTTCAAAATGAAGAAGGGTGGCCCAGCCCGGCCTCTTCTGGCCCCTGACGGCCACAGAAGGCCCGCCCTCTGCTTAGCCTGGTGCACGCCCGCGCGCGTCCGCGTGGCGGAAGAAAGTGTACCCTGTAGTACTTCCTGTGTGGAGGTAAGGGGCGGGCTATCTCCTGGCGGCCCGTGGTCTTCTTGGGGCTTGTAGTCCTTTCCTCTAGCCCTCTTCAGGCTCGCTCAATGACCCGCAGTGTCTCCCCTTCCTCATAAAAAGCAGCCGAATTTTTGCGCGGGTCAGGCACAGCAGCTCGACTCCATGCAGTATAAACCCATTTATAAATGAAATAACCCTTCGCATCCACAGAACTTTTATCATCATCTGTGCCCGTACCCTTAGGTGGAACATACAAAGGTTCAGCTACCCGCATAGGTTTCCCATGAACTACACATTCTTATCTGTCTCTGAAGCATCGGCCTGCATCCTGGAGGTCGGAAGTGTTTGTGCAGCTGCGGCAGCCGCCTTTTTCTCCTCTCGCAAACGGAATACATCAGTTCCCAGTTTAACCACACATCTAATTAAGTCAGCCACCTAAGGGAGGGAATTGCTTATAATCCCTTGCTATATCATCAGGCTCTAACTCCGTGGAATGTTTCCTAAACTGTTCAATTACTTCTGTGGCAAACATTTCTGCAAAATATAACTGCTCCCTGTCCTGCCATTGTTGTACGTCAGCCAAAAGATCTGAAGCAGAAATATCATTACGAACAGCTCTACGAGCAGCAGATCTATAAGGTCAGCATAGAGCGAGTCACTCGCAACTTATCCTGATCTGAAGGAGAATCATCATCATCAGAATCACGAGTAGGATCACAGAGAAAGGTATATAGATTATGGAGGCGGAGAACAGTCTTGCAAAATGGAATCATCCTGATTTTTATTAAGGAGAGGATAGAGGGGGCACCGGGTAGGGTATTGGCTATTTACCTGTAAACGACGCTCCCTATCCTCTCTTCCTTTTATCTCCTTCATTTCTTTCTCTTTCAATTCCTGTGCTTTCGCATGGATACTTTTGCATTGTTCCTTATCTAGTAAAGCTTGCTCTCTTCTGATTCGTTCACGCGCTTCTTTCTCCCACATTCGTACACAGTCAAACATGTCTTGTCGACTCTTACTCTTAAACATACATTGTTCCACATACTGAATCTTCTTAAGATCAAATGACCCATGCATAGGCCAGCACAACTCAGGATCCTTGCTAGTATATTTATTCCATACTGTGCTGTACATTATAGAAAAAAATACAATTTTTAATATACATATCCCTAGTAGGCGTCCCCTCGGGGGGAGCCAACTGTGTCCTCTCAATACTTACATTGTTACCGTTACAGAAGCGACACATTCTACGAAGTGTGCTTAAAACAGGCATGCCCAAGAATATTGTAAAATATACTATATTATACAGCAGTGGCACTTAACGCAAAGTGTGCCGTTACATATACTTCATAGATTAGAGAAAAACCTCATTACCTGCCTATATAAATTGCAATTTATATATCTACATACATTCCATTTGTTGGCCAACTACATATTCCATATACATATTGTCGCATCAAACGACCTTACCATACTTAGGTCTCCACATTCCAACTGCCAAGTTCTGAAACGACCAAATGGTCTCTGCACGGCGAACACCAGAAGAGATCTCAGTCGAGGACCGGCACAACCTGGAGGGTCAGATCAGAAAGAGAGGAAAAACGCTGTGGGTGCAAAGATGCGTGTCTCCTCGGGCATTGATCTTCCGCAGCGAGATCCAAAACCTTCGTTTCGACCACTCCCTGGGGCATCCAAGTCGCTAATGAGTCACACTTTGATTGGGTGCCAATCTGTAGAGGTGGGTCTCAGTCAGACCTACCAGTGCTAGGGGTTTGCCCTTCTCTGCAAACACATCCTCAGACATGTAAATAGAAGTTGGCACGGAAACTGAAAGGATAAAGGAAAGATTTATTAAACCTCATGAGGTGGAACTACATTCACACAGCACCCTTCGGTAGTGTATGAAGTAGCACAAGGAGTAGAAGAACCATGGGTTTTTTATACCCACACAGCTCAAAAGAGGGTGCTACAAGCACGCATAGAGGAGTTACATACATAAATGGTCATACAGAAATGCACAGTCAACAGTAAGGGAGGAGCTAGCAGTTGCTGACTCTGATAAAATCAACCTGACAGTTACAGACTAAAGCATGTGTAGTCAAAAGTCAAAAAATTTCTATTTTGTTTCGGTACTCTTTTGAGGACCACAAAGTTGATTAAAATATACATTTGGTTTTTCATACAAATTAATACATTTTCAATGAAATTTTCAAAAACGTAAAAATTCTATAGCAAACATATTCATTAGGTGGCATTTTACATAAAGGTAAAAAATCTTTTGCATTGACAATCTTACAGGACCGATAGATGGGCTCAAGACATGTTAACCTTGCATTTACGACTTTGTTGTTTGGGCATATAAAAAGAAGGTGCTCAAGATTCTGTTTACCCCCCTGACAAAGGGTACATAGCGAAAAACTGTCTAGTCTCCAAGAGGAGGTAAAGGTTAATACGGGAAGTATACCCAAACGCAACATCATGATTGCGCGCCTTGCGCCAAGTGTGAGAGTATATTCTAAATACGGCTGTTTTTGCTTATATTCCTGAGAGTCAGCATAAGTCTTGTACACAGATAGTTTAGTACAATGTAAGTGATCAAGCTCATAACTCAATTTGGGGGTAAAGTTTTTTAGGAAAAGTTTGAGTTGTGCAGGTGTCCATGATGACAACATTTCTAAGCTGACTTTTGCTAGCTGAAACGCCTCTCTCATATTTTTGGAAAAGATAAGATGGGTGGAATCTTTATTGAATGTCTCGATTTTTAACAGACATCGTAAAGTACCTTCTTTTGAATGGAGAAGGTTATAGGCCCACCTGATGATACTTGCTACGGCTGTGGCATATGCGCTGGTGATAGTACATTCCAGTCTTAGCGCCTATACTGGTGTAGAAGTAGAAACTTTCAGTAGTTTTTTTAGTATTTTGCCTTCGTTTAAGTCCATATAGGTCCATTGTTTTAAGGGAATATATTCCGAGGCATATGACAGAACCGAGGGAATCTTAGCTCTGTAGATTTTTATTAATGCAGAAAAATGCCTATTTCCAGTGGCCGTGTACAGGCGTGACATGGCCCCAGCATGTAAATTACTTTTCCTTTTTAAATGATTAATTTGTTTGATGTTACTCATGTTGTGTGAGAAAATTCTACCAAGATAGGTATATTCCTTTACCTGCTCTAACCTCTCTCCGCCTAGCTTCCATTGGTACCTCACACCTTTTTTCTTTTTCGAAAATGCAACCACTTTAGTTTTGTTCATATTCGGGATTAGAAAATTTTCCTTAGAGTAGTTGTATAAAATATCTAGAAGATTTTGAAGTCCAAAAGGCGTTAGGTCGAACATGACTATATCGTTCGCATACAGCAGGGCATGAATGCGCTGAGTGGCAATCTTCGGAGGTGTGCATAACCCTTGTTGTAATTGGAATGGTAAGTCACTTAAGTACAGAGAGAATAAAATCGGAGCCAAAAGACACCCTTGTTTTAAGCCGTTAAATGTCCGTATTATCTTTGACAAGCCCTTATCTCTCCCCATTTGAACACGGCACCAGGTGTTACTGTGGAGATTCACTATTAGTTGTAATAGTGGTTCCGGGATACCCATCCTTCTTAGTTTTGTCCACAGGGTCGGTCTATCCACTCGGTCAAAGGCGGTAGAGTAATCGATGAACGCTGCGTATATGGATTGTGATTTCCCTGTTGCATATTTATCTAGGATTGTCTGAAAGATTGCTATATTGTCTGTGACTGAATGATTCGGTCGGAATCCAGCCTGAAACATGGGAATTAGACCCAACGTAAATGCCCAAGATTTCAACCTGTCCAATATTTCTGCTGCGAAAATCTTCCCGGCAGCGTCCATAAGAGCTATTTGTCTGTAGTTTCCTGCTATGTTTCTTTTTTATATATCGGGATTATTATGCTTCCATTCCAGGAGTTTGGTATTTTCCCAGAGTCAAATATATAGTTGAATAGTGGTGAGAGCATCAGGCCCCACACTTTATGGTCGGCTTGGTAGACCTTAATAGGAATCTGATCAGGGCCGGATGCACCCGTGCTTCTTGCCTTTCTAATATTCATGGCAATAGACACTGCCGAAGTCTTGGTGATTTTAGTATCATTGATTTCCATATCTCGTTCAACAGCCTCTCTTACCATAGTATTCAGATTGGGTTTGTATAAATCACTTAAGTAAATGTCCCAGTCTTCCTCTGAAACGGGAGTTGCTTCCAACTTCTTTTTGGTTCCAGTCATTTTCGCAATCAAGGACCAATATTTGCGCTGGTTACATTGCTTGGCTGCTAGTTGGATATCAATCCAGTTAGAGTCCTGCTTCAGTTTTTTCTGTTTAGTTTTTTCTCTTCGTATTTGGTTCTTTAATCTGTTAATTTCCGTTTTATTTACTGACGAGAAACTCAGATACTGGACTCGAATCAACCTATTAAGTTTTTTTACAATTGGTTGATTCCAGTTTTTATTCCTACTGGTGCATTTTCTTTTTATTGGTCTATCCTGTTGTAATTTACTTTGTAGAGCATGCTTGAGTTTGTAAATTATGTGTTCAAAGTTTATTATGGGGTCGTCTGAATAAATGGTAGTCAACATTTGAGTTTGAGAAATTAGAATTTTCAGATAGTCCAAATTTTCTGTACCCCAATAAATCCGACGCTGGACTATATTTACTTCCATTTTAGGATTGTAGAATATTGGCTGATTCTGAAAAGTAGTCTGTGCCGTCCAGAGAGTTGTTAAATGTAAGAGTGCATGATCACTTTCCTCATTAAATTTAATTGAGAGTTGAGTGATTTGTTCCTTTTCTTCGATCCCACATATGAAATAATCAAGAATAGAGGGAGTTCCATTTCCCTGCCTAGTGTATGATGCCGGTTTATCTCCATTAGTATTACCGTTTAGTATTGTCCCGTTTATACTAGGAAGGAATGATAGTAGTGAGCTACCTCTCTTATCTGATTTAGCTCCTTTTGGTAATTGTGGGAGTGATATTTCCAAAGATTCCTCTTTAAATAGTAGAGCCCATTTCTTAATTTCGCTGTTTGAAATTTTGGCATTTAAATCACCCATTATGATATATGGCATATAGAGTCGATCATCAAGTATGTGAGTAATGATCTCCATTAAGTGGTCAAATAATAAGTCGTATTTGTTACTGGGTGGAGCATAGATGTTAAAGAGTAGTATTTTTTTATGAGTAGCTGATGATTGTGTTTTGAATGATACCTTAATACATTGCAGGTTATCTGAGTTTGTGTCAATTATTTCTTGTGACCAAGAATATTCCTCTTTCAATAAGATTGCCAGACCTCCCCTCGCATGTCCCCTTTTAGATTTTTTTGCAGGAGTTTCGTAGACGTAGTATCCTTTTTGCGTAAAGGGAACGGTTGACCATGTTTCCTGTAGGGCAAGAATGTCTGGGAGATCATTAGTTGCTTCTTTCATTTTTATGGCAGTTTTCCCGGCCAGATTCCATGTCATTAACGTCAAGCCTTTGCTAAACCAGATGTTGTTGAGGTTTATCCATTTTTTTGCTGTTTAAAGTTTCTGATAGCCATGCCCAAGATTTTATAGAGTTCTCTGAATTACTTAATCCTGTATCCCGGGACCATACTGACCTTTCACCATGCGTTACTTGTATTTTTAGTGTGTCTTTTCTCATAGTATTTGGTACAGAGTCTCCCCATTAGGAACTAAATTTATCATTTCTTCTATGAGATTGTCCAATTGAATCGTTATTTTGTATATCTTTTTTGAGTTCTGATACTGAGATTACATCGTAGCCATTCTTGTGTAGAATTTCCTTCTCTCTAATTATTATTCCAGGGAGAACTGGAGAAAAAAATGATACTTGTACTAATTTGTCATTTTCTTTTTTCGGAAAGAGTACTAGATCAATTTCTTTACTTGTAAGAGAGTTCAAAGATGGTATTTCTTGTAAAAGATTAATTATTCTACCACGGTTGAACGGCATATTGTCTGTGGGAAAGAGTTCTTCAATTATTATATGTTTTGATGGAGTTGTATGTGTATGAACAGTTACAGACTCCTCTGCGCATATGCAGAGTGGCAGAGTCTAAGTATAGCTAGTCCTCTTAGCAGAGCACAAGGGTAAACGACAGAGAAGAAGGAAAAAGCACATGGCAGACAAAATGGCTGCTGAAAACAAGATGGCTTCATCTAAATGCTAACACTGATCGCTGTCAATTTTCTATAGTACAACCCTCAGCACAACCGGTGTATCTCCACTGCTGTTTGGATTGACTTGTAGCAAAGATTTGCATTACCACTGCAACCCACATTGTCTTCTGAACTGCAGCTGTGTGACACATCCCCAGCACAGGCCCTCGCATCCCTCATCGATGGCAGCCTCAACAATGATGCTGGGCTCCACATTGCAGCCTCGTAGCTCCTTGGAACCAACTCATCACCCCAACTGCACAGCGCATTCCCGACTCTGGACTGCGCATCACAAGCCCTCATCATCAGAATCTTCGACTACACATCAGGACCTTGCACCACAGCCTTGCCTCATCTCGGAACCGACATACTGCTTCTGCTGCACATAGATCAATGCAGCGCTCCGCAAACTAGGAATTAAGGTACTCTGTTCAGCAGTCCTAACAGGGTCCCACAGAGCTGGCCTGCTCTCCATCATGGTTGGCCTCAATTTGTGACTTTGTCCCGGTCCAGCGCAAGCAGCTATCTACAGTTGCCACTTTGTGATTTTTAGTGCTATTTTGACCTAATTCGTCAAAATTAAATATCTCCGGTTACACAAATTTGATTTTTGATGCTTTGGTCTTGTTTTAATGTTTAAAGAAAGCTCTATTTTACTAACTTGGTATGGGATTCTTTTTGTGTGGTGTTTTCACTGTTTTACTGTTTGTAGTGTTGCCCAAATACTTTACACCTTGCCTCTAAGTTAAGCCTGGCTGCTCTGTGCCAAGCTACCAGAGGGTTGAGCACATGTTAATTTGTGGTTTGCCTGTGCCTTACCCTTACTAGAGTTGTGGTTGCTGCTTGGCCAGGGCTCACACGCAAGTCAATCAGTAACCCAATTTCTTAAATGTCGTTTTTTTTAAAGAACTCAGAAATGTATTCATGCCATTTTTATAATAGAGGAAAATGACTGGAGAATGAGGAACATCTGACTTAAGCAATTGAGTGAGCGATAGCGATTGCAAAGTGGCCTAATGAAAAGATAGAGCATGTTTGGGGCACACATGGAACAATAGAAGAATGACTAGCAGCAAGAACAGAAGTACTGCTACAGTCTGAATGAGCAACCATAGGTGAGTGGTAGGGTCATCTAGGGGCATATTACCAAGTAATAGCGATAATTATCGCTATTGCTTGGTTAGAGACAAAAATTTACCGCTGAGCTGCGGCGATTTTTACCGCAAATAAACCTTGGTATTACCAAGGTTTATCGCGAATGCGATAAAAATCGCCGCAATGCATGAATATCGCTGAAAAGTCCGCGATATTCATGCATTACCGAGCTAATGCTCTTAGCCATGTTATCCACCTCCCATTGGATAACATGGCTAAGAACTGCTCAGGGCAGGTGTTAGCTTTTGGAGATATTCGCGCTTAGCGCGAATATCTGCAAAAGTTGGTAATAGGAGATAGCGATGTTAGCGACTGTTTTCAGTCGCTAACATCTTGGCACGCCCACTTTGCATGTCATTAGTGATAAATATCACTGACATGCAAAGTGGGGCCCAAGATGGTCGCTATCTCCTACTAGCTGTCTCTAACTGGTGTTAGCGACAGCTAGGTAATAGGGAGATAATTTTATCTCCGCTTTCTTGGCTTTTAAAGCCAAAAAAGCGGAGATAAACCCCCTTGATAATATGCCCCTCAGTTCTCAAGCTGCACCTGACTGATGAGCCTCAACAAGGTTGTAAACCATTTGGCTGCTGGTGCTTCTCTAAAGAAGGACTGTGGTGCACCAGTTGCCACTTCACTGTCTCTTTTGGCCCAGAGCCAAGACTGATGTGCATGCTGTTCGTCCCTCTTTGTTGTGACAGAGTGTACTTAATTGTGGCTATGATTAACCAAGCATCTCATCTGTCGGTTCAGGGTTCTCTGGGGCATGAAATCACAGGGGCTACTGAGTTATCTAAAGGGTCAAAGTTGAGAGTGCCCGGTAACCACTCTTCAAGATACAAGGGGTCCGTGTAGAATCTGGTGGAGCTGATGCCTCACCACAAATTGGTAGGACTTCTGCCCCACCAAGCCCAGTTCACCCATGAGCAAAATGCAATGTTTCCTTTCCTTGGTCGTCTTTCCACCACTGGATGATAGGGCAAATTGGTGGTCACCCCACCCTATTTATGCCTGGACAACCATCACTAGATTTCAATGCTGGGCACTGCCCTCTAGCCATGGCAGCCCAAGATAGGTACATTTTTCAATGGTCCCCATGTGCCAAGGTACACTTCCTATATATCAGGACCATTGATTCTTTTCATTTTTATGAACATATTTCTTATGAACATTATGAACTGCAAGGCACAGAACCTGTTTGCATGCAACCCTTACCTACAAGCATATGGGCCCAGAAGTATGCACACCGGATCCTCCTGTACCACCATAAGAGAATTGAGGTGTGTGCTGCCTGTCCTGTTGAATATGCATTTATGTTTCACCAGTGCCCCAGACATTTAAAAAAAAATGTAGCGGCTATTTAGCCGGCCACCAGATACATAGTGAATTTTCTCAGCTGTTTATTTACTTCTCTACTGGCTAGAATTATTTATTATTTGGCCAGCACCCTTGAAAATAGCAGAGAAACTTAGCTATTTTCTCGGCCGCTGGCTAAATGATAAAGATTCTGCACTATTTGGCCAACAGCGCTGCAAATAGCAGAATAAATTCATTATTTAAGCGGCTGCTGGCTAAATAGGAAAGGTTATGTAGTATTTGGCCAGAAGTCAAGCAAATAGCAAAAAAGCTTCACTTATACCTGTGAGATGGCAAAACAGCGGAACTATTTACAATTTGGTCAGCAACCATGCAAGTAGCAAATAAACATAATTATTTTCCTGACTGCTGGTTAAATAGCAGAAAATGTACACTATTTCACCTTTAATGTTCCAAAAAGCAAAACAAGTCAATATTACCCCATTGCTGGCTAAGTAGCAAAAATGATCTGCTGTTTGGCTAGTGCCCTTGCAAATAGAAAAGGCACTTCATCGTTCACATGGTAGCTTGCTAAATAGTAGACAGTATGCACAACACGGTTAGCAGCTATGCAAATAGTAGCGAAACCACCAGGTTGCTGTCTAAACAGATTCAATTATGTGCTATTATGCCTTAAGCAGTATTCAATAGATACTTGCCACCAGATAGAACATGAAACAATATGTGAATATAATTGGTATCCATCTCCTTATGAAAGTTAGGGTCCTGATGTATTATAATTTCATTCACAGTGGCCCACATGCATGAAGCATTTTTGTAGTCGCAAACGGTGCGATTTCTTAAAATCGGCCGTTTGCGAATGCAAAAGTGTTTTTTGGGATGCATGAAGCAATTTTAGAATTCGTAACATGTTTGCGAGTTCTAAAATTGCGGGTGCTTTTAAGAAGTCGCAGATGTGCGATTTCTTAAAAGCAATGCATCATTATTTTAAAAAGTGAAAAATCGCAAATAGGGTGCCAAATTTACCGAGTGGTTGAACCACTCGGTAAATTTGGAAAAAGTGTTTAAAATGTTGAAAATGATTTTTTTTCAACATTCATGTTACGGACACACATGTCCTTAGGACATGTGTGTGTGCAACATGATGCGAAAAATACATTTCAGGGGTGCATGGGGGGGTCCTTTGGACCCCCCCCTGCACCCATGAAATTTTCTAAGTGCCACTCGCAATTTGCATTGACTCCTATGGGCCTTTTGGCCCATAGGAATCAATGGGAATTGCGAAAATTAACTTAAGAATTCGGTATTTCTTTGGGATTCGGTAAAAATTGCGATTTTTACCAAATCACAAGGAAATACCGAAAAAAATGATGCATAGCATTTTGCACTTCTTAATTTGCGATTCCTTATTTTTCGCAAATTAGGAAGTGCAAAATGTCACAATGATGCATGTGGGCCAAAATGTGGCCGCAAATTGCATTCATAACTTTTGCGAATGGAAAAGTATTTTACAAGGTGGGTTCACAAAATATTATATCGCACAGACTTGCAGATCGACCTGCCTAATTAATGTTCATTAGGTAGGTGCCAATTTGCAACTCTGTGATTGGCTGCAATCACAGGGATAGTTGCATGCAAGTAATAGCACATCACCATCCCTATTACTGAAGTCCAAAACGGAAATTGTTTATTTAAAGCAGTACGTGTTCCTTAAAGGAACCAGTGCTTCTTCGAAAATGGGTTCCTCAATTGGAACACTACTCCCACCAAGTTGATTCTCAAAGGAAAAAGGTTCCTAACCCCAGCATAGGGGTTGTTAGCTCATCCATGTGCCTGGATATCCTCCGGTGATCGTGCGCTCTAGAAATCTGCATAACAAAACAATGGTTTGTGACAGCAATTGCAGTCATACGCTATCAATAAAATCCTTTCTGAATCGGGAGAGGGAAAACCTCATTCATGGCTCCTCCTATTCGCAATTCAGAAACGATCGCAAAAGTCCTACAAGTAAGAGTGGTTTTGCAGATAATGAGAAGCCCTTTTGTGGTCGCCAACCCTGGGAAGTTGGGACATGAGCACTAAAACTGGCTTAGATGCAGGCAGTAATTTACAGTTAGGATTGGGTGAAATTGTAATTATGCCAGAGCCAATGTAGCAATTTCTTTAATTCAGTATTACTCTTGTCATGTGAAATTACCCAAAATTATGCAATTACATCCACTCACTTAATTAAGAGTAATTTGAGGTAAAACATCGTTCCACAGGAACAGCAGCAAACTGCTGCCTGTTGCTGTTCATATTCTGTTCCACATAGTTTTTTTTCCTAGCACAAAATTATCTCCTGGTCCATTTTGGATGCAAGAGTTTATTTTGCCCTAAGAAAATAGCTAAATGCTGGATTACGCTCCTTGTGTAATTCCCTATAATTTTACCTGTAATTCCACATAATTGTGCTACATCAAATTGCGCCTACTCCTACCTACAGTTCTAAAGGTCCCAAACATTTGATTGTTTCCAAGATGGTTTGACAGTGATGGCACAGAATGCCACTCCATTATACCATGGGCCAGGACACTACAACTGTGAGGCCATAATGGAGGTGTCTCATGCACCACAAATGCTTCTTCTCGCTCAAGTTTATCTGCAGAGCTGATAAAGATGTTTAGAACCTTTGTATGACTAGTTGAAGCTGCTTTCTCTTCTACAACTACGTACTTGCTCTAACTCACAAAGCCATGGGCATGTCCTAGGGCCAGAAATAGGGTTACAAAAAGGCTCCATATTATTAGATTACCTCTTTTTCTGTGGACAATCAGTCCTTTCTGGAACTATTAATTCTGGTTTAGTTTAATTAAACAAATTAGGCTAGAACAACTGAAAACAATGGGGCATATTATCAAGGGGAACAGCGTTTACAACGCAACTTTTACCACGCACTACCTTTACCATGCAACTTTTACAACACAAGTCGTTACAATTACTTGCGTAAGGGGGCGCTGTAGGATAGGGAATGGTTTAATTTACTATCCAAAACCTTCCCTACTATCCACGGGGACTGGAGTTGGAATAGTAAATTAAACTATTCACTATTCAGCGCCCCCCAACGCAAGTCGTTGTAACGACTTGCGTTGTAAAAGTTGCGTGGTAAAGGCATGCGTTGTAAAAGCATGCGTAGTAACGACATACATCCATTATCAAGGACGGGCGTTAAAATTATCGCCTCTTTAGCTTTAGCTTTAGCATATTATCAAACCCATTATCGCCGCTTTAGCTAAAGCGGCGATAATGGGCTTGATAATATGCCCTTGAGAATTCCAATAGAAGCCCATGTTCTGGTGTCAACATGGGCTTCTATTGGAATTCTCGAGGGCATATTATCAAGCCCATTATTGCCACTTTAGCAGCAGTTTTCTGCCGCTAAAGCGGCGATAATTTTATCGCCGTACTTGATAATATGCCCCTCTAATTTTATATTTTGGGTGATATTATCAAAGTAAAAACAACTGCATTTTTGAGAGGCTTAATTCCAAAGACATGAAAGGAGGAAGAAAAACCATGGGTCCAATATAGAGTTTGTGGAATATGGGACAGTACCTCTGCCATCCTAAGGGACCTACGTCCACCAAGTTTACAGTTGTCCACCAGCCATGTAGACGACTCTCTACATGTTCTGGAACTGCTGTCTTGGTGGTTCCTATCTATGCAGGAAATGTTCGACAGACAATACCATCAGATATGATGACCTGCTGGCAAATGTTTTTTGTTTTTCAAAACAAACCCTCCCAAAGTGGGACTGTATTTTTGAAAAACAAAATGACCCCCGCACATAGAATTTTTTTTTCCAGGGTGCTGTGGGTCCATAATGATTTTCTTGACCCTTACAGTCAGCCAGGACTAAAATGGTGCTTGGTGTAATGTCCGTCCTCCAATGACCCTTACTCTGTCAGGCCACCAGAGGAAGTATTCCATCAAGGATACATGAGCAAAGGAATGAGAATATACATTATTGAACTGAGTTGCCTATTTACAAGGTTATTACGCCACAGGAATGTCACATTTAATGACGTACCTGTAGCACAATGCCCTGCTCCATATTTACAAAGTGGCGTCAAGCCACTTTTTGTGCCTTAACGCCGCTTTGTAAATATGGTACCCTTTCAAGAATGTATCTACGTGAAAGGGGCATGCTATGGGTGTTGCTGTGGGCGTTCCATCACTGACCCTGCACTAGATTTACAAGGAGGTGTAAATATGAGGCTGTGCCAAAAAGTAACGCCATGCAAGAGCAGGCGTTAGAATGACGATAAGAGGTTAAATACTATTATTTCTCCTCGTTTTTGCTTTTTCTATGTGTGCTGCAGAATGCCATGAATGTTTCTTTATGTGCAGGTAGGTGTCCCTTTCTGCACATAAACAATCATTAAGTAATGGCGATTGCCTACTTCTATGTATGCTGCATTCTGCAGCACACATAAAAGTTATAAATCACCATTATGGGTTATTTATATGCAGGGTAGGACACCTTCCTGCGCATAAACAATAATTCCCTGCAATGCAGGCACCTTTGCATTATGGTGCAAGGGTGCCTGCGTTGGCACTATGCAGCTAATTTTAGTGCCAGTGCTAGGGGAAATACAGGGGTGCACAGTATTGTAGTTAATACAGTGCATCCCTACATATAGGAAATGTCAGAGTGCAGCACTGCCAAATTTGCCACAGCTCCACGCTCCAACATTTCCTTGTACATATTCCCCTGAATGTCATTGGAATATGAGTGAATATTTCCAGTAAATCAGGGAAATACATGTAAGCATCAAATACACAGCACAAAAGAAGTTAACAGAGATACATTGTAAGAAATAGGACACTAAGGGCCCGATGTAGGTAAGTTAATTTTACCACTTCTTAAATACCGAATCATACCGATTCGGTATTTAAGAAGTGGTAAAATGGAGGGGGGGTGTGTAGGTATTTCAGATTCGGTAAATACTGAATCGTTAAGATTCGGTATTTACTGATTCTGTGAATACCGAATCGGTAAAGCCCATTGATTACTATGGGCATTGAAGCCCATAGGAATCAATGGTCATTACCGAATCGGTATTTACCGATTCGGTAATTACCGATTTTTGCAAGGGTGCAGGGGGTGTCACTTTGACACCCTCTAGCACCCCAATTCCGGACTTGTGTGCCATGTGGCACACAGACATGCCCTAATGGCATGTCTGTGTGTCACATTGCACAGGTGTGCATGCACATATGTGCATGCACACCTGTATTCGATATTTTACCACCCAATTGGATTGGGTGGTAAAATACCGAATCTTAAAGCCCTGTGGCACTCTGACACGTGCCAGCTACATCTGCATTTACAGAATCGGTATTTTACCGAGTCTGTATTTACCGAATCGGTAAATACAGAATCGGTAAAATACCGATTCTGTAAATGCATGCCCTACATCTGTAAAGCGTAATAACGGTCGGAAACAGCCAAATTCGGCCGTTTCCGACCACCGGTATTAGGGCACTTACATCGGGCCCTGAGTTGGATATTTACAAGGAAGTGGTGGAGAGAGGTGTTAGCCTTCCTGGCTTAACCCCTCTCTCCTTTTATGTAAAGAAAACTATAGCAAGTTTCTAAATACAAATAGAGATAATACATTTTTGGTATGAGTATAGGTTAATTATAAAAAATTGTTGGAACTTATGCAAATTAATCACTACAACTATAGAAAAATATTTGTATTTTATTAATCTTATATTTTTATAAAAAGAAGAAATTCATAAATTCATTGATTATCCATATGTAACTTTTTTTGGTTGTATCCTTCTTCATAAGTTTTTATAGTACATGAACATGATATAAGTTCATATTTATGCACACTTAAAGCTAATAACAAATACAATTGTATGGCTTTCCATTGAATTTATGCAATTATGTCAATATAGATATATCTGAATGTTGATGATATGATGATGGCAAGCGGCAAGGTTGAAAACTACGCACGTTTCGGCACTGCTGCCTTCATCAGGAAGACTGTCTATGTACATACATTGTTGCGTGTTTATCTAGGTTCCTGATCGATACTGTGACCTTATGCCCCTATTCGGCTATAAATCCATTTATTCCCTATATTGGCATAACCGTTCAAGTGCGATTTTCTGAAAAGTCATCTCTGGCCTCACACGAACAGATCCACATTCCAGCATAGTTCCCTCTGCCACTTCCTTTGCGACCAATTAGTGCAATGACAGAGCAGCAGTCACTATCTGATATTCCTAGATAACACTCCGAGTTCTTCAACAAGATAAAAACTCAGCAAACCTGGAAATCCCCGCTTGCTATGTTTTGATTAGTAATGGAACTCTAATGAGCAACTGATAACTATCACTTCCTAGTGACATCTTTAATTGACGTCTTATGTCCAGCAAACTTGCGTCAAACCCGGCAACTGTCAGGTATAAATATTACCAACGTTGCCTTAAGCAATGCCTGTTGTACGAGCTACTGAAGCCAGCTGCCTGCACGACCCCGTGATGGTAAATCTAGCACTCTGTCGCTGCAGCCTGCTATCCTGTGGTGGTGAAGCTGCTGATACCATTATCGCCGCTAAAGCGCGACCTATGGTGCAGTACGCTTAAGGAGCTGAACAGCCGTCCCTCTGCGAAGACATCCAGCAGATTCCAGCTGCCCGCGGACGCTGTCCCCCCTCCTTCCTCGACGCGCTGAAGAGACCTGCTGCCTTTCTCGTGCAGAGAAATCCAGCCACGGCGTTTCCGGTTTACCCTCGCGGGTGACTGGGATATCGAGAGAGACCCCTGAAGGAGATACCAATCCTCCATCATTCTATTCAGAGGTATGGTGTTGACTAAACCCTTAGACGAGAATTCTTGAAACAAACCTTGGCAAAACCAACTTAACTTAAAGCTACTTACTTACTCCCCCTTCCACGTGTTAGGCTTAGGTCAGGCACACTGGGGTAGGCTTAGTTAGAAGCACCAGTTGAGTATGTTAGCCTAATGTATATATGACTGTATATATGTTTTATTACTTTTAAACCATTGTATGGCTAAGAAACCATATCAATGCTTTTACAGTTCTATTTCGCAATACTTATCTTACTGTACGTACTTTTTATAATAACAATTATTGCAATTGTGGCAATACATTTCTCTTGTACGAGAAGAAAGACTGTTCAATAAATGTTAACCCTTTATTGACAAACGCCCGTCTCTCTATTCTCTACATCTCGTGAAAGTAAACTGCACTAGACTGACTGAGTGAAATACATGTCTATTGTTTCACACGACCCTAGAGATTGACTCTTGATCTGAGGAGCAAAGTTGTCATGTTGCACGGTTGTTGGAAAACTGAATCCCTTCTTGTCTGTGCCAAGGAAGCGGATCACTTCCTATGCAGAGAAGAAAGTTTCCAGTGACCTCTGAGCTAGTTGGTAACACAACCCAATTAAGTTTAGCATAGTCAGTGGAGGCCTGGAATATCCGCAGTTCCACGTCGATACTACTGTTTATGTTATTCCAATGCGCAGGGCCTAGTGGGACACTAGGAACTACACTACATGGCGCCCAACGTTTCGTAAGGCGATAAACTAACGCAAGACAGTTAGAGTAACTCAGTCGTGCATATTTCACACCCCTTTCGCCCGTAAATACTCCAATAGACGTCTGGAGTGGGTGAAAGGTTAAAATCCGCCCGACCTTAGTAGGAAGAGATTCCTATGTAAAGCTCTGGTTTATTCAACGTTGAAGGATACAGTGTTCCAAAATATTGTGCACCTAATCTTTGTCTCCTTGGAGACCTACTCTGCAAAACCTGCATTTATACAATGTCAGTAGAAAATAACGGAACCACTGGGGGCGCAGCAGATGCGACTCAGCAAGGTCCCGAATACACAGACCCGGATGCAATAATCATCCCGGCACATTTAAGAAAATCTATAACTTCAAAACTTATAGTAAATGGACTGACACCTCAAGGTGGTACAGTAATTTTCGTGATAGAGGCTCACGAGTATCGGCAGACAGAGGTATTCTATTCATGGATAAACTTTCCAGCGGTAAACGCTAGAACAAAAGAGTTTCACTATTACAAAATAGAGAAACCTCCGGAAGAGTACGCTTCTTTCGAGGAGATTGAAATTCCACTTAAATTTCAAGAGCACCTGCTCTGGTTTAATGGCGCCCTAAAACACAATGATCACATTACCAGGCTCGGTCCACTAGGTAGACCAGGAGCCACGTGGCCGGTTCTAGCCAGCTACACACCACATCCTGACATTGCAAAAATGTCTAGAGAAGAGCTGTTAGTACAGCTAAACACATTAATAAAAATACATAGGCAATTAGTCCAATATGTAATGCGGACTGCAACAGTCCAGCCAGCTGTTAATACACCACAGCTGACCCCTCATCAGGGGAACACAAATAAAATTACACCACAGAACATACAGTCATGTCTTGGTAAAACACACGTAAAACGGGAACAAATTCCTTTCTGGTTAGCCCAGAAAATCACTCAAATAGAGGCAGTATTTCCTGATACTACCCCTGTAGAGAAACACAGAATCTTGACCATCTGCCTTCCTATGGGAATCGCACCACACGTGGAGGACTGCGACACTTGGGGTACAGTCTTTGCTTCCATTTACACAAAAACACACGGTGTTCCGTCTATGGCGGTAATACCAGAAGTGCTAAAACAGATTCAAAATGAATTCGGTCCAGAGCCCGCTTTAAATCTAGGTATGAAATTACTGAAAGACTTCAAGCAGGTCACGGCTATATTATTAGCCAACATAAAGGGAGAAGCAGCATCTGTGGCGATCCGCCAGAAGTTGAGGGAAACAGATATAAAAGATCCTGTTGAGCTTGCCAAAATCATAGAAAAATGCTATGAAGAATTAGGTAGAGACAGCTTGGGTGGAAAACCAGTTAAGCCCCAACTGCTCGAAAATCCTGAAAAATTATTTAAAAATAATTCAAACACTCCTAAAAAGAGCTGGGATGGAAATAAACAATCCACGCCCAAGGAAAAAGTTTTCCAGTCCAGAGGAAGGTCTCCTCGACGGAGGGAAAGAACTCCGACTCGAGAACGCCAGTCTCCCCAGCGGGAGCCCTCTGAGAAAAGATATAACCTTAGAAATAGGGATAATCTAAAAAAACCTGATAGATATCAAAGTATTGATACACGTCCCTCTCGATCTCTTCCTCAGAATTCGGAAAGAAGAGGACGGTCAGACCCAGGAGAGCACACCAAGTCCAAAGACAAGGAACCTGCTCAAAATAAGAAATCTCAATTTCAGAAAAAGAAGGTAGCCAGTATTAGAGTAATCAACCATGCCGAGAATACTGAGGACACAGTTGAAAAACGGGGAGTGGGCATTGACAATGTTGGACAGTGCAGCAGAAATCAGTATAGCGCGCAAGATCTTGATGAGTCATCTGGAGACAGTGGACACGAATGAATACATTCAGGTTGAAACTGCCGACGCCAGACTTAGCGAGCCCCATAAAATATACGAAATAACATTGCGTATAGAGGGTGATAAGACTAGGAAAATTAAGGGTCTATTTTTGGATAAGCTCTCAAAAGGCTATGATATTCTGTTAGCTGAAAAAGATTGGCCCCCGGAGTTTGTCAGGGAGTGCCCTTGTGGCGAAGAAGTGATTATGCCTGCCTTCTCGAATCACATTCCGATTCACAAAAAATATACATATGCAAGGAAATGGGCAGTAGCCCAGGCACCTGCATTATATAAAAATCATGTAGGATGGGATGAGGATTCACCGCCTCACAAAATCCAACTAAAAAGTGAACCAACTGCCCAACGGCAGTATCCCATAAAGCAAGAAGCTAAAAAACAGGTCAGGGAGATCTTAGATCAACTTGAGTACCAGGGGGTGATTGAAACATGCACCTCTCAAATGAACAATCCTTTGTTTCCTGTCTCCAAGCCAGACAATTCATATCGTCTAGTTTTGGACTACAGACATCTTAATACATGTTGCAAAACCTTTGCAGTACAAAACTCGCATAGTGCAGCCCTAATGAATAACATAGTTAGGAAAAAATATAAAACAACATTAGACATTTCTAATGGTTTCTTTTGTCAAAACATTGCACCAGAAAGCAGATATTTGACCGCTTTCTCTGCATTTGGGTCACAGAAAAAATTCTGTCGACTCCCACAGGGGTTCAAGAACAGCCCAGGACTATTCTCAGCTAGGGTAACAGAGTTACTACAAATCTATGATGATGAAGCATTGTCTTACGTAGATGATATTTATCTCACAGACGACGACTTGGATACTCACTTGAAAAGAGTGAACACCATTATACTTAGGTTCGCAGCAGAGGGTTACAAATTCAACTTTAAAAAGTCTCGAATTGCCCATCTGACAGTACTATTTTTAGGGTACGAATTATCAAGTGAAGGGAAAAGCCTAGCGGACAACTTCTTAGAGAAGTGCGCTGTACTCCAAGCTCCAAAAACGCTGAAGAATTTACAATCCATTCTAGGTTTTCTGAATTTCGGAAGAACTTACATACTAAATTACGCAGAGAGGGTTAAACCTCTCTACGAACTAATTAAACCTGATTTTAAACAAATCAATTGGACTCAAAAACACACAGAAATTTTGAGATCACTGCAAACAGACATGTTAGCAAAAACGAAATTAGATACACGTGACAACACACGTGATCTTGTAATCCGAGTCATCCCAGGAAGATGCGGATTCACATACCTAACCTCTAATGAGGGAGAAAAGGTACCAATAGCTTACAAATCACATTTGTACACAAAGGCTGAAATAAAATTCAGTTCAACGGAGAAAATTCTAACTGCGGTTCAGACTGCTGTAGTGAAAGAAAGGCCCCTAGCACAAGGTAAACGAATAATAATCGTAACACCCATACCGGCTTTAGAAGCGGTAACTAAAGCAAGCATTCCTAATGCTAAAGCTTTGCATCCGAGATGGATTCAGTGGGTTAATTCTCTTGCTGCAACAGACGTAGTTTACGAATTTGATCCTAACTTAAAAACACAGGAATTTTTACAATATGAATACGAATGTCCTCTGCCAATTGAAATCCTGCCTCTCGAAGAATACGGAAGTATTATTGGAAAGGGCGACCACTCGGTCCCCCCGAACGTATGGTGGAGTACCCCGATCCCCCCGGGAAGCCATCTTGGGCGGGAGGCGAGTCTCGGCTGGTATGCCAAAAGCGGCGTAGCCGGGGCGTGCTTTTTCCCGCCCAAGAGTGGGTTGTCCTAGACACTGAAGCCGCCAGCCACGCCCCCGGAGGCGGGCGGAGGCGGGTTTACGCCCGCCCGAAGAAGGATAAAAGGAGCGACAAGCCATGGAAGCATCCTCTTGTTCCTGTGCTCTGAAGCTGCACCTCCCCGCTGCACGTGAGCTCGAGACTGAACGAAGAGCCAATTTTGAGCGTTTTAATTCTTGTCTTTGTTCTTCCAGGAAATCAGCGTTGGAGAATGCCGGGCAAGAAGGCCGGAAAGCGGGTCGGAACCGATCAGATGCTCCGCATGCTCGTGAAAGACATGGCCGAGATGAAGAAACAGATGGCGGCAATGAACGGTGTAGGGGGCCCTAAGCGAGTCGTCGGACCAGCATTGCCGGGAGTAGTCCCTAACGGGAGAAGTAGAAGGGCCAAGAAGGGAGCAACTGGGGAAGAGGCCCCGGTTCCCGAGGCGCCGCCGGCGCACCCTGATACACCGACTGAGGCGCCGATCCCGGTCCCGAAGGAGGGGCAACCAATCCCCGTTGTAGTCACCCCTGTGAACGGGGAGGATATGCCTCCCGAGTTGGCTGCACAGCTGGCAGCGTGGTTGGGGAAAGGGAGTGAGGGGGCTACGGCAGATGACGCCAGGGCAGTAATGAGGCAGTTGCGGCAATCAAGAGAGGCTGCAAAGGCTCCATCTCCTTTTGTTCCCCCGCAGGCTCCAGTGGGTCAACCCGCAGCGGGCGTGAGTTCGGCGGCGACTACGGTTACAGCTTCTGGTGCAGGTAAGCAGCTACTGCCGATTGCGGGGGAGGGGTCAGTACCCTCGAGAAGGGAGAAAGTGGCTCAGCATATTCCGATGGAAATCAAGGAGAGGATATGGGCTGAGAAATATGTAAACATGTTTTCTTTACTAACTGATCATTACGAGATTGAGCACGTGAAAGCTCAAAAAGAGTTTATGCATCCGAGTGTTTGGCGCGCCAAGATGGCCGCTTTTAGAGTCGATGAGACGATAGGTAATTGGGGCAGAGCATTTGGCATATTCACTTCAATTATGGGGGAACGGAGACCTGACCTGTTGGCCGAGTTACCCGTGTACCAGACACGTATTATGGAGTTTTCTCAGACATATGAGGGCAATCAGTGGTTTTGTTATGATAATATTTTTCGTAAGGCCAAGGAGTTCGACACATCTCTGACGTGGGATTGTTACGACTCCATTTCCTGGCAAAAAATGGAGAAATCAGGCATGACAAAGGCGCCATTGTTGGGGGGAAACGGGGGCGAGTTTTCCCGCCATGCATCTGGGGCGCCCTTTCGGGCGGGTTCAAGTAACGAGCATCACTCAAGGTCGAATGGCAATACAGGTAAAAAAGGGGTCTGCTGGAACTTTAACAGGGGAAAGTGTACAAGGCCCCAGGGGTCATGCAAGTTTAGGCACGACTGTGGGGGGTGTGGACAGTCCTCGCATCCCGAGACCATGTGCAGAGCCAAAACGGGTGATAACGGAAGTAGGGGAAGCGCCAAACAGGTCTGAAACAGTCCGAGGGGCGCCTTTACCTACCCCGGTTGATACCATGGCAATGATTCCTTGGCTCAATGAATACCCGGATCATGTCTCCGCTGGGGTGTTGCGAGACGGTTTTTCGTATGGTTTCCGCATCCCAGTGGGGAATTTTCAGGGTAAAGCACAATGTAGGAACCAACTGTCGGTCCTGCAGAATACGGCGGTGGTACAAGCGAAGATTGGGAAGGAGGTGACCCGGGGTCGGGTTGCCGGACCATTCGACATGCCACCAGTTGCTAATTTTGTTTGTTCACCCTTGGGAGTGGTCCCCAAGAAGGACCCGGGTGAGTTTAGATTGATACATAACTTGTCAGCCCCGAGAGGTCTTTCGGTGAACGATGCGATAGACCCGGAGGTGTGTTCGGTGCGGTACGCATCTTTCGATGATGCCGTCGCCATGTTGAATCGCCTGGGGCCCGGAGCGCTGATGGCCAAATCAGACATCGAGTCAGCGTTCCGGTTGCTCCCGGTACACCCAGACGATCAGCGTCTCCTTGGTTTTATGTTTCAGGGGCGTTATTACATGGATAAATGTATGCCAATGGGATGCTCCATATCTTGTGCTTATTTTGAGAAATTCAGTTGTTTTTTGCAATGGGCATTCACAAGAATGACGGGGTTTCAGCATGTTATGCATTATCTTGACGATATTCTGTTCCTGGGGGCAGCCGGGGACACAGAATGTGCACAGGCTTTAAAAGAATTTTGTGGTCTGATGAGTCAGTTTGGTGTGCCATTGGCGCCAGGTAAGACTGTGGGGCCATCAACTTCGCTCGAGTTTCTTGGAATAGAGCTCGATTCCGAAGAGGGTTGCTTCCGGTTGCCCAAAGAAAAGGTGAGGAAATTCAGGGCCTCGCTTGAAACATGTATGAGGGAGACTAAGGTGAATTTGCATCAATTGCAGCAGACTGTGGGTCAGTTGAATTTTGCCCTTAGAGTAATGCCAATGGCCCGCCCTTTTTCCCGCTCGATTGCACAAGCCATGGTCGGTCTTAAAGAGGGGCACCACCGCACGAGGCTCTCGGCAGAGATTCGCCAGGACATGCGCATTTGGTTGGCATTCCTGGCGGATTTCAATGGTCGGGTTGTCTGGAACAAGCCGGCGGTGTCCTCCGAGGAGTTGGGGCTGTGGACAGATTCGGCGGGGAGTATAGGCTTTGGCGCCATATTTGGTAATCACTGGTCGGCTCAAACATGGCCGTCATGGTGGCACGAGTGTGGGCTTACAAGTAACATTGCTTTTCTTGAACTGTTCCCTATTCTGGTGGCCTTGAAAACATGGCCTGAGGGGTTTCGGGATCACTCTGTGGTGTTCTGGTCTGATAACATGACCGTGGTTGAGTGTATCAATAGTCAGGCAGCACGATGCAAATGGATTCTGAGATTGCTCAAGGAAATTGTTTTACTATGTATGCAATTGAACGTGCTCTTTAGGGCGAGACATGTGCCAGGGGTGCTGAACCAGGCTGCTGATGCGCTTTCTCGTTTCCGTATGCAGGCCTTCTGGGGTTTTCTGCCCACAGCGGACCCGGTGGCGGCACCATTTCCCGAAGCTCTCTGGTCTCTCGGTGCCCCGAACTACAAAACCTCGTGGGAGAGAGTTTAGCACCCAGGACAAGGAAGGCATATGAAGGGGCGTTCCGTTCCTATTGGTCCTTTTTGGGTTCTGCTAGGGGGGAGCTTTGGGGCCAGGAAGAGTTTGTCGTGAAGTTTTTGCTGTCATTACATCAGGCAGGCAAATCGGTAGCCACGGCCCAGAGGCATCGGGCCGCCATTTCCTTCATGGCACGGGCTCATGGTATCCAGGACCCTACAGCGTCTTTCGTAGTACAGAAAGCGCTGCGTGGATGGCAACGCCTTGAGGGTCGCAGAGTAGATGAAAGGCATCCGATAGGTCTGGAAAGGTTGGCCCTGTTACTGTCCGTACTCCCTGCGACATGTTCATCCCAGTCAGAAACAGTGTTATTCCGGGCCGCTTTTGCATTAGCATTCCATGGGGCTATGCGGGTAAGCGAATTAGTGGCAAAGAACAAGCAGGATACGGGGGGGGGGACTGTGCCGAGAGCACATTCAAGTTAAGGGGGAGACGATGATTGTCTCGTTTGCCAGGTCCAAGACCGATCAGGGTGCGATCGGGGACAGTGTAGTAGTCCATCGGATTCCCGGATCTCCCATGTGCCCCGTCGTATGCGTTGAGGAATATTTGGCGCAGAGGGCGGCATCGTGGGGGGGACCTTGTTGAGACACGCTGATGCCACCCCACTGACGAGGTTTCAGTTCCAGCGGGTGCTTGCAATGGCAATTTCGGCCGCGGGCTTGAACCCGGGCGAGTTTGGGACCCATTCCTTCCGGATAGGGGCTGCTACAGAGGCTACAGCCAGGGGTCTGAGTGTGGAAAAGGTGAAACAGTTGGGGCGTTGGTCCTCGAATTGTTACAAAAGGTATGTGCGGTTGCACATGTTGTGAAGCTGATATCATGTACTCACGCTTCTTGTTTTGTTTGGTTTTCAGTTTCGCAAGCTTACGAGGCGGGGCGGACTGTGCAGTCGACCCGACACCTGGGAACCAGCGGTCAAAGATCACCGGCTGAGGAAAAAGTGGTGTGGGTCGTGGGCCACTCATACGTGAGGCGTGCCGCGGACGTATTCAAGGCAGGTGACATGATTCACATGGCTGGGGAATACGGGTACAGGGTGACCTTCTACGGAAGGGGCGGGCTCTGTATTGACCAGTTTCAACCTTTTTTCGAGGGTTTGTTAGGGCGGACAAGGTCACCGCCATCTATAATCATAGTGCATCTTGGGGGCAATGATTTGGTGACCACTGGTAGACGACTACTTCTCGAGGCGATACTATCCACAGTAAGTTGGTTGGCGAGAAGGGTTCCAGGGTGCACGATTGCATGGTCCCATATGATTCCACGAAAGGTGTGGCGGGGGGCTTATTCAGTGTCTGCTATAAATCATTCTGTGAAAAAGGTGAATAACAAGCTTGGTAGACTGTTCCGTACAAGTACATTGCATTCGATTCCTCATGGGTGTATCAGGGGGGACCTTATGTATCTAGAGGATGGGGTCCATTTGTCCCGGGTGGGAAATTCTTTACTCATAGGAGACCTCGTAGCTTGGTTAACGAGTTAACAGCATGACCTTTAGGTAGGAGTTTTGTGGGGGGTCCGGATAGCCGGTCAACTATCCGGCCTGTGGCGGTAAGGTCATGATCGGTGAGCAGTAATTGGAAGATCCCTGGGGGGGGCGTCACCCATTACGGATGGGAGCGCCCGGGGGGAGGTGGCCATTGGCCCCTCAACGGGGAGGCGGTCCCTTCTAAGGATGGGACGCCGAAAGGAAAGGGAAGGCGGTCAAGGCCCCTCCCTGGATAGGAGGGGCTACGGGCCCCTCCTGGGAATTTCCCGGGGCCAGGACATCTGCGACGGCAGATGTGGTAAGTTGTGTGGGGTGGGGAGGGGGGTCTACGCTACCTTCTAGACACCTCACACGAGTCCTCGGACGACCAATAAGATGGCGTCGAGTTAATTGGGGCCCCCGTCAAGAAAAGGGAAATTGGTATGTGCACATGAGGTGCAGTCCTCTGTGCGGCCGCCCCTCACAAGTGAGGGGGGAGTTCTGGTTTAGGGATCTGACACCGGTTACGACCTTGCCGTTGGCCCTTAACGTTAGGATGTACAATTTCAATTTGAAAATGCATTTGTAGGATGTTAGTATCGGCTAGGAGAACCTTTGTATTAGAAATGTGTTAAGGTCAGCCAAAACATCGTAATGTGGAAATGAAATTGTACATGATATGAAACTGTTATTTTAATGTTTTACTTTTGTTTCATATTTTAATAAATACGGCCGGGAGGGTAACTCCCTCCCGCCTTCCAAAAGTTCAGAAATGTTTCCGTATTCCCATTCTTGGGGATTGTGTTGAGAGGGGGTGGCGGGTATCTCAGCCATATGGAAAGGGGCGACCACTCGGTCCCCCCGAACGTATGGTGGAGTACCCCGATCCCCCCGGGAAGCCATCTTGGGCGGGAGGCGAGTCTCGGCTGGTATGCCCAAAGCGGCGTAGCCGGGGCGCGCTTTTTCCCGCCCAAGAGTGGGTTGTCCTAGACACTGAAGCCGCCAGCCACGCCCCCGGAGGCGGGCGGAGGCGGGTTTACGCCCGCCCGAAGAAGGATAAAAGGAGCGACAAGCCATGGAAGCATCCTCTTGTTCCTGTGCTCTGAAGCTGCACCTCCCCGCTGCACGTGAGCTCGAGACGGAACGAAGAGCCAATTTTGACCCACCCACCAGCCCCTGAGGACAGCAAGTTGTTTTTTGAAATAAAGTGATTTGACGTGGTAATTCACTTTTTCTTACAGGTTGTTCTGAATAAAGTTGTGATTCAGTATGCAATAAAGTGGATAATTCTTTACAGTATGTTTTATCGAATAAAGTATATTGCACCAGAGTTGGTCAGTGATGTTTAGCAGTTCATACTGTGAATATCTTTTTGTCTTTTCCTCTTTAGTAATTAGTCTCTCTAGTTTAGTTTGTCGTATTTATTATTTGGTCGGGCGGTAAGGTCATGATCGGTGAGCAGTAATTGGAAGATCCCTAGGGGGGGGCTTCACCCATTACGGATGGGAGCGCCCGGGGGGAGGTGGCCATTGGCCCCTCAACGGGGAGGCGGTCCCTTCTAAGGATGGGACGCCGAAAGGAAAGGGAAGGCGGTCAAGGCCCCTCCCTGGATAGGAGGGGCTACGGGCCCCTCCTGGGAATATCCCGGGGCCAGGACATCTGCGACGGCAGATGTGGTAAGTTGTGTGGGGTGGGGAGGGGGGTCTACGCTACCTTCTAGACACCTCACATGAGTCCTCGGACGACCAATAAGATGGCGTCGAGTTAATTGGGGCCCCCGTCAAGAAAAGAGAAATTGGTAGTTGCACTTGAGGTACAGTCCTCTGTGCGGTCGCCCCTCACAAGTGAGGGGGGAGTTCTGGTTTAGGGATCTGACACCGGTTACGACCTTGCCGTTGGCCCTTAACGTTAGGATGTACAATTTCAATTTGAAAATGCATTTGTAGGATGTTAGTATCGGCTAGGAGAACCTTTGTATTAGAAATGTGTTAAGGTCAGCCAAAACATCGTAATGTGGAAATGAAATTGTACATGATATGAAACTGTTATTTTAATGTTTTACTTTTGTTTCATATTTTAATAAATACGGCCGGGAGGGTAACTCCCTCCCGCCTTCCAAAAGTTCAGAAATGTTTCCGTATTCCCATTCTTGGGGATTGTGTTGAGAGGGGGTGGCGGGTATCTCAGCCATAATATACTGACGGATCAGCACAACCCGCAGTTGGGGGTAAGCAAGCTTACAGTGCTGCGTGCGCGATTGTTAAAGGTCGCTGGCACAAAGGAAAATTTAGACCATTGGTCACTAAAACACAATCTCTAGGAGATTGCTCGGCTCAACAAGCTGAATTAGTAGCATTTAAGATGGCGCTAGAAAATACCGATCGCGAATTCCCCACACTAATAGTGTGCGATTCTTTTTATTGCGTACAATCTTATAATGAATACTTGCAGAATTGGGTGGAAAATGGTTTCAAAGATGCAAAAGGTGGCACAATAAAGCATAAAATGCTTTGGGAACAGGTAGTGCTTTTACAGAAAGAACTACAAAAGACTCACGTGATACATACACTGAGTCATCAACGTGATGGCGTTCACGTTGCAGGGAATTCATTGGCTGATGAAGCCGCGAAGGCAGCTGTGCAAACGGCTTCCGTAGCTGCGATAACTCGGTCACAAACAAAAATAGACAGCGATATTCTACAAGCTGTCAGTACGTCAGTAAAAAATGATAAGAAAACACTCCCAAAAGGCTTTCCTGAAAAGTACTCGTACTTAACGGATACAAATAATGTTCCTTTTGCTCGAATCCCTGGAGTGGGGGATAGAGTAATTCCAAACAGGGAACACAGACTAGGACTAATCAAAGCGGCACACGAAGGGATTGCTTCTGCACATGCTGGCGTTTCCGCAACAATATCACTATTAAAACAGAGATATTGGTGGCCTCGCTTGAGAATACAAACTAAAAAGTATGTATTAGAATGCGACATATGCCAAAGGATAAAAGTATCAACAGTAAAACGACCAGCGCAGACACCCCTTCTCATCTCGGATAAACCATTTGCATGCGTTTACCTGGACCACTGTGGTCCCCTACAAAGGGACGGTAACTATAGATATATCATGGTAGCAGTGGATTCCTGTACGAGGTTCATATGGATGTGGCCCCAGGGCTCGGCTGACGCTAGAACGGTTATAAAAGATTTGCGAGTCTTTATCGGCACATACGCAATTACCACGTTCCATTCTGACCAGGGTCCTGCTTTCAGCTCTCGAGCCTATAAGGAGGCCATGGCTAGCATGGGAATTGGGTTGCGGTATTCTTGTCCGTCGCACCCCGAAGGGAATAGTGTGGTAGAAAGAAAAAACCGGGACATAAAGCAATCTGTAACAGCGAAGGTATTAGGTTCAGGCGCTGGGTGGGTCAAACATTTAATAAGTGTCCAGACTAGTCTTAACAACATGCCAAGAAATTCTCTAAAAGGTTTCAGCCCATACGAACTATTGTTCGGAATTAGAATGCGAGTTCAGGACCTCGATAGTCAGATGTCAGTGGTACAAGAAGAAACAACGCACTTTGATGTAAAAGATCGTTTGGCTGTTTTACAGGAACTGAATGAAACAAGAAAATCATTAAGCAACATAAAGTTAAAGCAACAGCCAAGTACCACTGACGAGGCACCACCCGCAACAGCCCCAGCAAGGCCTGTCTGGATTCCAAAGATTGGGGATCTAGTCAGAGAAAAGATCGCGGTTAAGAAGGAATTTGGGCCTTCTTACAGAAAAACAGTACCTGTCTTAGCAGTCATCGGAACAAGATCAGTTGTGCTACCGCCCCTTGCTGGTAAAAAGGAGAACAGAGTCGTGTCTATCGATCTGGTAAAACCACAAGCATGTGGCCTATAATCAACAGTAGGCCCAGTGGACTCCCAAGAAACAACAGAATACCCAAACTTGCAACAATCCAAGAGGTTCAAACTGAAAGACTAATCACATTCGATCAGCCTGCAGTGCACAATGAAGGACTATGCAATAATGCCATGGAACTCGTGCCTCTTGAAACACAGATTGAAACAGTTCGTCAAGAAACAACACCAGTCTACAATGATGTGGCATCAGAAAGTGCTACCGAGAGACAGATTGAAAGAACAATCCCATCAATTGACAGAACTGCCTCTGGTTATTTCATCAACTTCGACAACTTCTCTGAAGATTTAAATGACCCCGAAGTGATGCCAGAAACAAAAAAGTATTCTAAAGAAAATACAACAGGACTCCTTCAACAAATCAAAGAACTATATCTGGATTCACCGTTGATTGAGCATTGGATTATTTCAGGGGTATTCATACTCCTACTCTGCCTAATTTTAGTTTTAATTTTAGGAAAGTTCATTACAATTGAATGGACACAGCAAGTCAGAACATCAACCTAGTCCTGAAACCACACAGATCATCCCACGTGAAGAAAAGAGAACTGTCAACAGTAAATGTCACAGCAATTCCAATACCTGGTGGGGTAGTATGGGAGAAAACAGACTATGAGATCTATGGTCCGGTCGAAATCCTGAAGTATCCTCATCAACTAAAGGTTTCCTTAAGTGACTTTGTGACACCTAGTACATTCTATGATGATTGGGACTTTAACAGTATTAATGACATGATGTCTGATTTAGTAATGTCAGCTAGATTCACAGATCATGATTATTTACAAGGTTCATCTAGTTATGAGCAGTTATTCTGTTACACCCACTATGGGGATCATTACTTGCATAAATCTGCACAGCCTAGAAATGTTTTTATGTATAATCAATGGGAACATTGTTCTACACCACCTAAAAGCAGTTCTAAAGAATTTTTTGAGAAATTCAAATACTTCTCAGGGTTTAACACCAGTGATGCAGAAATGTTTTATTATAAACTGTTAGATAAAACAGGAATGAAAACAATGCTGACAAATTCTAAATTGATATATTCAGAAGCATTTTATGACAAAATGATGACATTTGGTTTTGATTATTGGAAAAATAATATTGAAACGAAAACAATTTGGGGTACAAAAGATTGGCAGGTGCAAGGCATTGAAGCACTATTTAGAACCTGCATGATACCAGAACAGATGTTGTTTTTAAATGACACAATACACCAAACATCTTGTCTTGGCCTAGCTAAGATCAAAGACCTTAAAACACTGTCTATACCAAAGCCAATACCTGAGAATACAACCACAGATATTGAGTTAGACGTGTCACATATTTTACATTTCACCAGAACACATCCTGATTGGAAAAAGTGGTTAATCTGGCCTACAGACACAAATAGCTGTCAAGATAGATTCCTGAATAAAACACAGGGGTTTAAAAATGACCAGATTAGACCCTAGATACTCCCAGAGACAACATCCAGGGATTATAACAACATACAGTGTAGGGAAACTCTGCCTAGAATGGCTAACTACATCCACACTGGCTGAAATTAAGCAACACTTGTTTTTATTAAAAGATGGTGCTGATTTGCGCGATTTCATTCTTGGACCACGCAAACAGCGTCAAAAGCGTTTCATAGCGACCAGTATCTATGCTGCTTACAACGAGGCTTGGAAAGTAAAGCAAATTGAAACTGCTGAAAAAATACGAGAAATTGATCGTATTAATTTGGAGAAATCACTTTCTGTGGTAGACAATGGGTTAACGACTCTGTCTTCCAGAATATATTCTTTGGACAACATTGTATCCTCTGCCTTTGATGTGATAGACAGAGATTTGCTAATGTTACAACATGGCCAATCTCAATTACGCTCTATTATAGAATTAGGCTGGACGCTGCAAAATCTTCGTTCAGGCTATGTGCCTTGGCGTTTAATCAACACAACGTCATTATTTTCCAGTTTTAACCTTACTGATAAACAGATCAGTTTGGCACAGAAAGGAGCAGACTATACAATCCTGAGCATCGAAAAACTCGAGAGATTACCATTGACAATGTCAGAGAGTCCTGTCATTGAATGGATAATACACGGAATTATCACAATTCCGATAACAACTTTCCAATTTAAAAAGTGCCTTGAGTACATACCTGCTGGCCAATATGAACAATTGGGTAAAGGATATGTAAAATCCGAATGGAAATTACCATACACTCATTCTTGCTATAGTGACAGTGACAAAAATGTATTTCTTAGTGGTGAGAATTGTAAACATTCACTAAGCGGTATACTTTTGTGTCAGGGTATTAATTTACACGGAGCATGTGATGGAAATTCAAACAACCTTTCATGCCACCAGCTAGTCACACCTGCAACTCAGATAGAGCCCTTCTTTATGCAACTTTCAAACGGGAGTTACATTCTTAGAACGGATCACAGATGTTGTGGCCTCACGCCAGGGAAAAGTTATCTAATAGAAGTCATGTCCATGGTCAAATGTTGTATGCAAGCATTGTTTCCGAGTGGGCCTCCAGACATAGTGACTCCCATCTGGCCTCGTCTGAATCTCTATTCTATACGAATTGATACATTAAGCAAAATGAAATCTGTACTTTTACAGACAACAGTGCCTATAACGTCATCTAAAGAGACGTATGATCTTCTAGTTGCAAGGACAGCTACTGAAATTCATGACCTTTTATCAACAAATTGCCCCGTGCATTTCATAGAAATGTTCAGCCAACTCCTTAACATGTCTAGTGCTACAAGCATCCCAGGCATATTTAAGACAGTCTTTACGGGACTGCTAACACCCTTCCAGGCAATTTTGGGAATCTTTCCTAATTTTGTGCACTCCATTTTTGGCGGCATACCATTATTTTTGGGACTCGTCGCAGGGATTCTATTTTTGACCCTCCTGCTACGTTATGGCAAGCCTCGGCTCAGACATAGCTCCCATGGGAATGGAAGAGACAATCCTAGCAATGCGCTACCGGGACAGGATAACTAACGTCCTTGGATTGGCCAGGCTGAGAGATCTTAACATGACCTGGTTCCTTTCATTCAGACCGATATGGCAAAATTGCATTTTACCTGTGCTACGGTGTATGCTTTGCGGCGATGAATGCGTGTTGGACATCTGTCTTTCACTTCCATCAGCAGTACCAATGGACGTCGATACTTAGCTCAGTCCAATAACGGCTCACGCATTGTGTTGTCCCCAGCGGCTATCAATCCTGATGACGGCATTCGTGGAGACTCCTGTGCTACAGCCAAGTGGTAACAGTGGAGCGAGTGACAAAAGCAACATCATCCAGGTACAACGCTCTGTGAGCATTGCTGGTCCCGACTATGATGACAGCAATCATTCTCACACCTGCCAAGTTACAGCGCTATCTAATTTGGTTGAACTATCACCTGAATTTGTAGACCAATTCTTTGAGAGCCTGTCTGATACGATGTTCTCACCCGTAGAGAAACAATAACTTTTAAGAAGCTTTCCGACACACAGCGTTCCCATGAACTCTGAATTCGGCCTTCAGTTTTGATCAACAAAAACTGCCAAGAGCTTTGGAAATCTATTTTCTTTGAATTGGACAATTTTTTTAATATTGACCCTTTTTTGGCACTAACAATTCTTTGCTTAACGTAACAACTATTCTTAGAGAACAGAAGCTTCAAACTTCTATTTCTAAACACATCTAGAGACATAACAACATTACACCAGCCTCTAGCACACATGTTATTACAATGCATTTTTATGTGATGATTTATCTCGCTTTTCTTCTGTCAGAGATACTTCATGTGTAATTCTTTATGCATAATCGTTCATTGATTTCATATGCAATAATTTTTTGAATGATTACTATGCTTAAAAAAACGTACAGTACCTAACTTCATGTATTACAAGTACGCCTATTTCGAATGCATTTATGTTTTTTGGGGTGGGCAATGTTACACATGCATCTAATTGCTTTAGTTTTAGTAATTTTGATGGACATTAACCCGTGGAGTGGGTGTTGCGTGTTTATCTAGGTTCCTGATCGATACTGTGACCTTATGCCCCTATTCGGCTATAAATCCATTTATTCCCTATATTGGCATAACCGTTCAAGTGCGATTTTCTGAAAAGTCATCTCTGGCCTCACACGAACAGAGCCACATTCCAGCATAGTTCCCTCTGCCACTTCCTTTGCGACCAATTAGTGCAATGACAGAGCAGCAGTCACTATCTGATATTCCTAGATAACACTCCGAGTTCTTCAACAAGATAAAAACTCAGCAAACCTGGAAATCCCCGCTTGCTATGTTTTGATTAGTAATGGAACTCTAATGAGCAACTGATAACTATCACTTCCTAGTGACATCTTTAATTGACGTCTTATGTCCAGCAAACTTGCGTCAAACCCGGCACCTGTCAGGTATAAATATTACCAACGTTGCCTTAAGCAATGCCTGTTGTACGAGCTACTGAAGCCAGCTGCCTGCACGACCCCGTGTTGGTAAATCTAGCACTCTGTCGCTGCAGCCTGCTATCCTGTGGTGGTGAAGCTGCTGATACCATTATCGCCGCTAAAGCGCGACCTATGGTGCAGTACGCTTAAGGAGCTGAACAGCCGTCCCTCTGCGAAGACATCCAGCAGATTCCAGCTGCCCGCGGACGCTGTCCCCCCTCCTTCCTCGACGCGCTGAAGAGACCCGCTGCCTTTCTCGTGCAGAGAAATCCAGCCACGGCGTTTCCGGTTTACCCTCGCGGGTGACTGGGATATCGAGAGAGACCCCTGAAGGAGATACCAATCCTCCATCATTCTATTCAGAGGTATGGTGTTGACTAAACCCTTAGACGAGAATTCTTGAAACAAACCTTGGCAAAACCAACTTAACTTAAAGCTACTTACTTACTCCCCCTTCCACGTGTTAGGCTTAGGTCAGGCACACTGGGGTAGGCTTAGTTAGAAGCACCAGTTGAGTATGTTAGCCTAATGTATATATGACTGTATATATGTTTTATTACTTTTAAACCATTGTATGGCTAAGAAACCATATCAATGCTTTTACAGTTCTATTTCGCAATACTTATCTTACTGTACGTACTTTTTATAATAACAATTATTGCAATTGTGGCAATACATTTCTCTTGTACGAGAAGAAAGACTGTTCAATAAATGTTAATCCTTTATTGACAAACGCCCGTCTCTCTATTCTCTACATCTCGTGAAAGTAAACTGCACTAGACTGACTGAGTGAAATACATGTCTATTGTTTCACACGACCCTAGAGATTGACTCTTGATCTGAGGAGCAAAGTTGTCATGTTGCACGGTTGTTGGAAAACTGAATCCCTTCTTGTCTGTGCCAAGGAAGCTGATCACTTCCTATGCAGAGAAGAAAGTTTCCAGTGACCTCTGAGCTAGTTGGTAACACAACCCAATTAAGTTTAGCATAGTCAGTGGAGGCCTGGAATATCCGCAGTTCCACGTCGATACTACTGTTTATGTTATTCCAATGCGCAGGGCCTAGTGGGAAACTAGGAACTACACTACAACATTAAGTGGTGGAAACTCAATAGAAGTACTGAAGCTTTTTCAGATGGATCAAAGTCAATGAAAATACAAAGAAGCACTTGATTGAACGCGGTAAATGTTCCACTCTCTTTATCTATTTGGCCAAACTGCCAAGTCGGTTCACACTACTCATCAAGTTTAAAATAAGGGAAGCCAAGATATGGATCACTGATAACGAGTCCTTACATCTGCACCGATGATATCCACCGGTAAATAAAAACGGAATCACAATTTGGATCACTCATGCAGATGGTTTCTAGCTCAATCCAGGTGATGGTAATGATAAAGCGATGTGCACAGCAAGTAAGGAGGAAGTTGTCCCTCTAGGCAGCGTTTATATTGTTTTCACTCTGCATTTCAACAACCTCTGTATGGGTTCACGAAAAACGAGGTGGGGGGTATCCCTTGTTTAATTAAAATCGCTCTGCATATCTCCGACTTCTGCGGTATGGGTAGTGCCCGGTCGCGTATCGATCGTCGTAAAAAATTAACGCCTCTCTCCGCCACTTCTGAAACGCAGGCTGCACCATATTTACAACAATATGGTGCTGCCTCGCATTTCCTCCTGCGATGGCGTTACACTTAGCAGTGTAGCGCCAACGCAGGCACCCTTGCACCATAGTTCAAGTGTGTCTGCGTGCAGTTGAGGATTGTTTATGTGTAGGAAGGTGTCCCTTCCTGCACATAAACAATCCTGAAATGGCATTTTGTCACTTTCATGTGTGCTACTTATTGCAGCACACATGAAACTCATAATATGGCTTTTTTTAAAGGTTGTTTATGCACAGGAAGGGGCCTTTCCTGTACATAAACAATCCCTGACATTTTGCTTTTTCCATGTGTGCTGCACTAGGCAGCACACATGGAAAGAAGCAAAAACGAGGAGAAATAATGCATTTCTCCTTGTTTCGCCAACTTAAGACCAGTCTTTCCCTGGTCTTCATTTTGGTGCTGCCTTCTACCCTTGTGCATAGGGAGCAGTGTAAAAAACAATAGGTGTTCTGGTGGAACGCCACTATAGAACCCACTGCCCACCCCTTTTCACACTAACCATAGCGTGAAAGGTGGCCTTATTTACAAGGCAGCAGTAAGCCACATTAAGTGGCTTAACGCTGCCTTGTAAATAAGGCTAAGCCCCTATCACCACCAAAACGTTGGTAAAAGTGACGTTGAGGTGGCGATAGGGGCTTGTACATATGACTCTGAATGCCAGATACATTTTATTACCTTCATTGTTGTGGCCTACAGATCGATGATTTCATAGTTCCACTTTTATACTTATTTTCCAGACAGGGGATGTGTATCTACTATATTTATTTATTTATCTATTTATTTTTGAAATTTATAAAGCGCGAACGTTTGCCCGAGGGCGTCTTGGCACTCACAACTCGACTCATGCCTCTACCAATGTAATTCCAAAATGATTTAATGAGTGAATAACCAGGGGGCATATTATCAAGGGGGTTTATCTCCGCTTTTTTGGCTTTAAAAGCCAAGAAAGCGGAGATAAAATTATCTCCCTATTACCTAGCTGTCGCTAACACCAGTTAGCGACAGCTAGTAGGAGATAGCGGCCATCTTGGGCCCCGCTTTGCATGTCAGAGAAATTTATCACTAATGACATGCAAAGTGGGCGTGCCAAGATGTTAACGACTGGAAACAGTCACTAACATCGCTATCTCCTATTACCAACTTTTGGAGATATTCGCGCCAAGCGCAAATATCTCCAAAGCTAACACCTGCCCCTGAGCAGTTCTTAGCCATGTTATCCAATGGTAGGTAGATAACATGGCTAAGAGAATTAGCTCGGTAATGCATGAATATGGCTGACTTTTCAGCGATATTCATGCATTGCAGCCGATTTTTATCGCATTTGCGATAAACCTTGGTAATACCAAGGTTTATTTGTGGTAAAAATCGCCGCTGCTCTGCAGTAAATTTTTGGCTCTAACCAAGCAATAGCGATAATTATCGCTATTGCTTGGTAATATGCCCCCAGGTCTTTATATAGGTTTCAGAACTAATTTGGGTTGGTTCTCTTGCAATGTCATTTTTGGGCTGTAGCTCAGACAAAGCCTTTGTACTTGGTGATGGCTCTCACAGCAGTAATAGTGGTATTGGCTCCAAGTAGGCCTAGTAAAAAAAAAAGGTCACAATGAAGTGTGAGATCTCTCCACCTGGCTGTCATCGCCCTGCCTGAGTGGCCATCAAGCACAGAGAGAACGGCAGACCTGCTTTGAAACTTAGTCGCCTTTTACAAGAGAAACCTATGATTTAGCCTTCACTTATAACATATATCCTATGTCATCACCCAGGATGAATTAATCAGAAGCCCTTTCCTATCAAGGACTTCACAGAATTTCTGTGGGTAACCTTTTATCCATCCTCCCTCTCTTCAATGTCTGGTTCTCCACCCTCCAGTCACAGGGATGCAGTCAATACACTTCCACTGTCTAGGGAAGCTTAATCTACTCTCATCACATCATGCAAAATGCATCCCTCTAGTCCATGTACTTGGATTTCACCTCACACGGAGTCACACCACTACACACTTGTTACATATCCACCGCGCATCCATGTACATGGAATGTCAACTTAAAGGTGCCCGAGTCAACAGACTACTTTACCGACCAGTCTTGACCCTCATTGCCACCTTTTTGGTCTTTCAAACACCTCTGCCACATATATATCTCTTCCATCATTAATCTAGCCGATAGAGTTTCACAGACCCCTCTTCTGGTGCTGAAGCTGTCACTATTGGCCTTGGTTCCCAGTGCTATCAGAGCTGGCAATTAGAAGCCTTTGTTACTAAGAATCGCTTTGTGGGCCATATGAGATGACTCATCTGGCGCCTCCCTTGCCCCGTCTTTTGTTCATCTGAGCCGTCTTATGATCCTGAGCTCCATTTTGCTGATTGCCATAGCCCTTTGACTCCCTTTGTTAGCCAAGAACGATTTTTGCAGACTACAGCCATCTGCATTTCTCAAACCTTTTCTGACATTCTTCACCGACCAACCACCTTTAGACCTCTCCACAGCACCAGAGAGTGTCTTCTATTGGTCTCAGAGTACAGAGTGCAACAGTTTAGAAGTTTTTTTCACTTTGCTTACTTTGATTTTTCAGCAAATGCCAGCCTATATGTAGACTAAAATAGATGGTGGCTCCTGAGTGTTAGACTTGGCATCTTTGGTGTGGTTTCCCCTGACATTTTACCTCCTGTATTTTTTATGCTGCTCTGGATTTCGTTTTTGCTGACTAAGATGCTTTGGCCACTTTGCCACTGCTGACCAGTGCCAAAGTGCAAGTACTTCCTGTCTAAACTGTTTTTACAATTGGTTCTCTCTGATTGGCATATTTAATTTACTGGTAAGTCCCTAGTAAAGTGCACTGAGTGTGCCAGGGCCTGTTAATCAAATTCTACTAGTGTGCCTGCAGCACTGATTGTGCCACACACGTAGGTAGCCCTGAAAATGTAACTCAAGCCTGCCACTGCAGTGCCTGTGAGCAGTTTTGAGCGGCCATGTCGACCTAGCAAGTTCACCCACTTGCCAGGCCCTACCCATCTACCCATCGCTTTTCTTACATTTAAGACACCCCTCAGGTAGGCCCAAGGTGCCCCCATGGGCAACGTGCAGTGTATGTGACAGGTAGGACATGTAGTGATGTGTGTGTGACATGTCCTGATAGTGAAATACTGCAAATTTCATTTTTCACTATTGAAAGGCTATCTGTCCCCATAGGATAACATGGGAGATACTTTGTAACATCTTACAAGTATAAATTCCCATTGGGACAAGATAGAGAAATTAAGTTAGATTCTCTGAACTCAGAATTTAATGATACATCTTTTAGTAAAGATGGTTTTTGAATTGTGTGTTTGAAAATGGCACTTTTAAAAGTAGGTATTTTCTTGTTTAACCATTCTGTATGCCTTTGCCTGTTTGTGGACTGACTGTCAGGTTTTGGAGTGACAGGGCCTGGGGATGTGCATTCATTGTAAACAGCCACTGGGTGGGGGGGGCTGAGGTGTGAATGGCCCTTCCTGGATCACTCAGAGCCGAGCTGAATAGACTTTGGCTGCATCTGTAATAGTGGAATGTGTTTTCCTTGCACCTGAATAGGGCCTGTCTCCCTTTCACAATGCTGTGTCCACCCCCTGTGGTTATATTGCACCAGTGGGGACAGAACTGGTTTGGACTGGGCTCAGAAACCCTGGCACAAAGAAGAACAACGATGGGGTATAAGTAGTGGACCTTAAATCCCAGAACTTTAGATCACTTCCAAACTCAAGAGGAGCCTTTGCCAAGGAAATGAGCTGGAGAGCTGTGAGGAGGAGGACTGCTTCTGCCAAGGAAAGGACAAAGACTGGAACTTCGGTGAGAAACCAGCTTGATGAAGAATCACCAAGGGCTTGTGCGTGCTGGCCTCTTGTTCTGAAGTCTCAGGGACACAAAGACCTCACCCCCAGCTCCCCTGAACTCTACTGCTGAAATTTCTGACAGGAGGTGCCTGCTCCAGCTTTGGGTCTCATGGTTGTTCCTGCTGTTGAAGCTGGAAGAAACCTAAGAGCAGCAAGAAAAACAATATCCAACACAGTCAGCGATGCTGGTGTGATGCCGCGACCTGCACCAAGGCCAGGGGCACCGCTCGTGAAGTGCACGATGCACCACCCAGCCTGTAACGCAGCTCTTCGACACCTGCAGTTATCGGCATTCCCAACGTCTGTGCTCGCACTGACTCCATCACCGTCAGCGCCTGCATCTTGTTATCGCGGCACTCCATGAACTTGCAGACTTCGCATCACCTCACTGGAACTGATGCCTTACTGCCGACGCAACCAACTTTCCCTGTCCTGCTTTCAACACAACGCCTCCTTGTGGACACGACGCCTCACCTCCCACGTGGCAGCCAGGAAGCCAGCCTCGACTTTGGCACTGATGCCTCACCTCCACAATGCTGTGCATAATCATAGACTTCATTTTCAAAGGTACTGATTGTTTGGGGGTCTGTGTGACTCTGCACCTGACACCACACACCTCGGTGCTAAAAAAATCATCGTTAATCGAAGAAAACGGGCCGAAAACACACAGAGACCCTCACGCGGCGGCCATCTTGAATCACGCGATCACACGAATAGGGAATAGTAATTTTAAGCCCTACGCTAGCCAACATTATCTTTACTGTTGTTTTTTTGGAGTTGGAATATTAGTTTTATTCCCTCTGCTATATAATATTTTTTGTATTATTTTAGTTAATCCATACTAATATAATAAAGAGAGAGCCCAAACCTTTGAGGCGGGTAATCTCAGGAACCACAGCACCAATCACAACACCCAATACAGCGTTGGAAAGAGCAGTTGCAGCAGAAGGCATAGGCTATCCAGACGCCCACCATATAAATTTAAAAGGTAAAAGAACCGTGCCAGCAAAGTAGTCGCTTGTGGGCGTGTCTGCGTTGTGCTGTGGGTGTTTTCTGGGGGCATGACAAATGCTGGGGGCGTGTAGTACGTTCCGCCCTTCATGCCATGTCCCATATTGTGTGCTAATCCCACCCTGCTCCCTTTAAATACCCCTGCACCCCATAATCATAACCCACCCTTACTCCTTAAAATACCCCAACACCCTTAAAGATTAACCCATCTTAACCCTATAAATATACCCTGTACCCCAAAACCCAAACCTATCCCTAAACCCTAAAAATACCCCTGTACCCCAAAACCCAAACCTAGCCCTGAACCCTATAAATACACCTGTACCTTAAAACCCAAACCTACCCCTGAACCCTAAAAATACCCCTGTACCCCAAAACCCAACCCTAGCCCTGAACCCTAAAAATACCACTGTACCCCAAAACCTAAACCTACCCTTGAACCCTAAAATACCCCTGTACCCCAAAACCCAAAACTAGCCCTGAACCCTTAAAATACCCCTGTACCCCAAAACCCAAACCTACTCCTGAACCCCAAAAATACCCCTGTACCCCAAAACCCAAACCTAGCCCTGAATCCTAACAATAACCCTGTACCCCAAAACCCAAACCTAGCCCTGAACCCTAAAAATAACCCTGTACCCCAAAACCCAAACCTACCCCTGAACCCTAAAATACCCCTGTACCCCAAAATCCAAACCTAGACCTGAACCCTAAAAATACCCCGTACCCCAAAACCCAAACCTAGCCCTGAACCCTTAAAATTAAGCCTGGGCGTAGTTCGCGTAGCCGCACTCCGCGGAGCTACGCGAAGATACACTTGCACTCCGCGAACTACGCATAGCTCCGCAAGCATGCGTAGTAGCTTGCTTGACCCGTTCGCGAGCCATTTTTCGTCTTCGGGAGCGCCGTGGAACTCTGGAACCTGCTCGACACCACATCTCCAGACGTCGCCTTCCTCACGGAAACATGGATGAACGCCTCCTCAGCGCCCGACATCGCCATCGCCATCCAGGACGGATACAAGATCACCCGGAGAGACCGGGTCAACGAGACAGGAGGAGGCATCGCCATCGTCCACAAGAACACCATCCGCATCACGACCAACTCAGACGACACCCTCACAGCCACTTAACATCTTCACTTCCAGATACACACCGACCCCAAGACCACACTCAGAGGCACCCTCATCTACAGACCCCCAGGACATCGCACACAATTCAGCGAAGACATCGCAGACTTCATCAGCCCGCACGCCCTCGCCTCCGCTGACTACATCCTCCTAGGGGACCTCAACTTCCACCTGGAGAACAACGACGACAACACCACCACTACCCTGCTGGACAACCTCGCCAACCTCGGACTCATGCAACTGGTGAACACCCCCACCCACTACGCCGGACACACGCTTGACCCAGTCTTCTCCTCCAGCAAGTACATCTCCTTCAGCCACTCCACCGGACTCCACTGGACAAACCACAGCTGCGTCCACTTCAGCTTCAGAAAGACCACGACTCACCACCACCCGCAACAGGTTCCCCGCAGGAACTGGAACAAGATCACCACTGACCAGCTCACCACTTCACTGAGCCAGAACCCTCCCGCCAGCTCAACGGACCCCAACCAAGCAGCCAACAACCTCACACAGTGGATCACCAATTGCGCTCGCCCAACCAGCCTCGACCACTCGCAGTCCGGCTTCCGCGCCAACCACAGCACCGAGACCGCCCTCATCGCAGCCACTGATGACATCCGAGCCCTGCTCGACAACTGGGAAACAGCGGCCCTCATCCTCCTGGACCTCTCCGCAGCATTCGATACGGTCTGCCACCGCACCCTAGTGCAGCGCCTCAGCAACATCGGAATCCAAGAGAAGGCACTGGAGTGGATCATCTTGTTCCTCACCGGAAGAACCCAGAGAGTCCGCCTCCCCCCGTACAGATCCAAGGCCACCGAAGTTATATGCGGCGTACCACAAGGATCATCACTCAGCCCCACCCTCTTCAACGTCTACATGAGCCCCCTCGCAGCCATCGTATGCCAACACAACCTCAACATCATCTCCTACGCCGACGACACCCAGCTGATCCTCTCCCTCACCAACGACCCAGGAACCGCCAGAACCAACCTACACGAAGGGATGAAAGACGTAGTCGAGTGGATGAGGAACAGTCGCCTGAAACTGAACTCAGACAAGACGGAAGTCCTCATCCTTGGATCATCACCCTCCGCCTGGGACGACTCCTGGTGGCCCCCTGCCCTGGGCAGCGCACCCAAACCAACGGACCACGCACGCAACCTGGGCTTCATCCTGGACTCCTCCCTCTCGATGACCAGACAAGTCAACGCCGTCTCATCATCATGCTTCAACATCCTACGCATGCTCCGAAAGATCTTCCGATGGCTCGCCACCGAAACCAGGAAGACGGTCACACAGGCACTCGTCACCAGCCGACTGGACTACGGAAACACCCTCTATACTGGAACCACAGCCAAACTCCAGAAAAGACTCTAACACATCCAGAACGCCTCCGCACGACTCATCTTGGACATCCCCCGACACAGCCACATCTCCGGACACCTGAGAGACCTTCACTGGCTCCCCGTCAGCAAGAGAATCACGTTCCAACTCCTCACCCACGCACACAAGGCCCTCCACGACCTGGGCCCCAGGTACCTCAACAACCGCCTGACCTTCTACACTCCCACCCGCCAGCTACGATCGACCAGCCACGCCCTCGCCGCCGTGCCACGCATCCGAAGATCCACCATGGGAGGAAGATCCTTCTCCTACCTGGCAGCCAAGTCTTGGAACTCCCTCCCCATCCACCTCCGCCTGACCCAAGACCACCTCTGCTTCAGGAAGCAACTCAAGACATGGCTGTTCGAGCAGTAGCGGACCCCCCTCCCCCAAGTGCCTTGAGACCCTCTGGGTGAGTAGCGCGCTATACAAATATCCTGATTGATTGATTGATTGATTGCCTGCATGCTCGGGATGTGTAGCGCGCGAAGTTACCCATGAGGTTTGTCCCGCCCGCTCGCGTCCCCTTATTTCCGGTCACTACTAACGTGTTCGCGAGTTATTCTGTGCCAGATTGCAGTTTCTGCGTGTTCGGCAACTCGATCTTACCGACAAGCATCCTCGCGCACGCGAAAATGCTATTGAGCGCCCGAGAACTACGCTACGCAGCAGTTTGCGGAGTATTCGACAACTTCGCGTTCTCCGCGGAGCGCGGAGTTGCCGAAACTCCGCAAACTCCGCGAACGGAGCGTAGTTCTTCGCCCAGGGTTACTTAAAATACCCCTGTACCCCAAAACCCAAAACTAGCCCTGAACCCTTAAAATACCCCTGTACCCCAAAACCCAAACCTACTCCTGAACCCCAAAAATACCCCTGTACCCCAAAACCCAAACCTAGCCCTGAATCCTAACAATAACCCTGTACCCCAAAACCCAACCTAGCCCTGAACCCTAAAAATAACCCTGTACCCCAGAACCCAAACCTACCCCTGAACCCTAAAATACGCCTGTACCCCAAAATCCAAACCTAGACCTGAACCCTAAAAATACCCTGTACCCCAAAACCCAAACCTAGCCCTGAACCCTTAAAATAACCCTGTACCCCAAAACCCATACCTATCCCTAAACCCTAAAACTAACCCTGTACCCCATAACCCAAAACTATATCTGAACCCTTAAAATACCCAAACACCCCAAAACATATACCTCAGTACCCCAAAACATATACCCATACTTACCTTATCCAAACATTTAAAAAAAACATGCTTTTACCATTCATGCATTTACAACGAATTTCGTTGTAAATGTATGCGTGGTAAAAGCATATAAAATGTAATGCCATGCGTTATAATGGCATTGCAGAGTCATGGTACTTTTGTAATGAAAGTATGCGGAGTGATGGTATGCGGAAAGAAAGTTGCGGAATAATGGGTGTTTACCCTCCCCCGGTAAGTACATTGGTGGCACGGCAGCCCACATCTCCAGCATCATATGTCATGAACTGAATCTGGATGGCACAGCGCCTACCGAAAGTATGATACACTACAAGACCCAGAAGTCTGTGGGAAGGAGGCGGAGACTATAAAGTAGTTGCTCACCCGGAAATCGGGTTGTATTGGATTTTGTGTTCCTGGTACCATTGCGGTTCGGCTACCCGCTGGAGTAACTTATTGTCCTGTGGTGCTTCGCTGATTTAGTAAGCGAAGACACGGGCGTTATTTTGTTGATAACTGGCGTTCTGACTTCGGAGCGCTCCTGTGGGGGTGTGTCGGCTGACGCATCCTGACCGTGTCGTGGTGCTTCGCGGAAGCTTGCGCGAAGACACGAACGCAGGTTGTTAGAGGACCTGAACCGGAGAGGAGTTTACAAGGAGAGACGTCTGCTGTGACGATTGAGTGTTCTGTGGTGCTTCGCGTTGAGGCTGCGAAGACACAGACACTCGAAAACAGGTGGTCGCACCCGGTGGAGGTAAGAACGGCGGAATCATGATGTACTGCCTGTACAACTCGGGGTGGAAGTAAAATCGTTACGCTCAGAGGATTTCACGGACGGCTGTCCTTAACTCCGAGTGATATTTTTGTTTAATCTAGGTGTCGGATTCTTAGCTGCATCCTCACACCCAGTCACCTAGGATCTTCATACAAGATGCTAGTAAGCCTCTAGGAGCCCAGTGCTTTGTTGACTCCTTAATTAGAGGTGGCGTTGTCGTGTGGGGAATCGTGGTGTGATAGGGGGACTATTTTTCAAAGTCAAAGTCAAAAAGCTTTATTTCGATAAAATTTCATTATCATAAAAGCGGAACAGTAAAATTAGTAACACATAGCCAGTTAATGACAAGAAATAAGACATTACTAGAATAAATATTCTTTAAAAAGGAATTAAACAGAGTATTTTAGCTTTCTGGCTCGAATAGCCCAAGCCCAGGATAAAAATTTGGCTAGGGCACACACATAGGGTACATAGCTGTCCGAAACAAGTATCCTAATTGCCACATCATGGCTCCTGGTTCCCAGCTGACGGCATAGATTCTTCAACCACACCCTTCTTGGGTTAGCATATTCCTTACAGACAAATAAGAAATGGGCTAATGTCTCTGGGTGAGCTAAGCATGATGGGCACAAATCAGTTTTGCCTGTACTGGATTTCCATGTTTTGGTAAAGGTATTCAGTGGCAAAGTACCCGTTCTAAATCTAAAATACAAAGACCGGGCAAAAGGTTTCCCGATTATGTCTAAGTAGGGTTCTCGCCTGGGACAATCTTTAAACATCAAAAAATCCTCTGTAAGCCTGCCAATGGACGTGCTGGAGTGTCTTTGGGAGCAAATCCAATCCCGATAGAGCTTTTTGAGTGTTTGTTTTGGAGGTGAAGTTCTGCTTAACCAAGAATCGAGTAGGCCCTGTTAGAAACGGGACCCTGGCCGGCCAAGACTCGCGTCGAGGTCAGTCAGGGATCGCTATTTCTAAGTGTCAGGGCAAGGGAGTCACACACCAAGATAACCCTTCTCTCGCCCTCTAGGTAACGTGGCGCGAGCAGTCAAGGCTAAACTTGGAGGCTATGTAGGTTAAGTGTTTGCGCGCGCACCCAGCAACAACACCCAAGGCCCACCACAAAGGAAACTCCACACAAGGTTATACAAAAATAGCCTTTGTATTATATCAAAAACACATTAGATAAAACATACATTTAGTTACACTGTGCCAACAGGCACGGGCAGAATTTACAAGGGGGATATTTACAAGACAGGGCCACCTGGACCACTGTCAGGAATCATCACTTTTTAGGAATAGTATTTAGCACAAGAATACTTTAGAATCAAATAGAACATGTAGCACAAATTAGCACGCAACCAGTAATTACTGGTAAAGCATAAGAACCTCCTACGCAACCCTAACCACCTTAGGCAACTATTGCCCAGGGAACAAAAGACCTCAACTAGCAACACCTGTACTAGGAGAAAAGCAACCACCTAGGAATCACCAACATCTAGGGGTATACGCATAGGAACATTACACATGATGCATTAACATTCAGCGGTGTAAGGAAGGAAGACACATGATGGATCCAAACACATTCAGAGGTGCGAGCACAAGACAACACATGATGCAGTACCTACATTCAGCGGTGTATGCAAGGAAAGACACATGATGCTTCAGAACACATTCAGAGGTGCGAGCACAAGCAATTGCGCAAAACTTCACATGAGCCACAACCTGTGGCAGTCCCTGTGTCCCAAAGTCAGGGCAGGCTGTAATAAGCCAAAAGTACCCCCAGCCTAAACGTAGCAACTGTCCACTAAGTGCTGGACAGTTGTTAAATAGGATGCACCACGTTGGAGCCAGGAGGGCTCACAAAGCAAATAGGCAATTAGAGCTCCAGCGCTCTAAATCAAGGACAATGCCCCCAGAGCCTCTCTCAGGGCTCTCACTCGATGCGGGTTCAAGAGCCTCTCAGGGCTCAAAGAACAAAGAATGGCCCCTCTCGTTGGAGTCCCTCGTGGACTCGGGAAGCCTGCGCTCGTTGGAATCCCTCTCGGGGGACTCAGGGTCAGATTCTGCCCACGAGCCTTTCGGGCTCGAAGAAATGCCCCCAGGAGCCTCGGGGCTCCACACAGAAATGCAGCAGCGTTGGAGCGGCCCTCTGCCAATCGGGGCCGCTCGCAGAACAAAGGACCCTGTCCCCGCACTCACCGGTACTCCGCTGGTGCTGCGGGGGCAGGAGCACTGCCGGCTCTCCTCATCTTCAGCGCGGGGCTCCTCTTCCTCGGAGCCTCGCTGGCGGCGCCTCTCTCCTCGCTTGCCTGGTTGCGCAGGCGGGACTTCCGGTCGGCCTCTCAGGGGCCGCGCTGCTATTGGCCGGTCGGCCAGATACTTCCGGGTCGTCGCGGGCAGCGCGGCGGCCCGTTCCAGGTAGGCAGGCGGGCTCCCAGTACCCGAGGAGTGGGCTCCCTCGAGGTATTCACAACAGGAAAGTACGGGGCAATGCCGGGTGGGCACCGGCTCGATAAATTAACAATGAAGCGAGGTGGCACTCGCTACGCGCCGCGAATCGGCAGATCAGGCGGCCAAATGCCGGGTGGGCACCGGCTGTGCACAAGAGCGCTCCCCAGCGCTAGGACCGACAATAAAGCGCTCTCAAGCGCCAAAGGCAAACGAAGCGCTTCCAGGCACTAGGGAAAGTCCAAAGCGCTCCCAGGCGCTGGGAACACAAGCACGGCGCTCCCAGCTGCCCTCAGCAGGGCAGAGTCCCAGCAAAGTCTTTAGGTAGGCAGGGGGGCAAGGCTGGGCCAGGGGCCAGCTCACTGGCCCTCCAGGCAGGGAGGCAGTCCAAGTGGCGGTTCCTCCTGGCCCCAGCAGCAGCAGCAGCCCCCTCAAGATCCTAGAAGAGAACAAATTCAGTGGGGACACAGCCCCATTTTTATACACTGAAATCCTTTGTCTGTAGGTGCAGGGTGGGGGAGAAACCAGTTGCAACTGGTTCTGGAGCACTTTGATGGGCCAACCACCCATTTCATTCACTGGGGAGGCTAGGGTCGTTAGACACACCACAGGGGGGCGGAGCCAGCATTGTGTGGGGAAAACCCAGCCCATCCAGGACACAGGTACACTCCTCCCACACATCACTCATGCTAATCTCCCACTCACCACCGGGCAGACCCATCCAGACTTCCTGGAGCCTGGCATGCCAGCCAGCTCCAGCCAATCACGCTCCAGTACCCTCACTGCACACATATCTCAATGTCCAGAAGTAGCACTTCCCAACTAGACACACACATGCCGCAGACACCATCTTGCAGCATTCACTCTCACGAGTTTACACATACCAAACTCGAGCCTGCACTCCCCACGCATCAGGAACTACCAGGGACACACACATTCCCCATGCATTCCTATGGGAGGGCAGGCCAGCCATACTACACGCACGCACTTTCACTCTGGGACCCAGGGAAAAAGTGCGCCAAGCCAGAAATCATGAACGCCAGGTCGCCATCAAAAGCAAAAAGTTCAGGGGTGAACCAGCCATAAGGGCCCGGGTCCAACACAACCCCCTTCCAGCCGAAACGCAGGGTAGACCGATCACCACCGTGATGGGCTTCCCTGCTTTGGGCGAAAGAACAAGGACACGGGCCCGCCACTGCCGGGACACCGTCCTGTTCCACGCCACTGTGAACCCCTGGGATTCCTTCTAAAACCACCATCTGGAACAACTGGGCTACCCCACTGGTACTCCTCAGCTGTCCGCGGCCAGGACCAGGACCAGGCCCTAGGCCACCTAGGTACCACTGGTTCCTGCCTACTCACAGAGCGGGGGGTAGTAACCCCTGGCACATAGTGTCCATTCTCCACTCTCCCTGTCTGTAAGACAGGACTAGACTGCCACTGGTTCACCAGCCTTTGGTCTACAACCTCAGGCGGACCAGGAGTCTCAGGGAAGGCTCTCCTCCCCCTACCTCTTCTTCTAGGGTTCCTCCACCTCCTGCGAGGGGTACACCTAGAACGCCATTTCAACCCAGGGTTTAACCCCTCAGGTTGCACCGGGGTCAGAGGCGGGCTCTCCCACCCTCTGCACCCCCTTCCAGAGTTCTGCACCCTCCCAACTGGAGAGGTACCCCTGGAAGAAGCACTGGCTAGGACTCTGGTTACAGAAGTCCCACCCTTCAGGTCAGGCCGATCCTGAACCTGGCCTCCCAACCTTCGGTCTAAACCTCTAGGTGGGATAATTGCCTGGCGGTATAGAGACAAAATATCGACTCCAAAATATCGACTGGACATAATATCGAGTTTAAAATATAGACTGGACAAAATATCGACTGGACATAATATCGACTACAAAAATATCGTTTTTCAGGTAAGTGAAGTAATATCGACTGTATAAAATATAGATAGCAAAAATATCGATTTTTTAATAATATATAATATTTTATAGTGTATTTTTATGTAATAATATGTGTGAATAGTGTGTATTAATGTTATTAAATATTTTATTACATGAATTTTGTTTTGATAATAATTGCGTAATGTAATTCTGTAGCGGGTTGTGGGTTTATAGGGGAATAGGGTGGGAAGTAATTTAATAATAATTAATTAATTAATATATGTTTGTTAATATTTTTAATTAATAATTAATTGATAATTAATTAATATTAATTAGTTAATTAATTAATATAATTTTGAATATATTATGTATTAGTAAATAATTGTTAATTAATTAATTGTAATTAGTTAATTACATTAATTAGAGTACATTTTTTATATATATAATTTTGTGTTATTTTTAAGTAATTAATTTTGATAAAATAATATTAATTATTAAAATAATTACACCTAATGTTCTAATATATTTACTTTATTGTTATTGTTAATTAATAATTAATTGGTATTTAAATAATATTGATAAATTTTGGGTAAAGGAGCATTTTTAGGGTTCAGGGTCAGTTTTCAGTTCATGGGTAAAGGGGTATTTTTAGGGTTCAGGGTCAGTTTTCAGTTCATGGGTAAAGGGGTATTTTTAGGGTTCAGGGTCAGTTTTCAGGTCATGGGTAAAGGGGTATTTTTAGGGTTCAGGGTCAGTTTTCAGGTCATGGGTAAAGGGGTATTTTTAGTGTTCAGGGTCAGTTTTCAGTTCATGGGTAAAGGGGTATTTTTAGGGTTCAGGGTCAGTTTTCAGGTCATGGGTAAAGGGGTATTTTTAGGGTTCATGGTCAGTTTTCAGGTCATGGGTAAAGGGGTATTTTTAGGGTTCAGGGTCAGTTTTCAGGTCATGGATAAAGGGGTATTTTTAGGGTTCAGGGTCAGTTTTCAGGTCATGGGTAAAGGGGTATTTTTAGGGTTCAGGGTCAGTTTTCAGGTCATGGGTAAAGGGGTATTTTTAGGGTTCAGGGTCAGTTTTGGGTTTTTGGGTAAAGGGGTATTTTTAGGGTTCAGGGTCAGTTTTGGGTTTTTGGGTAAAGGGGTATTTTTAGGGTTCAGGGTCAACAAATAAGATTTTAAAAAATTATTTTTATTATTTTCATTTATTATTTTATTATTATAATTTAATTTAAGTCGTTTTAAGTATATTTTAGTAATTTAAATTTAATATTAATTTAATTTAACACTGTTTTTAATAAAGTCGATATTTTTTACATCTATATTTTTGTTAACGATATTTTGTACTCGATATTTTTGTACTTACCTGTTTGTAGATACAAACTCGATATTTTGACTGTCGATATTTTGTCCACGATATTTTGGCAAGTCGATATTTTGGCAGTCGATATTATTTCAGTGATCCTTGCCTGGCACTCCAGGACTTCTGGGGACTCACTCACCATCCCCCTGAGGCTAACACATAACTCATGTGCTGTGTGACTGTCTGTCTGGCGCAGATCTCCCGTCCCCTGTCCACCTGACAGTGCGGGAAGATCCCCCAGAAAAGAAGTGGTGTCACCATGGTCACTTACCGGGAACTTCGCCCAACTGGGTAGTCCCTGACCCACTGGTTCTCCCACTGGGGAACTCCCCCAATCACTCCTCACTTCGGACTTCCGTGCCCCCCCCACTGGAGTGGCACTGCCGGACACTAGAACCACTGGAACATTATTTAAAGATACTCCAGGTTCTCTAGACACTAGGGGATCACCCTCAAGGGGTCTAACAGGACAGCCTAGATCCCTAACCTGGTGTTCCCTCAAGAAACCATCCAGGTTCTGAGACTGGGTTTCGGGCACCTGGGAACACTCAGTCCCCCACTCACTCTTACTCCACGGAGACAAGACGTGAGCCCCTTCACCCCTCTCGCTACACTGGGACCTAGCTGGGCTACTCTGAGCCTCTTCCACCACACTGGTCTGGAAGATACCTAACCCACTACTCTCGGGTTCACTCACCCATGACGTGTCAGAACCACTGGCGCCTTCCCAGCGGTCTGCTTCCTTTGCAATGTCCCAAGGACTCACGTAGTCACCTCTTGACAGGTGTTTGCGCAACTCTGGCACAAAACAATTGAGCAACTGCTCTCTGATAACAAGGTTGAGTAGTCCATCAAAATCAGGTTCCCCATGAACCTCTAACCAATCAATCAGTGCATCATGGCAATCATCCACATAATCTCCCCAATCCTGGTGAGGCAGTCTCCTACTGCCCCGGAACTTCAACCTGCATGTGTCCTCTCGGGAACAAGGTACCACTCTTTGGAAACGGGGCATGGCACTTCCCGCACCAAACTCTCTCTTGCTGCCACCACTGGATCCAACCCTCCCTGGGGAATCCAGAAAACTATGACTGCGGTCAGGGGATAACCTACCCTCTAGGGCTATCTTCTCCCTGGCCAAGGCCCTCTCAGCCTCTGCAGTCCGCTCATTCACACCCAGCTGCGCCATCTCTCTGGCATGCTCTAACCTGAGCTTCTCCATGGCCAACTGGTGCTCCCTCTCTTCTCTCCTATCCACCCACTCCTCTGGGGACAGGGAAAGGGATGGGGTGCTACATCTGACACTGGACCCAGCAAGGGACTCCCTATCTAGGGGGTACTCGCTCTCTGCTGGCGCCCATCCACTGTCATCCTCACTCTCCACATCAGACTCTTCAGGGCTCCCCTCAGACCCACCACCCTCATGGTGTGCGGTCCAGGCCCTCTCCCTCTCACTGTGCTCACGCTCCCAGTCACTCTTCTGCCACAGGATCATGTTATCCCTAAGCTTGGACTGGGTGTCTGACTCACTCACTGGGATGTCTCTCTCCTTACAAAAATGCACCAACTCATGCATACTGTACTTAAACAGACCACAGAGGTTAAAAGGAGATTCCATCTTGACAGGATGCTCTCAGACACGTGCAACACAGGGGACTTAACTGTCAGAGCTGAAGCAAGAGCACACGGTTCAAAAGTATTTCAGCAAGCTCCCTACTAAAGAGAACTCATACTAATCTGTCCAGGCAACACACCATTCATCCACGCACACCCTCCCCTCGGACCGGTAAGGCAGTTTTTACCACCCCTGATTTCTCAACCTGAACACACGTGACACAGGTACCAAACTCTGGGAGCAGGGCAGGGGACAAATGTACTGGACACTCTTTGGAAAAAGAAATACTAGAACTTCAAAGGACAATAATCCCCAACATGTAATTATCTAAAATGCAGAGCTTTGTAGTGTGGCCTGTTGCCACTGCAGTACAACGCAAACACAAATCCGGATCCTCACCGCCTGCCACCAATGTTAGAAACGGGACCCTGGCCGGCCAAGACTCGCATCGAGGTCAGTCAGGGATCGCTATTTCTAAGTGTCAGGGCAAGGGAGTCACACACCAAGATAACCCTTCTCTCGCCCTCTAGGTAACGTGGCGCGAGCAGTCAAGGCTAAACTTGGAGGCTATGTAGGTTAAGTGTTTGCGCGCGCACCCAGCAACAACACCCAAGGCCCACCACAAAGGAAACTCCACACAAGGTTATACAAAAATAGCCTTTGTATTATATCAAAAACACATTAGATAAAACATACATTTAGTTACACTGTGCCAACAGGCACGGGCAGAATTTACAAGGGGGATATTTACAAGACAGGGCCACCTGGACCACTGTCAGGAATCATCACTTTTTAGGAATAGTATTTAGCACAAGAATACTTTAGAATCAAATAGAACATGTAGCACAAATTAGCACGCAACCAGTAATTACTGGTAAAGCATAAGAACCTCCTACGCAACCCTAACCACCTTAGGCAACTATTGCCCAGGGAACAAAAGACCTCAACTAGCAACACCTGTACTAGGAGAAAAGCAACCACCTAGGAATCACCAACATCTAGGGGTATACGCATAGGAACATTACACATGATGCATTAACATTCAGCGGTGTAGGGAAGGAAGACACATGATGGATCCAAACACATTCAGAGGTGCGAGCACAAGACAACACATGATGCAGTACCTACATTCAGCGGTGTATGCAAGGAAAGACACATGATGCTTCAGAACACATTCAGAGGTGCGAGCACAAGCAATTGCGCAAAACTTCACATGAGCCACAACCTGTGGCAGTCCCTGTGTCCCAAAGTCAGGGCAGGCTGTAATAAGCCAAAAGTACCCCCAGCCTAAACGTAGCAACTGTCCACTAAGTGCTGGACAGTTGTTAAATAGGATGCACCACGTTGGAGCCAGGAGGGCTCACAAAGCAAATAGGCAATTAGAGCTCCAGCGCTCTAAATCAAGGACAATGCCCCCAGAGCCTCTCTCAGGGCTCTCACTCGATGCGGGTTCAAGAGCCTCTCAGGGCTCAAAGAACAAAGAATGGCCCCTCTCGTTGGAGTCCCTCGTGGACTCGGGAAGCCTGCGCTCGTTGGAATCCCTCTCGGGGGACTCAGGGTCAGATTCTGCCCACGAGCCTTTCGGGCTCGAAGAAATGCCCCCAGGAGCCTCGGGGCTCCACACAGAAATGCAGCAGCGTTGGAGCGGCCCTCTGCCAATCGGGGCCGCTCGCAGAACAAAGGACCCTGTCCCCGCACTCACCGGTACTCCGCTGGTGCTGCGGGGGCAGGAGCACTGCCGGCTCTCCTCATCTTCAGCGCGGGGCTCCTCTTCCTCGGAGCCTCGCTGGCGGCGCCTCTCTCCTCGCTTGCCTGGTTGCGCAGGCGGGACTTCCGGTCGGCCTCTCAGGGGCCGCGCTGCTATTGGCCGGTCAGCCAGATACTTCCGGGTCGTCGCGGGCAGCGCGGCGGCCCGTTCCAGGTAGGCAGGCGGGCTCCCAGTACCCGAGGAGTGGGCTCCCTCGAGGTATTCACAACAGCAAAGTACGGGGCAATGCCGGGTGGGCACCGGCTCGATAAATTAACAATGAAGCGAGGTGGCACTCGCTACGCGCCGCGAATCGGCAGATCAGGCGGCCAAATGCCGGGTGGGCACCGGCTGTGCACAAGAGCGCTCCCCAGCGCTAGGACCGACAATAAAGCGCTCTCAAGCGCCAAAGGCAAACGAAGCGCTTCCAGGCACTAGGGAAAGTCCAAAGCGCTCCCAGGCGCTGGGAACACAAGCACGGCGCTCCCAGCTGCCCTCAGCAGGGCAGAGTCCCAGCAAAGTCTTTAGGTAGGCAGGGGGGCAAGGCTGGGCCAGGGGCCAGCTCACTGGCCCTCCAGGCAGGGAGGCAGTCCAAGTGGCGGTTCCTCCTGGCCCCAGCAGCAGCAGCAGCCCCCTCAAGATCCTAGAAGAGAACAAATTCAGTGGGGACACAGCCCCATTTTTATACACTGAAATCCTTTGTCTGTAGGTGCAGGGTGGGGGAGAAACCAGTTGCAACTGGTTCTGGAGCACTTTGATGGGCCAACCACCCATTTCATTCACTGGGGAGGCTAGGGTCGTTAGACACACCACAGGGGGGCGGAGCCAGCATTGTGTGGGGAAAACCCAGCCCATCCAGGACACAGGTACACTCCTCCCACACATCACTCATGCTAATCTCCCACTCACCACCGGGCAGACCCATCCAGACTTCCTGGAGCCTGGCATGCCAGCCAGCTCCAGCCAATCACGCTCCAGTACCCTCACTGCACACATATCTCAATGTCCAGAAGTAGCACTTCCCAACTAGACACACACATGCCGCAGACACCATCTTGCAGCATTCACTCTCACGAGTTTACACATACCAAACTCGAGCCTGCACTCCCCACGCATCAGGAACTACCAGGGACACACACATTCCCCATGCATTCCTATGGGAGGGCAGGCCAGCCATACTACACGCACGCACTTTCACTCTGGGACCCAGGGAAAAAGTGCGCCAAGCCAGAAATCATGAACGCCAGGTCGCCATCAAAAGCAAAAAGTTCAGGGGTGAACCAGCCATAAGGGCCCGGGTCCAACAGGCCCAAATTGGACAATAGGATTTTCATGTCTTTTAACCATTTGATTCTGGCCCCGTGTGGTGATGCCATTATTTCTTCAAGACCTCTGGCGTAGCCACTAAGTTCTTCTACCCGCCAAATACGGGCCCATAGTAAGAGAGGGCGAAATTTCGCAATTTCGCCGATCTGGGTACAGCCAAGGTCCAGGAATAAGGGTAAAAGTGGGGTGCTTTGAGGGAGGGACATTATTTGTCTACAGAAATTATTCTCAGATCTTTGTAGAGCTTCGGTAGATGCAGAGCCCCAAAGTTTAGCTCCATAAAGGGCAGAGCTGGCACCTTTGGCAGCGTAGATCTCGAGGACTGTTCCTATTGGTTTGAACGAACTGGAACGTTGCTCCCTCAGTAGGGCACCTGTGATCCTTTTATGGCTCAGCAGCATCTTGTCTAGATGGGGCGTCCAATCCATTTTGTCTGAAAGGCGTATCCCTAAGTAATCAAATACTTTTACCCTTTCTAAGGGCTCAGTGTTTAAGATGGGGGGACGCACTTGCTGTTTAGGGGGATTGAGGACCAGGTACTTTGTTTTATTGGTATTTATTACCAGGCCCCGGTCAGTGCAAAATGATTGGAAATTGTCCAAGAGTTTCTGTAGTCCCATTGGGGTTTTAGAGATTAAGAGCGTGTCATCCGCGAAGAGGAGGGTCGGTATGCGTGCCCCAGCCAGGGATGGTTCGTCAGATGGAGATTTAAGTAGATGCTCAACCACCCCATTGATGTACAAAGAAAAAAGGGTGGGAGCCAGAACACATCCCTGGCGGACCCCTCTCTCGACCGGAATACAGCCCGTTTTCTCCCCTCCAGAACCCCACCTAATTTGGGCAAAGCTGTCCTGATGGAGCCTGACTAGTAAGGATAGTAGATACTGTGGCAGCCCCATGTTGGCCAGAACCTTCCATAACAAGTCCCTAGGGACAAGGTCAAAGGCAGTCTTTAAATCGATAAATGCGAGATAAAGACTGCCCTTGCCTATCACTACCACCTTCCAATAAATCATCATAAGCCTAAATGCTTGCTCTATCGTTCCAGTACCTACTCTAAAACCGGCCTGAAAATCGGTAAGAATTTTGTTTTCTTCTACCCAGTTGAGTATCCTGAGTAAAAGAACTTTACCGATAACTTTTTGGCTGACATCTAGCAAGCTAATCGGCCTATAATTGGACGGATCATCCCTTGGGCCTTTCTTGTGGATGGGAACCACCTCCGCCCCCTTCCATGACGAGGGAATGGGGGCACCCCTACAGATGGCAACAAGGAGGGAGTGGATAAGTTTGCCCCATTTAACACTATCAGATTTTAGCAGGTCCCCGGGAATACCATCTGGTCCAGCAGCTTTTGTGAAATGATAGAGTTTATAGCATATTCTACTTCCTTTAGCGTAAAGTCAGGGTCACTAGGGAGAAGCATATAGTTAATGTGAGGAGAGGATTGAGCAAACCCTCTCTCATTGGGGCCATTGTGACAGGAATAAAGTTTGGAGAAATGGGCCTCCCATACCTGTCCCGAAATGTTGCAGGTTATAAGGTCACTATCCGGTCTGTTTCGTGCCCTTATAGTATCCCAGAAACATTTGGAATCTTTTTTCATACTTGCTTCCTTGAGGGTTAGCCAGTAGGCATCAGCCCACTCCCTTCTAGCTAACTGCAGGGCCTTTTTATGTTCTCTTCTGGCAATTTGAATTAATGGGGGGGACTTCCCTTTAACTGCCTCTATTAGACGAGATTTGGCCTTCCTACATGTTGCCGAGTACCAGTCGTGTTTGCCTTTGGGTTTAGATGGAGGTTTCTGTTTCCCTGAAGACGATTGTACCCAAAAGAGGTCCCCTATGGTTTTTATGGCAGCTTCAAAAATAGCAGTGGCCTTGACTGCTGATTTAGTTAAGTCAATAGAGCCAATTTCGGCTTGCGTGCCCTTAACCACTTCGTCTATGGTGGATAATTTGTCGGTGTTACACATAATCTTACTCCACTTTAGACGCCTGCCACAAGAGGAGACAGTAATCCCCTGTGGGCAGCTTAGTGGGACTGGCAACACTTCAGTGGGCCAAAGATTTTTTAAGGATAAGGAGAGTGAATTGTGGTCACTCTCTATGGTAGTAGTAACAACCATATCAATAACAAGACTCCAGAGGCCCCTATCCAACAGGATGTAGTCAATCCGTGTAGAGTGACCAACTCTGTTGAATGTGGGAGCACCCAGCAGATCAGATCGAGTGCGGCCATTGGCTGCTCTTAAACCAAACTCCAATGTGAGTGCATTTAGATGGATTGCACTGCGAGTCCAGCGCTTGATGGGTGGGATAGAGAGGGTAGGGATACCCCATCTGCTATCCTCTTCTCCTAAGTCAGGTATTCCTTCTAGGGGGAGTGGCTCGTATGTACAGTTAAAGTCCCCTGCTACTAAGATACGACCAAGTCCACTCAGCTCCCCTAGTTGGGCCTCAAGCTCCATTATTGTAGGTGAGATACGCCCATTTTTTGTTCCTCTGATGTAAACATTATAGAGGTCGACAGTTATTCCTCCCTGTAAGTCCAGTAGGGAAATACCAAGGATATCAGGTGTTCCTGCCTTCTTGATAGTTAACCTGCAGTTAAGCAGGATGCTTATCCAAATAATAAGCCCCCCCGATGGCCGCCCCTTCCCTGCCTTGGGTTTTACTGCTAGTGTAAAAAAAGTGACAAACCCAACCCGGTGCAGTGGTTCAGTAGCCCATGTCTCTTGGAATATACAAATTTTATGAGTATCAACCAGGGCATTCCACTCCGGGAGGCCTAATTTCCTTGAGATCCCAGCAAGATTCCAACTGAGGATTTTTAGCTCGCCATGTGCCGAGTCTCCGTCTGGGATCACAGCAAATTGGGGGTTAGGTGGATCTACACTGCCCCTAATTGGTGTAGATGGTGACACCTCTGGGTATGTAAGGAGAGATGTATCCAATACTACATCCTTCGTAGTGTTATTACTGTGAGGGAGGTTAGTATCTAGGCCTCCCTTGAGGGAAAGTCAATCGACCTCATCTAGTACACAGTACCTATTTGGATGGGCAAACTGTGAATAGGAGGGGTTAAAGGACGAAGACGGGTCCTGCCATGGCTGTTGCCATTGATGGTTAGCAGAAAGTGATGGCTGAGGGAGTTGTTGCCACTGCTGGGCAGGTTGGAAAAAAGGTGGTAAAGGGTGGAAAGGTTGTTGCCACTGGGGGCCAGCATGGTGCGGAACCAAAGATGGAAAATTAGGCGGCTGCTGCCAGTGGTTAGGGGCGTATTGTGGGGGATGTGCAGGCCCTTGAATACCTGGAATAATTGGCCGATGGAAGTTGGATCTTAACCTCTTCAATGCTAATGACAAGGGTAACTCGTCATGCACTGCCCATTCATTTCAATGGAAATCTCATTATATGTGCTGAGCATCCTTAGCGTCCAAGTGGTTAACGAGTTAGGGAGGAAGTAAGACAAGGGGAGTGGTTTGATTTGGATGGCAGGACCACTGTTAGGTGTATTGCAGATGAAACTCGCAGCCCCTACATCCCTAAAATTGACAGTAATTACATCCCCTGATATTGTTTTCTTACTCCTACCCACCCAATCCCCTCTACGCACAGCAAGGATTTCCCCACTCATACTACTGGGTAGGGGTCTGTGTAGTTGGAGCCACTGGGCACATTTGTTTCTTAACTCTACATAGGTCTCTTTGACTCCTTCCTTCAGTGGGGGGACAGCAGTCAACACAACCACAAAAGGAGAGACTTCTGGTGGCAGGCTAATAGATTTGTAGCAAGCCTGCCTAAGCTTAGGGGCTTCAGAGTTATTAGTAGAGTGAGAAACTGGAGTATTCGTGGGTTTCCCTTTGGAATCCTTTGCTTGGGAGGTGGTAGATTTAGTACCAGCGGCTGGTTGCTGCAAGGACGAAGGATCGCTCACCGCTTTTGGAGTGGGGATAAGTGGGGGTTGAACAAAATTGTTCCCTGGATGGGGCAAGTGTGATGCAGGTTGATCCTTAGTGGATGGGGGTATTTTCGCCTTGTCGGTTATAGTCTTAGTGACCTTGACTGGGGGTTGGGGATTAGGGGGTGGTTCTCTGTGCCCTTGTTGCTGAACAGACCCAGGCTCGTTGATCTTGTTGGGCCATTTTGTATTAATGAGCGACGTTAGTCTATCTAGTTTAGAAATCAAGGGTTTAATTTGGGCTGCTATTGTGGCCTCAAGATCCTGCTTGAGGTCCATAACCATATTTTCGACCCAACAGGGAATGCCAGACGCTAAGTGTGGAGTAGGTGATACCAAATTGTGGTTCCTGGCTTTGGCTTTGGGCTTCTCCTTGGGTTTAGACTCCTTGGGTTTAAACTCCTTGGGTTTAGACTTGGGCACTGCATTTATAGGTATAGTAGTAGCCTTACCCCCGGAGTCACTAGGCACGAAAGGGGTCGACTTGGCAGTTAGCCCATCCAGGCCCGGTTCCGTCTCTCTAGGTGTCCGGCAGGCTTCTAGGTCTGGGGTCGCCTCCAGATCCACAAAGGACGGGTCCGAGTCCGAACAGGTAACTGACAAGTCAACGGCACTCGGTACTGTAGCAGTGCCTATGGTGGACGAGGGCAAAGGCAAAGAGCGGTTGTTCAAGGCTTGCTGGGAAGGTGAATTTGCATTTGCAAGGGAGCCCAGGGAGGAGCGTTTGGCATTCATAAGGTCCAAAGAGACTCTTTTCTCCAGAAGTACAATGCTCTTGTCAATTGTCTCGTTTACCCGTGAGATAAAAAGGTCAATGGGACCAGTCACTTGTGCTACCTCCGTAGCTTTTTTAGTACAGCTTCTAGTTTTGTGTCGCATGGTTAACGTTGGTAAGACGGTACCAGGTGTTGAATGGATGTGGCCTCAAAGAAGAGTAAGCGACAGATCAGCCTACCTGGATGGTGGTTTTAGGGCGATGTAACAGGGATTCAGGGCCTGGCCGTTCTCTGCCGTCCTTGAACGGCCTTAAACGGCCCGCTCTTTGCCCGGTCTTCGCCCCGGCCGTTGCCCCGCGCGCGTCCCGCGTGCGCGTTGCTCTGAACGATGTTATAGGAAGAGCAGGTGAAGGGGGCGGGAAGAGGACCAGCTGCGGCCGATCAGCGCCGCGCTGCACGCTGGTCCTCGCAGTCCCGCCTCAAGCAGAAAGGTTGGTGACAACTCGCTGGTATCGCGTTGGTGCTCCTATGCACTATCAGGTATCCTTGGGCAAATCAGACAGCAAAAGTCTTTGCCTTCGAGCGGCTCCCGCGAAGCGGGGGCCGCGAGGCGTGGCGCTGGAAACAAGCAGGAAAAGGCTTAGAGGCAGGCAGCACTCTCAGCGTCCCAGAGGCAGAACCCAAGCTGCTCACACACCGCAAGATCTTTATCGGTGGAGGGGGCGGGAAGAGGACCAGCTGCGGCCGATCAGCGCCGCGCTGCACGCTTGTCCTCGCAGTCCCGCCTCAAGCAGAAAGGTTGGTGACAACTCGCTGGTATCGCGTTGGTGCTCCTATGCACTATCAGGTATCCTTGGGCAAATCAGACAGCAAAAGTCTTTGCCTTCGAGCGGCTCCCGCGAAGCGGGGGCCGCGAGGCGTGGCGCTGGAAACAAGCAGGAAAAGGCTTAGAGGCAGGCAGCACTCTCAGCGTCCCAGAGGCAGAACCCAAGCTGCTCACACACCGCAAGATCTTTATCGGTGGAGGGGGCGGGAAGAGGACCAGCTGCGGCCGATCAGCGCCGCGCTGCACGCTGGTCCTCGCAGTCCCGCCTCAAGCAGAAAGGTTGGTGACAACTCGCTGGTATCGCGTTGGTGCTCCTATGCACTATCAGGTATCCTTGGGCAAATCAGACAGCAAAAGTCTTTGCCTTCGAGCGGCACCCACGAAGCGGGGGCCGCGAGGCGTGGCGCTGGAAACAAGCAGGAAAAGGCTTAGAGGCAGGCAGCACTCTCAGCGTCCCAGAGGCAGAACCCAAGGTGCTCACACACCGCAAGATCTTTATCGGTGGAGGGGGCGGGAAGAGGACCAGCTGCGGCCGATCAGCGCCGCGCTGCACGCTGGTCCTCGCAGTCCCGCCTCAAGCAGAAAGGTTGGTGACAACTCGCTGGTATCGCGTTGGTGCTCCTATGCACTATCAGGTATCCTTGGGCAAATCAGACAGCAAAAGTCTTTGCCTTCGAGCGGCTCCCGCGAAGCGGGGGCCGCGAGGCGTGGCGCTGGAAACAAGCAGGAAAAGGCTTAGAGGCAGGCAGCACTCTCAGCGTCCCAGAGGCAGAACCCAAGCTGCTCACACACCGCAAGATCTTTATCGGTGGAGGGGGCGGGAAGAGGACCAGCTGCGGCCGATCAGCGCCGCGCTGCACGCTGGTCCTCGCAGTCCCGCCTCAAGCAGAAAGGTTGGTGACAACTCGCTGGTATCGCGTTGGTGCTCCTATGCACTATCAGGTATCCTTGGGCAAATCAGACAGCAAAAGTCTTTGCCTTCGAGCGGCTCCCGCGAAGCGGGGGCCGCGAGGCGTGGCGCTGGAAACAAGCAGGAAAAGGCTCAGAGGCAGGCAGCACTCTTAGCGTCCCAGAGGCAGAACCCAAGCTGCTCACACACCGCGGGGACTATTTTTTTTGTTTGAACTCTTGCACAATTACCTCTTTTTTCTTTGGGCTCTGATGCTGATTGCCTTTGAAAGTGCTTTGGCACATCTGTGAATTAACAGAGGACTGGCCATTTCCTTCAGGAGACCCTAGTGTGGAATGTGGTACGTGTCTGCTAGGATGGAATATTAGTGAGTGATACACGGCAGTAGGTTTGGGTGTGTAATCTGTGCTTGTGTTTTATAGGTTCGACCACCTTACACTAGAGACGGCCATACTGTGACCGCTTCCGTCATTTCTTATGGTGTGTTGAGCAAGGTATGTGATCGTTATTGGAGAGTGTTTAGCAATAGTGGAGGGGGGTTTTGATATATTGTTAATAAGGTGTCCTTGTCTTTCAGGTTGCCTGACACCCACGCAGCATCATCCCGGCCCTCTCCTTTTTTCCCCTCACCTGATCACCTCTAAGCTTTGGGTACATAATAGAACCAAGCTTGGGGAGATCTGGAGGTGGACCCCTCTTGAGTATCACCCGGATCCTGGAGAGTATTGAGAACCTGACAACATACTCACATTTTTTCACGACCCATTTGAAAAATACTCAGGTCTCTCTCATTGATGGCCAGCACCGACATACACTTTTAGACACACCTCCCGTCACAAGTTCTAGAATTGAGAACTTTAAAGCTGGGGAGCTACGTTCGAATCTCGGCATCAGCTCAACATCCTGTGATTCCAGGCAAATCGCTTTGTCGCCCCGTGCCTACCACAAATGAATGTGTTCTTCTGTAATGTAAATTGTGCCATGTTCTCAAGTTCGCGCTATATAATATTGCAAGAAAAAATAAAGTAGGGATTGGATTTGGATGGATTTGGATTTTGGCTTATGATTTATAGAGCGCATAGCTACCCTTGGGCATCCCAGCGCTAAGAGACCTTATTTTCCTGAGGGGCAGGGGAGGCGGTAAGGAGGAAGGGGTGTTTAGGGGAAGAGCCAGGTTTATAATTGCTTCCGGAATGAGAGGAGGTTGTGTTCTCTCCTCATGGCTACTGGGAGGGTGTTCCAAAGTTTAGGCGCGTTGTAGGCAAACAAGCAGCCGCCGGATCTTGCCTTTTTTATTCATGGGATGCTGGCAAGGGCGAGAGAGTTGGATCTTAGATTTTTGGTAGGCTGGTGGGGTTTCATCAGCGATCTGAGGATTATGGGACCTTTGTCATTCATAATCTTGTGCGAGATGCACAGCGTCTTGAAGGTAATTTGCTCCTTCACTGGTAGCCAATGCAGGCTTTTGAGTGCTGGTTTTGCCGAGCATCTTGCTTTGGTACCTGTCAGGATTCTGGCTGCCGCGTTTTGAGCCACCTGAAGTTTCTGGACGACTGATGCCGGGGCTCCCAGGTACAGGACGTTACCATAGTCTAGCCTGGAGTTGACCAACCCCTGCATCAGTAGCTTCCTGGACTGGAAGGGGATCAGGTGGAGGATCTTTCGGGCCATGTGGATAAGGCCAAAGCAAGTCCCTGAGGTTTTCCTGGCCTGGGTTTTGAAATTTAGTTCCTGGTCGAGCCAGATGCCCAGACTTTTGACCTCTGGTTTTGGGGTAGGGTAGGTTCCCATACAGGGAGGCCAGGAGAGGTTAGTTGGAAGTTTGTTAGGGTTGCCGAGGAGGAGGATCTCAGATTTGTCTCCATTGAGTTTTAGTCGAGAGTCACACATCCATTGGGAGACTCCTTCTAGACACCTGGACAGATTTTCTAGGCTGGTATTGGATTGATTAATGGAGACCACCAGCTGTGTGTCACCAGCGTACATCACTGTTTTGACGCCGAAGGGGGTGATAACGTCCTCAAGGGGGGACATATAGGCGTTAAAAAGTGTGGGGCTCAGGGAGGAGGCCTGGGGGACCCCACACTGCATGGGTAGACCTTTGGAGGTGGAAGTACCATCCGACACCTGGAAGGAGCTTCCCTCCAAGAAGGATTTAATCCAGGCAAGGGCGGAGTCGGTGACTCCCACTAGGCTTAACCGGTGGACCAAGATGGCGTGGTCCACCGTATCGAAGGCGGCGCTTAGGTCGAGGAGGATCACTGCCACTGATCCTCCTGCGCCCATGATGCTTCGCGCCTCTTCGACCACTGCCAATAGGGCGGTGTCGGTGCCTTGCCCTGGTCTGAAACCGGTCTGCGAGTCCCGTAGCAGGTGATTCATCTCCAGTTGTTGGTTAGCTATCCGTTCGGCTACTTTGCTGATCCCGGGGAGGAGCGAGATGGGTCTGAAGTTGGAGGGGTCTGTGGGGTCGAGGTGGTTTTTTTTTAGGAGGGCTTTGACAGTAGCCTTTTTCCAATTGGCTGGAACGGTGCCCTCTTTAAAGGAGGCATTGATAAGGTTGGTGATGGGTGGAGCTACAGTGGTTGCTACCATTTTTAGCTTACTGATGGGAGCTGGGTCGGATGGTGAGCCACTTTTCACAGTTTTCAGGGTAGCTAGGAAAGTCTCTGTGGTGATGTGGGTGAAGGCTCGTAGGTGTGGAGCCTCAAGTTGGAGGGGTAGAGAGGTGGCGGGGAGGGGGGAGGTGGGAATCGGGAGTGAGGTTAGTATTTTCTCGATTTTTGCGGAGAAGAATTCGGCCATTTGATTACATCTTACGCCCTCTGGATCTGGCGGAGGTAGGGGATCTTGGATTTTTGTGAGGAGACGCACAATACGGTAAGTTTCCTTCGCTGAATTTGCCGCTGCTGCAATCTTTCCTTCAAAGAAGGTGGCCTGTGTCTTTTTTATGGAGTTCTTATAGAGCCTGATGGCAGCTCTGTACTCATTTTTGGAATCCGTTGACCAGGTTTTCCTCCAAGAGCGCTCTAGTTTTTTGCATGTCTTTTTTTGGTTCCTCAGTTCCTGGGTGAACCATGGTGATTTAGCTGTTTTCCTACTGCTGGGCAGGTGTTTGAGTGGGAGGGAGGTTTCTAGGGATTGATGAATCCACTCCTGTAATTGGGCGTCTGCTTTGGAGGGGTCTTGGTCAAGCTCAGGTATAGAGGAGGAGAGGACCTGGGCCTAGGAGTTTATGTCCAGTTTATTCCAAGGGCGAGAGGGGGGTTGGGTGGGGTGTCGGTCGGGGGCCTTGGTGGGAAGTTGTAATTTGAGAGGGACCAAGAAGTGGTCAGACCATGGGAGGGGGATGGGAGGTTGAGTTGTTAGTCTCGGGAGGTTGGAAAATACGGGGTCCAACAGATGTCCTTTGTTGTGGGTCGGTAGTTTGTTTAATAATTCGAGACTGAGAGAGCCTAGGTCTGCTTTGAGGTCCGCAGCTGGTTTGCTGGAGGGATCGTCGAAATGGAGATTTAAGTCTCCCAGAAGCGTGAAATTCTGTGAAAGACAGGCTAGGGAGGAGATAGAGTCAATGATCGACTCATTGAAGTGTAGTACCGGTCCCGGTGGGCGGTAAACTAGCAGCCCCGAGAGGGTGGTCGAGGGCGGCCGGTGGACGGAGAAGAGAACATTTTCGCAGTCTAAAATTGGGCTGTCTTTGAATTGGCATGAGAGGTAATCTCGATATAAGACTGCTATTCCTCCACCGATGCCTACGGGTCTGTTGTGGAACTTGATGAGGTATTCCGGTGTGAGAGATTGGATGATGTCTCCAGTTCACACACTACTGAACGCGCACTCTTAAGTGCATCAGCAGTGCACTGTGAATCGGAGCGTTTCACAGGCCTGTCACAGATAAGAAATGCTATCATAACTAAATCCTACAAAACAATATACTACTGGCCGGCAGCAATTCATACCCGGACAACGTCGGGACGGGCTGCTAGTGTAGTATATAATTAATTTAAACATTTTAAAAAGGTAAATAATTTGTATTTTATTGTATTAGTTATACATAATTATTTAATTTGTATTTATGTTGTTTTATGTGTATAGATGTATTTGTAATTTATAATATTTTTTAATAATTTATAAGTTATTACAATAATTATTAAAACTGATTATTAAGTAAGTTTATATAATATTTATTATATGTATATGTTCAATTGACGTTTCATTAAATTGTATATCTTAATTATTAATTTTAAATATTATGAAATATTTTCAATTATGTTTATTTTATTTATAAGTATTATTTACTTTATTTTACATTTTTTTAAATAAAAAATGATATTTTTAATAACAATATTTTTCGAAATTGATATTTTGCTTTCGATATTTTTGTACTTACCATGTTGTAGATATGATGTCAATATTCTTGATATCGATATTTTTGCTTCAATATTTTTGTAGGTCGATTTTTTGACCTACGATATTTTGGCAGTGATCCATCATGTAATTACTTTCTACGATTAAAATCTGTCCACCAAGATTTTAGGACCATCAATTAATGATAGGTAAGAAACACACTACTGACACATATTACAAATGACAACATTGCTGTTTACTTGAAAGAATATGAAGCTACATATATTAGAAAGTCATATATCTTCTGGGCTAATACATCAAAAAAGGATATAGTACAGACTGTGGCGTATAAATGTGCCTCATAAATAACACAGGTGCTAACATAATGAACAATGAAAAACATTCAACAAAATAAACATACATAGGCTTTCTTGTTTTCAACTTCTATTTTTGGTGAATTCTGGTGTTTTTTTTCAATGTTTTCAAGTAATGTCAATACCTTTAAAAACCAGCGCTTATCAGTGTTTACACATTTTCGCGCCATTAAAAATAACAGGAACAGTGTTTTTCCGGTGTTTATGGACCTTTTTGCTTTTATTATTGCTTGCTTTCTGCACTGGTAGTGCATGGTATTAGACAGTGTACGTACAGTGTATATGTGGTCCAAATACATTTTCACAAATCCAATTTATTATAGTACACCATACGATACTTCTTCAGTGAGTCTTTGGTCATGCACGCTCGCTCTTTCCTTCCCATGTAAACTTTTATCTGTCAACATTGGCACTTGAAACAGGCAACGCCAAAATAGCCAGTAAACAATTTGCTAACGCTGGTCACTGACATAGCTTTCCATGTCAATACTGGTGTACCTGAAGGTTGTGATTCTCTCTGACAGGTTTTGCAACATATGCATTGAACTTGGTGCATATGCTCATACATTGTAAAATAATAAAATTCATGAATAGCTCCTCAACATTTCTTTGCTTACCAAGTGGCAAGCACACTAACATGGAACATGTTGTATTGCCAAACTCACTAAGAGTGTCGCCCCCCCTACTCTCAAGGAGATGTTTCATATCTACACCAATTATGCTGTACACTTGGTAGACCAGGGTGTTTTCAGACTCTAGTTTTTTTTTTAATATGTCCACTACAGCAATCATGCTTTCCTGTAAAAATCTAAGAATGCAGTAAAGTGTCCTTTTGTCAAATCACTATCAATATGTGACCAAAGATCCGTTCTTGCCTTTGGCATCATCACTTAGTGAAAGTTCTGTAAACGGTTGTCACATGGATAATATATCATTCATGGCCGCTAGGAGTGATAACCACCAGCTAGGTGACACAGTTGGGATGACTCTTTCTTTGATGCCATACAAAGCACAAAATGAGAAATATTTGCGCTTTAGTTTCTGCGCATAACAAAAAAGTACACCAGAATGGACTAAAAAATCAATAGCATTCTTCATTAACTGTGAAGATTATAAAGATGCTTCAGCATACCATCTAACAAGTGGCAAGGATGTCTTAAAGGGAAGCACTTCAGCTCAGATATCGATTTTGACATGTCATCACACAACCTTTTCATATATGTATCTGAATCACTGCAAATAATGTCACTCCAATCTTTGTTGAACTTTGTAAGACCTGTTTGCAGAGCATTCCAAGTGACACTGCTTTCCATGTTTTCCAAAAGTCTGGTGTCATGTTTTCACCAGTATCCCAGATGCTTTGTGACTGCACTCTTTTCACATATACATGTCACTATACCTAGCATTGAATGTTTAAAGCCTGGGGTGTTTGGCAATTCACCTACTTTCAATACTGACTCACTAGGAAAGGGGGCTGATGTATCAAGGGTTTTTACCCATTCTCTGTGGGTAAATGTGATGGTACATATTGGGAAAGATTCTTATGAAACCTCCATTTCTCCAATCAGTGAAATTCTCAAATGTAGCCAAAAAATCAAATATGATTTTGATATTTCCTTATTCTCTAGTTTATAAAATAAATAAACAACACATAAAACAAGACCACAAAACTGAAAAAAGGAAGAAGAAACAATATTTTAGTGACATCCCTAAACAACAAAACTCAAGCAGAATAATGTTAGTCCACTCTTTCTTACTGCTACCTTACATAACAAAGTTACATTGTATTGGCCCCTTCTGAAAGAAATAAAACTGACTCTTTCACTCTCCTTTTCCTTTCTTTGAATGGCATTAGTTTGTTGATGTGCTGGAGTCTTTTCAGTGTCTATATGTTTACACTGGGGAGGGCTATTTCCCTTTCGGGTGGGTTTTTGTCAGTTATAATAGGTTTGAACCTAAAACCGGACAGCCTAAACATATATAAAGGAATTACTTATTGCATCCAAATACAATAGAAAACCCTAAAGAGACATGTGATTTACATCCTGTCATGAGCATGTCTATTTGGGCGTGGTCTGCTTAGTAATATCACATTGATATTTCGACCCCTAGAGAAAGAGTGTAGATAGGCAACATCACCCTGGGGTCTTCTTCAGGACTGGGTACAGCCTGCTGTTTAAGTTCCTCAACAAGGAATCCACGTGTTATCTCCTTCTACTGGTCACTACCTCACTGTGCAGGTGGACAATTTAAATATGCTTCAATTATGAGCCATGAAGGAGCCAATTCCGTGTTTCCTCATATATAGGGAATCACTTCGATATTCGCATTCAAGCTCCTGGAGCAGGAATTTCTCAGCACGCCGGCGGAACCCAGTAAGCAGTTGGTGATTCAGGACCTGGTTGCTATGTAGGGATGATCCCCTATAAGAAAAAGCACGGATTTGGCTCCTTCATGGCCCCTAATTGAATCAGATTTGAAATGTACTCGATGTTATGTATAACTTGGATACTAATGTAACTATCTGAAGCTGAGTGTAGTTAGTCAATCTTGCCCCTGTCCACCTTTACAGGTAGAAGTTCTCTCCCTTTTTCTCGAGACCCAATGCTCCTTATATTTCTGTACATAGACGATTTCTAGAGCAAATGCATTTCTACTTCTCTTGATTGGAACCTTCGTTTGTTTCTATTTGTGATGCTATATTTGATACACCAGCTGCTTTAAAACCTTTCTGACTTACCCACATCCTTAGGTTAGCATTAGGTAGTTTCCCTTTATGGGAACGGATTTGACCTTATTTTGCATATGTTTTCTTTAATAAAGTTTACTTGCATTTGCTGATTTGAATTGCTGGGACCATATTCACACATGCTGTATTCAGATGACTACTGATTTATGCTGTACTAATTCGATTTGAGAATGTAACTTTACTAATTTGCTAATAAACCTTCATGACTACTGATTTATGCTGTACTAATTCGATTTGAGATTGTAATTTTACTAATTTGCTAATAAACCTTCATGGGCTACAAAATTACCCTTCTATGACATTCTGTGGGGCAAATTCTGCATCACTGTCCTTGATATATTGCTGAATGTATATTTTTAGTTTCATTGAGAGAAAAAGATCCATCCAAGTAGACATAGCAGAGATTCGCGTTTGCCCGGTGCAAACACAATACATATATCTCTCACGCTATCATGAGCCAGATTACCTGCGCCTCACAACAGCACGGATAGATATTGTTTGGTCCTCTCCCTGGCATCATGTATTTAGGGCCACCACCAGGCTGCAGATTGTTAGCTGCCCCTAATTAGTGGTGATAGTTTGGAGTTTAACTGTTGCAGGACATTGTCAAAAGCAGCTGAAGATTGTACAGATATCCCAACACTCATATACACTTTAACTGGGACAGTTGTCAAATGTACCACTTTTTGGCTGATGACACACACCTACCAACTTTGCATTAGGCCCTTACTCTTTTCACCAGTTCAGTTCTCAAACCTTCCAGTGAAACTTCCCATAAGCAGAGTCATTTTTCTATATCTATGACACCATCTCCTTGCACATACACACTTGCTTCAGATATCTCGTATCACTGCATTAAATGGTATGATAAGCTCCAATTGCTACCAACTCATTAGTCACCATGGCTTCCTGTCACATGCCCAACACAAGAACCACAGCATGCCTGTGAAGAAAGGGCATGAGTGAGTTAAAGGCAACTTTATTAAAGAACCATCCATCACAATACCCAGCAAATAATAAGTGTGCCATGGCAAAATGAAAAACAGGTCTCAGTAATGAAAAAGCATATTTGTCATTAGAGGGAAATAGAAACGAGCATTGGTCTACTTTTAGTGTGGTAACAAATGCAAACATAGGCAAGTACAAATGCTGGGGATTATTTTCAAGCCCCTTGCACCGCCGCGGCGGCGCAACCTACGACCTCATATTTACAAGGACACCTAAAGCCACCCTATGTGGCTTTTTGTTTCCTTGTAAATATGGCTCCTTTACACATAATACTTTGCTTGAAAGGGACATGGCATGAATGTTGATGTGGGTGTTCCCACCAACATCCCTGGGCTTCTGCCGCATTGTCAGATTTACGAGAAATCAAAAATTTGGGAATGTGTCAGAATCTAACCCCACCCGAGGGGTGGCATTAGGCAGGCGCAACCAGGAGGAATGTTTTCATTTCTCCTCGTTTTTTTTCCTCTTTCTGTGTGCTGCATTCTGCGGAATGCATCAAGCATAGAAAGATGAAGGAGCAGAAAAGAAGATATTTCTCAATGTTATGCCTCTTTCCGGTAGGCACACCATTTCAGCCCATACCCAGGTTTACAACTCTTTGCAAATCTTAGTCTATGCCAAAATACATGGGTGGGTGTGGCGCCTACCCGATGCAAAGTAACACAAGGCAGCGCCATATGCAGTGTAGAATTAAGCTTTGTATTTACTAAAGCATGCAAAAAAATGCAATGTGACTTTGTGTGGCTAAGTGAATGCCAAAAGGGAATTTGCACCGGGGCTGTGCCACAAAAATGACACAGCCACAATGCACAATCTTAGGGGCAGATTTATAAGGAAATGCCACAGCGCTGCAACACAAGCCCTTTGGTTGCGTCACGCTGCGGCACTTCCAAAGCACAGGACTGCGACATATCTACAATGATATGTTGCATTCCTGTGCTCTCCCCTGCGCTGGCCCATAAACTGCTGTCATTCGCCGGCTCGGGCACCCTTGCACCATGGTACAAGGATGCCTACGTCATGGGGAGATTGTTTTTGTGCAGGAAGGGGCAGCCATTTTCCTCTTTCACTGCATGCTGTAGAATGCAGCACGCATTGAAAGAGAAATAAACGAGAAGAAATTAAAACATTTCTCCTCGTTGCGCCTCGCTAAGCCACCCCTAGGGTGGCGTAGCATTCAGACTCATTTCCAGATTTACGATTCCTCGTAAATCTGGAAATGTGTCTTTTTTCATGAGTGTTGTGTGGTAACACCCACAACAACACCCATGGAACGCCCCCTTCACACAAAGTGCTGCGTGTAAAGGGGCCATATTTATAAGGATAGGAAAAACCAGGCAGGGTGGCTTTTTCTGTCCTTGTAAATATGGAGCAGTAACATGTGCCACCAGTACGTCACAAAAAGTGACATACTGGTGGCGAAGGGGGCTTGTAAATCTGCCCTGTGGTGCCTCTAGGCCGTAGTAACAGCCTGTGGTATTGTAGGCTTTGCCTGCTCACTTTTGGAACACCTAGCAACAGCAGGTGGAAGTCCAGACTTGTGCTGCTCACACAGGACTCCTAGTCTACAGGTTTGTGCTATTTACTCTTACACCTGGTATGTACTGTGGTATTTTAGCGCCGGGAAACCTACGGGTAGCTGAGCGCTTTATAGGTTTAAATATAATAATTGTGCTATTCACATTCCGGACACATATTACAAGACTGTGGTGCAGCAAGCCTGCACCACACACTTCTTGGACACGTGTTACAACCTGTTCTCTTGCTGGTTTATGATGCTTGAAACCCATGTTTGTTAAATATGGTGTTCGTACAGTTAAACATGCTATGACTTTAATTTTTAACTTGCCATCGGCAGACATCTGTTTGTATACTGCAACTTTTTTTAACCAATGCATCAACTCCAGGAAAAGTATGTGTTTTTAATGTATTTTGATTGTTAATATTAATTGTAGAATTAGCTTATGAATTAGGAAATGTATGTGTGCTTTTAATCGATTGTTATATTCTGTTTTGTGCTTTTATGGTCATATACATGCACCGAATAAAGCTTCATGAATTGAATTGATGCTTGCTTTTGAGACCCCAACTAACAATCTATGGAAATTCAAGCTTACACTGCTCATATTAAAAACACCTAGTACCAGCCTGTACTACTTCAGGCCTGTGCTGCACATTTAATTTACAAATGCTAAGCTTGAGGCTTGTACTACTCTCTCATGGGACCTCTAGTAACAGCCTCTGATACTTCACCCTTGTGCTACTCAATGTTGGGACACCTTTTAAAGGCCTATGGCATCGCAAGTGTTTGCTGCTCTCTCTTGGGCTCCTAGTAACAGTCTGTGGTACTGCAGACATGCTGCTGCGCACTTTTGGGAAACCTAGAGGCTTATTTACAAGAAAGTGATGCAGAGTGGTGCTGGAAGCCATCTTGATGCGCTGAGCTGCGTCATTAGGAAAGCACAGGAATGCCTCGTACTTACAATAATACGATGGATACATGTGCTTTCCTTTGGGCTGGCGCACAATTGGATGCCTAGCGCCAACACAGACACCCTTATACCATGGTGCAAGAGTACCTGTGTTGCAGGAATTATTGTTTTTGTGCAGGGAGGAACACCTTCCTGCACAGAAATGAGTTGAATTAAAGGTATTTCTCCTTGTTGCACCACTTTAACTCCTCCCCAGGGGATTTGTTAGAATCTGGCATATTCCCAGGTTTATGAAACCTTCTAAATCTGGGAATGCTTCAAAACCCATTAGTGTTGTTTGTGAACCCCCACAGCAACACCCATGGAACGCCCATTTCAAGTAAGGTAAAGCATAAAAGAGGGCCCTATTTACAAGGCCATGATAAGCCGCGCAGGGTGGCTTTGCGTGGCCTTGTAAATATGGGCCAAGCCACTGCGCCACTGGAGCAACGAAAAAAGGGACCCTCCGGCGACACAATGGGCTTGTTAATATGCCCCTTAGTCTCTGGGATTGGCGGCTTGTGTTGCACACTATTCAAACAGGGGCATCCGGTGTGTTACAGCAGGCTTGTGCGGCTCACTCTCTGGGCCTCTTGTAACAGCTTACAATATAGCAGGGCTGGGCAAGCTTACTCCCGGACGGCTACAGACCACATGTGTACCACAATCTTGTGCTGCTCACTCTGACACAAGTAACATCCTGTGGTATGGCAGCTTGTGCTACTTGCTTCAGGATACCTAGTCACAGCATTTGCTACTTCCGGTTTATGCTGCTCCTTCCTGTCTACCTAGTTATAGACTGTAGCTTTGCAGTCTTATGCTGTTTACTCCCAAGACTCCTCGTGGCACCCTATGGTGCTGGAGGTTTGCACTGCTCTCTCGCCAAACTCATACCACATCAATGGGGCTGTCTTTAATGTGACACTGCTTGTACATATACATGTGCATTAGCACACACAAGCCAGACTTGGAAATAGTAGTTTATAAAAACGAAACATATTGGACTTACTAACTTAGATAATAGTTGTTTGAAAAAAATAAAACATATTGTCTGTGTCAATGCTTGTTTCATTTGCCCTCAGCACTCTATAGCAGTGAATGTGTTTATTTGATTTTTCTAGCATCCCTACAAAAGTTTCACTCTTCTTATTCGCTGCCCACCATCCCCATTGCTGCCCTGGTTCTCTTTTCAACTGCCCACTCTCTTTTTTGCATCCTACCACTCCCTTGCTCATTTATTTATTTAATAATGTATTTATTTAGTTATTTAATACTCCCGGCTACTACCAGGTCACTACCAGGTCACTCGCTAGCATGCTCATGCTCCCATACACTTTCTATTTTAATTGGTCTGGCGTTGGCCAAGGCATATTGATTTTACTGAAATAAGAATAATGCACTTGCATACGTGGGCTTTCAGCCTCCTGCCTTCATCTATTGGCCTGCTGCTGTGTCATTCACAGTTTGCTTCTGCCCAGTACAGCATATAGCAATGCATGGACAGCATGGGGCAGTGGATCAGCCTACTTAAGCCACCGGTTAACGTCACTTTGAGGGACTTTAACCAAGCAATAGCGATAATTATCGCTATTGCTTTGTAACATGCTATGGTAATATGCCCCTGAATTTCTCACAGGGAGCAGATCTGCACCAAAGCTACTTCCCTTCAGTGCCTGTGTTTTATTTTTGCTTCATAATTACTTTAGTGTTGACTTTGTGTTTAGAGTCCTATGTGATAGCAGGATGCTTCTCATGCACATTCCATCTTTTTTAGACACCATCTCCCTCCAATGCAGTTGTAAATTATTTTTCAAGTGTTTTGCTTTTCTGACTGCTGTTATTTTACAGCATATCAGATTGTGACCATTTGACACTGATCTGTATTAATTTATCCTCTTTTTTCTTTCTTTCATTTCTTTCTTTCTTTCTTTCTCTCCTTTCTTTCTTTCCTTCCTTCATTCTTTCTTTTCTTTGATGTATTTCTTTCTCTTTCCTTCCCTCATTCCTTCTTTCTCTCTACTTCTTTCCTTCTTTTTTCTTTCTGTCTTCCTCTCTCTTGATTTCTTTCTTTAGTGTCTTCTTTCATTTTTGCCTTTTCTTCTCTTTCAATCTTTCCTTTCTTCTCTCTTTCCTACTTTCTCTCTCTTGATTTCTTCTTTTCTTAATTTCTTTCTTTCTTACCTTCTTTCATTCTTGCCTTTTCTTTATTTTTTCTTTTTCTACTTTCTTTCCTTCTCTTATTCTTTCTTTCATATTCTTTCTTTTGCATTCTGTAATGTCGTAGCTTCCCCCCAGTGATGACACTGCAGCGTTGTACTTATCAACAGGTGTTTATTAAGTGATTCGCCCTAAGGAGCGCCGAGCCGCTACCTCCGTGTCCTCAGCAATTCGCGTTCTCAAAGCGCGATGCGCGCGCAGCCTGAACATGGCCGCCAGCACGTCACGTCCGCGCGTGACGTGCAACAACTAGACTGCGCCACCACATATCTCCCCCTGTTTCCCAACAAAGAATAGTTAACTCACAGTCCGTCGCTCATGTCAAAGTCTCTGAACCTTGATGGTTTGACCACCACTCTACCCCTCAGGGTCAGTCTCACCGGGGTAGTTGGGGCCCCTCCTTCCGGAGTACCATTGTTCCTTCCTCCACTTCCAGGCCCCGCCGCACCTCCATCTTGTCTACTCGTGACTCCTTCTCTCCCAGGCTCCTGGTCACCGTGAACAGTCCTCTCTCCTTGCTGATCTTCTCTTCTCACATCCAGCTCCGCCTCTGATTGTTCCAGTTCACCGGCTCCTTCCTCCTCATTTCCTAGGTTTGCTCCGATTTGGTCCCATCGTAGTATTTTATTGCATCTTGCCATGCGGTCCTGTGACCACACATTTCCATCACTCAGCAGGGCCGCTCTGCCCAGCACTTCCTTCACCTGTAAGGGCTTGCTGTATTTACTGTCTCCCTTTCTTTGCAGCGTGGCCAACTTTACCCATTCACCCTTTTCCAGTCTTGTTGCCTTTACATTTCTCCGATTGTTGAAGTGTTTCGAGTAAATGGCTTGTGCCTTTTCCAAGTTGGCGCGCACCACTGCTGGGGACCATTCGCTTGTTATTGTTTTTTATCTTTCCACACTTGATTGTCCCGAGTGAATGGTTCGCGGCCCCACAATATTTGGAAGGGGCTGTAGCCTGTCCCTGTGGGGGTGATTCTTTATGCCCACACCATGTGCCATACCTCTCCTTCCCAGTCCTTTTTACTGGAGATGGCTGCCTGGATTGACCCCATCACCACCCTGTTAAATCGCTCTACTGGTCCGTTTCCAGCAGGATGGTAGATTGACGTGTGTTTTGTTAGAATGCCATTCCTTTGCATGAAGTTGCTCCATTTTTCTGATCGGAATTGGGGACCATTGTCACTTAGGATGGACTTAGGGATGCCACCCTCACAAAAGTGTTGGCGAGGAACTTTATGATGGTTTCTGTGTCCATTGCCTCAGCTATTTTCAATTCTGGCCACTTCAAATACCTATCCATGAGGACGCACACATACTTTTGGACCCCATGCACATCCAGGATTGGTCCCAAGATATCCACCGACAACTCCTCCCACGGGTTCAGTGGGGGGTCAAATTTGCCAAGGGCAGGGCGTAGCGGTTTGAGTGTTTTATCTGCCCCTTGGCACTGTGAGCAGTCCCTGACGTGCCTCTCAGCCCTTACGTCCATTCCTGGCCACCAGTAGTTCAGCTTGGTCCTTAGTTTCAATTTTCCTATCCCCAAGTGTCCTTCGTGGAGCATGTCTAATAGTTTGGGGATGATGCCTGCCGGGGGAATGACTTTCTTCTCCCGGTACACAAATACTCCCTGGTCGTCCGTTGACAATTCTTCCCTGACTTCATAGAAGGGTTTGAGGTCCTCTCGGGTCTGTCGTTTGTCAGGCCATCCTTTGGTGATGAAAGACTTCACCTCCTCTATGGTCTTGTCTGCCTCATATGCTTCTTTCCACTCTTGATTACTTATTACTTTCTACTGATCTTCCATGAGTGCTACCAGTTCTTCTACTCCAGCCTGGTCTTCTCCACTCTGCTCCATGGCTTCTGCCCGACTCAGATAGTCCGCCACTCTGTTCTTACTGCCTGGGATGTACTCTACATTGTATCTAAATTCCAGAAGCTTTAGGAACATTTTTGAGATCCTGGGCGTTGCATGGGCATGTCCGCTTGATGTTAGTACCTTGAGTAGGGGATTATGATCTGTTCTCAGCTGGAACCTTGTGCCCCATAGGAACTGTCTGAATCTAGTCATTGCCCACACGACTGCCAGCATTTCCTTTTCTATCACACTGTATTTTCTTTCCGTTTTGCTCAGTGTGCGGGACGCGAAGCTGAGTGTCTCCATTCTTCCTTGTCCTAGGTCTTGCATGAGGACCGCCCCCAGCCCCTTGTCACTGGCGTCTGTGGTAAGTACCGTCTTCCCTTGGGGGTCATAACCTTGGAGAGGTACTGCTCCCGCCACTTCTTTCTTGATAACCTCGAATTCACCTTGCGCTTCCTCCGTCCAGCGGAATTCTGTGCTGTCCCTCGTTAGTTGCCTCATGTGATGGGTTTTGGAGGCGAAGTGCTGCACGAATTTGCTATAATATTCCGCCATACCTTAAAATGATTTCACTTCCTCTTTGTTGGCAGGCGGTGGTGCTTCACAAATTGCTTTCACATTTTCTGCTTTCGGGGTCACCCCTCGCACCCCTATTTCATGCCCTAGATAGGTCACTGACTCCATTCCCATCTGGCACTTGGTCCATTCTGCTGTGAGGCCCTTGTCTTCTAGGATCTTCAGCACCTTGATGAGTTTCACGTCGTGATCTGGTTTGTCTCGCCCCATTACCAGGATGTCGTCCTGGAAGTATTGGACGTCATCTGTGTCCTTAAACAGTTGGTGCATCAGCTTTTGGAACACCGCAGCCGCTGAGGCCAGCCCGAACAGCATGCGGCGGAACTGATAGCACCCGAACGGGGTGATGAACGACGTTAGTCTTCGGCTCTCTGGGTGTAGTGCGATCTGGTGGTAGGCTGAAGTCAAGTCTATGGTGGAATACCACTTAATTCCTCGAGTGCTGGCCAGCATTTCCTCGATTTTGGGCAAGGGGAACTTCTCCACCACAATGTTCTTGTTCAACTCGCGCAGGTCCACACACAACCTGACCTTTCCATTCGGTTTCATGACTACCACTAGGGGCGCCAACCATTCCGTGCACGTGATGGGTTCAATGATCCCTTTCTTTTCTAGGTCCTTCAGTTCTTCCTGCACAGCTTCTCTCACTGCCAAAGGCAAGTTCCTCACTTTGTGGGCGACCGGTATGGCATCTTCCTTCAGAATTATCCTGTGGGAGAACTTCTCCATCTTCCCTACCGTGCCTCCGAATACTCTGGGGTACTCGCCTTTCCATTTGTCAAGAGCTGGCCAGGGTTCCAGTTCCGTAAGTAGTATTTGTTCTTTCCCCCGGGATCCAACTTGATTCCCAGGTCACCTTGGTCTAGCCATCCTAGGACCGATGGCCCTCTTTCCGATATGTAGAGTTTGCAGAATGCGGATCGGCCTCTAAATTCGAATTTCAATGGTCTGAAACCTGCCATGGGTATGCGGTCCCCGTTGTACGTGACTGGACGGATATCCAGCTTCTCCAATTCTGGGCCTAGATGCGGGGCAAATCTTTCCTCCCACACCGCTCTCTGGACGATGGTGTAGGGTGAACCCGTATCGGCCACTGCGCTTATCAGTATTCCCTCTATCGACATTTCCAGGACGGGTTTCGTCGTTCTTCTGCCGTCCACACTCAGTACTTGACCATCCACGCTCAATACCTGATCGTAGATACAAAGGACTGTGACAACATCCTCCTCCGTGTCTTCTTCTTGGTCTTCGCTTTCTTGGCTGATGTATTTCACCACGATTTTGGAAGCCTTCTTCCTACACACCTTCTCGTAGTGGCCCACTATGCCGCAGTACATGCATTTGGCGCAAAACGCTGGGCATCTCCTATCGTGCGCTTCGTCGGACCAGCTTCTGCACCTGTAGCATGCTCTCTTGTTGCTCCCCGCCTGTTTTCCTGGGGGAACTGGGTTGCCTTGCCATTTGCTGGGTCCCTTCATCGCCGACCCCTTTTGTTTGTAGTCCCTGCGGGGCTCCTCTTCGTCCACTCTGTTCACCATGGTGCTGGGTGCCGTCTCCTTCTTCGTTGCCTCCGCGCATCTTCGCGCCAGTTCTGCCCTCTTTACGATGACCATCACTTCCTTTAACGTGGTGTCTCCGCTAGCCCATAGTTTGTCTTGAACCGCCGTGCACGTGGTGTGCATCACTACCTGATCCTTGATGAACTCCTCTTCCCAATTGTCTTACTTACATGTGGACGCAAGTCTCTTCAGGGCTGCCACGTATTCCTCTACTGTCTCCCCTGGGCGTTGTTTCCTTTGCTGAAAGTTATATCTGTCCACCGATACACATACCGCCGGCCTGTAGTGTTCATTCAAGTCGTCAATAGCGTGGGCATACACATCATTATCAGTGCTTCCCCTCTGCTTTGGCACCAGGCTCTTATAAATTCTCAGACCTTCTGGGCCTAGGTTGAGCAACAGGATACGTTTTTTCCTTTTAGGGTTGAACTGTTCCTCGTTTTCATCTTCCAAGACCCCTATGAAGTTATCAATGTACTCCCTCCAATCCTCCCACTTCATTAGTGGTTCTCCTGGTCTGGGCAAAAATTGCACTGGTGCCATGGCATACCCCGCCTGCACACTCATCTTCTTGCTCTTGATCACGGGTTGTGCGCTCCCATGACTTCTGGGGCTACCCGGTGTATTGTCTTGCTCTTCATTGCTGGCGTGGCCTGGGGACTACCTGCGTCAGCCCCCTCGCTCTCTCGTGTGGTATCCAGCGCGGTTTCCCTGTCTGGGGGTTATTGCTTGGTTTGGCGCGCTTGGCTGGGTGTTTCTGGGGTCAGTCCACCCTCTTAGCTTGGTTGCTCTACCCTCCTGGCGTGTCTGGGCTCTGCCACGCTCCTTAGGGTTTTGGTACCTGTGGGCTGTTGGCCTCTTATCGACCGCTTATTCCTTTTGGCCACCTGGTCCTGTGGTTCTGCTCGCGTGTCTCCGGTCCCCCAGTGTGTGTGGTGGTTCCCTCGGGGACTTCTTGCTGTGGGGGTTCGCTCCTTGTGGGTGGTCGGACTTCACCATCCCACCCTCGTCGCCATTGTAATGTCATAGCTTCCCCCCAGTGATGACACTGCACCGTTGTACTTATCAACAGGTGTTTATTAAGTGATTCGCCCTAAGGAGCGCCGAGCCGCTACCTCCGTGTCCTAAGCAATTCGCGCTCTCAAAGCGCGATGCGCGCGCAGCCTGAACATGGCCGCCAGCATGTCACGTCGGCGCGTGACGTGCAACAACTAGACTGCGCCACCACACATTCTTTCATTAATTTATTCCTTCTTTACGTCTCTTTCTTTCTTTCTACTGCACAACAAGGTACCGCACATCAATTCCACTCAATGGGAAGGATGCGCAGCAACGCATTCTCCATTCTACGCAGTCAGGGTTCAGAGCAGGCCACTCTACTGAGTCAGCGGTTCTCTTTTCCACAGAATGTTTGAGACAACTCGCAGATGAGGGGCAGACAGCAGCGTTGGTTTTACTAGATCTCAGTGCAGCTTTTGACACCGTGCTGCACGCAAAGCTGCTGTCTCGCCTCTCAGACCTGGGAGTAGATGGGCCTGCCCTGAAATGGATAGTATCCTTTCTAGAAAACAGAAGTTTTCAGGTATTCTGCCCTCCTCACAAATCATCTCTCCGTAAACTGAAACATGGGGTTCCACGAGGCTCAAGTGTGAGCCCCACGCTTTTTAATCTATATATGGAGCCCTTAGCCCATATTGTGGAAACGTTTGATGTGGATATCGTCACTGACGATACCCAACTAATACTCAAACTTACCCAGAATCAGGCACAGGATGCCACTAATTTCTCCAACTGCACGTGCTCTGTGGCAGAGTGGATGAACAACAACTGCCTACGCCTTAATGGCGATAAAAATGAATTGCTGATAGTTGGTAAATCCTCCTCTGCCTGGTCGCAGGACTGGTGGCCATCAGAATTGGGTACCATTCCCCACCCCGCTAACTCTGTTAAAGATTTAGGAATATGGCTGGATGCGGAGCTTTCCTTTAAGCAACAGATTAGCAAAATTACGGGTAAATGTTTCGGAATACTAAAAACACTCCGTAAATTCTTAGATCTTCTCCCCATCAGTGCCAGGAAGACACTTGTTCATGCCCTGGTTACTCCACACTTGGACTACAGCAACGCTCTTCTGCTGGGACTAAGCAGCAAAGGTTTACATCAATTACAAAGTGTTCAAAATGCCGCGGCCCGCCTGGTACTGAATCTCCCACGCAGGGCTTCTGGTAAAACAGCACTACGAAAACTTCACTGGCTCCCTATCGAGGAGCGCATTAAGTTCAAAGCTCTTTGCTTTGCTCACCGCATTGCCCAGGGAAAAGGGCCTAGTTATCTGCGCAACCTTCTGACCATCCATCGCCCCGCCCGGAACCTTAGATCCGCTGGAGCGATGCTGTTTCAGATCCCTCGCGTACGCAGGACCAGGATGGGAGGTAGCTCTTTTCGCTTTCTTGCAAGTAAGCAATGGAACAATCTCCCTCTTGACCTGCGAATGGAGCCATCAGAAACAAGATTTAGACTTAAATTAAAAACCTACCTCTTCCCTAAGCAATAAGTGTTTCTGTAGCCCAGGTTTCCGGACTAGGCCCCTAACCTAGGCCTCTTCAGGGTACTGTAGCATCTCTAAGCGCGGCGACACACTGTCATTAGTGTAACCAGGCGCTCTATAAGTGGTTTTATTATTATTATTATTATTATTATTAGCGGGCGCGGCGCTGCCGGCCAAAGGCCCACCAAAGGCAAGCCCGTCTGCGACTGTCTGTGTCTGGATTGCGCCAGCACCAGATCCTCAGGTTATTTTCTTTGAGGAAACCAAGTCATGTACGTATTCAAGAGAACAACTTCTTGCCTTGCGGGAGGATGCGAAAAATAAGTGGAAGCTTATGAACTGCAAATCATGTAAAATGCAACGGCAAGAATGGTCTTAGATATTCCATATGTATAATTTAATATCGGCTGCCATCAATAAATTGCACTGGCTCCCAGCAATAAAAAGAACTCTGTTTAAAGCCCTGTGCATTGTGCACAGGTCATTACATAATTCAGGACAGGAGGGAGTCAGGCATATCTTTCAACAATATGTCCCCACTAGACAACTGCGGTTGGCTAATAAAAACGGCTTGTTGTTCCTAGGTACACGTTGGGGAAGAAGGGTCTTTTCAGCCGCAGCGGCTAATCTTTGGAATACTCTTCTCCCGTCTATCTCCTGTGTAGAACTACATCTACCTTTTCGTAAGGCCCTAAAGACCTGGGGCCTCATTTATGAGAAGTGACACATCGCTGCGTGAAAGCAGCAATGCGTCACTTCTCAGTGCACCCTCTTTGCGACATGGTTGATGCGTCATATTTACTGTATGACGGATCGTGTGGCAAGGGGTTACAGATACGTCAGTATTTCTGACGTATCTGTAGGCGCAAAAGTGACGCATTGCTGGAGTGTGTCACAAAAGTGACGCAACTCCAGCAATGTGTCCTTTCACATGGGGCAAGCCCCATGCATGTGAATGGGGCGGCGTCAGTCTTACACCTGCTGTGAAGCAGGCATAGGTTTTTGATTAATTTGCACCCTAGAAGTGGCGCAGTGAAATCTCAATTTGTCACTTCTACGAGGGTTACTTACGTGGGAACGCCCACCCTGCATACATTATACCTGACGCAGGTATAATGTAGCGCAGGGTTTACAAAGTGACGCATCTGCTTAGATGCTTCACTTTGTAAATAGAACGCAACATGGGGCATGTTTTATGCTGCTGTTGCGTCACAAAAGGTGACGCAACAGCAGCGCAAAACTGATGCATGGCCTCATAAATAAGGCCCCTGGCTTTTTGCAGTGTAAAAATTACCTATGAAGATATTTTGCACCTATCAAATAGTAGAACTGTCTGCAGCACCTTAGAAAAGGGGGTGGTGATGAACAGAGTGTCTGAGTTAAACAGACCACTCTTACCCAGTCCAAAGATCAGGGCTTGATCCATCACCGTTATTTATCTCACTGCCCCATCCCAGCTCAGAACCTGGCTATATGCAAATCAGTCTGTCCCTGGCCCAGTGCATCATGAGAACAGGGCAGACTAAACTACCAAGCCAATTCTTCACCAGAAAGGAGACAAGCTACCGGGGACCGGTTTCTGGCATTTCAGCCTTCTTCGGCCCGGCTTGCTTAAATCCTGATGGAGCAGTGAGAAAGGGACTCATGTCTGAGTATACCCTGCCACACCTATAGTGGCCAAAAACGATTTAGAAAAGGGGGTGGTGATGAACAGAGTGTCTGAGTTAAACAGACCACTCTTACCCAGTCCAAAGATCAGGGGTTGATCCATCACCGTTATTTATCTCACTGCCCCATCCCAGCTCAGAACCTGGCTATATGCAAATCAGTCTGTCCCTGGCCCAGTGCATCATGGGAACAGGGCAGACTAAACTACCAAGCCAATTCTTCACCAGAAAGGAGACAAGCTACCGGGGACCGGTTTCTGGCATTTCAGCCTTCTTCGGCCCGGCTTGCTTGAATCCTGATGGAGCAGTGAGAAAGGGACTCATGTCTGAGTATACCCTGCCACACCTATAGTGGCCAAAAACGATTTAGAAAAGGGGGTGGTGATGAACAGAGTGTCTGAGTTAAACAGACCACTCTTACCCAGTCCAAAGATCAGGGCTTGATCCATCACCGTTATTTATCTCACTGCCCCATCCCAGCTCAGAACCTGGCTATATGCAAATCAGTCTGTCCCTGGCCCAGTGCATCATGGGAACAGGGCAGACTAAACTACCAAGCCAATTCTTCACCAGAAAGGAGACAAGCTACCGGGGACCGGTTTCTGGCATTGTGAAATCTCAATTTGTCACTTCAACGAGGGTTACTTACGTGGGAACGCCCATCCTGCATACATTATACCTGACGCAGGTATAATGTAGCGCAGGGTTTACAAAGTGACGCATCTGCTTAGATGCTTCACTTTGTAAATAGAACGCAACATGGGGCATGTTTTATGCTGCTGTTGCGTCACAAAAGGTGACGCAACAGCAGCGCAAAACTGATGCATGGCCTCATAAATAAGGCCCCTGGCTTTTTGCAGTGTAAAAATTACCTATGAAGATATTTTGCACCTATCAAATAGTAGAACTGTCTGCAGCACCTTGACACCTTCGGGTATTTGTTCACTCTATATAAAATGGTCATTCATTCGTTCTTCCTTTCTCTTCTTTTTCTACTTTCTCTATCCCCCTCTTTTTTGCTATTTCCCTTTCTCTTTCTTTCTCTTTCATTTATTTCCTTCTCTCTTTCATGCGTTCTTCTTTCTTTTTTTAAAATTCTTTCTATTAAGTATACTGATGCATAGCAGAGCATCACAGACATAGGTCTCCATAATCTCTTATATAGTCTTAACAGTATGTTGCTCTCTTATTTACCAATGTGCTTCACACAAATCACATTGTATTCAAGTGCTGAGTCCATCGTCCGTTGATTCCTATCTTTCAATATCTATTCCCCTTGTCTTACAACAGTCCATTCATTGCATCAGTTTATGGTCCTCTGTACTCCACCCATTAATTTGGAGGGACATATTTTGGCTTTAATAGATCACCCTCTCCGCTGCGCAACACCAATCCATGTCATTCGCCCAGTCCTTAACTGTAGGGGGCTGTACTTTCCCCCAAGCACTGGCTATGTTGGTTTTTAGCTATTATGGCTGCTAGCATTAGCCACAATTTACTGTATTTCGACCATGTGGTCTTCTGTAACACACGATATATGCCTTCTGGCTTCCGATGGGACCGCCTGTCATCACTTTTGTGATCCAAAATCTCATTAGCCTTGGACAACTCCGTAGTGTATGAAAAAAGGTGCCCTCTTCCCCACATCCCCTCATACAATTATGTGTCACATCTGCACATTCGGTAAAGTCTCGATCAGGTTGTATAGGATCTATGTATAATTCAGAGTTGTATCAACCAAAATCGTGCTTCCAAGAAGTCATCCTCTTCTAGGATCCCAAAATCTCTCTGCCATGTCTCTCTCAGTGCTACCAGTGGGTCTCGGGTGTTATTCATAATCTTTTTATATATAAAGGAGGTAGCCTTTTCCGAAATCGTATCTACTAGCACTCTGTCTTCTAGTGGTGTGTATGCAGGTATATGTTTGCCCATTTTGACATGTGTTTTCAGAGCATATCTCAGTTGTATGTAGCAGCATTGCGTCGGAGTCAGGTATTTGGTAGTCCATTTGCATGGTCTGAAAGTCTACCATCTTTTGGCCCTTCCATACATCCCCTAGTAACTTGATATCCAGTGGTACCCATGTATGTAATCCCTTTGGTTCACCCTCATCTCAGAAGGTTACTGTCCCAGAGGGGAGTATGCCCCATTAGTTAGCTTTCCCTGCCCATGAAGTTGTTCGCCTCCCTCCATAGTCTTACTGGCATTTATGTATGTTTCTGTAGTCTGCCTATTGTTCTTTTACTATACAGTGCTTCCAAATAGCCTCTTTGTCCCATCGACCAGTGGTCAACTCTGTATGCTGGCTCCTCTCACCCCACAAAGACTCAATCATTAATCGTGACCAGTTGTATAGCCCAGTAGTACTTGCGTATATCCGGGACAGCTAGCCCACCCTCATACATTCCTCACTGTGGCGTTGCTAATGTAGCACAATCATGGGGCTCCCACCGTCCCACAGTTGTTGTCTCACTTTCAAGTCTCTTATCCAAAAACTCTATGGGTATCTTATATGAAATGTTATGAAGGACGTGTAGTAGACGTTGTAGCGCCATCATTTTAAAGATGGCCAATGGTCCCATTAGTGAAAGTGGTAACTTTCTCCAGTGTGCTATGTCTTTTCATAGTCTATGTAGTTGGGAAAACAAGTTGTCATCTATGCTTTCATTCTCAGTTTGAGAGATCACTATGCCCAGCTGCTTGCATTTATTTCTAATTGGTAGGGCACTCCCACTAGTCAACATGGTTGGCGTACCCCCTGCCAGTACAAATATGAGAGAGTTGTTACAGTTTATTTGATAACCGGAGTAGCTACCGAACAGTTGGAATATATGGAGTATACGTTTGACCGTAGAGTGGGGCTTTGTGTATAGAATCATATAGGCAGCATAAAGTGAGATTCTTTCCTCCCACTCTCCCCCGATAGGTAAACCCTTTATCAGTGGGGCTCTAGTGCGATAGCGAACAGCATGGGCAAGAGCTGGCAACCCTGCGTAGTACCTTTGTGTAACATCACTTGTCTGGACACTATACTGATGGAGCAGATTTCATCTGCAGTCAGGCATTGTTTTATTCTTTGTACTTCAGACAGGCTGCATTTAAATTGCCACACACATTTTGGTGCAAGTTAAAAACATGGCACATGAAAAACATGAAAGTGAGGCCTATTCAGTCTTAAAATGCTTTTGCTGAATTAACATGTGTTTTTGCAGTGTAGAGAAAAGTGCCCTTTTTAGCTTTGAAGATTAATAGAATGTGTTTCTCTCTTCCCAGCTCATCCCATGCAATCTAAATTCACTATTTCTGTCTTAAAAGACTGACTTGTTGCATATTTTGAGAAATATTTTCAGTTAATAACACCTCTTTTTATAATGTGTGTGAATTAATAATGCACCAAACACTACACAGGGGGCTAAATGCTTTTTTGCATGAAAAGCTATCTAAAACACTAAAGCATGTTGCTGTGTGTGTTATATTAACTGTGTGCGCTATATTAACTGTGTGTGTTTATACATTTTACACTAAATGCATAAAAATGCTATGTTGCACATTTCACATTTATTTTGCATGTTGTCATAAATAATAGAAAAGCTTCTTTACACTAACAGCTTGGCTAGGTAAACATTTATAAGGGGTATTAGTATGGAGTTGGGAAACATAATGGGCTGATTTACATGAAATTAATATTCTATTTGTGTTTTTTTTTTTTTTTGGGGCCTACCATTAAATGGCTGCCTGTGAAACCAGCAAGGCTATGGCTTGCTTTGAAAGAGAAGAGAGCATGCGCAGACACCAGATTGACTCATACTGCGGAAGGAGCCAAGGACATCTTGAACTGTACATTCTTGTGATTGTGCCAATGTACCAGTTTGATAAAGTATCCGTCATGCTGCGCTGTGACAGGAAGGAAGGAAAACTATAGAAACATTTTCCCTAGCAATTGTTGCAAACTTATAAAATGTATTTATTATGTATGCTTCTTTTGTTAAAACTGATATAGTCAGGTTTTTAGAATCAGGGTGGTGAGAACTCATGCTATTGTGGCTGAGCAATCACGTACAGGTTTTCCTGAAGATGCAACATTTTTGTGTAGTCTGCCAAAAATTAGAGTATAAAAGCCTCTCTGGAGGGGCTTTGGCTTCTAGGCTCATTAGGGGGGTGTGTGAGCTCTTGAGAGAAGGAACAGATTAGACCAGGCATTCTATGGGTTAGGTACGAGAAACGTCCCGGGACTGAAGGGCGGAGTTTGCGTCCGAGGAGAGTCAGGGGGAGGTTTCTTGCTTTCACGTCATATTTTGGCACTGCAGGCCACATTCCTAAGAGGTCTGGTGAAGGAGGGGCTGTTTTACTCTTTAGACACAGACAGAGAGTGCAGCTGATTAAAATAGAATTAGATGCTAAACTTTAAGTTTAATTAGGACTGAAAAGATTTATTTGACTTATGCATTTATTTTTGCAAACTATTTGATTTTTGATTAGCCTTGCAAGACTATTTTTCTTAGAAACTCTTTAAGAATTTTGACTGATATTTTGCGGCACATTTTCTTTCCTATATGTAATGCTTATATGCAGACTGTAATGTGTTCTGTATTAATGCTATTTTTCCTGTTTTTCAATTTCTGTAACCTGATTGATATTTTACTAATGAATAAATGGTCAGAGAAAAATTAACTTTTGACTACAAAATAAAACCCTTTAAATACTCAACAACTCTCTTTATTGGCTTAAAATAATAATTGCATTTTTGACTGTTCATCTTTATTTAAAGTCTCCTGAAGGTAATACATGGTGTGAAGGGCCCAACACCTTTTTCAGCGGTAAATTAAAGGTAGCATGAGGGTTTTGCATTGAGAAATTACCAGAAGAAATTACCACTCCATCAGTTTTTGGTAAGCAGAGGATGGTCATTATTGATTAGTTTGGTGATTGTTGTGGAGTTATGGAGAAGTGTGGCTCACTGGTTAGAGGAGGCATACCTGGAAGCAGAGGTCAGCCCGGGACCAGGGTTCAATTCCCAGCTCGGCGGGGTCTTGAGTCCTAAAATGTCTATGGACTCGACAATTCTTGCTCCGGTGCCTACTCAATTCATGGGTTCACACTCTGCGACTCTGGGCAATAGCTTGCTTAATCTCCACAACGGCCCCTGGCGGCGGATACCCTGCCGGGGTTATCTCACAGGGGAATACCAGGACGGGTTCCCTAAGCAAGCGCATAAAAACCAGTGGTGAATTGTGCTATATAAATTCATGTACATTTACATTTACATTAATGATTATTGATTTCACCATCAACTACTCAACTAATGGATCATTGACCTTAAGAGGGAAGTAAAATAATTGCCCAAGTTAGATAAATGTCCATGTCTTGATTCCTGACTCCAATGCTCAGAACCTGAAGACTGGCAAAGCAGTACTGGAAGGTGATGCAAGAAGTGGTGTGAGTATCAATAGGGTTGTGAAATGTTGTTAATATGCTAGGATGTATTTTTCAAGTGTTGAAAATATTAAGGTTTTTTTTTACTGTTGGTGACATTTTGCTCATTTTGAATTGATGGTGTTATTGATTATATTGGTAATTTCAGAGGACATAATTTTTGGTTATTGATTACATGTTTTAACTCTTTATGTTATGTTAGTGTCTTGTTCTATGTTGTCTGAACACGCAGGTATGCACACCTGTGGAATCCCGGGAAGGAATAGCGGGTGGTAAATGGAAGCCACACTGCACTGAGGTTACTCGTCTGTTGGAATAACACTGAGAAGCTAGGTAGGGCTGGCAGTGTTAAATTAGGGACTATTTTCTGTGTGAGTGATTGATAGCAAAGAGTTCATGGTGAAACTTTGGTCTGATATCACCTAGAAAGGGTCACACTAAAGGAGTAGCAGGTTCTCCTGAGCTTGATTGATAGCAAAAGGGTTGGCTGGTGAAACTTTGGCCTAGGATATATCCTGAAGGATAAGTCCAAAGGAGTAGCAGGTTCTTCTGAGCTTGAGTGATAGCAAAAGGGTTCGCTGGTGAAACTTTGGTCTAAGATATATCCTGAAGGATAAGTCCAAAGGAGTAGCAGGTTCTTCTGAGCTTGAGTGAAAGGTAAGCGGAAGGGATTTACCTGTAGTGTTTGAAGAGTAAACGGAAGGTCTTACTTTGTGAAGGGTAAGCGGAATGTGTTACTCGCAGTGAATATAAATCTATCCTTTATTTAGCACAACAGATAGAGTAGCGAATGTATTTATGTTGTTACTAACAGAGTTATTGATTAAGAGAAATATTGCAGTAAGATTTGGTGGAGGGTCAGTAGTAGGAGGAAAACTGACTAAAATTGAGACTGACAGCTTTGGAAAAAAGAAATTGCATTGAACTATTGCAAAAATGAAATTGTTTGAAGGCTTAAAGAAGCTGTTAGGAGGTAAAGTGAAAAATTTGTTTTTTATTGGTGATGCTCCTGAAGGAACACCTGTGCATTTTATGTCTACCAATTTGGGACAAAATACATGTATGTGGGTTTACCAATGGTGCAAGATTACTGAAAAAGAGGGTGTTTTGAGGTTTCCAAAAGATGGTACTTTTGAATTGCAAATCATTGACAAATTAAGGGAAGTGTTATGTGAAATAAAGACACCATCTAAAGCTGCACAATTTGAGGCCTTAAGCATATGGGAAAAGGTAGCAAGAGAGAAAGCAAGTGAGGATAAAAAGGTAAAGCACCAAATACAGGAGAAGAGAATTAATGATGATAAAGAGCTTCAAATAAATAATGATTCAGGGGATGAAATAATGGATGAATTGTTAACTGAGTGTCCACCACTTTATGTGGTTCCCATTAAAAATACTGAAAATAGTGTACCAGTAAGCACTACAGTGGCTACTGCTTCTGTTGAACAGAGAAAAACACATATTGATAAAACTGTGCAAACATTTCAGATTGACCCATTACCTGTTGATTCAGCACTGACATTGATACCTCCAGGTGTTACTGCTCCAAATGTGCCTGATTCAGTCCAAGAATTGCTAATTGCAGATGCACAGATGATGCATAGAAAAATTATGACTGTCTGAATTAATATGGTCCCTACTGAAAAGGTTCAAAGAGCTGCAGAAGGAGTGATTATGGCAGAGTTTATTTCAGAAACTCAGAATCCACAGATTATTGAACAGAAATTACCCCAAGCACTGACAGGTGAGGGAAAAATGGCATTTACAACATCTACAGCTCAGGATAAAATAAATATATTTGAAAATGGGATTTCTCAAACCTGCTTTGGGGAAGCAGCAGTGATTAAAAAGATAGAAAACATGGGAGAACATTTTAACACAGACCCTGAAAAAGAGAGACAGCTTAGTGTTTTCAGCACTTGAACATGGAGAAAATAACAGTTCATGCTGTTTAAATAATGAAAAAGTGAACCAGTGTCAGGAAAAAGAATTAATTTCCCTGAGTAAGGATTATGCTGCATTTGCATTAACTACACATAATGGCCTAACAGATTTGGCTCAAAATTATGAAATTGATGTTTCAGGAAGTTTTCCATCTCAGAAAAGTTTTAGGGTACATATGGATGATGAAGCAAATGAGAAAATGTGTTCTTCAGGAATGCAATTGCATATTGAAGAAATAAAGTATATTTTTTTAAATGCAATGGGTTTGAGAAATTAGGAGACAAATGGGCAAGAAAACATGAGAAGAAAAAGAAACCACCAGATCTTGCAATGAAACTGGATAAGGAAAAGAAGCCACCAGATTTAGTTGAGAAAAATAATAAGCAGAATGAGGGAGAAGCTATTGCTTACTCATTGAGAGAAAAGGTGGGAGAAGTGCATGTTCCTATGCCACAGAATAAAAGTGAACTTGCAGCATTTCTGAACACATTCCCACAATTGAGAGACAGAATTATGCTGTGGTACCCACAAGTTGATGGATTTGTTGAGATTTTAAAAGAGTTGTGCATTAATTTGGAAATGTTCTTTTACATTGCCATACAGACTAAATTGTGGTTTGAATCTAAAGTTGTTCAAGGGCCAGGTGAGGAGACAATGAAAAGGGTTTGCATGAATGCAATATCATTTTCTGTTGTTATGGAGGAAAACATAGCAGTGATTACTTTCCTGAAGGGCAAAGTGCCCACAAAGGATGTTTGGTTGGGTACAGATTAAAAGAACACAGGATGGAAGTAAAAGTGTTTTGGTTTGTGCAAATTCAGGTTTGAATGTTGTACTGCTGGAAAATGTGTCCTTTTGCCATCTTTATAGCAGATTTGAGCTTTGGAAGAAGAAAAATAAATGTAAACATGATGCACAAAAACATGGAGAAATGCAGATGCAAAATATACCAGCTAAGCAAATGCAAATGTCAGTTCAGAAACAGGTACCTATGGCAGGACTTTTCCAAGCAAAGATGGTCCCACAAAATATGGAAAATGCAAAAATTAATTTGAATAAGATGTCCAGAGCAAATGTGAATTATTTCCAGAGACAAAATCAGAACCCAGTCCAACAGGTTGCTGTGTTTGAAAATGAGAGTTTTAACCCTCACAATTCTGAATTTACCAAGTCCATTGTGGAGGCAGTGGAAAGTCCAGACTTAATTTCGAGAGTTTTAAAGAAAGAAATTATAAACCAAGTTTTAGAAAAATTTGCACCAAAATTAGGCCCATTTGAGGAAGATTGCAAAACTGTTGTCTGTGATTCAGGCCTAGCAGAAAAACAATTGTTTTGCAAATTAAGCGGCAGAGATTACTGTACATCAGATAATGTTCATTTTTCTGATGAGGATGTACATTTTAAAATGGCCGAACAAGAGACAGCTGTAGCATTATTTTCAGAAAAGACAGTTGAAAAATTACCTTCTGATTTTGAAAAAATATTAAACACAGAAATAAGAGAGTTCACAGAGAAGGATGCCAGAGTAATAAAATGTGCAAAACATGTCTTATTAAAATTAGAACCAAATGACTTGCATTCAGGAACACCATCAGTTGCAGAAATGTTACCGACAAAAGGATTTTTGATGGAATTGATTGGAAGTTTGTGTAACTTTCTGATCACGGGCTCACAGAAAATAAATGAAAAGAACAGAATAGTGCAGGAGATTAAAAGCATATTTTTTTCATGTTGTCCTGTGGTAGCAAATCCAGCCAATATATTTTTTCACATTCCATGTGCTGAAGAATGGCTTACTTTTATTGATGTTTGCAAAGCTCTTGTCACAGTGCCAATGCATGACAATAGTCAGGAGTACTGTCAAAAAGAAGATGAATACCTGGGACACAAAATTGGAAAGGGAGGTAGAAAGGTGTCACCAGAAAGGGTGGAAATAATTTCCAAGATAAATCCACCTCAAATAAAGAAAGAAGTCAGGACATTTTTGGGAATGGTTAGCTGCTGTAGGGAGTGGTTACTAAACCTTTCCCTAGTGGCTAAGCCTTTACTGAGGCTGACACATGAGGGTGTGTCTGATCCGCTTTCATTGGGCAACAATTGCACAAAAGCATTCCTAGAGTTGAAAGAGAAAGAATGTTGCGCCCCAGCACTAGGAATGAAAGTTTATTTGAAAGAAAATGCACCAATTTGCAGTGAGAGGGAGGGCTGCGCTCTCTCATTGCCTATTGAAAAAGATGACTGTTTTCAAAGGTCTGTGATGTATTGCCCAATGACCTTTGACCCTAACTACACAGAAATGTCAGCAAATGAATTGGATTATGATGAAACTGAATATGACTGTCTAAATATCATGAAAATATGCATAAAGCCAAATTCAGACTTTAAGGATGAACGTCTGAGTCAGCCCAGCCCATTTTGTAGATGGCCCATGTTTGAAAGGTGACACATTAAAAGCAGCACATGCTGTGCTCCTTATGCATTATGGTGTCAAAGCGTCATGGCTCTCAGTAGTTGCCCCAGCCCAAAATTCGAAATTGATTGCCCTTACTATAACATGCAGTATATCTGCTCAAATGGGAGTCACTGTTGTCATGGGAGAGAGAAATGCTAATTCGATTGCACAAATTTGTGTTCTGATAGCATGTACATTCTATGGAATCTTCACAGGTGAATTAAAAGAGGCTCAAGAAAATGTTTTTGAAGCAGCACAACAGGGTTTTATCAGAGCTGTTTTTGGGAAAAGTGACAACTGCATAGTGGCAAAAGTGTTATTGCAAAGACTGATGCCCATGTATAGATTGCCAGTTTCTCTGAAATCAGATCATAATGTGGTCTCAAAGATAATGAGTGCATAACAACAGATTGGACAAGGAAAGGATTGTAGTTCTCTGCCTGAAGTGTCAAGCATAATAAAGCAACACAATGGCAGCACAAAGTTACCTTTTGCAAAAGACGGTGCTTCAGCATCACCAAAGTGGCTTGAAAATGCATATGCAAATGCACTTGTGGAAAACAATGATGTGAACACCAGCCATTGCTGTGTAGGTCTGGTTGATGTACAGTGTGCAGTTTCTCACCAGATTGCAGCTGCTACACAAGATCTGCATATTGGATGGTGCAACAACTTTGATCTGAGAGATGCTGTGGTGAAACATCTGAATCTGATCAAAGTGAAAATAAGAGTGAAAGGCATTGGTTGAAAAAGTGCAGGAGTTTGATGGTGCTCTGTCAGAATTTCTCAGCACCTAAGTAGTCTAATTTACATGGAAAAAGGTACAGAAAGCCACACTGTATGAGCCATACTGATGGCAAGCTGATGACAATGAGCAAAGAAATGCTGAAACTCTCCTGTTGAATTCCTTTTTTATTATTTTAGTTACTTATTTTAAAGAAGACTAACTGTTCCAAGAAGCTACTTACAGATCTCTGCACTAAAACATTTGAGCTTGGCTATATATGATCTGATTACAGATAGACTTGTGTTTGCCTTAGAAATAGACGTAACATTGTTATATGCTCAGCTTTTGCAATTTAAAAAATATATATATATTGTCACTTGTGAAATGAAAATTGTGTGATGAATTATAAATCATTTTATTATGATTTGAATCATCAGAAGTGTGGATTGGTGGAGCAGATTTCATCTGCAGTCAGGCATTGTTTTATTTTTTGTACTTCAGACAGGCTGCATTTAAATTGCCACGCACATTTTGGTGCAAGTTAAAAACATGACACATGAAAAACATGAAAGTGAGGCCTATTCAGTCTGAAAATGCTTTTGCTGAATTAACATGTGTTTTTGCAGTGTAGAGAAAAGTGCCCTTTTTAGCTTTGAAGATTAATAGAATGTGTTTCTCTCTTCCCAGCTCATCCCATGCAATCTAAATTCACTATTTCTGTCTTAAAAGACTGACTTGTTGCATATTTTGAGAAATATTTTCAGTTAATAACATCTCTTTTTATAATGTGTGTGAATTAATAATGCACCAAACACTACACAGGGGGCTAAATGCCTTTTTGCATGAAAAGCTATCTAAAACACTAAAGCATGTTGCTGTGTGTGTTATATTAACTGTGTGCGCTATATTAACTGTGTGTGCTTATAAATTTTACACTAAATGCATAAAAAGCTATGTTGCACATTTCACATTTATTTTGCATGTTGTCATAAATAATAGAAAAGCTTCTTTACACTAACAGCTTGGCTAGGTAAACATTTATAAGGGGTATTAGTATGGAGTTGGGACACATAATGGGCTGATTTACATGAAATTAATATTCTATTTGTGGTTGTTTTATTTTTGGGCCTACCATTAAATGGCTGCCTGTGAAACCAGCAAGGCTATGGCTTGCTTTGAAAGAGAAGAGAGCATGCGCAGACACCAGATTGACTCAAACTGCGGAAGGAGTCAAGGACATCTTGAACTGTACATTCTTGTGATTGTGCCAATGTACCAGTTTGATAAAGTATCCGTCATGCTGCGCTGTGACAGGAAGGAAGGAAAACTATAGAAACATTTTCCCTAGCAATTGTTGCAAACTTATAAAATGTATTTATTATGTATGCTTCTTTTGTTAAAACTGATATAGTCAGGTTTTTAGAATGAGTCAGGGTGGTGAGGACTCATGCTATTGTGGCTGACCAATCACGTACAGGTTTTCCTGAAGATGCAACATTTTTGTGTAGTCTTCCAAAAATTAGAGTATAAAAGCCTCTCTAGAGGGGCTTTGGCTTCTAGGCTCATTAGGGGGGTGTGTGAGCTCTTGAGAGAAGGAACAGATTAGACCAGACATTCTATGGGCTAGGTACGAGAAACATCCCGGGACTGAAGGGTTTGCGTCCGAGGAGAGTCAGGGGGAGGTTTCTTGCTTTCACGTCATATTTTAACACTGCAGGTCACATTCCTAAGAGGTCTGGTGAAGGAGGGGCTGTTTTCCTCTTTAGACACAGACAGACAGAGAGTGCAGCTGATTAAAATAGAATTAGATGCTAAACTTTGAGTTTATGCTTTGACTAATTAATTAGGTCTGAAAAGATTTATTTGACTTATGCATTTATTTCTCTAAATGGGAGATTTTTGCAAACTATTTGATTTTTGATTAGCCTTGCAAGACTATTTTTCTTAGAAACTCTTTAAGAATTGTGACTGATATTTTGCGCCACATTTTCTTTCCTATATGTAATGCTTATATGCAGACTGTAATGTGTTCTGTATTAAAGCTATTTTTCCTGTTTTCCAAATTCTGTAACCTGATTGATATTTTACTAATGAATAAAGGTCAGAGAAAAATTAACTTTTGACTAGAAAATAAAACCCTTTAAATACTCAACAATTCTCTTTATTGGCTTAAAATAATAATTTCATTTTTGACTGTTCATCTTTATTTAAAGTCTCCTGAAGGTAATACATGGTGTGAAGGGCCCAACACCTTTTTCAGCGGTAACTTAGAGGTAGCATGAGGGTTTTGCATTGAGAAATTACCAGAAGAAATTACCGCTCCATCAATACCATTTACCCTTACTCTTGCCAATGGGCTTGTATAGAGCAGCTGCACTCAAGTGCGGAATTTGGGACCAAAGCCAAAACGTTTCAACACTACAAATAGGTACTGCCATTCTATGGTGTCAAACACTATTCGGGTGTCTAATGACAGCAATACAACGCTCTCATTTTGCTGGAACTTATTACATGTAGCACCCCATATAGGCGCCATAAATTTAATTCGGTGCTTCGCTTTGGCATGAATCCGGATTGATCCGGATAGACCAGGGCAGTTATAACTTTAGTGAGTCTGGTTGCTAAGACCTTGGCTAAAACCTTTTGCTTCAGTGTTTAACAGTGAGATTGGCCTGTATGAGGAGCAATCCTCCAGGTGTTGGCCCTGCTTTGGGACAACCACTATTGTGGTTAATCACTGGTCTTCAGGCAGGCTGCCTCGTTCCCACGACTCTTAAAATATGCCTAGCATGTGTGGGCCACCAGTGTCACAGCTTCCTTGTATATTTCAGTAGGTATACCATTTGGCCCGGTCGCCTTACCCGACTAGAGAGCCCTGATCGCACCGCATATCTCCTCAGCGGTGACATCTCTATCTAGTTCTTCGGGGTCTTCCTGTGAGAGTGTGGGAGATTCGCATCCTTTAGGAGTTCTAAACAGTTTGTTAAAGTTTGGGCCGAGGAGGGTTTGTTTATCTGTTCATAATAGGTTGTAACTGCAGCCGCTATACTCTTGCTCGTTGTGCAGGATTCTCCCCTAGGGATTTTTATCTCAGGTACCCAGTTTATTTCCCTGTCTCTGTTTTCAAGCCACGCCATTCATTTTGTGGCTTTGACGCCTATCTCATATATTCTCCTGTGGGATGCCCTGGCATACTCCCTAGCTTTCCCCTCCGCTATATCTCGCATCTCTTACTGTTTGATGCGGATTAAGGGACTAGGTTGTGGGTCTGATTCTTTAGATTTTGTAGATGTCGCCTCTAGTTTAAGTAGTTTCTTCTCAAGTGCTTCGTATTGACGCTTCTGTTATTTCTTACCCCTCCTCTAGTACCTCTACATAGTCTCTTATTACTGTTTTGTACGCTTCCCAGATCACGCAGGGTGAGCCACTGACCCTAAATTGTCCTGAAGTATTGTTCTGTACATTCACAAATCTTGGGGCATATTACCAACAACTAGCGATAATTTTTGTCTCTAACTTGTTTAGAGACAAAAATTATCGCCGCACACCGGCGATTTTTATCGCAGATAAACCTTGCTATTAACAAGGTTTATCGCAAATGCGATAAAAAACGGCCGAAATGCATGAATATCGCTGAAAAGTCAGAGATATTCATGCATTATCGAGCAAATGCTCTTAGCCATGTTATCCACCTCCCATTGGATAACATGGCTAAGAACTGCTCAGGGCAGGTGTTCGCTTTTGGAGATATTCGCGCTTAGCGCGAATATCTCCAAAAGTTGGTAATAGGAGATAGCGATGTTAGGGACTGTTTTCAGTCGCTAACATCTTGGCACGCCCACTTTGCATGTCATTAGTGATAAATATCACTGACATGCAAAGCAAGGCCCAAGATGGTCGCTATCTCCTATTAGCTGTCACTAACTGGTGTTAGCGACAGCTTGGTAATAGGGAGATAATTTTATCTCCGCTTTCTTGGCTTTTAAAGCCAAAAAAGCGGAGATAAACCCCCTTGATAATATGCCCCCTTGGCCTGTATCTGTTCATATTTAAGGAGCCAGGGGTCCATGCATGGTGGCAGTGTGTTTGCTCTAGTGGATCCCAACAGTCGCACCTCAAGCAGCGAATGATCGGACATACCTCTCGCTGTATGTATTGCCTCTCGGAAGTTACCTGTATCGACAGAGTGCATTAATATGTAGTCTAGTTGGGAATATCGCAGTTGTGGCACCAAGAGGTATGTGTAATTTCTGGACAAGGGGTTGTGTAAATTCCAGATATCCACCAGCCCAAGTGCTTCAACAAATGTCTTTAGGGTGTCCAATCCCACTTCCTCACTGAGCTCGATACCCTATCTATAAAAAACCAGAGTGTGTTTTGGCGCTAATTGGGTATGGCATAGCATGAGTGTACTAGGCATTGAAAAGCCATTTTTTAGCAGTTTCCTAAAGCTCAGTAAGGCAGGAGCTGCTTTGATATTTATCGGCAGACTATTCCAGTACTGCGCTTAGATCTCCACCCAAAATCAACACTCCAAATGGGAGTTTTAGGAGCTGTGAACTTAGCTCTGGCAGTGTATCTGAATGCATCTTGGGTAGGTCATATACAGAGCACAGATTGATGTCCTGACCCTCCCACACCCCGGTGAGAGCTGCATATCTGCCCAGTGAATCCTGCTCGTCTTTTGGGGCATGAAAGGCAGTGTTATTTTATGCCCCTGGACCCGGAGGTGAACTCTGCGTGTGCCAGTAATTTATAACTAATGCTGTCTAGTGCTTTACAGGTGTTGGCCTACAGGTGCTTTTCATGCAACAGGACTACGTCTGATGCCTGTTGTCTGATATATTGTATCACCATTGTTCGTTTCATTTTATTTCCTAGGTCGTTAACATTCCAGGTCATAATTATTAAATCTCATCTGTAGGTAGTGGGTGGTCATTCGATGTTGTGTGTCAGAGGTCTGCGAGGTCATTCTTACCTTCTAGCTGAACCCTGGTCTGAGCGTCTATTGCTGCCTCGTTTATATTTGGAGGCGCATTACTAGCCCTTTCTGTTCCCCAGCCCCATCTTCCACTGTGTGTCAAGTCTACGTATCTCATATACTGAACAATAAACAAACACAATCCAAACCACAAACCATATAACTCCCCCCTCTCTGTGACCCTGCATGGTGGGCACATAACCCACCCCTATCTCCAAAGGGCCTGTCGCCCCTTAACTGAACTTTCAAATGTCGGGCGAACTTAAGCCATGTATAGCCTGCCGGGCTAATTTTTTCTCTTTCCTGCTCTTTCATTCTGTCTTCTTTCATTTTCTCTTCTTCTTTCATTCTCTTACCTTTTCTGTTTCCGTCAGTCATTCCCCTTCCCTCCTTTCTTTCTTTCTTTCTTTCTTTCTTTCTTTCTTCCTTCCTTTCTTTCTTCATCTTTCTGTCTCTCATTTTCACTCATTCTTTCTATTTTCTTTGATCTGACCTTTTTTCTTTCTTTCTTTCTTTCTTTCTTTGTTTCTTTGTTTCTTTGTTTCTTTTTTTGATTCTTTCTTTCTTTGATTCTTTCTTTCTTTCTTTCTTTCTCTCTTTCTTTCTCTCTTTCTTTCTATCTCGAGATGGACGACCACGCATCTACGTGCACTCAAATGCATCATTGCTCATGAACGAGCATGCACTGTGACATAGTGGCAGTGGTTTAGGCATTAAGTAATGCCAATGCAAACAGTAGCTTGGCTTTTCAGTCGAAACCTATAGGCTTTTCCAAGCATTTTGTTTCCCTGCAGATGGCATTTTATCATGCTTTTGAAATAATTTGAAAGCCAGCATTACGTAGCCGCCAACTTGCTGTTCATCACATTCGATTGCCGGTTTGGGGTCAGGGTGACCCAATGCAATAAACAAAACGTAATTAGTAAGTGTACCACCACCAATACCACAACCGCCAAAGCACACCAATACCACCACCATCACCACCATGAGTGCCATCACCACCAATGCCAAGATTAATGCTACAACCAATGGCAACACTACCACCAATATCACTACTAATGCAGGCACCACCAGTACTACCAACAATACCGCCACCAAAGCCACCACATGGGCTGTCTTTCAGCTAGGTTTGTTCTGTATGAACACCTCATATGTACATACCATTACTACCACCACTGCCACCACCATTACCAATACCATCAATTCCACAACCAAAATAACACTAATTCCTCCACCAGAATAGCAGTAGTATCATCCAGTACCACTACTTACCATCAATACAACAACCATCCATATTAACTCTAAACCTTTTAGTACAAATCTCACAAATACCACCCCAATACAACCACCAATACAACCAATACCAGAATCACAATACAATATAATCATTGCCAATACCATCACTTATGCTAGAACAACTACAACCAATTCTACACCACCACCATTACAACCAACACCACCAGTACAATTGAAACTATTAGCAATACAACACAACTTGAAGCAAATCCAACACTAACACTGTAATCATCAATACCAGCCCCATTGCAGTAATACCACCAGCATCACCACCACTACCAACACCGCCACAAATGCCACCACCTCTAATACCACCAACACAACCACCAAAATCATCAACCTTAATAACAGCAATTGCGCTGCCACAATATTAATACCACACAAAAGGAGTTAGGTCCTATGGGGCTGAGGGAGGGCTGGACCATTTAATCAGAACATACACAGAAAATGCCCCCTTCTCACACTACATATAATATGATTTAGAACAAAGACCAAACAGAAAAATTCATTTAATCTGGTCTGGTACATTTATTTATACCTTTTACTTATGTTTTGATAGAAACTTAATTGCTCCTAGAGTTCTTGAAAGGCAGAACCAGGGATACACAATTCGATCCTATTCAGTTAGTAAAAAACATTTAGAGCTCACAAAGAACATCATAACGACAATTAAAGAAAAAACATTCAAATTACATCCATACGAACATGTACAAAAATACATTAAAAAAATTCACCAAACACATTAGGTTATTTCATTATTCACATTCCTATGTAGACACAAGTTCTAACAAGAGCAAACAACGCTTTTTGTCTCCTAATCCAAATCAATAAATGAAATGATTGGCTCTTGTTTGTTTTGCCGACCCGTTTCAGGTTAGAGTAATTACTCCCCCAACCCTCATCAGGGCTCTTTTACTGATCTGTAAGGGATGTAGAAAAACAAGGTTTTTCAAGGCCCGAGAAGGGGGCGCGAGGAATCATTTCCTCAACCAACTTTGGCAGGTACAAACGAAAGGTCGATTTTTGTGCCTTAGCAAGCGATAGTGCTTTATGCCCTAATATAATGGAATGGCATTGCTTCTTTTAGGCGGCAGCAATGAAGTCTTGCAAATAGGCGACGCAGCCTCGCTAGAACAGGAGATTCATCCACGAACAAGGTAGGAGACACGGTGTGTCTGCATGTAAGGTAGAAATGCCTAGTGCGCTGATAAATGGGACTAAAAGCCCCATGTTGTCATTTTGTCATGTAGGAAAAAGGCAAAAAAACATAGACACTCCTCCGCCCCTCCACACAGCACCGTTTGCGTAGACATAGGTATGAAATTCTCTAATTTTATTAGTCTTCATCTAGTCTAAGACTAGTTCATTAAAACAGAACCTACACACAGCAGTATTTTGTGATTACCTTTTTAGAATATAAGGTGCACCAGCTGCTACTTGATGAAAAGAGTCCATATTTATTGACAGAAGTTACCAATGGTTCCCTGCACAAGGAAATACAGGTACAAAAACTATGTGGTCCAAATGGTGAGACAGGTAGAAAAGAGGCTAAAATAAAGGGTTATCATTAAAACCTTGTTTTTCTACATCCCTTACAGATCAGTAAAAGAGCCCTGATGAGGGTTGGGGGAGTAATTACTCTAACCTGAAACGCGTCGGCAAAACAAACAAGAGCCAATCATTTCATTTATTGATTTGGATTAGGAGACAAAAAGCGTTGTTTGCTCTTGTTAGAACTTTTGTCTACATAGGAATGTGAATAATGAAATAACCTAATGTGTTTGTTGAATTTTTGAAATGTATTTTTGTACATGTTCGTTTGGATGTAATTTGAATGTTTTTTCTTTAATTGTCGTTATGATGTTCTTTGTGAGCTCGAAATGTTTTTTACTAACTGAATAAGATCGAATTGTGTATCCCTGGTTCTGCCTTTCAAGAACTCTAGGAGCTATTAAGTTTCTATCAAAACATAAGTAAAAGGTATAAATAAATGTACCAGACCAGATTCAATGAATTTTTTTATTTGGTGTTTGTTTTAAATCATATTACATGTAGTGTGAGAAGGGGGCATTTTCTGTGTATGTTACAATATTAATACCATCACTAATACTACACCAGTTTCACCAATGTGACCACCAATTCCACCACTACAGATACCAGCATCATCACTGGCCACAGCACATGCATCACTTGGAGACATCATTTCTGCATGTCCATGTCTATACGTCACATTCACCTCGTCAAAATAGGTGTGTCAATGCTTGTTATTTGCTTTTTTTATTATTCTTTTGTGGTAGATTAATCATTGTTCGCTGTCAACATTTTAATTTTTAATATTGCTTCTGCAATAAAGCTCTAATTAATACAAAGGGTCAACTTAGAGTCTTATTGCAGAATGTAATTCTATTCCATCGTGCTATATTTCTTGTCAAAGTGATCCCTGTTGTACCTCGCATACCTTTTACGTACGTAGACAAAAATGCATTAGATTTTGTTGCCACAAAACAGCACTTACGCCGTAAAATGCAATTAATGCAGAATACCGTATCCCTACAATCCTGTAATATGAAGGAAAATGGTGTAAGTATGTAAATTGGCATTAATACCCGGTAAACCTTCATCCGAACCTAGCTGTGCAGCAGTAGACACCTCCAGGGAGTGATGTGGCAAGCAAGGTTATGCCATGCGGGCTGGGTGGGTGCTGAAATCAGGTGCACCCCCCGTATGCGCCGCTACACAGTGTAATATGGTGCATGCACCTGCAGCGACAAACATCACATCATGGCATCTCGCTGTGCACTCAGCCGAGTCAACTGTCCTCTTGCGACAGTCATCACAAGTTAATCCTTTCCTTCAAAAATTACTTACGAGAAAATACTCCACATCCCCCTCTGTGTGCGAATCTGCACGAATGCATAAAGGATTTACTGAGCTGTCTCTGTGTGATGCTGTTCACTCACAAATTGCCTGCAAAATCTGACCCGTTGACCTACAGTGAAAAACAAGGATTCCACGAGACAAGACGGGTTAAGAAGGTTATCTATTAACTATGCTGGGTGTTCTTTCCACTCTGTATTATTTTTAGTTGAATATGTTGCTTTCTCCACAAAGCTGCCTCGTGTTAATTTGTATTCATGCAATCAAACACCATTGCACAAACCTTTATTAGCATAAAAGGCCACTTTATTAAGACAGGTTTGTAGTTTGTTAACTTGAAAACACACAAATACATCCTAAAATCATCCTCACTGATACATTTAAAAGCCTGACATTGCCCCTTAAAACTCCCTACAGTGTAATCATTCCACCAAACAACACAGCTAACCCGAAAACATATTTTTTCTTCTTCCATTCACAACTCTTCTCTTGCATTCCACAGTCAATATCTCTTTTTCTCTCATGCACTTGTCAAGCATCCTCAAGTCAACTCTCACTGTCCTGTTCGAAAATCCATACATATTCGTCCCCTCTCTTGACCTCCATCTTCCAAATTCAACCAGATGTGGATATTCCTGCACCTGCCTTTCTCCCCCAAACTAATACCGTCCAGGAAAAACCTCTAAGGTATTTCATGCCCCACCCAGTACAAAGATAGGTCCGCAATTACATCTGCACCACAACCTTTACTTCCATGCCTTTGCCAACAAATCCCCCAACTCCAGCATGTAATATGCAATCCCAAACTTAAACAAATGCACTCTAGCCGCAATGTGCAAATACTCATCGTCCTTTTTAATACTCCTGCTTCATAGTCATCCTGTGCCCTGTTAACCCTAAACTATTTCTGCTGACTGGTACTGGTGGTAACGGACTCCGACTGAACCTGAATGCTGCCTAACCAGGCCCAGGGCCAGTGCTATGCTGAAGAGAATACAGTGAAAACACCCAAAACACTAGGGTACATTATGGGTTAGGTTAGCCCTATGATTGGCATGACTTCCCCTATAAGACCCTGTAACATAGCAGCAATTCGGTCTGGACTGTTCCCATGAGGCACAAGTTCAAGACTGATTTGCATATGGCTGGGTTCAAACTGGGGTGGCGTAGTGAGCAAAAGAACGATGGATTTAACCCAGATCTTTTGACTGGGGAGAATGTTTCGATTGTCTGCATTCCGTTCATCATTTGTTTGCTGTAACACTAGAACATAACAAGGCAGGGGTCCCTAGTATATAATAGGGCATGGCAGTTTAGAGGCCAGCAGCCCTTTCTGCACTTGCACATGTGGACTGCTAAAGCCTGAGGTCAGTTTAAATTCAGCCCTGTGTTGTAGGACTGCTTTTAAATTGCAAATTGTGCCCAAACTTGATTTTGGTGTTTGAGGCACTTAGAAATTGATGATCTACAATGTTTGGGCATATTAGGTACCCCCAGGGTCTCCCCTAGGTGTCCAAGGGGTGTACAGTCAGGTAATTATAAGGAGGACCCATATAAAAATTGGTTTAGATGCACTGGTGTAAGTGAATTTGCAGATTTCACTCCCAACATTGTGGTAAAGTACTTCCCAAATCGACTTTTGTAGTAGGAGCACTTTGGAATGAGGATCTGCAATATTTTACATATTCACAACCCCTAAAGTATCCCCTCTGTATCCCAGGGGTGTGGGGTCCTGTAGCTATTGGCAGGGTCCTTATAAAAGATGTTTTTATAAGCCTTGGTTATGGAAAAATGGTCGAAGTCATTTTCCCATTGCAAATCCCCAGCCACATAGGGTAGCATGGCAAGAAGTTATTAAATAATAACTAACGTCAAGGAGGAGATAAAAATATAATTCAAGGACCACCTAAATTGGTATCGATAAATCCAACAATATGTTATGGTTGAATTCATCCTAAAATGTACAGACAAGAACACTTTCTTGTCAAGCCAAAATTCAGCCTTCCAGTGGTCCGTCATGAATGGTCAGAGCTAAGTGGATTAGCCAGTCTCCTTTGATGCGGTGATAAATAGTCCCTGGGGTTAGCCAGCTCTTCTGGGAGGGCAGGGTTCTGCTGCATTGGTATGCCAGAGCAGGGGGAGGGGTTGTAAACAATATTCTTCAATGGAAGGAGGAGACGATCTGGGCGCCTCCTTACTCCGCCGAGATGTCACCGCTAGAAGTGGGGGTTCCCCAAGGTTCCATCTTGAGCCCCCTCCTTTTCAACATCTTTAAGGCTCCTCTGGCGGTGGTGGCGGAGTCATTCGGCGCTCGGATTGTTTCCTACGCCGATGACACCCAACTCCTGTTCGCGAGTGACAGGGGTGGGTTGTTTGATGGCGCCCAGGTTAGGGGCTGTCTGAGCGCGGTCTTTGAGTGGTTTGGATGTCATGGACTGAAGTGCAACTCCGACAAGTCGGAGTTGCTCTTCTTTGGCTGCACCTCCGAGCCTGACTGGAAACCCTGGTGGCCGCAGGACATGTCCCCTCCTGCCAGTGTGTCCTTGAAGGCCAAAAATCTGGGAGTCATTATCGACAGTGATCTATCTTTCGGACCACACATCTCTTGTCTAACCGGGAAATGCTTTGGCATCCTTCGGATGCTTCGTAAATTCCTTCCCCTAGTGTCCATCCAGCACAGGAAAATCATTGTCCAGGTGCTAGTGGGATCTAGGCTGGACTATGCAAATGTTTTATTTCTGGGACTTCCTAAATATCTGGTTAGACGCTTACAAATTGTCCAGAACTCAGCGGCCCGAGCCATTTTCGGTCTCCCAAGAAGGGCCGGAGCTGCTGATTTTCTTTCAACTCTACATCGGCTACCCATTGCCAAAAGGATCCTTTTTAAAACCTTGACCACGACCTTTAAGGCCTTACATGGCATAGGCCCTAAATACATTGCAAAACGACTTTCTTGGTACCAGCCCTCTAGGTCCCTTAGATCTTCCTCCTTATCCAAAATGACTGTTCCTATCATCAAGCGCGCCAGAGCAGGAGGCCGGTCCTTTCGCTATTTAGCTCCCCGTGCCTGGAATGACCTTCCGATTTCCTTAAGACAGGTTTCCAGCCTTCTCTCCTTCCGAAAGGCCCTCAAAACATGGCTTTTCCCTTAACTGGCTTTTTTCTGTTTTTATGTTCCCTTCAGTTGTTATGTTGCTCCCTTTTGGTGGGTACCTTCGTTAAAGCGCCGGGATGCTCCGTGGAGTGGCCGTGCGCTATAGAAGCACAAAATTAACATCACATAACATAACACAGGAAGAAGAAACCCGTTTCATTTACAGCTCCACTCTTTGAACACAGCCAGATGGTAGGATTAAGGAAGGAATAAGCAGACGCAAGGGGGAGAGACTGGAGATTAGCCATCCTTGAGGCCTGTTTAGCTAGCTCTTATCTCACTGCTGGAAAATCAGCCATAATGAATTTTGGCGAAATGGTGCTCCCTCTAGTGCCACACTTTGATGGATGAGGTCAAACTCTGGGGTGTTACCCGGCACCTCATTGGGCAGGAGTGCCCTCCTGCTTGACCCTGAGAACTTGGAATAAGTATCTGAGAGGGGCAGAGTCTCTCAGATCTGCCTCTTGAAACTCAAGAAAGAAGAAGGGTCTATGTTGAGAAGTTTTATTTCCACCACCCAGGCCCTGCTTTCCGAAGACTGTGCATGCTGCACAATCTAGAACTACAGCCCCACGGACTACCTTGCTTCAAAAGTACTAAAGTGTGGACTCCCTGCAAGCTACAGGTTAACAGAGCTCACCTGGAAAATCACCACCATGAATCCTCAGCGTGGGGTCTTACCAGTGGATTTCCGGCTGCTCGTTTTGGTGTTGATAGTATTCCCTTGACTGTGTGACCTTGTGCTTCTCCTTTTTTCATTGTAATTGTGCCCGTGTTTTTGTTATAATATTCTGGTTATTGTGCCCGTGTTTTTGTTATAATATTCTGGTTATTGTGTCCGTGTTTCGCTGTCTCCTCCCTGTCTGCCCGCCTACCTCGCCGAGCCCCGCTCACCCTCCCCGCTTCCCGCCACCGCCGCTTAGCCCCGCCCCTTTTTCCTTCTGTATCCCTCCCCGCTCCCGCCTCCCAGCTGCCCCGCCCACCCGCGCACTTCGCCTTATATGGCGACCGTGCGAACGCGCAGCGGGCGCGCCGATTGTGCGCCGAAGGCGCGCCAAAGGTAAGCCCGTCTGCGCCCGTCCGCGACCGGATCGCGACCAGCGCCAGGACCCCTGGCCCACGAAGACCCCGACCTACCCGCCTGACGTACTCCGCCGCCACCCTCAGCGCACTCAACACCGGCCGACTCCTAGATTGCCACCAAGCCACACCACGACTCACCCACGGACCTTTCAGCTGCCACGCCTGCAAGTTCTCCTGCATCCGGACCTGCCCCGCACCAGCAGCCGCCAAGCCGAACACCAGCAGCACCCACCTCAAGTGCATCCTGCTCAACACCCGCTCCGTCCACAGACACGCCGTGGAACTCTGGAACCTCCTAGACACCACAGCCCCTGACGTTGCCTTCCTCACGGAGACCTGGATGAACGCCTCTTCAGCTCCCGACATCGCCATCGCCATCCCGGAGGGCTACAAGATCGTCCGGAGGGACCGCAACGCCAACCAGATGGGAGGAGGCATCGCCATCATCCACAGGAACACCATCCGTCTCACGACCAGCACCGACAACTCCCTGACCACTGCCGAACACCTGCACTTCCAGATCCACACCGACCCGAACACCACCCTCAGAGGCACCCTGATCTACCGACCCCCGGGACCACGCACACAATTCAGCGAGGACATCGCCGACTTCGTCAGCCCGCATGCCCTCCCCTCCGCCGACTACATCCTCCTGGGGGACCTCAACTTCCACCTGGAGAACAACAACGACCGCAACACCAGCACCCTGCTCGACAACCTCGCCAATCTTGGACTCAAGCAGCTGGTATCCACCCCCACCCACCTCGCCGGACACACACTCGACGCCGTCTTCTCATCCTGCAAAGACATCGTCTTCAGCCACGCCACAGAGCTTCAATGGACGGACCACAGCTGCGTCCACTTCACCTTCAAGAGAACGACGACCCACCACCACCAGCAACAGGCCGCCCGCAGAAGCTGGAACAAGATCACAGCAGACCAGCTCGCCACCTCCCTGAGCCAGCACCCTCCTGCCAGCTCAGCGAACCCCAGCCAGGCCGCCAACAACCTCACACAGTGGATCAGCAACTGCGCGGACGAACTCGCCCCGCTGAGGACCCCGCCCAGCAGACCCGGCAGCAAGAAAGCCCCGTGGTTCACCGACAAACTCAAGAGCTCCAAGAAGAACTGCCGAGCCCTCGAGAAAGTCTGGAGAAGGGATCCTACACCGGACAACAGGACCACCTTCAAGCTGGCCACCCGGAAGCACCACCAGCTGATCCGCGCCGCCAAGAAAACTGCTTTCAAGGACCGGCTGGACAACAACGCACACAACTGCAAGGAACTCTTCAACATCGTGAAAGAGCTCTCCAACCCCAGTGCAGGAAACAACGACATCACCCCATCGCAAGACCTCTGCAACTCCCTCGCCTCATACTTCCACAACAAGATCGCGGACATACACAACAGCTTCAACAACCAACCAACGCACACCAAGACCGAACAACCACCCCTCACCACCACCCTCCACGCCTGGACTCCGATCAGCACCGAAGACACCATCCGCACGATGAACTCCATCCATTCCGGATCACCGACCGACCCCTGCCCTCATCACGTCTTCAACAAGGCTGACGCTGTCATCGCACCCCACCTGCGAGACATCATCAACACATCCTTCGACACCGCCACCTTCCCTGAGAGCTGGAAGCACGCCGAACTCAGCGCGCTACTCAAGAAACCCACAGCGGACCCCACCGAACTCAAGAATTACCGCCCCATCTCGCTCCTCCCGTTTCCAGCCAAAGTCATCGAGAAGACCGTCAACAAGCAGATGGCCGCCTTCCTCGAGACGAATGGATCCCTCGACCCCTCACAGTCCGGCTTCCGAGCCAATCACAGCACCGAGACCGCCCTCATCGCCGCCACCGATGACATTCGAGCCCTGATGGACAACGGAGAAACAGCGGCCCTCATCCTCCTAGACCTCTCCGCAGCATTCAACACTGTCTGCCACCGCACCCTAGTACAGCGCCTCAGCAACGTCGGAATCCAGGACAAGGCGCTGGAATGGATCATCTCCTTCCTCGACGGAAGAACACAGAGAGTCCGTCTACCATCGTACAAGTCAGAGGCCACCGATGTCATCTGCGGCGTCCCTCAAGGATCCTCTCTGAGCCCCACCCTCTTCAACGTCTACATGAGCCCCCTCGCGGCCATCGCACGGCAACACAACCTCAACATAATCTCCTACGCCGACGACACCCAGCTGATCCTCTCCCTGACCAACGACCCCGCCGCCGCCGGAGCCAACCTACACGAAGGGATGAAAGACGTAGCCGAGTGGATGACGACCAGCCGCCTGAAGCTGAACTCGGACAAGACGGAGGTCCTCATCCTGGGCTCCTCACCCTCCGCCTGGGACGACTCCTGGTGGCCTCCCGCCCTGGGCACCGCACCCAAACCGACAGACCATGCACGCAACCTGGGCTTCATCCTGGACTCCTCCCTCTCCATGACCAGGCAAGTCAACGCCGTCTCCTCGGCGTGTTTCAACATCCTACGCATGCTACGGAAGATCTTCTGGTGGATCCCCACCGAGACCAGGAGGACCGTCACCCAGGCCCTCGTCACCAGCCGACTGGACTACGGCAACGCCCTCTATGCCGGTACCACCGCCAAGCTCCAGAAGAGACTCCAGCGGATCCAGAACGCCTCAGCCAGACTCATCCTCGACATCCCACGAACCAGCCACATCTCCGGACATCTGAGAGACCTGCACTGGCTCCCCATCAACAAAAGAATTACCTTCCGCCTCCTCACCCACGCACACAAAGCCCTACACGACCAAGGCCCGAGCTACCTCAACAGCCGAGTCAACTTCTACGCTCCCAAACGCCACCTCTGATCAGCCAACCTCGCCCTCGCCGCCGTCCCCCGCATCCGAAGAGCGACTACAGGAGGAAGGTCCTTCTCCTACCTGGCCGCCAAGACCTGGAACTCCCTCCCGACCGACCTGCGCCTGACCCAAGACCACCTCTCCTTCAGGAAGAAGCTGAAGACATGGCTGTTCGAGCAGTAGCGGCACCCCCCCACCCCCAGCGCCTTGAGACCCTACGGGTATGTAGTGCGCTCTATAAATGTCACTGATTGATTGATTGATTGTAAGGGTTTTGTCCAAGTGGATTGTGGGAACCCGAAACCCAAACTTTCAGGGACCATCCTGGAGCTTCCAGGCCCTTGGAGTACGTTTTGGACACTTTGGGAAACTACAAGAAGAAGTTCCAGAGGTTTGGTGAAGCTCCAGTGGCCCAACTCAGCCAGGCCAGCCAAGCCAGCGACCCACAACCACAAGCCAGCCTGCCGTCCAGATTTGGCCCACTGAAAAGCTCCGGAGGTCAGACTTCCAGTGTTTAAACAGGAGTAAGCTGAAACCCAAACTGGCGAACCCTCACTGAAGCCGGCCTGGTGAAGAGCAGGGAGGGACCCCTGAAGAAAAAGTTCCGTAAAAGTCCAAACGTAGGAGAGGTGTCCAGGACCAACCGCAAGAATCAAGCTGCCCATCTTCAACCACAAACCGGCATGGATCCCTAGGTTTGTCCTGGTGAAAAACTCCAGTGATCGGACTTTCACAAGTTTGACTGGAAGCTTGTCTCAAGGCAAGCCAGCGAAACATCACCCAATCGGGACAGGCTGAGAGCTTTAAGGGACCGCAGGAAGAAAAGATCCAGAAACGTTTCTAAGTCAGAAGGTAAAAACTTTGACTGAGACCTACTGCGTGGGGTAGCCGCACACTCCATCGTGGTCAGCCTGAAACCTTTGGATTTATCCCGGTCTAGCGCAACCAGATGTCCCAATAGGCCCTTATGGGTTTCTATGTGCTTTATAGTGATACTTTTATTTTATTCATTTCTTCAGTTTCCTTTATTGGATTTGATTTCGTTTTGGTGTCATTTTAATACTAAAAATATTTCCTATTTTTATAAATTGGTGTTGGAATTTTATTGTGTGTTTTGTCTTAATTATTTACTGAACTGGTGTTTATAAATGCTCAACATAACTTTCTTTGTAGTCAAGCCTTCCTGCTCGCAGCCAAGCTACCAAGGGTTCAGCATGGTAATAATTTTCTAATACCTATACTGAGCCCTATTTTGTGTTAGTGGGCTTGTTGACAGTGGCAGATATACATTTTCCAATACTAAGAACCCACTTTCCAACAACTCCATTCTGATACAACTCTTATTGCCCTGTTTAATGTTGTCCTTGACTTGTCAATCGCTGTCTGTTTCATTGCATCTCTCCAGTGTCTTCCTGGCACAAATGTTGTCCACATGAGACATGTTCCAGTCCATTTTCTTTTCAGCAGTTTCAAATCCTCTTTCATTTGTTTTATGAAAGTCAAACCTTATAGTTGTACCAGATGATTCTCCCCAAGATGTTTGTTATCCCCAAGATAATTGTTATTAGTTTCATGAAATAGACGTTAGTGCAATAGTGACAAGCATGTATTACAGCTCATAAATGATGTGCAAAACATATACAATCATTTGCTTTAAAAAAGAGATGTACACAGATTATTATAATAAGATGCTTAACTAACATACCAGTGCACCCTCTACTTGAAAACACTTCTGCTAGAAAAGACAAAAGTCTGCCCTAGAACAAGTGACCTTTTTCCCACCACATCACCTCATGCCTGCTGCTAGGCAGTCCTAAGATGTGGCCATATATTTGCATTCCACATATTTTTTCATCAAGAAAACACTTGAATGTATAACTATCCCCGTATTTGCAGAAGGACTCTTAACAAAACCTGTAGTGAAGAAAAGCAAATTATCAGTCATCCTTAACCATAATAATCAGCTAATATGTATCACACTCCTTGATGTGTTTTTCACTGCATTTTAATTTCCATCTCCCTATTCCTCTGATCTCATTTCAATTCAAACCCAACCTCGCAACCTCTGTAGTTGCTTCTCTTCTGAAATCATGAGTCACATACAGTGGCAGCTGGTGACATTTGAAAGTGGTGAGGCGTGAAATTTGTTTGGGAGTCTACCCTGCAAGCGAGCGCAGCGAGCGAGCCTGAACAACCTAAGGATTTTTTTTTTAAAAAGAGTGGGCAAGCTGGGACATCTTAAGGATTTTGGGGGCCCTGGGCCTAACATATTTAGGGGGCCCCCGGCCCCTGTTAGGACCCACTTTGAATATATGTCCAGTTTCAGCTGTTTCATTCCCTCTTTGACTAGGTCGCTGACAGTGCACAGCCATTCCTCCAAAATTCTAAATGTGTTTACATCTATAGTATTCATGGATATTAGTGATGATGTGTTTTCAATATTGCAACACAACAGCAGCTCACTAATATTAATGCAAATTGGCTAGGTGGCGCGCGAGGAAGATGGCCGCGCGCTTGTGAGGCTCTTGCCAGTCGGGGCGATAAAATCTTTATAAGTCCCATCCTGTAATGCCATAAAAACCTGCAAGTTACCAGTAGCGAGTGGGGAACATCAAGACATCACAGCGGTGAGGTTTCGAAGACATCAGCGTCCCGAACGACCTCCTGAAACTGCAGGAAACATTTGCGCCAAGGGCAGGAGGCAGGGCCTGGTGCACCTGGAGGCAGTAGAAACTACGCAAGCCTGTGGCTGCTCACGTGTGCGTGGACTCATCGCCGGCCGCAGCGAGTCTGGGGCCGCAGGAGTGAGCGTTGCGGCACGGGCGGAGACCCGTGAGTACACCCTAGCTGCGCAGGAGAGGAGAGCTGCATTGGTGGTAAGATGGGACGGCCGGGAAGCTCCTCATTGCGAACATCTGGAGGGCCGGTGGAGTGAGTCCCTGAGTGCGGGGCCCTGAGGGACAGCACAGAGCCATGGTAGTGCGGACGGCGATTCCCCTGATGTGCGCAATTTGTATCAGTGAGACACGGATCATATTACAGCGGGAGGCGCTACGCGGCCTGCGCTGGTCCTGACGGCATCTCTCCTACATCGCTGGTGGGGCTGCCCGCCATCTTGTGAGCCTAGGACCCCGAGACTTGCAGTGAGTGACACAAATTCCTGAGCCTATTCAAACCCACACAATATCTCATCTATGGTGTACTCACGCTGACTCTAAGTGATGAATTCCTGCTAAATACCTGCCGACTGAACTACTGACAGCAATAGTCGCCATTTTGAAGCACCAGTTGCAGAGGTGTTCATCACCCACGGTCGTACCCACTATTGATGCTGGCCTCCCCCTCGACATCCTAAGAACGGGCACGTACTGAGGAAGGCACAAAGAACATCATTCCCCGGCACCACTGCCGCGACGCCCATCTGCGATCCTTACATTGACCACATTTACTACATACCGCTTGCTCGTAGTGAGAAACACATCTTCCTGTGGAGGTGCCAGACACCAAGGGGTGCGCAGACGCAAAGCAGATGAAAATCCTGTTCGAAACAAGGAAAACGCCCAGGATTTGCACAGCGGAGCAAATGGACACGGAGGCAGCTGAGAATCAAGAGGAAGACTGGAAAGCCCTTCTCCCCAGCATGAAGCATAGCTTGCCAAAATGGACACAATAAACTCCAGACTAGACTCAGTAGTGCACAAATTGGACCAGTATGACCAGAGACTCAACTAGAGTATCAGACCTAGAGGATGGGGCGAACGCCTCCAAGGACTGCGTCTCACAAATGGGCAAACTTCTTAAAATAATAGCGGATAAAAACGAGGACTTGGAAGCTCGTTCACTAAGAAACAACGTAAGAATCCTTGGCCTGGCGGAGACAACCAACACAGCGCGTATGGAGGACTTCATTGAAAAACTCATCACAGACCTGTTTGGAAGAGACGCCTTCTCCACTCACCTGATGGTGGAGAGAGCTCATAGATCCCTAACTGCACGTCCGCCCCCGGGCGCACCTCCACGACCGGTGATTGTTTGCTTCCTCAATTACCGAGACCGGGATACTGTCTTGCGCCTTGCCAGAGAGAAACAACACGTCCCATACGAAAATACCATTCTAGCCTTTTTTCCAGACTTTATACAAAATGTACAAGATGCCAGGCGCAAGTACACAGCAGTTACAAAGAAATTATAGGCGCGAGAGATCCCATACGCCATGTGATACCCGTCTAAGCTAAGGATTACTCACTTGGGGAAACAACACCTCTTTCAGACCCCCCAGTAGGTGGAAGACTATCTCAGACATCATCGAAGAGCAGCTTCCAAGGAGGCGGAGGCCTGACAGAGCTCCAGATCACAATCTCCGCTTTCTAACCCGGAATGAGGAACGAAATGTCTCTTCTGATATTCCAGCCCGAACACAACATTCAACTATTAATGGATCTCTACTCTCTAGAAGATGACCTTCATAGACTTTGCAGTTTCGCCCGGACACTCCCCTCTGCCCCATGGTTACCATATTAGTATTGCCCTATTACAAGAGACACACCTGCACCCAGGGTCTAATCCCCCATTTGACACGAGATGAGCATCACATCGCTGCTTCTCGTCTTACTCGGGATACTCAAGGGGAGTTGCCATTCTTATTAGAAGAGGAGTGAGATTTGAACTGGGGGGCTCGCAGACTGACTCTGACGGAAGGCATTGTCTCATTTGGGGTAGGCTAACAAATAAAGATGTAACGATTGCAAACTACTATGGCCCCCAACATGGATGATCCACACACTCTACTCCTACTGTGGGGCAAGATACAAGCAATAGGCTCCACGTATGTAATCTGGGGAGGAGATTTTAACACGGTAATATGCCCTCAGCAGGATAGGTCTCATGTCAGCCCCCTGCACTATACCAACACACAGAGAGCGCTAAAGGATCTGATAGACACAAACTACCTACTAGACTCCTGGAGATACAAACACTGAGAGAAGGCACCCACTTCTCAATGGTACACTCCTCATGGTCCGGGCTGGACTATCTGATCGTGTCTCTGGGCATGGCACACTGGCTGGACAAATTCGTACACTTGGCCCACACACTTTCCGACCACTCCCCGGTGAAGGGTACTATACAGATACCGGTTGACCAAACCCCATACGTTAGCTGGCGCTTGAACCCCATGCATTTGGTCGATTCAGTTTTTAAGGAGGAGACTGGACAGGAGATACAGAGCTTTTTTGAGAGGAATATTACACCCGAGATTAGTCTCACCACAGTATGGGAAGCATTCAAGGTCACAATGAGGGGGTTGTGCACCTCTAAAGGGGGAGGCATCCTCAGGGACATCAGACGTGAATTAAACAACCTTGAGAGAGACATCAAAACTCTAGAGAGGGACCTCGCAAACGATATGGGGGCTAATATGACCAGAGCAAACCTCAGGGACAAAATGACGAATTTTATGAGGATGTATTTTATGAGGCACTGGAGGAACGATGCCTCCCTAGAACCATGAGGGAAGCCCAAATAGTTTCTTTGCTTAAACCAGATAAATCTCCATTTCTTTGTGAATCAGACTGCCCCCTTTCTTTATTAAGCTGTGACATTGAAATCCTCGCTAAAGTCCTCTCCAACAGACTCAGCCTTCTGATGGAACGCTTGGTGTTGCCAGATCAAGCAGGATTCATTCCGAACAGAGCCACTGTGCATAACCTACGAACACTCATGGCCGTTATGCAGGATATAGACCCGTCCAGCTCAGTAGTGGCAGTTTTCCTAGACGCTACCAAAGCGTTTTATTCTGTGGAGTGGGATTTCCTTATTCGCACATTGGGCTATATGGGAATGCCCCTGTCTTTTCTGAATTGGGTGAAACTCATATACACGAATCCGATAGCCACGGTGCTGCTAAATGGCGCTCACTCCCATAGTTTTACGATCTCCAGAGGCACCAGGCAGGGCTGCCCACTATCCCCATTTTATTCACCCTAGCAGTCGAACCCCTGGCGACAAAGATACGAAAACACCATCAGAAACGTGAACTAGTATACCCCTCCTGACGGCTGGTCATATCCCTATGCGCAGACGACATGACTCTATATATTAAAAAACCCCAAGTTAATCTAAACCCGGTCCTTTGTGAAATTACCAAATTCTGCGCCATCTCAGGGATCCAAATAAACTGGGCAAAATCGTCGATTTTCCGCTAACAGACAAAACCATTGCATACCCCTTGGACTACCCTATAGTTTAGAAAACCGAGGACATTAAATATTTAGGTATACATATTTTTCGCGATAAGGATGTACTCATGTGCATAAATTATAGCATTGCTATAGAAAAGATCACTAGCAACATACACAAATGGATACACCTACCCCTATTGATGGCGGGAAGAATCTCCCTAATGAAAATGGTCATTTTGCCAAAACTGCTTTATTTCTTTATGAATATACCCTATCACCCGGGGAGTTTTAAAAAAAACATTAAACACGCAACTCACACGCCTTATATGGGGAGGCAAACAAGCGCGGCTACGACTGAGAACGCTGATGCTACCATATAATCAGGTAGTGTTTGAAGTCCCTAACTTTGAGTACAATTATTATGGTGCCCAGGCGCATTTTGCTTCCTACTGGCCTTATCCCCCCTCTTTCATGCCACATCTAGCAGTGGAAGATGGCTATATGGCCCCGATTCCTCCGACTGGATACCTGTTTGTAGAGGTAAAGGTGCGAGACAGAGACCTGTCTACAGTGGACTGCACCAATATAGCCTGACGCAGGATTGCTCACAAATTGAATGCCCCAATGATATATTCCCCCAGGCTCCTGATACACCGCAACCCCCTGCTGCAGGTCACTAGTGAAGGGACATGTAAACGGATGTAATAAGCATTGCAATACACCACATGGGGTGACTTATATGTGGGGGGGGGGTTCTGATGCAGGGAGCAATTCTTCAGGGCACACCCTCCTTCTACCATGGTCCTATTTATGTACATAAAATGTTGGCAGAGTATCAAGGCCGCTACTCCTGCATTCCCAGCAGAGCCTCCTATACTGCCCCCTTTGCATACCTTGCTACAGTCAGAGGCCCCCAAGCATGTTACTTCTCTACTATACAAGCACACGCAGGAAGCGGCCCATACACAACCACTGCCTGCTCGAGCTGACTGGGACAAAGACTTGGAGACCCCTCTGACAGATGAACAGTTCGAATTTAGTTGTAGGCAGACAGAGGCGGCCTTATCTAGCAGTCGACTAAAACTCATTCACTACAAATTCCTCCATCGCCTGTACCACACCCCTGCCAAATTACATAAGTTCCACTTAAGAGAAGACGATAAATGTGCTAGGTGTGGAGGGGAGCGAGCGGACCTCTTACACCTGGCGTGGCAGTGCCCGCAAGTGAGGGAATACTGGGAGCAAGTGTTTGCAGTGCTCTCCAGAATGCTGGAGATACAGATGCAACCATCTCCCCATATATCTCCTGGGCTGTATCCAAGAGTTCATCACGGATCATAAAAAATACTTAGCCATAGTTTTACTCCTGGCGAAGCATAAAGTGGCCTGCCGGTGGGGCAGGGGTCATACAACTAAATTTAAAGACTGGTTGCAGGACTTGTCTACCTGGCAAGGACAATTACAGTGCTATGACGAACTTTTACCCCTGAAATCAAGTCCAAAAGATATTTAGGGACCCTGACTATATCTCTCCTGGACTGTAACAGGCAGCAGGGGGAGACCAAGGTGCAACGAGAGGGGATACTTAGGCATCCATAGAGGTGGAACCTACTGACGCCCCTGCACATCGACGTGGGTAACTTGTATCCTTGATCTATAGTGCGAGGGGCAATGAGAGGAGGTGGTGCAAGCTGCGCAAGATGAGAATATGTTCTGTTACCCTTATGTGTGTATAAAGCAGAGTTATTCAAACTGTGGGGCCCGCCCTCCTAGGGGGGCGCGACGTGATCTCAGGGGGGGCACGCACTCCACCAGCACCATAAAATTTCACCTTTCATTGTTTCCCACGGCGGCGAGGCAGAGTGGAGCTGCAGGGGTCCTAAGAAGGGGTGAAGACTATCAACTCCTCATTAACATGTGAAAAGGTCTTTAACACCTTGGCTGCTAGCGATATTTTTCTCCTGTGCTGCATTCTATGAGTCCTCATTGTTCATGACGAGCTCAGCTCGTCATAGGCACATGTCTCATGACGAGCTGAGCTCGTCATGAGCATGGAAGGGGTTAAAAGACGGGGAAATACCCATTACATCGATGTCAAAAGATCGCGGTGCCATCACACCACGACTTTTACATCGCAGTATCGTTTGAATCGCAGGCATTCACTATGCATGCGGCAACGGCGCGATGCCGTTAACATCGCATGCGATTACAACGCTTACCGCTACTGTCAACTTATTGTAATGCGGTGTCAAATGCCAAACACAAGCACGAGGCTAGGTTCCTGCAGTGTCAACTTATTGTAATACACAAGAGGTTCCTGCTCTGGTCGAAGCTTTGGAAACATGCAAGTACGGCATAAAAAACAAAACACAAGCACGAGGCTTTGTGAAATAACTATAATTATGCATGAAATAAGTATAATTCTGCATTACATTATTGTGTGCCAAGAGGTTGGTGGTGGATGTATGGGTGATGGGATGGATGGATGGATGGATGCCTGATGGATGGATGGGTGCATGATGGATGCATGGATGGATGATGGATGGGTGGATGGTGTATGGGGGGATGGCTGGATGGATGGATGGATGGGTGCATTATGGATGCATGATGGATGGATGGATGGATGGATGGATGGATGGATGGATGGATGGATGGGTGCATGATGGATGCAGGGATGGATGATGGATGGGTGAAAGGATTGGTGCATGGATGCATGATGTGTGGGTGGTGGATGTATGGGGGGATGGATGGATGCATGATGGATGGATGGATGGATGAATGAATCATGGATGGATGGATGCATGATGGATGGATGGATGGATGGATGGATGGGGGCATAATGGATGGGTGGGTGCATGATGGATGGATGGATGGATGGATGGGTGGGTGGATGGATGCTGCGATGCCAAACACAGGCATTAGCCAGATATGGACTGGGAAATGCGGATGACGGTCGATTATGTAGAATACCAGGTTACAGAATTTTTTGTCAAGCGGTGGGGGGGCCCGACATCTAAATAAATTCAGCTGGGGGGGCTCTACCTAAAAAAGTTTGAAGACCTCTGGTATAAAGCATATATCCTGCCTGCTGCGGTAGCAAACACACGGACTAACCTAAAGACACTCTATGGGGCTTCGCCCCTTGAGTCGAAAGAATCCCAATGTCCGTTCCACATGATATGACTGTGAGTTTATCCATATAAAGACAGATGCTTAATGGGTTCACGGGGGCGGGGGAGGCTATTGTTCTTGTTTTTGGGCACTGGTACTTCTGATATATTTTATGAAGAGCTTTCCTATACTCTAAATGTGATCACATATTGCATTCACGATGTAATGTATGTCCTGTACTGTGCCATGTTGACAGAAATACAGGTTTTCGAAATAAAATAAAAATATATATTAATAATATTAATGCATATAATCTCTGTGACACCCTTCCATTTCTCATGTGTGTGTGAGGTACTTTTTGATCTAAAAGTAACTTTAAGGATGTTGCATGAAACGTAAACTAACATTTATATGCAAAATGTCACTCGGCAATAGAGTAGTCTCCCACATTAAAAACAAATGTCAGGAAAACGGTATTCAAAAAATTCTGTTTATGAAGGTCTAGAAAAAATAATTAAATCAATATCTAAAAATCAAAATCGTTACAAATAGAAAAATGTAATCAGTGAATTCTTGCTGCGCTAATAAATCGCTCAGAACATGCAAACGTATGCACTAAACTCAAAAAACATTCTCAGTTCATAAGCGCCTCGAAGTGAAACAAGGTCAATTATCCAGACTGTCAGCCCGTGCTCCGTCACACCTGCAGCCAATCAAGGTCATGAATCGCAATGGAAGGCCAGACTCCACTGACTTGCATAGTTACACCGATCAGCGTTCCCAGGGCGCCGTTTAATATCAGTGCTTCTTTCAAAGAAGATTGGCACAGCCCCAGGTGGAGGTGTCCTGATCTCAGGGCTCCCTGCCTTTGAGACACTTGTATCCAGGGCACTAGGACCTCTGGTACTGCTCCCTGCTGAGGCTCGACCGGGTGGGGGTGTCCTGGAGGTCAGGCTGGAATGACCTCAGAGTTTTAACTGGAAAGGACATTTGCAACAGGAGAGCAAGATGGTTGGGCCAGGAAATGTGTCTCTCTCCATGGAAGGAACACAGAGGAACCAGGCAGTGACAAAGAGAAACACGAACAAGAGGAGAGAAGAACAGAGTCGACAGCTTCTGTGTTGTTTGTGCAAATTGCACACGTGGGGGCGTGGTGAAATAGAGCAAATTGTGAGTGAATATGTGATTAATAGAGAGAGAAAGGAGGCACACACATGTTATGCAGTTGGGTTTAGTGGACAAATAACGAAGGAAAAAAAGAAAACGCTCTAAATGCACTTTGAAGAAAGAAAGCAAGAGATGAAGTATGATGGAAGCTTTTAGGAAGTAAGAACAAGAGCGAAAAGAAAGACACCTTGACAGTTGTCATAAGTGTCAGTAAAGTGCTTGGAAAGGAGACAATACATTACTGTGTGCACAGTGCATCGAGAGAGGTAGGGTGAAAAAACACCTTGGGCCATATTACCAACAAAATGCAATATTATTCGCAAAACGTGCATATCGCGGTTCCTGTTATCACCGTCTATCGCTCGATCACATCGCCCTCTTAGTAGCGTATTATCAATGCTTTTCTAAGAGGCGATGTGCAAACCAGTGAAAGCGGTGAGAAACCTGAAATAGCGGGAGAAATCCTGCGATAATTTGACAGCGATAAAAAAAACCTTGCTAATACGCAAATATGTAATATGTATACAGAGCCGGTAAACCCTCAGGGTAGCTGTTGCGCCATCCAAGTTTAATAAATAAATAAATAATAAATAAATAAATATGTACTTATAATAATCGATCCACCTTCCATTGACAAGACTTGTAAGTCAAGTTTTAATGAGGTGTTAGATTCCTGCGATAACCGTGGTAAGCAGGACTTTTTCTATCGCATCGCTGGTACTGAGCCGTGCTGATGATAGTGTGAAGTTGTGTTTGCTACAGTTTCCATGTAGTTTAAGTCAGGAACGCCTGCTTTGCATGTCATTAATGATAAATATCGCTGACATGGAAAGCAAGTAAAAAAACAGCTGCTATCTCAATAAAACAAACGCTAAAGCATTTTATCGCTTGCTTGATAATAGGGCAAAAGCTGCGATATTGCACTTAATAATATGCCCCCTTGTGTGCTTTGATTGAGCTTTGACCCTGCTGAAAAACCACTGTTGGTAAATTCCTGGCATGGGGAAAACTGGGCAGCGCGGGCGCAGCAGAGAGCTGTGATATTCTGCAGTTAAAAACAACCCCTCCTTGGAAAGAGGCGAATGGCATGTGCAGATCAGACCTGAAACGGGGTACGATCTTTTATTCCATGGCTGGCGGTTAGTGTTTCTTGGGAGCCTTTTTTGGCATTATTTGCTTATAAAAACTGCAGACTACTGCATCCATTTACATCACCAAATTACAAACCCGCAGCACTCTCAAAACCAACTGACGTAGAGACTGGAGAAGTGTGGCTCAATGGTTAGAGCGGCAGACCCTGATGCAGAGGTCTAACCCGGGACCAGGGTTCAATTCCCTGCCTCAGTGGGTCTTGGGCTCAAATATTCTACGGACCTGGTAATTCTCGCCTCGGTGCCTATTCCAATCATGGAGTCCCACTCTGCAACTCTGGGCAATAGCTTGCTTAACCTCCACAACGGCCCCCACAACGCTAAGGATGCCTGGCCTCCACCTTGGGGGTGCCCAAGAGTGGACGCCTCACAGGGAAAGCAAGGATGGGTTCCACAGCTGTATTCGTACAAGCGCCTTGAGACCCTTGCGGGTGAGTAGTGCGCTACACAAGTATCAATTTACATTTACATTACATTACTGATACCATGTGCACAACAGACCTGCAAAAAAAATGTACATTAATACACTGCGTGTGGGGAAACAAATGACCATTGTACTTAGAACTGTTAAGCGCAAAAAGGACACGTAAAATGCGCTGCTGAACGATGTGGATGAAAATGCAAGTACGTACAGTTCATGAGTCCTGATGTCAAGGTAAGACTCTGTCTGAATATGCACCTGAGTGTAGCAAATCTACAGACTCTGGGAACATAATTTCTGTGTGAATCAAATTTTTACCCAATTGTTGTTGCGTTAATGCTTGTCCCAAGGCCACCTAAACTGCACGAGGTTGAGAATTTCAATGGCTGCCTCTGCTGTCTGCTACTGGGCCGGGGTCCGGTGCGTTGGTGCCTTCCACGTCTTCTGCGTCAGTGGCTGCCGGCTGGCAACCCCTCTCAGCAGCGCGGGAATTGGCTGAGGGCAGGGATAATCCCTGCCCATTAGGAGACCGGGGTCTGCGCATGAAGCAACCCTCGGTCTCTTAAGGGGAAGGCTAGTGCGCATGTTCGGGCTGATCGTAAAAATGATCAGCCCAGAAATGAACATGCGCACTATTACGCTGTCACTCAATGAGAGTGCTGCCTCAGCCCCGCCACCTTCAGCGTCAGTGTTTTACTTCTGATGCTAATTTCAATCAGGACGCGGAGTCGTGATTGCTGCAATTAGCGTCAGAAGTAGAACGATTTTGGGGCTGTGGCATTAGTGGGGCAACGCCCCCAATGGACCCACTGCCACTGGTCATATACTTTTCTGGCTCTGCTCCCATTTTTTGGAACACTCTCCATAATACTGCCAGCAAATTCAAAGCAGTCGTTCAAGACCCAACCTTGTGATACTAGAAATCTTTCTCACTCCCTTACTGGGCAGACCTTAGTATTGTTCTGCTGTTTAATCAAATCTGCCTACCTATGATCTCGTTTTGAGACATGCACAGGGCCGTTTCTACCATTAGGCTTGACTAGGCGGCCACCTAGGGCGGCCAAAGGGAGGAATAATTTTTTATTTGAAATGAAACAGTGAAAAAAAGGAGCAAATTAGGAGAAAAAAAATGAAATAGAGGAAGTAAAAGGGAGGGGGAGGCATTTTACAATTCTCGCCTAGGGCGGTAAAACACCTAGAAACGGCTCTGGCCATGAACTCAAATCCTCAGTCTTTTTCAAGTATATTAAATCTTCCAATTGGGTGTAAGTGAATGTTTCCAATGTTTTAAGGAGAGGGTGCACACACTTTAGCACTGGTCTGCAGTGGTACACTGCACAGAAACTAATTCAACAAAAAAAAGATAGATAGGAGGAGTAAAGCAAAATGTCTGGGGATGACCCTGCAGAAAGGGCCAAGTCAAACACCTCCCCTCAATGTCATCAAACCTTATCTTTTTGCCAAAATGCCTACATTTCTGCAAATATCTCCTCCTAGTAGATGCTGCAATGGTTTTGTCAACTAATTGCATCACTCTGAATTTCCCTGTGGCCAAATATCCTTGCCACTGAGAAGGAGATAAAGCATCCGCTATATTATTGTTCGAACCTGACATGTCTTGCTCTAAAATCAATATGCAGCTGCTAGCCTTTTAATACAAACTGCCTCAGCAAACATAACTCCCTCAGATTCTGTGTTTTCTATTTATTCACCAGTTCAACAACTGACAGGTTGTAAACGTAGAACACCACTGTCCTGTCTGCCATCTCCTCACCCCACACCACCAGCGCCACCAGTAATGGAAAAAAATCCATAAAGCTATACTCCCCCCTAGTCTCACCCAATGGTCTGGTTAACTCTCAGCACACCAGCATCCTTCTCAAAATAGACTAGATCCTTTTGCACCCCATGCATCGGAAACATTTTACATCTCCCAAACTGTTTCCTCTTCCAGAAAATACATTGATACTGCATTAAAATCCTCCAGAAATGTCCCCAAAATGCACAAATCTACGCTTAGTGCCAACGTAATTAAAACTCTATGTTACAGAAACACAACTCTAGACATAGCCTGTCCTAACATCCTACAGAAGGCCCTACCTTCCTTCACCACACAGCATACAATATTCAAGTAGCCCAACAGCCTTTGGACCTTCCCCAGTTCCAAATGACTCACACCTGGCACATCCCCCAGAAACTACTTTATTTCCTCCACTTTCTTATCTGGAAACCTCACCACAGTTATTTTCATGTTCAGTTCAATGACTAGAAACGTCAACACTGTTCCTGGTCCTTCAGTTTTCTCAGGAGCAAATGTTACTCCGAATTCATCCTCCACATCCTCAAAACTCTATAAAGCTCTCAAACCATATTCTGAATTATATCTCACCACAAACAAAAAATTATATATAATGAGATACCAATTTTTTCGACCAGATTTCCATGACAACTCCCCTTTCTGAAAATAAATGAATATTTCAAACAAAGTACAAGATATCACGCAACTCATTGGTAACACCCTGTCCATGTACATTGGTCCTTCAAGCTGAAAACCCAAAAATGGGAAATCAAAAGGGTGAACGAGCAGCTAACAAAAAGCAGATTGTATATCACGTTTTGTTAGCTCGCCTCCTTCCCCTACACACCTAACGAGCTTCATTGCAAGATTTGCTGCTGCGTATTTAACACTGGCATCATTTACTGCTTTGAAATTCTTTATTGATGCCCATCCTGGCAAGAATAATTAGTGAATCAAATGATATACCCCTCCAACCTTCTTAGAAATCACACCCAAAGGGGGTATCATCAAATCTGGTAAAGGCCATTTAAAATATGGTCCTGCAATTCTCCTCTTTTTGATCTCTTAATCAAACTTCTCTGCTGCTATGTGTTTCAACTCCATGGCTGATTGCAAATTCAGGGTTTTCTTGTGACTTCACCCTGACAAGGATTGTAGTTTCTGCTTGAGTAGGGTTTTGCCCCCTCAACCAAGAGAACAAACTGCATGGTAGTGTGGTAAGTTATAGTTAATTTAGCTTGGCGAGTGAGGTGACAATACTGTGTAGGGAGATGTGTGACTTCTAGTGAATTGAAATTGGTGCATTAATCAGAAATTTAGGTTATAACTATAACTTTAGAATGACTAATGTTTTGTATAGTTGTAATTTGTGTTTCCGTAGAAAAAAAATAACGTTTTCATAACTATAGCCTATCCTTAACCTTTGTTCTTTTTCATTGAATTTAAATGGTTTATATTTTTTAATAAAATGTGTTTCTAATCGTAGTGTTGAGTGCCATTGAATTGAATGTTGTTAAATGCAGTGTAGTACAGTCTAGTGTCTTATAGCCTACTATCGTAGAATGGAATAGAGTGGGGTGGAGTAGAGTGAAGTGGAGTTGCGTATAGCGGAGTAAAGTGGTATACTGTAGAGTGGTATGGTGTGTTGTATTGTGGAGTAGACTATTGCAAAGTGGAGTGGTGTGTTGTACAGTGCAGTGCAGTGTCATACTGTACAGTTGAGTGTCGTACAGTGGAGTGTTGTTGATTGCAGTGTCATGGATTAGAGAATCATGGAGTGGTGTGTCATTGAGTATAGTGTTATACAGTGGCATAGAGTGTTGAAGAGAGTTGTACAATTTAGCGGCATAGAGTACAGTACAGTTCAGTAAAGTTTGTAGTTTAATGTTGTGGAGTGGCGTGCTATCCAGTAGAGTGGGAGAGAGTATTGTACAGTATAGTGCCATACAGTGTAGTGTCGTACAGTGGTCTTTCGTACAGAGGACAGTGGTATAGTGTAGTACAGTGTAGGAGAATGTAGTAGTCTGGAGTGCTGTGTCACATAGTGGTGTGTTGACTCATAGAGAGGAGTGGAGTGGTATGAGTTATAGTGTAATACACTATAGTACAGTGTTGTAAAGTGGATGGGTGTCATATAAAGACTAGTTTAGCCTTGTAGAGTGTAGTAGTATAAAGCACAGTAAAGTGTCATACAGTGGATCAGCGTAGAGTAGCTTGTCGCACAGTGGCATAGAGTGGGCTTAAGTATCGTATAGTGGATCAGAGTGGATTAGAGTTCAGTGATGTTGTGTAAGATAGAGAGTAGTAAACTGTACACGTAGAGAGCTGGTATATGTGCACCAATACAGATTCAGAAAATGTTCCCCAATAGCTACTCACGGCAACAACCATTCAGGGGTCTCTACTTCTCCCAAAGTTGTCTCAGGCTGTTGCTTAAAGACATGGTTTATGTCACTCTATCAAGCAATAGGGAACATAGGTTAGACAATTGGTAACATATTCAGACATAATGAACCATCACACTCAAACACTTATTCCTATAGTTGCATCAAGGATTATGTCAGAGTCAAATCCATCAACTGAAGGTGGTGTACCTGCTCCAGAACTTATTAATTCTCAAAAATATTACCATCAATATATGCCTACCCAACTTGAATGACAAGAATGACATGTGGTGGTCAGGCAACCCCGGCACCAAAATGTCTGGGGACTGCTTCTAAACACAGGAATGTTGGCAATAGAGGTGTTTTTCTTTTGCTCATATAAACAGGGATAAGGAATACTCAGCTCCCCATGACTTATACACAAGCTCAGGGAGTGTTGTGGACTCAATGGAATCATCTGAGTAGCACCACAAGATGCATGACTAAGCCTGTGCTTCCTCCCACTGACTAGGCAGGGCATACATGTCAAAGTATGACTCACTTTCACTGTAGCTTTCACATAGCTGAGAGAGAGGGGGTGTGAGTGGCAAAGGGACATTGGACTTCTCAGACCAAAAGGGGGGCGTTCTGTCTCATTTGCTGGGAGAGGTGTTCCTTTCTAATAGAGCTCACACACAGTTTCAAAGAGGGACAGAGAGACCCAAGAACAGGCTAGTCACTCATTTAGACCTTGCACCACTGTTTGAGCCACTTGTCTTTGGGGTATATTATCACATCTGTTGAGTTTCCTTCTCAGGGGACCCTGTACTTATATTTACACGTGAAATGTGCCGAGTGTCTACGCAAATGGGCCACAGATTAGAGGAAAACACAGAAGGGCAAAAACATCACTGGCAATCATATAGGGCCACATGCATTAAGCTTTTTTCGAGTCGAAAACGGGCCCATTTGCAACTGGAAAAAGGCCTTTTCCGACACATCAAAGGCTTTGAATTCGCAAATTAGGTCATCGGAATTTAGTGTGATTACCTAAATTGCAAATGCATTTAGGGAATCACAATTTGCGGTTCCCTAATTGCGATGCATCAGGTCTTTCCTAAATGCAAACTGTACATTTAGGAAACACTAATTACCTTCAACTTGAAGTTGATGGCAATTTGCGCAATGCTTGGAAAAATGGTCAAAAGTGAATTTTTCAAAGTGGTTTGCTGGGCGCACATGTTCTTAGGGCAAATATGTGCTGCACCTGTGCATACTTACATATTTTTGGGGGGGTGCATCGGGGGGGGGGGGGCCTTTGGCCTCCTGGCACCCTTGGAATTGCATTCGCAATTTGCAATTGTAATCACATTTTGCGAATGCATTCCTATACATTCCTATGGGCATATAGTGACATTACCTAATAGCGATTCACAATTTGTGAATCTCTATTAGGTAATATTTGGGAATCTCAATTTATTTTGCGATTCCAACATGCATCAGGAATTGCGATTCCTAAATAGCGATCACTTAAAAATCGCTATCTAGGGATCGCAATCCCTTCTGTTGATGCACGTGGCATATAGTTTTTCATTTCTGAGGATAATTAATGCAGAAGTAAATAAGCTAGGCACTATGCTTTTCCTGACATTAGGCAAGAGCCAAACAAGAAACGCAGAAGAAAATCTGAAGGTAAATCCAGCCCCAGAGCATCATAAATCAGGGACGCAAATTATAGCACGTGGGCAATGAGCACAGTGAAAAATAAAGGAACAAGTGCTTTCCCAAAAATCCTTCACTAGTTAATGCCTCTCACATAGCATTCCAATAGGTACTGACATCACATAAAAAGATTCAATTTCATCATGGATTGGGAATTTAAACAAGTTTCACTGATCCGTCTTCCATCTTGGAAAGGACATTCATAAGTCTTGGCCACACCCCTTTCCACTAACTTATGCCATTGGTTTAGTACATGATGAAGAAATCCATGTATGCCAAATGTAGAACTCCAGGAGAGTCACAGATTTCTTGGCACTCATATTCTTGGTGACTTTGTCCTATTGCCTGGTCTTAAATCAGTGATAAAGATCAGGAACACATGGCTTTAACTGAGAGTAACGAAAGACAGGAGAATTATACTAAGTGCAAAGCAAAGTCATCAAGAAACTTACATGATTAATCTGATGAGAAATGACAAATGGACATAAGAATGACCCCCGAAATTTGACTAGCAGTGAATGAATATGAAGAAAATAAGAAAAGAACCAAACTTTAACTGCAGTAAAGGAACATTTGTTTTATATTTAATAGCATGTTGTTTCATCTTTATCCTGGCAATGGCATAAGCTTTCTGAACAAAAATGTCCATATTCCTGTTACTGATTCACATAATTACTAGTTGGAGGAACCAAGGGGCATATTACCAATGAATAGCGATATTTATCGCTAACTAGGGTTAGCAACGATTTTTTTATCGCTAAGCATTGCCGGAAATTATCGCTGAGATAACGTGCTATTAGCACGTTTATCTCCAAAGCGATAATTTTTCCGGCGATAGCGTGAATATCGCTGAGAATACAGCAATATTCACGCATTAGCGACAAAATGCTCTTAGCCATGTTATCCACCTCCCATTGGATAGCATGGCTCAGAACTGGTCTGAGCAGGCGTTAGTTTTTGGCGATAGCCGGAATATTTCCATCACTACGCCCGCCTTGCTAATAGGCGATAGCGACGTTAGCGACTGCTTTCAGTCGCTAACTGGTTGGGTACGTCCACTTTGCATGTCATTAGCGATAAATATCGCTGACATGCAAGCGGGCCCCAAACCGCTCGCTATCGCCTAAAAGCTGTCGCTAACATTAGTTAGCGACAGCTTGCTACTATAGTAATAGAATTATCGCCGCTTAGCGGCCGAAAGCAGCCGCTAAACCGGCGATAATTGCCTATCGCCCCCCTTGGTTATATGCCCCCAAATGTTCAATGAAAGGGCAAGAAGAAAAAACTGATTGAATAAATCCTTTCATAAACCAAAAGGTGAAAACTTTGCAGCACTCTAAGTAGTATTCCTATATGTCATTCCACAACTGGTTGACAAGAAAATCATTTATCTGGTGTTGCATTACAGTAGCATCATAGATATTGTTCCAAAGTCTAATTAGTTTGACATGTTTGGCCATTGGACTTGCGACGAAAGCTGAAAGAAAGAACATGCTGAATTGCTTAAGCCTCATTCACAGTTCGCCAAAAATGTGACAGGTTTTAAATGGTATGACATAATCCGGTACTATCTGTCAGAATACATTGGGCTATACATTCTCCTATGTATGTAACATGGAAGGGGAAACGAGCCATCTCTGACATCTTGTCTACTGTAACCATTATTATTCTATAACATTCTGAAGGTTAAAGATCCATTATTAACCCTGTAAAAATCATGTGTCAAGTTGGGGACCCACTGGTAACAGCAGTAAATATCAAAAGGCTCAAAATGCTAAGATTCAAGTTGTTCACAGTTAGGACAAGTGTCAGCCTTAGGGCGGTCTTCCCCCTAAATATTTTGCATGTATTCTCCATTTTCTGGACTTATTTTTATTGACCATGAGACTCTGTGAACTTTACCACTGCTGATCGGTGCTAAAGTGTATGTTTGGCCTACTTACTTCCGGAGTCAGTCGCCGCTGCTAGGGCGACTGACTCCGGAATATGGGGATCACGGTTCGATCCCCGGCACCGGCTGCAGATTAGCCCAGCACCATGTGACTCTGGGCAATAGCTTGCTTAATCTTCCCGACGGCCCCCAGCGCCTAGAGACCCTTGCAGGTGATTGTGCGCTTTACACATGTGGATTTATTATTATTTATTTATTATTTATATATAAATCCCTTGTAGAGCGGTATATCTTAAACCCAGGGCCCGTAAATGAATGCTACCAGTGGACCCTCAGGACTTATTGTGCCACTCACTTAGGTAGCACCTTAAACCATGTCCCAGGCCAGCCAATTCAGCCTGAATGCAGTTTAAACTGCCATGCTGACTAAAAAGCCACACTTCCCCAGCCCTAAACTCCTTTTTTATTACATGTAAGTCACCCCTAGGCTAGGACACAAGGTAGCCCATAGGGCTTATAATTAAAAGGTTGGACATGTACTTTTTAGTTTTACCTCCTTGAAGTAACCAATTCCTAAATTTGGTGTTTATATAGTGTAATTATATATATATAATGTTATTGATTTTAAAGAATGTACGTTTTAAAAACTGTCTAAACAATAATAAATTATGAACTGAAAAATACCTACATTTGTTTTAAACTCCTATGTAGCTCACCCCTTCAATAGGTATAGTATAAAATTGGAGATTCCTTATTTCACTTAACAAACTTTAATTTCCAATTGGGAACAGGTAGCTATGTCATGTTTGGTGTCTTGAGAATTGTAAAGAAAACCCCAATTTACTGGTAGAATCAGGTTTTTGATTACAATTTTGAAAATGTCTCCTTTAGACATGACTTGGCTCACATGACTGGGTGTAGCTGACAGGATGTGTGAATTCCTCCCAGACAGTCACACATTAGAGGGACTAGGTGTGCCTGAATGGGACATCTGCTGGCAGGATGGGGTGGAGCTGAGTGAAGCCCACTTGCAATTGAATAGGGTGGGCTCTGCCTTCACACAAATGAGCTATCACCACTACATTGACCCTACAGTTAATTGGAGAAAAAGCACAGGAGTCAGAACATGCCATGCACTTCAAAGACACTGTCTAGAAACTTCTCCCATCGTCCAGAAGGGGAGAACCAGGTATAAAAATAGGACCTCAGATATCAACTCTTGAGTACACTCCTGGACCTGCAGAAGGACTCTCATAGGACTGCCTGCTGCTGTGACCTGCTGTGCATTCTACAAGACTGCTTTGCTGTGCATGGAAGGACTGCTTTTCTTCCTGGTGCCTGCATTGAACTCTCAGAAGCCAGCCCTACTGTTAATACCTGCATCATTACCTGAACCCAGGACTACCACAGTGATTCTAAGGGTTCGTTTGCTGGGCTCCAATTCAGAGCCACATGGACACCTGGACCCAGCCGAGTGAGTCCTGAACACCCAAGTGGTGTCCCACCAGTCGTAGGAAAGTCAAGCGCACACAACCTGTATTCGTTGATTGGTATCGTTTTCGGTTCTTCGAAAGGATAGGATCACACTCAAATGTTATTGCATTGTGTGTTTTTATTATAAGTCTGATGGAAAGTTCCCCTAACCAAAAGGTGGAACTTTTTAGCACAAGAAACCAGCTGACACGTGTTTCGTCAAAATGGGGTAGACCTGTGACTCTTCAGGGCTGTAAAGTCTGGCTTAAAGCAGTATCAGGGGACCGGTGATAATTCCAACCCGGTCCTAATCGGGTGTAAATGGACAAGAAAGCGAAAGGAAGGTAATCCAAATTGCGTAGATACTGGTGTTTCTGGAACAGGGAAGTCCACCGAGGGTAGACAGTCGGACGATTGGGGAAGCGGTTGGCTTGCCCTCACTAGTTGGCTTGTAGCCGCGACGAAGGTCTCTGTAGAAGTGCGTCGGTCCTCCGGGTATGGTAAAGCAGTCGTGACCCTTTAGTTGTGATGCTAAAGGTGCAAAGATTGGCAATTCCCAAAACTGAGGACTTAGCAAATTTCTGCCCAAAATATGCTCTTAGAAGCAGGGAGAGATCTACTTGCCTACCCATGCTTACTGGGCCGTTTGAATTTGCGCCTTCTCTTGCTACATTCTTGTCCACAGCAGCAAATACTGTTCAGAGGTCTTTACCTAAGGGATTTCGGGTCACATGGAACAGTCTTTGGCTACCGTCCTCTGCCTCGTCCTACTATGGATTTTCGACTTCCAAAAAATAGACTAAGTCCGAACATCCAAACATAGAAATCTAAACCACGACTTAGACCCAAGGCTCCACAAGGACAACACTTCTTCCTCGGACACCTCCTACAGTCTTACCCTGTTGAACTTTGCCTTCTCAGAAAATATTCATGAAACTTTCTACTAAGTCTGAGGGTACGCACTGACTGGGCCCAATCCATGTCTTGTATCCAAACCACACTACATTGTGGTCGGCCATATTTTTAAACTTGGACTCGGTTTCATGCAGCTATTTGTCTGCTGTTGGTGCTTTGATCTTTTAGGCACTAGTTTTTACTGATACATTTTAAAATGCATATCTCCGGTTGTACTGATTGGATTTTTGTTGTTTTGGTGTCAAATCATTTAATAAAATTTACAAAATTGCTGTGAGATTTTTCTTGTGTTGTGTTTTCACTTTATTAATGTTTGTGTGTTGCATAAATACTTTACACAATGCATCTAAATTAAGCCTGACTGCTGTTTTTGCTAAGCTACCTAAGGTTAGCACTAAAGTTAAATTTCATGACTTTTTGTGTTTTTCCCTGCTTAGGATTGTGGCTGTTGCTTTACCAGGGCTCACACTTTAGTCAACCAACAACTCCATTTTCCACAACAAGCAACAACATCTTTTTGTAGATCAGAATCAACAGTGGGTCTTCAAAGGGATTATAAAACTAAATCCAACATAGTCTTAACTGCACTGCAACCAGAAATAGTCATGACACATTCTCATTACATTCAACTGTAATTATTTTTGTCATGACAAGAATTGCTCATTGACTGACATACAACTCTTTTCATCAAAATAAAAGAGTTTCTAAATGAAGATCTTTTAATTGATTTGAATCCATTTGTTCTTATGCTATCTTAACTTGGTTTCAAAAGACTTAACAATCCCAATCACATAATAGGAAGATATTGCAGGGTGGGCATAAGTGAGTAATGAATCAGGATAATACAAAATAAACTACCAAACAGTAAGGAATTTTGGGGCATAATCAATAAATTAATGAAAGGATACGGAACGCAAAATAACATTGGAATAAGCGAAACAACATGGTTAGAATATATCGACAACTTGTACAAACCCAAAATTGGCCCACTAAAGCTGAATCAGCAAGTAGGCTTGACGTAAAAGAAAAAGAACCTTACCTTGTGGCAATTAGAACAAAAATTGAAATGGAAAAGAAGATGACCCGCTGGGAAGCAGATGATCAAACATTGACAACAGTTAAATTTACAAAATCTCTGATAAAAAAATTGAAAGCTGAAGGAGCAGCAGGCCCAAACGGGCTACCAAATGCCTTATTCAAATGAGATCCCGACGCTTGGGCAAACTATCTTACACCTCTTTTCAATCATGTGTTCTGCGATAATAAGATTCCGCAGTCTTGGAGCGGTAATCTATTCCATCCAATTTATAAGAACGGCAGCAGAACAGAACTGGGGAATTACAGGCTGATTGCCCTTATTGATGTAGAGGCTAAACTCTACGCTTCATGCATTCTGGAACAGTTACACTATTTCAAATCTATCAGCACTGATAATCCTGACGGAAAAAGCGGAAAGGAAAAGGGGAGTATTAGTGGCTTGCTATATAGACTTAAAATCGGCTTTCGATAGAGTGCCTTGTGACCGCCTGTGAAAGAAACTGAAAGCATGGGGTCTCTCACAGCCACTGATAAATGCAATACAATCATTATACAGTGAAACATGGGCTACCGTTAAAATAGGAGACGGACGAAGAGTTTCGTCAAAAATAACCACAACAAACGGATTAAAACAGGGCTGCGTTCTTTCAGCATGCTTATTTAACATATACCGAGCAGATTTGAACAGTCATCTACAACAAGTAAACGGACCTCCACCAAAATTGGCAAATGAGCCAATTCAATTTTTGCAGTATGCAGATGATATTGTCCTGGTAAGTCAAACCCCGATAGGGCTGCAAAGGACAATAAATAAACTTATAGACTATCTGGATGCCCAAGGTTTAGAATTGAATACATCCAAAACCAAGGTGGTAAGACTAGTAGGCCCAAGACAAGGAAAATACAAATGGTACGCAAAGAACTCTCAAATAGAGGAAATAAGTGTTTATAAATACTTGGGCATCAAAATGGCAAGAAATCTGTCAATGGTTGATCAGAAAAAGGAGATTACATCAAAAGCCCAATCCTTAATATTTGCGTACAAACAAATATACAAGAAACTAGAAAGCCCTTCATATTCATCTTCTTGCTCTCAACTTTGTCCTACGGTTTGGAAACCTGGCACGGCCAAGAAATTAACATCTTAAACAAATTACAAACCAAGGTTTATAAAACAGTATTCAATCTCTTTAAAGGTTCCTCGCCAGCATAGATACGCTTGGAATTTGGGCTCCAGAACCAAGAATTCCAAAGGAAGGCAACATTGGTAAATTTATGCTGGAAACTCAGAGCTGCAGAATTGGGAACATTGAACAACTTATGCTGGTTAGAAATAAAACAACAACTAGAGCAAGGAATCCCAAACACATGGGGGATCATCTGCGGATTGCCCTGGAGGAATTAGAGATTGATGATGCATGGAACAGCAAGTTGGAAAAGTCTACATTTAAAAATGTTTGCAATAACAAGGCAAAAGCATTATCTCTCGTGGAGGATAAAAGGAGATTAGTAAAACGCTGCCACGCATGGGTCATAATAAATTCTTATACACGTCTAAGACCACAACCGTACCTAGCAGCCCACATCCGATTGTCATTAAAAAGGAGATTCATGTCATACAGATTTGGAGATCATTGCTCGAAGGACCTGGTCCCTTCCTGGAAAAGTAAACATAAAGCAAAGGCATGCCATTTATGCGGATATCACACAGAAACTTTGAGCCATTTACTGTGTGTCTGTGAAACAGTGAAAGCAGAACGAAGGAATCTGCTGAGAACAGTCTTAATTGAGTTAAATATTCGCACTTGCAGACAGGCAGTGACAAATTGGATGGGCGCCTCATCAAATATTTTAATATGTAGGGGGGTAAAATTCATGAGATCAGTAGAAAGCTTACTTACAAAAGTGGGCAAAGACTAAAGGCTTGGAGCCACGAAAGAACTAAGCATAATTTTAATGAACTGAAAAGGTTTCTTTTAAAATGAAATGTGTTTTATATGCTTTATGGTTGTGACAAACCAAATAAAGTTATTTTTGACTGACTGATAATACAAAATAGGAGAACTAAGGGAAAAGATTCTTTGAACCAGGAATACACGTGATGATAAAATCATACTATGCAAAGAAAAGTGGAGATTTACCTTGGCAATTATCCTTGCACTGAAGATTTCACAAACACTGAAGATTTTGATGATCAATCAGATGTTGAAATGATTCTCTATGCTCATTTAAAGATGTCTTCATTAGGTGCAAGACATTTTCATGGCTAAACGTTCTCATTCAAGAACTGAGGGGCAAATTACCAAGGGCTAGTATCGCCGCTTTCTCTCCGAATTGTGCAGAGAAAGCGGCGATACAGCTAGAGCCCTATTACCAAGGGCACTTTAAAGCCTGGGCCGAGCCCACTTTGCATGTCGGCGATAAACATCGCTAATGACATGCAAAGTGGGCGTTCCCACATCCAACCACATGTAAAATGTGGTTGGAGGTGGGAACACCCTATTATCAAGGCAGGCTTTGGGAGACAAAAACCTGCGATAAACTCGTTTATCGCAGGTCTCCCAACGCCTGCTCCGACCAGGCGTTAGGCATTGTTAACATGGGGGTGTGGATCATAAAGCTGAATCCACCCCCCCATATTGTGGATCATAAAGCTGAATTCACCCCCCCATATTATCAAGGCCCACATTAGTGCATGAAAACGTTTGTTTTCATGCGCTAATGTGCCAGATCGCCGACTATCGCCGGATTTCTAATCGCTTGCCTAATGCGCATTGATGATTGCGCGCTAATTAGGTGATGAAATCCGGCGATAGCCGGCGATACAGAGATGTGCGTTTTGCAACGCACACCTCGGTAATATGCCCCTGAGTTATTTCATTCAGACTCTACCAAGACATGAGATAAGAGAAATACAGGATGTTCTTGTCCATTATCTTCTTGTATTTGCAACACAATTGCTATTTCAAGATGCATCTGTTCCCGAAATAAACTTCTTGGAAGCATCAAGATGACATACAGTTGGTGCCTGAGTTCATTTATATCTGATGTTAAATTCACAGATCTGGTTCAGAGAACAAATGATCTTGCTGAAATCTTCCCAAACCTACTATAACAAGTGTTTAATGTTATGCAAAGCACCAAGATATTATCTAGGACAAGCAATATCAGCAAATTCTAAACATCAGGCCATTTTGAGTCTGTTAAATAGCATAGGACAAGTTACAATGCAAACATTTACAACGCATGCCATGACAACATATTTTTAGAAACGACATTTACAACGCATTCCATTACAACACATAATACTTTTAGGGCAACACTAGGGTAAGTGTTGGATTGTGTAGGGGTAAAATTTACTATTCCCACTCCAGTGAGTGCAACAGTAGGGTAAGTGTTGGATAGTGTAGGGGTAGAAAATAAAAATACTGGGGCATATTACCAAGCAATAGCGATAATTATCGCTATTGCTTGGTTAGAGACAAAAATTTACTGCTGAGCTGCGGCGATTTTTATCTCAGATAAACCTTGGTATTACCAAGGTTTATCGCAAATGCGATAAAAAACGGCCGCAATGCATGAATATCGCTGAAAAGTCAGCGATATTCATGCATTACCAAGCTAATGCTCTTAGCCATGTTATCCCCCTCCCATTGGATAACATGGCTAAGAACTGCTCAGGGCAGGTGTTAGCTTTTGGAGATATTCGCGCTTAGAGCGAATATCTCCAAAAGTTGGTAATAGGAGATAGCGATGTTAGCGACTGTTTCCAGTCGCTAACATCTTGGCACGCCCACTTTGCATGTCATTAGTGATAAATATCACTGACATGCAAAGTGGGGCCCAAGATGGTCGCTATCTCCGACTAGCTGTCGCTAACTGGTGTTAGCGACAGCTAGGTAATAGGGAGATAATTTTATCTCTGCTTTCTTGTCTTTTAAAGCCAAAAAAGCGGAGATAAACCCCCTTGATAATATGCCCCACTATTCCCACTCTAGTGAGTGCAACAGTAGGGTAAGTGTTGGATAGTGTAGGGGTAACAATTACTATTCTCTTGTACCCCAAAACCCATACCCACCTTATAACTTAAAAAATCCCCATTACTTACCGTATAATGTGCTGTAATGGCAGGCGTTGTAGTGACATGCGTTGTAATGGCAGCGTTGTAATGGCATGCAATGTAAAGGCTGCTGTGTTGTAAAAGCCGCGCTGTAAAGGTAGTTTGTTGTAATGACTGTGTTGTAATGGATGTTTCCCGTTAAATGCTACAAAATAGCTGGAACATGGTACATCCCAGATGGGGGTGCAGAAAACGGTCCAGTCTTTGCCCTCCTTTGAATGCACAAGATGATTAGCACCTCATAAATGAACTTTGGTGAATACTAGTGCTCCTTGGGCTGATTTCAAAATATCATTTTGCATTGCACCAATATGTGTGCCTAATATTGCCAATGACAAGATGAAGTCATTGTGTGTATGAGAGCTTTTGCTGTTTTGGGATTATTTATATTTGATCTCATAAGAATGCAATGAGTTATGGTCCATGTCACATCTAGGTACTCGTTGACTCCTGGTTTGGAGATTTTGAGTTGGTAGGTGTGATAGTTAGCACCTTCATTTGTGATTTCACCCTGTCTGTTTAGCTGGGGCCTGCAACTGTGCTGCTGACTGATAGTAGTTGTTTGCAGATATAATGACGATCAATGAGTGTTGGGACTTGTACATATTACAGTGTGGATTATAAAAGATGTTCTATGGGCATTTCGGTGACATACAGGTACAAAGCTGTGTGGCCATGATGCTGGTCTGGTTTGTACCTTGTGTCACTTTGTGTTAATCCCTCCAGGTTCTCTGTTCATGTATGTCATGATGGTAGTAGTGGCTTCTTTTTTCCGTGGAATGTTAGGGATGATGGGCAGTGAATGGCCATACACATGTTTTTATTCCTCAGTGTGATAGCGTGCATGTTATTTGAAATAAATATTATATTGGCACTGACTGTTCACCCAATCATGTTTGGAGGGTTGTTGCTAATGGACATCCCTGTGCAAGGCAGAGGCATTCATTTGGACATGAAGTCACAGTTTGAAAGTGGAGCAGTTATAATTGATCCTTGTTTTTGCTATCAATTGTCTGTCTTTGTGTGTGTGTGTGTGTGTGTGTGGTTGTGTGTGTGATTGGAGTTGTGGTTGTGTATGTGATTGTGGTTGTGTGTGGTTGTGTGTGTGTGGTTGTTTGTGTGTGGTGTGTGTGTGTAGTTGTGTGTGTGTGTGGTTGTGTCTGGTTGGTTTTGGTTGTGTGTCTGGTTGTTTGTGGTTGTGTGTGTGGCTGTGGGGTTGTGTGTGTGGTTGTGTCTGGTTGGTTGTGTGTGTGGTTGTGGTTGTGTGTGGTTGTGGGTGTGGTTGTGGGTTTGGTTGTGGGTGTGGTTGTGTGTGGTGTGTGTGTCGTGTGTGTGGTTGTGATTGAGTGGTTGGAAGTGAAGTATGTGTGTAGTTTTGTATGTGTGGTTGTATGTGTGGTTGTGTGTGTGTGGTTGTGGTTGTGGTTGTGTGGTTGTGTGTGGTTGTGTGTGTGTGTGTGTGTGTTGGTATGTGTGTGCACATGCACTCTTGCAGGCAACTGCACATTGCATTTAGTTCTTTTTAATTGATTATTGTTGTATCCCCAGTCTGAGGAAATATGGTCTGCCAGTGTGCATGAATAATGGCTGATTTAGTCCTATGAGCAAATTGAATGTACACCAAGTTTAGCACAAACTCACATTAGGGGTGGAGCACAAATTGTTCTCAACTCCTGTTTTTGCATGGGCAAATATTACCGGGTTGTACCTGTTGATAGTTGCCCTTTCTAATAAATGTGCAAGCAGTAATAACATTTTGATAACTTGCACTACTGACATCTTAATTTCATTCCATGAGATTTACCAGAATGAGCAAACCCTGCTATATAGCTTCTATGGAATAGCATGCAATCTTTTTAAGATTTTCTTAAGATTAACATTACCTCTCCCTCTCATCCTCAGATTTATTCTCCTGCACACTTTGCATCTGATCCTGCCTGGACCACAAGGCTGCTTCCTGTTCTGGGACAAGTTAAGACAAGCTACACCTATTTTCATTGCTTCCAGACCTTCCGCCTCCTTCCAAATAAAAGCAGCTCATGTTTACACATATTATGGTGCCCATTAATGAAGTACCTCTCTGGGATGCATTTATTCAAATTGTTCACGTATGTTTCTGATTCCATTGTAGCATGTCCATTAATGTGGATGTTCCAAGTGTTAATGATGGAAAATTCTAATTTTATTTAAAACCTGTGCGGAGTATAATGCATTATGTTCCTGCCCTTAGTCCCAAAGAAGCCTTACAAATATATAAAAACATATACTGGCAAATAAAAAATATAGGAATTACAAATCCCAAGATTCATATGTGACAAGTAATGAATAACAGAACAAAGCTCTAAACTGAGTCCATAAAATGGTGCAGCTGTATTAAATTATAAACGTGAGGCAAAATACTAAATAAAGCAATCTCATTCATTCAAACCAAACAATCCTTCAGGGGTCAGTATAGCGTGGCTGCTCACCCGTGAGGGTCTCAAGACATAGGCGGCAGGCTGCTGATCCGTCTGGGTGTGGAGAATCAGTCGACAAGCCAAGTCTTGTGGTCCCTCCTGAATTGGGTCAGTGACGCGGATTGCCTGAGGTGGAGGGGCAGGGTGTTTCAGGTCTTGGCTGTGAGGTAGGAGAAGGATCTTCAGCTACTGCTCTTGTTTTTTTTATATATTTTTTTTGCATAGTAAAATGGCACATGAACAAAATATACATATATTCAGTCATTCCATAGTACATTTGGTGTGTTTGGTATATCCACCAACAGAATTTTCTATCTTCAGTTATCTTTGCACCGTCGTATATACATATACATTACATTGCATGCAGATCACATTATAGTATTTTGGAAACCTCCGTTATAATTCTTCTGGGTCTTGGGGCATAAGTGGTAGGGTGCATATCTCCCCCATGTATGTGTTCCACCCTTTCCGTAGTCGTACCCACTTTTTCAGGACCCCTGCGTACATACACAGTCTTTTCCGCCACCATAGCCATATCCATGTCTTTACACCATTCTGCGAGTGTGGGGGCGACCGCTGCTCCCCAATGTCTAGTGATATTCTTTTTTTTCCAACAACATTCCTATGGTTGCCCATGTTTGTCTTGTGGTGTTAAGGTCTGTGGGTTCCCATATGCTTAGGAGGCAGCGTTTGGGCTCAGGTGGGACTGGACTGCCACTGAATCGTGTGATTTTTTTCATTACTAATTTCCAATATATCGCTATCGCATGGCACTCCCAGATAGTGTGAAAAAAGGTGCCGAGTGCCCCACATCCCCTCAAACAACGTAGATTGTTCGCTCTCCCTATTTTGTGAAGTGTTGGTCGTGTATAGTACACTCTATATAGGATCTTAAGTTGTATCAGACGAAGTCTAGATGGGATTGCCACCTCCCTGGGTGAGGCTAATGCATACTGCCAGTCTGAATCGTCCAGGTCTCCGAGTTCCACAACCCATTTATCACAGAGCTTTTGCATGGGGTCCGGTGCATTGTTAATGATTTTCCAGTACGTCATAGGACTTGCCTTTTTATCCATATGTTCCGAAAGTAATCTGTCCTCTAGTGGTGAGGCCTCAGGTAGATCGGTGGCGGGCGGGATTGCTGCCTCTAAGGTGTTCTTTATTAGATAATATCGGAATCACTCCGCTGCGTCCACTTCACCTTCAGAAGAACGACGATCCACCACCACCAGCAACAGGTTGCTAGAAGAAGCTGGAACAAGATCACAGCCGACCAGCTCGCCGCTTCCCTGAGCCAGCACCCTCCTGCCAGCTCAGTGAACCCCAGCCAGGCCGCCGACAACCTCACGAAGTGGATCAGCAACTGCGCGGACGAACTCGCCCCTCTGAGGACCCCGCCCAGCAGACCCGGCAGCAAGAAAGCCCCATGGTTCACCGACGAACTCAAGAGCTCCAAGAAGAACTGCCGAGCCCTCGAGAAAGTCTGGAGAAAGGAACCTACACCGGACAACATGACCGCCCTCAAACTCGCCACCCGGAAGCACCACCAACTGATCCGCGCCGCCAAGAAAACTGCATTCAAGGACCGGCTGGACAACAACGCACACAACTGCAAGGAACTCTTCAACATCGTGAAAGAGCTCTCCAACCCCAACGCCGGAAACAACGACATCACCCCTTCGCAAGACCTCTGCAACTCCCTCGCCTCCTACTTCCACAACAAGATCGCGGACATACACAACAGCTTCAGCACCCAACCGACGCACGCCACAACCACAGCAACGCCGCCCACCACCACCCTCCGAGACTGGACTCCGATCAGCACCGAAGACACCGTCCGCATGATGAACTCCGTCCACTCCGGATCTCCGACCGACCCCTGCCCTCACCACGTCTTCAACAAGGCCGACGCTGTCATCGCACCCCACCTGCGGGACATTATCAACACCTCCTTCGACACCGCCACCTTCCCCGAGAGCTGGAAGCACGCCGAACTCAGCGCTCTACTCAAGAAACCTACAGCAGACCCCACCGAACTCAAGAATTACCGCCCCATCTCGCTACTTCCGTTTCCAGCCAAAGTCATCGAGAAGACCGTCAACAAACAGCTGGCCGCCTTCCTCGAGACTAACGGATCCCTCGACCCCTCGCAGTCCGGCTTCCGAGCCAACCACAGCACCAAGACCGCCCTCATCACCGCCACCGACGACATCCGAGCCCTGATGGACAACGGAGAAACAGCGGCCCTCATCCTCCTAGACCTCTCCGCGGCCTTCGACACTGTCTGCCACCGCACCCTAGTGCAACGCCTCAGCTACGTCGGAATCCAGGAGAAGGCACTGGAATGGATCGTCTCCTTCCTCGACGGAAGAACACAGAGAGTCCGCCTGCCACCGTACAAGTCAGAGGCAACCGAAGTCATCTGCGGCGTCCCTCAAGAATCCTCGCTGAGCCCTACCCTCTTCAACGTCTATATGAGCCCCCTCGCGGCCATCGCACGCCAACACAACCTCAACATAATCTCCTACGCCGACGACACCCAGCTGATCCTCTCCCTGACCAACGACCCCGCCGCCGCCAGAGCCAACCTGCACGAAGGGATGAAGGAGGTAGCCGAGTGGATGACGACCAGCCGCCTGAAACTGAACTCAGACAAGACGGAGGTCCTCATCCTGGGCTCCACACCCACCGCCTGGGACGACTCCTGGTGGCCCCCCGCCCTGGGCACCGCACCCAAACCGACGAACCACGCACGCAACCTGGGCTTCATCCTGGACTCCTCCCTCTCCATGACCAGACAAGATAACGCCGTCTCCTCGGCGTGCTTCAACATCCTGCGCATGCTACGGAAGATCTTCTGGTGGATCCCCACGGAGACCAGGAAGACCGTCACCCAGGCCCTCGTCACCAGCCGACTGGACGGCGGCAACGCCCTCTACGCCGGGACCACCGCCAAGCTCCAGAAGAGACTTCAGCGGATCCAGAACGCCTCAGCCAGACTCATCCTCGACATCCCACGAAACAGCCCCATCTCCGGACACCTGAGGGACCTGCATTGGCTCCCCGTCAACAAAAGAATCACCTTCCGTCTCCTCACCCACGCACACAAAGCCCTACACGATCAAGGCCCGAGCTACCTCAACAACCGAATCAACTTCTACGCTCCCAAACGCCACCTCCGTTCAGCCAGCCGCGCCCTCGCCACCGTCCCACGCATCCATAGAGCGACAACAGGAGGAAGGTCCTTCTCCTACCTGGCCGCCAAGACCTGGAACTCCCTCCCGGCCGACCTGCGCCTGACCCAAGACCACCTCTCCTTCAGGAAGAAGCTCAAGACCTGGCTGTTCGAGCAGTAATGGCACCCCCCCCCTAAGCGCCTTGAGACCCAACGGGTAAGTAGTGCGCTCTATAAATGTCCTTGATTGATTGATTGATTGGTTGGTGCCATCCCATATTTGGATTGGAGTTGGTCAAAGGTAAGCAATTTCCCCCGTACCTACAGGTCCCCGGCCTTGGAGATGCCAATAGCATCCCATTGTTGGAACCCCTTGCTCTTGCCCAGTCTACCCAGTCTGTCCGTGGACCCAAAGCGGCGCTGCCTGTGTGTTTCTGTTGTGCCATCCCAGTTTTTTACGTACTGTCTGACACATCTGGAGCGTGTTGTTCGTCGGGCCCATCAGGGCCTGCGGTTTGTTATATAGTGCACGATAGGGGCCTTTATCTCCCAGTCCCACCCTATCCAGCCCATAAGCCGGGTCTGTGTGAGGAACATGCAGCCAGTTGTTAATTACAGTTAGTTGGGATGCCCAATAGTAGGTCTTGATATTTGGGAGCACTATTCCGCCATCGTACCATGTTCGACACAGGTTAACCATCGCTATGCGAGCCGGTTTGTTATCCCGGAGGAGCTTAGTGACCTCTGCTTCTATGGCTCGGAGGTAGGACTGGTGGATCTGGAAAGGGGTATTTTGGAGGGCGTAGAGGAAACGTGGTAGCGCCATCATTTTGAAGAGTGCCGCCCTACCTAAGAGTGTTAATGGTAGCGACTGCCAGTGCTTAGTGTCTCGTTGCAGCAGTTGTAGGGAGGCATGTAGGTTGAAGGCCGTGAATACCTCAGGGCTGTGCATCATATGTATCCCTAAGTACTTAAAGTGATCCAACACTATTGTAACGTTACAGCCAGTCAGCAGTCACGGTGGGGGCCATGCAGAAAATAGAGCACGGATTTCGCCCAATTTATTGTGTAGCCAGAGAATCTCCCATAGGATTCACAAATATCTGGGAGGTACGACAAGGATCTTCTAGGAGAAGCCAGGTATAAAAGAATATCCTCTGCGTGCAGCGATATCCGATCCACGTAGTCGGCAGTCCAGCGGAGCCCACAAATGAGCGGGTCTTGCTGCACCCATGCCACCAAGGGTTCCAGTATTAGGGCGAAGAGCAGTGGTGATAGTGGGCAGCCTTGTCGTGTGCCTCAATGCAGTGGGAATTCTCTGGAGATTCGTCCAATCGCCACCACGTGTGCCAGGGGATTAGTGTAGAGGAGTTGTATCCAGGAGCAGAATGTTGGGCCAAATCCTAGCTTTTTGAGAATTGTACGGCTTACCGACAGAGGTGCAACCAGGAGAAATAGTGAAGTAGTGTGGCTCACTGGTTAGAGGCGGCAGACCCGAGAGCAGAGGACGGCCCGGGACCAGGGTTCGATTCCCGGCGCGGCAGGTTTCTGGACCAGGGTCAGCGGACTCGATAATTCTCTCGCCTCGGTGCCCACTCTGATCAGCGTTCACACTCGGCAACTCTGGGCATTAGCTTGCCTCATCTTCACTAACGGCCCCACCAGACCGCCGGGGATGCCTGGTCTCACCCTGGAGATACCCATTAAGGGAACATCTCTCAGGGAAGCCAGGAAGGGTTTCGCAGCGGTCGAAGCGCCTTGGGACCCTCCGGGTAAGTAGTGCGCTATATAAATGCCTATACATTACATTACAAATATCTTTATTTCTCCTTATATATATATATATAACAACTTTATTTAGATATATAAAACATATCTTTAAAAGTTTCTTCCAGCACATTAATACAGTCTTACAGCTTAAAAAAGATTTAAAAGATGAAAGAGAATAAAAACAGAATGCAATGTGGCTTTCTTATCAGTGCTTACTGCAGCATGTCAATTTAAAGGTTAGCACTCCCAGACAATGCCGGTGGGGTTAGGTACACATTATTCTGCACAATGGTCCAATTTTTCTAAAAGCCTGTAGGCATACTGAGCGAATTTAGCCAATTTTATGTTTAAATCAGTGTTCTCTAAGGACAGAGCAGCAGTAATGGCATGTCTGCAAGTCCGAACTCCCAACCTGTTCCATTCTGGCCTGAGTAGGCGTCTGCGTTGGGGCATGAAGAAGGGGCATATACAGAGCACGTGCAAAAAAGTTTCATTAGCTGACCCGCACCCTCTGCACGTTTGATCAGCCCTTTTTTGGCGCCATACAGGGAGATTTTGTAGGAAGCGCCAGTCTCCAAGTCTTAGGGCGATCAGGCATCGCTTTAGATGATAAGAGAATGTTATCGAAAGATAATTGGCCGGATAAAGTCGTTTATAGGAATTGGCTACTGCCCAAGCATTTCTCCTTGTTTCGCCTTTCTAAGAGTGCAACACACCTAAAAATATCAAATAGCCTTCCAGGATAATTTTTGTGCAGTAATGTGTCGTTTACAGCACAAAAAGAATTCTTCCTGTAATGCAGGCAATCATGTACCGTGGCGCAAAATTTCCTCCATTTGACGCAGCCCAGTGAGTTGTCTTGCTGCTTTGCCCTGTGTTAAATAATGATAAATCAGGTCCTAGATGTCTTAGAAAATCACTGGAGAATGTGACAAAATGAGCTAATTGTTTTCTGATGGGAGACAGTTTTGAATCTGCTAATTGTACTACACAAGACATGGATTTTACTGAGAATCCTAGAACCGGCATTGTTTGGACCGCAACTAATACTGCCTTTTTTTGGTTTACAACACCCGAAGTTTTTAACAATGATTTGGTGATTTGAAGATGGTGGACACCTCTTTTTTTGTCTTGGGACATAATCAAGATTTCATGCATATAAATCAATGTTCTGATACCTTGAGATAAGAGATTGGTCATCACTGGTCTCGAACAATTTGTGAAACGCCACCATGAACTGATAGGTAAAATGTTGCCAGTTAAACTGAGATCTTCTCTGGGAATAGAGAGATAGGAGCTTTTCAGTCCAACCGATCCCCTGGTCCCAGAGGCTTTGATTGGTTTCCACATTGGTATGCCAATAAAGAACAAAAACATTGAAATAACAACGCTTTAATACTACAAATATTTCTTGTTATTCTTTTTTACCAAGAAAATATTGTTTTAAAAACCTTGAGGACGAATGTGTGTTAATTCTAAGTCTCCTTTCTGAATGAGTATGATCTGTTTGAGATAGGTCAAAGGTCTTTAGGAAAAATGTCTGTATTGGCTTTCAGTAGAATTCTATATTGCAAGCCTGAAGAGTCTGAAAACCCCAAGGGTCTAGGGAACCTTAAGACCAATAGTATTTAAAAAGTGTTGTGCAACCTGCTAATGAAGTATGAGTATGAACACTTACATTTGTTTTTGGAGCCTCGTTGAACTTGATTTCTGAAAACTCCTCTTTTTTTAGGGGCAGTAGTAGGTTCTACTGTTATATCCAGGGCTGCCTCTCATTGGGTAGAATTGGGACCTGGAGTTGTGATGGAAGCGACCAGCAGAACGACCCCCTCTTCTGTATAACGTTCCGTAAACCCTCTGGCCAAACACTCTTCTAAATGATGACAGCCTTGTCAATTGTGACGGTGTACTTAGACACTTCTTTTATAAACTGATCTCTGCAAAATTGGTTCAGAGTAGAAGGTCCTGGTTCTGAGGTAACTAATTCAGAAAGCTTTCGATCAACTTCAATCAATAGTCCTTTCCTGCCCACTGAGAATTAGTGTTTCCTAAAAGACAGAGGTTTTTGAATCAACTACAGCTTTAACTTTCTTCCCTATGCTCTTTATAAAGGTGGCCATTGACACAGACTTTAGATTTTTTTTATAGTCCCTTAGATGCATACATCTCCGAGTCTGATTCATTAGCCTCCAAGATTGCTCTGTTATAATGAAGAGTAGATATGTCTGCCAAAGTCCTCAAAACAATATGGATAATGTGAAGCAAAAGGTGCTTTGCTTTTAATAAAATGAGTCACTGAATCAAGCCATTTCAGATTGGTTCCTGTGGAGCTCAGCAGTCCCTTTTCACAGAGTCACATGGAACTCCTATGAGAGCAAAGAAAAAACAAAATAACTGCAAAGAAAAGAGCATGATTTATCTGGTGAGTGAAAGTTGAAGAAAACATATCTAAAAATGACTTGAGGTAGCTAAATAAACAAAATTCAGCCTGTGAAAACATGCTTTCCAAGAGGTGAAGATTGGATATCAGGGGCTGTAAAATGTTAGCACTGTAGCTTGAGGATTTAAATAAGGTCTGGCAAAAAAGGTGAGAAAATGAAAGAACTGGTCATAACAGCCAAAATGTAATTTACTTAATTAGTAGAAGACAGTGTAAATGCTATCACTAGAAAACAATATATGAGGGTATATTCCTATTCACCAGAGAAGGTGACAGTACTTTCTCTGAAGAGGAGAGAACCTACGCCTCGAGGAAAAAAACTGCTGATCTCTGTTATACAGAAACACAATCTCGTTTCTGAGGAAAATTGTTTGTTAAATGATACTTGTGCAAAGTAAAAGGCACTGTATGAAATAGTTCAATAAATAGTTCTTTCTTTTTTTTGTTTAAGACATTTTTATTGAGTTTTAGCAAAAATACAAACAAAGCCATACAATAATGTAAGTGATCATAATCAGTGAAAACATGAGGCATTAGAGTTAATAAAAAACTTCAGAAACATCTATGATGAGAAGAAATGAAAGAAAAGAAAAGAAGAAGAGAGAAGAAAGGAAAAAAGGAAAAAAGGGAGAAGAGAGAGAAGGAAGGAGGAAGGGGAAGGGGAGAAGCTAGGTGAAATTTGGGAATATGCAAGAAGAAGAACAGGATATGAACTCATAAGGAATGGGTAGAAGAGAGGTAAGAAACAAAAGGGAGCCATAGGAGATCGGATTTAATTTTTAGAGGGACAGAAGAAGAAGAAGCAACAGAAATCCTATGTTCATCACATATAAGATTTCCACCAAGTTATAACAGAAATTTTGGAATTATCTTTCCAGCAAGATAGAATCACTTTAAATGCAATAGCAATGAACAAATCAAGTAACCGAGCATTAGATGAGATCATATCTATATCATCTGATAAAGAACCTAAAAAAACATTTGCTAATGAGAATGGTGTAGAACATTTAAACAAACGCATGCATATATCCCATATAGAGTTCCAAAATGAGAAGACAGAAGGGCAATCAAACAGTTGATGCTTAAGTGTACCTGGTAGGGAAGAACAAGACCAGCATACAGAGGGAGAAGCAGGAGAAAACTTGGAAATACTTACAGGTGTAAGAACAACTCTATGATAAATGAAAAAAAGGAATTGAGTAATGCGTGCAGCAATAGATACTTTGAATAATTTGGACCATAAGCGATCCGAAACATCAACTGGTATCAAAATATTCAAATCAGCTTCCCAGGCAGTCTCAACAAAAGATTTAGGACGATCTGAAACATTAGAAACCAGTAAACTATATACATTGGCAGCTTTTGGTTGTTGTAAAGAGAACAAAGGGTAGAGTGGGGACGTGAGGGAAAAAGAGGGTAAAACATCAGGTGGAGAAAGGAACATTAAGTGAGAGCGAATAGCATCAGTTATGATGGTATATTCCTGTAAACACGAAATAGGCAGTTGGTACATATTTTGCAACTCTTGGAAAGAGAGAATAGAATTATTAAAAAGGAATTGATGGACAAAAGATATCCCCTTTTCTTTCCAGTATTTGTAATAGAAAGACTTGCCCTTATATTTGAGGAACTTATTATACCACACAATGGACGATAAAAAACATTGAAGGGGAGATAAGTCTTTTGTGAAAGTGTCAAGCAACAGCGTCTTAGAGTGTTTCAGAACTGGGTGTTTGGACAAAAAGAAACAATTGGACATGAAAACAGCATGTTGAAACGAAAAGTCTTTCAACAATGAGCGTTCAAACACCACCCATCTGGGTACAGGTGAAGACAAAAAATCATATGCTAAAGTGAAGGATTGTTTTATAACAAAAGCAGAGTGATATAATTTAAAATTGGGGAACCGAACACCACCTTCATTTTTAGGACGAGTGAGCGTTTGCAAAGCAATGCGGGGGTGTTTATCATTCCACAAAAATTTGGTACATTTAGAATTCAAGCGAGCAAAAAATTAGCATGGGATTTTTATGGGGAGCATAGATACAGTGTAAAGAATATGAGGCGTAATCATCATTTTAATTGTATCTAGTCTACCCCACCAGGACAAAAATAAGGGAGACCAACTCTGGAGAAGGGACTGGAGTTTATTGACAAGGGAGTCAAAGGTGAACTTAAGGGTGTCAGCGAGAGAGGAGGAAAACCAAATGCCAAGGTATTTTATTTTGGAAGGGCACCAGGCAAAATCAGTGGATTAAAACATGTATTGGTAACAAATGGAATTTAGAGGTAGGACTTCTGTTTTGGAGAGATTAAGTTTGTAACCAGAGATGGAAGAGTATAAACGAACTTCATCCAAGAAATGTGGTAAAGAGGAGATGGGGTCAGCCATATAAACAAGGATATAATCTGCATATGCAGATATTTTTGTTTCAATAGATGATAATTTGAAACCCTTGATATTGGGATTAGTACGGATACGTTCCAAAAAAGGTTCGAGACATAGGATAAACAGTAATGGGGAAAGAGGACAACCCTGTCTCGTGCCTCTATTCAAAGAAAAAAATCTAGAAAACTGGTTGTTAACAAAAATACTAGCACGAGGGGAAGAATAAAGGAGTTTAACTAAGGAAATAAAAAAGGGACCAAAACCAAACCATTGCAAAGACCGAAACATAAATTGCCAGTTAATTCAATCAAAGGCTTTCTCAGCATCCAAGGATAGAGCTGCAAGGGGGGATTTAAATGATTTACTGTGGGAAATAATATTAGCGAACATACGAGCATTATCAGAGGCCAACCTACCTTTTACAAAGCCAACCTGATCAGTTTTAATCAAAAGTGGGATGAGGACATCTAGGCGAGAAGCAAGAATTTTAGCAAATATTTTACAATCATAATTAATCAGGGAAATGGGGCGGAAATTTTTACATTGGGAGTGATCTTTGTCAGGTTTGGGAATTATGATAATAAGGGCTTCCAGGAAGGAACCAGAAGCTTTGGCAGATGAAATAAATGAATTAAAAAGTTGATGTAATTGGGGCACAAAAATGTTATGAAATGCAGAATAAAATTTAATAGGTAATCCATCAGGACCCGGGGCTTTAGATTTTTTAAGGGAAGAGATGGCCTGAAGAATTTCCTGGAGAGAAATATCTTTCTCTAGTTGGGCAAATTCATCGGGGAGTGAAGCTGGAGATGGGAGACCCTCAAAAAAAGACTGTGGTTAGAATCCGAGGGATGAGTATCATCAGTATAAAGATTGTGATAATAATTATGGAAAACTTCTGCGATATCCTCATCTGAGGAAACTAACTTATTAGTTTGGTCATTAAGAATAGGACCAATCATTTTACGTTCAGATTTGATTTTGAGATAGTTTGCCAATATTTTACCCGCTTTGTTTTGGCCCCCATGGTATTTGGATTTAATGTTCAAGAGGTTGTTACAAGCTTCGACCGTAGCAATCTTATTTAACTCAGACTTAGCTTTAATTAGATTCTGAAGAGCATCCTTGGATTTTGAGAAAAAATACGAGTGTTCAAGAGATTTAATAGACTTAAGTTGGTCATCATATTTGAGTCTATTAAGTTTCTTCTTTTTTGAAACATATGAAATAGTAAATGCTCGGAAAGCAGCTTTGAAAGAGTCCCAATTATTAGGAATAGATGTGTCAGAAGGGTCATTAAGGAGAAAAAACTCATTAATACAGACCGTAGCTTCCTTAATAAAAGTAGCGTCAGACAGTAGAAATGTATTGAATTTCCACCGACTGAATTTGGAGGAAGTTAAGGTAAGATCAATGGATGCATGGACAGGGGCATGGTCAGATAGGAAAATAGAACCAATAGCAGACTTTTGTAGTGAGGGAAGGAGTGACTTACTAACCATAATATAGTCTAACCTGGAACGTGTATGATGAACATTGGAAAAAAAGGTATATTCAAGGGTGTCAGGATTACATGTTTCCCATACATCGTAAAGAAGACACGAGGCAATGGCAGATTGGAAACATTTATGAGTTTTATCAGGTTGAAATTTGTGAGATGAAAGCCTGTCTGCGAATGGGTCTAACC